>NC_056737.1:1568538115-1569138115 GCF_019279795.1 Protopterus annectens
TACTTTTGTGGACTTTCCAGCTGTTGGAAGTGTCTTATGAGGTACATCCCAAATGGGGCATTGTACTCTATGATGGGTCTAATGAGTGAGAAGTAGAGGGGCACTATAACCTCTTTATTTCTAGATGCGAACCCTTTAATAATTAGATGGGCCACATAGAAGGATTTCCTAACAACTTTGGCAATATGATTGTCAAAGGAGAGATTACTATCTACCTGGGTCCCCAGATCTCTTATTACATTTTCTGTATTAAGGGGGCTGCCACCTATGTGGTAATTCATGGGTGTTTCGTTTTTCCCAGACGGGATGACTATGCAGTTTTTGGCATTTAGCTTGAGGCCATGACTTTGACACCAGGTGTCCGTCTCAGTAAGGCCCTTTTGGAGGATGTCCGTGTCAGCCGGAGAGTCAATTATGGCTCCCAGTTTGCAGTCATCGGCAAACTAGGTTAGCCATAGTCCTCCTGTGTTTGCCTGTACTTCTGAAAAGTATATGCCAAACAGTAGGTGTCCCAGGACCGAGCCTTGCAGGACACCACTTGTGACTGGTTTAGAGTCGGACCTGGATCCCGCTATTCTTACCGAGTTCTGTCTGTAAGCCAGTTGGCAACCCATCTCGTGACGTAGGGGTTTATGTTCAGGCTGGTGAGTTTTTCTGCAATACCCGAGTGGGGAATGGTGTAGAAAGCTTTGGCGAGGTCAAGGTAGGCTGTGTGAACCACCTTTCTCTCGTCTACGGACTTGGTGACTGTCTCGAAGAAGTCCACCAGGTTTAATAGACATGATCTGCCCTTAACAAAGCTGAACTGTGTCGGGTCAAGTGTTTGGAGGTTTCCAATGTCTTTGTTAATGAGTTCCATGAGGATGCGCTCCACATCGTTGCAGACCAGGCGAGTCAGGCTTATGGGGTGATAGTTACCAGGGTCAGTTGTGGTCCCTCCTTTGTGGAGAGGAATAACCATTGCTGTGCGCCATTCTATGGGCACATAGCCTGTGGAGAGGCTGAGGTTGAACAGCGTGTTTAGGTGGGGGGTTAGTTTGTTCTGGAGTTCGTGCAAGACGCAACCTGGGACACCATCTGGTCCCATTGACACTGTGTTTTTAGCTTTTGAAAGGGCTGTTTTCACCTGTGCAGCTGTGATTTTTGGGACACTACAATTTTCTGGTATTGTTGTGGGCCCTTTTGGAGGTGGGGGGGGCTGAAGTTTGCAATGAATCTATCTGCCAGGATGTTGGCAATATCAGTAGGTTCAGTACATTTTGTGCTATTTTGCACTAGTTCAATGCATATCTGCAAGTTGCCACTAAGATTCTTAACATAGCTACAGAAGGCTATGTGGTTATCTTTTGAATCATTGGCTATTTTTCTTCCGAAGTTAGCCTTGGATGATTTCATGAGGGACCTCAGTTTCTTACGGATACTGATGAGGGATGTCTTTCCTTCTTGGGATTTGCTTTTTTTCTGAACCAGTGTCCTCCTTCTATTGTACAGTCTGTTTATTGCAGGGGTCCTTCTTTTAGAGGAGTGAGTCTTAGTTTTGCTAGGGATGGCATGATCCATGCATCCTTGTAGGTGTTCACAGAGTGCATTTGTAAAGGTTTCTGCATCTTGGGTAGTGTTATTCTTTAGCGTGGGGGCTGTGAAGCTTACCACCTCTGTCTTAAGTAAGGTGAAGTTTGCTTTGGAAAAGATTTTACTGTGGTTTCCTTAGTTGGGGGTGGTGGTGGGGTGTGGACATCCAGAGTGATTAGTTTATGGTCTGATCTAACCAGTGACTGGTTGACCTCTGGTGTGGAACACCTGTCGCCCATGTTGGTGATCACCAGGTGCAATATGTTTTCACCTCTGGTAGGGGAGTTTCCCAGCTGATCCAGGGTGTTTGAGTTGATGAATTCCAGGAAGCGCTGGGCCTGGGAACTTGTACTAGAGTGTTTTTCCCAGTGAATTGTAGGGTAATTGAAATTGCCCAATATCAGGGTGTTTGGTAGGACCTTCATGTTTTCCAGTGTCTCCAGAAAGGTGGAGTGGTGGTCCTGGGTCATGGAGGGCGATTTGTAGCAGGCCACAATTTGCATTGCAGATTTGCCCGATGTTAGTTGCACATGGATGATCGCAGAGGTATCATGCTGCGCCACTAACCTGGAGGTGTAGGTATCCTTGATGAATATGGAGACACCCCCTCCTTTTGTGTTTCGGTCCATGTTCTGAGGCCGAAACGTGTGGTATGAGTTGTAGCCCGGCAGTGCTGGGATGCTCTCTGGAGCCTTGAACCAGGTTTCAGTTACTGCACAGATGATGACATTCTCCATACTGAGGAGTGCTTCGAGCGCGTGCATTTTGAGATTTAAACTCCTGGCGTTGAGTAGCATAACCCTCAGTTTTTTGTTAATTGTGCTGTACACGGAAGAGGGTTTGACTTTTGAGCCTTGCCTAAAAAAATGCACTATGAGGGCAGCAAGAGCCTTGGCCAATATTCGAAAGCCTAGGGGTGACAGGTGCAAGCAGTCTCTTGCAAAGCAACGCGGCTTGTCGAGCATGTCGTCCCAGGCTGACAGACACTGGATCCCCTTTGAATGACACCAGAAGCTTAGCCAATTGTTGAAATTGATCATTTTTTATTTATACTGAGGTATCATTCTTGGTGAGGGCAGGATGCTCCTCAGGGTCAGGGTCAGGGTCATACCAGCCTGGGTTACATGATCAGAGAGCTCTTCCATGTCTCTTTTCATGTAGTCCAAGGAGGTACATCTCAGGTCATTCACACCAAAATGAACAATGACAGAGTCATATTTGTACTTGTTCTGGAGTGACCTGAGTGCTTGTGTTATGTGGTGGATTCTGGCTCCCGACAGGCAGCTAACAGTAACCTTCTGCTTATCCAGCCTAGTGAGTGGGACGTCAGTGTGCCTGACTATAGAGTCACCTATTACTAGTGTGTTAGGTATGTTATTTCGCCTTAAGGGCTGTGATTGTGTGGCACACTGATTTTGTGTTTTGTGTGTTGTCTGGTTTGTGATGGGAAGTGCAGGTTGTTTGGGTGTCTGCTTTGGAGGTCTCTGATGCTTTTGCAGGTTTTTATTTACAGCCTCCGAGTATGACTTTGTGTATTTATGTGTATTTTTTGCCAGTGCTGTTTTAGTAGGTCTGTGTGCGGCTGGAGTTGTGGTGCAAGTTTTAACCTTCTCCTCTTGACTGTCTGTTCCAGTCTTGGGTGGAGACAGCTTACCCTCCAGTTTGGCTGTATAAGTGCATCTCTCGCATATGTTAGTGTTTTATGGTAGGAGGAGAGGGTTGTTTGTGTACATGAGGCAGTTGTAACATTGCCTCAGGATACCCAGATTCACCAGGTGGACTGGAGAGTGCACCTGAAGTTGTCCTTTGGTCATGCCTGAATAGTAGGGTGAGCTGCTTAGTCGCTTAGTTGGTGAGGGGTGAATAAAGAGCCTTGCCCTGCTGGGCAATTAGTGTCAGGGTATATTCGTGCTTGCTATTAGGTCTGAGCAAGTGCTGGGCTGTAAGATGCTTTTTGAGTGCTTAGGTTGAGTTAGACTAGTTTCAAGGGAAAAACTGAAGAGGAGACTTAGGGGAGCCGGGAATAATTTAACCGTAGCTAACCAGCACTGCCCGGTGCGCAAAACCATGCAAACGTGTTTTTTATAGTAGGGAAATGAAAGAGAGAGAAATTAGTCCAAAATGGCCAATAAACTACTAACTTCTGGGCTGGAACCACTCCTCCGGGGACAGACAGGTTGCTCAAAGCTCCCCCCCTCTCATACGTGAACAGAGAAACTTCCTTCTATCCAAGTAAGTTATGGGCAACTCAGAAACTAGTATCACAGCCCTGAATTCAGCACTAGCCTGAAAACTGGACTATACTAGCTTAGAAAGGTGGGAAACAAGGATATTTTTGGTGTTTTTGTTTTTTTGAAAAGATAAGGCAAAAACAGTAAAAAAATACACTCAAAACAGCTTTAAACGACTACAAACGATCAGAAAAGGCTATCACACTTTAGAGTGTAGCCTACAACAGTTAAACAAATTATTTAAACAAAAAACAACTTTTTAAATTTGCAGGCAGTCAAATAAGTACAATATGCGAAAAAAAAAAATGAGCTTTTAAATCGCACTAAACGCAGGAAAATCTGCATTTAGGCAGAAAACAGTTAAGCACAGCAAGAAAGTACACAAAACTGATACTTAATCACTCCAAAGTCTCTCTTCTAAGCTAGAAGGCTTGTATCAGTTTAAGGCTTTCTAGTGCTACCCAATAGGTTACTTACAGGAAAGATGGGAAACAAGCGCAGATGTGGTCTTTTAAACCAGAAAGTTGAAAGAGATGGACAAACTGTTCAAATGGTCAATAAACTACAATTTCTGGGACAAGAATCTCTCCTCTTGTGGTAGACAGGCTACCTTGTGTTTACCACTCCTACTGATAAGCTAGAAGGCTTTCCTGCAACACAGAAAGGCTTGTGGGGCTCAGAAGCTTACCAACAGTCCTGGATACAGCAACTCTTTATCTGGACTAGGCTAGTTACAGAAAAGGTGGGAAACAAGCGCAAGTGCGGCTTTTAAACCAGAACGTTGAAAGAGATGAAAAAAATGCCCAAATGGCCAATAGCTACAATTTCTGGGCCAGGAACCACTCCTCTTGTGGTAGATAGGCTACCTAATGCTTACCACTCCCACTGATAAGCTAGCAGGCTTCCCTCCAACATTGAAAGTCTTGGGGGGCTCAGAAGCTTACAAAGAGTCCTGGAATACAGCAAATCTGTACTTGGACTAGACTAGTTACAGGAAAGGCGGGGAACAAGTACAAATGTAGGCTTTTAAGCCAGCAAGTTGAAAGAGATGGAAAACTGCCCAAACGGCCAAATAAACTACAATTTCTGGGCCAAAACTCACTCTTCCTATGGAGGATAGGCTACCTAGTGCTTACCACTCCCACTGATAAGCTAGAAGGCTTTCCTCCAGCACAGAAAGGCTTGGGGGCTCAGAAGCTTACTAACAATCCTGGATACAGCAACTCTGTAACCGGACTAGGCTAGTTATAAGAAAGGCAGGAAACAGGCACAAGTGCGGCTTTCAAACCAGAAAGTTTAAAAAGATGGAAAAACTGCTCAAAATGCCAATAGCTACAATTTCTGGGCCAGGGACCACTCCTCTTGTGGTAGATAGGCTACCTGATGCTTACCACTCCCACTGATAAGCTAGAAGGCTTCCCTCCAACACAGAAAGGCTTGGGGGCTCAGAAGCTTACAAAGAGTCCTGGATACAGCAAATCTGTACCTGGACTAGACTAGTAACAGGAAAGGCAGGACACAAGCGCAAACACAAGCTTTTAAATCAGAAGGTTGAAAGAGATGGAAAAGCTTCCCAAACGGCCAATAAAATATATGTGGGCCAGAAATCACTCTTCCTGTGGTAGATAGGTTATATAGTGCTTACCACTCCCACTGATAAGCTAGAAGGCTTCTCTCCAACACAGAAGGGCTTGGGGGGCTCAGAAGCTTACCAACAGTCCTGGATACAGCAAATCTGTACCTGGATTACACTAGTTATAGGAAAGGCGGGGACCAAACGCAAAATGGGCTTTTAACGAGAAAGTAGAGAGAGATGGAAAAACTGCCCAAACAGCCAATGAACTACAATTTCAGGGCCAAAACCCACTCTTCCTATGGTAAATAGGCTACCTAGTGCTTACCACTCCCACTGATAAGCTAGAAGCCTTCCCTCCAACACAGAAAGGCTTGGGGGGACGCAGAAGCTTACCAACAGTCCTGGACACAGCAAGTCTGCATCTGGACTTGACTAGTTACAGGAAAGGCAGGAAACAAGCATAGATTTTTTTTTGTTACAGAAAAGCAGTTAAAACAGCAGTAAATACAATTCAAATTGTAGTGCAGGCCAGCACACTCAAGCGTGTAGCAACACTACGGCAAATACAGTTCAAATAAATGCAACTAAATTAACAAATGACTAAAAAACAAGTGCAGAAGGTAGTAAATTAGAAGGCTACTAACAAGCAGTAATAAGTGCAGAGTAAGAGTGACTGAATAGGTAACACGCAGAAGAGCAATTAAGACAGTTACAGTAAGAGCAGATGAGTAAGATATAAATAAATAAATAAATATATATATATATATATATATATATATATATATATATATATATTTATTTTTTGAGGGAAGGAACAAAGCAGGATTAAGAGGCTACAGGGGTTGTCCTTCCCAACCCAAATGCTCTCTCTGTACACAGTAGGAGTGCTTGAAATCAGAATATGATCTCACTAAACTCAGTTGAGTGAGCAAATGAGATGGGCCCAGAAGGAGTATCCAAATACAAATCTACAAGAGGGGCGGGCAATTTCAAAGCCACCAACATTAATACCAAAACAAGAACAGGGAGGGTGGGTGGGAAACAACTGTAGAGAGACAGCCACAACATCAGTTGAGTTAATATTCAGTGAAAAACACAAATAAATTAAATACAGTACTATATGCAAAAGAGCAGATAAAAGTGTACTTAAATTCACTTATACGTCCAGCTGATTTCAGGTAGATGTTAGCCGGCCAAAGCTCTGATATTAAGCAGAGATAACTCAAAATGTACCACTTATATAAGGCAAGACAGGATGCCAGTGATGTGCTGAAACTACCCCCCACTGCTATCAATGGCTACACAGAAATTCTAAAAAGTACTCTGTAGAGAGAGAGAGAGAGAGACACACAACTTCAGTTGAGTTGATATTCAGTGAAAAACACAAATAAATAAATTAAATACAGTACTATATGCAAAAGAGCATATAAAAATGTACTTAAATTCACTTATACGTCCAGCTGATTTCAGGTAGATGTTAGCCGGACAAAGCTTTGATATTAAGCGGAGCTAACTCAAAATGTACCACTTATATAAGGCAAGACAAAATGTCAGTGATGAGCTGAAACTACCCCCCCCCACTATCAATGGCTACACAGAAATTCTAAAAAGTACTCTGTAGAGAGACAGCCACAACTTCAGCTGAGTTAATCTTCAGTGAAAAACACAAATAAATAAATTAAATACAGTACTATATGCAAAAGAGTAGATAAAAGTGTACTTGTTAACCTGGCCAAAACTCTGATATTAAGCAGAGATAACTCAAAATGTACCACTTATATAAGGCAAGACAGGATGTCAGTGATGAGCTGAAACTACCCCCACTGCTATCAATGGTTGCACAGAAATTTTAAAAAGTACTCTGTAGAGAGAAACCCACAACTTCAGTTGAGTTAATATTCAGTGAAAAACACAATTAAATTAAATACAGTACTATATGCAAAAGAGCAGATAAAAGTGTACTTAAATTCACTTATACGTCCAGCTGATTTCAGGTAGATGTTAGCCGGCCAAAGCTCTGATATTAAGCAGATATAATTCAAAATGTACCACTTATATAAGGCAAGACAGGATATGTCAGTGATAAGCTAAAACTATCCCCCACTGCTATCAATGGCTACACAGAAATTCTAAAAAGTACTCTGTAGAGAGACTGACACAACTTCAGTTGAGTTAATATTCAGTGAAAAACACAAATAAATAAATTAAATACAGTACTATATGCAAAAGAGCAGATAAAAGTATACTTAAATTCACTTATACTTCCAGCTGATTTCAGGTAGATGTTAGCCAGACAAAGCTCTGATATTAAGCAGAGATAACTCAAAATGTACCACTTATATAAGGCAAGACAGGATGTCAGTGATGAGCTGAAACAACCCCCACTGCTATAAATTGCTACACAGAAATTCTAAAAGGTACTCTGCAAAGAGACAGCCACAACTTCAGTTGAGTTAATATTCAGTGAAAAACACAAATAAATAAATTAAATACAGTACTATATGCAAAAGAGCAGATAAAAGTGTACTTAAATTCACTTATACGTCCAGCTGATTTCAGGTAGATGTTAGCCGGCCAAAGCTCTGATATTAAGCAGAGATAACTCAAAATGTACCACTTATATAAGGCAAGACAGGATGTCAGTGATGAGCTGAAACTACCCCCACTGCTATCAATGGCTACACAGCAATTCTAAAAAGTACTCTGTAGAGAGACAGCCACAACTTCAGTTGAGTTAATATTCAGTGAAAAACACAAATAAATAAATTAAATACAGTACTATATGCAAAAGAGTAGATAAAAGTGTATTTAAATTCACTTACACTTCCAGCTGATTTAAGGTAGATGTTAGCCGGCCAAAGCTCTGCAATACTGAAAGGAGAGAAGCACAGAAAGGATCCAATCCTTTTTCTACAACCCAGAATGAAAACCTTTTCCATTTACTTCGGTAAACCTTCCTGGTGCTAGATTTTTGAGAAGCTGTTAGAATATGAACTACTGCTTCTGAAAACCTGTCATCTCTGGCCATCGTTAAAATTGAAGTAACCAAGCAGATAGATTCAGTATGTCAAAATCCAGAAGAGGATAACCAGATGGCTGAGACAGGAGGTTTGGACTGTGAGCCAGTGTCCAAGTAGGGCATAGTAGACTAGGCTGAAGAAATGGGAACCAAACTTATTGGGGCCAATAAGAAGCAATGACGATTACTTCTGCCTTGCACCTCCTGGCTTTCTAAATGAACTTTGGAAACAATGGGAATGGGGAAAGGCCTACAAAAGACCCGGGTAAGGGCAACTGTGGACCAGAGAGTCCTTCAGTGACTGACCCCATGGAAGGATGAGGGCAAAATAACTGCTGCAATTGCTACTGAGGCAACACACAAACAGGTTGCAACAAGGCTGGCTCTAGCGACATCAGTTTTGTTTGCCACTGTCTGATTGAAGGACTACTCAAGAGGCAGATGAATGTTTCTGCTTAGCTTGTTCACAGAAAAACCCTCATGGCTTCCTGACAAAGAGTACAAGATCCGGTTCATCCTCGTTTATTGATGTACTAGACTACTGACGTATTGTCTGTCTAATTGAAAATCCTACCTTTCGGCAGACAGTCTTGAAATTTTGGCAATGTTAATAGGACTGTCTCCGAGTTCAGGTACCTTGAACAGTCTTCTCATTATAATGCCCCCACCCTAAAAACAGAGTCATCTGTGGTGAGCACAGCTATGGGAGGCGGAGGACAAAGGATGGTCCTCAAATAAAACTAAGGAAGACCGCCACCAGGTGATATGAGTTCTGCATACTGGAGTTAATCTGATGGGTGTATTCAATGAATGATGTAGATGGAACCACTGAACTGACAGTCCACTGAACTACCCTCATATAGAAATGTGAGAACAGAACCAGAATGATTGTTGAAGTCATAAGGCCTGCTTTTTTTAGGATCAGACTCGTTGGCGGGGATGAATGTGACAAGACCTGATTTGCTACTTTTCGAAGTGAAAGAATCTTGGAAAGTGATAAGACAGCTACCTGATTCAGTGTGTCTAGATGGCATCTGATGCATTCTAATGACTAAGTGGGATTTTAGTTGGCTCTTGAAGACTGACACCTAAGTTGTGAAATAACCAGAGTAAAGTGTCCCTCCTTGAGCAGATTATTGGCCGGAGCAGTGAGGAGCCAATTGTCCAAGTATGGGAAACTCTGGAATTCTTGCAGCCTGACATAGGCTGCGACTACTGCCATGCATTTGGTGAACACCCAATGGGGCTGTGGTGAGACCAAAGGACAAAGCTCTGAATTGGTAATTACTGGCTCCCAACCTGAAATTAGAGAATCTCCTTGAATGCTTGCTTATATTTACATGATAATAAGCATCCTGGAGATCTACTGAGCACATCCAGTTGTCTTTCTTGAGTACAGGTAGAATGGACTTAACTGTGATCATCTGGAGTTTTGTCTGGTTGATAAACTGGTTTGAATGACTGTGGTCTAGAATTGGCCTTAGGCCACTTGTCTTTTTTGGAAATTAAAGAACCTGGAGTAGACTCCAGATCCTAGTTGGCCTGGTGGGACATGCTGGATGGCTTGTTTTTCTAACAGCTTTTTGACTTCTGTTATTATGTATTCCAACGGACAGGGTGGTACTAGAGGAATAGCAAATGAACTGGGCTACAGTGCTTTAACAGTAAAAACAAAACCAAGCACTTGGAAAAAGCCCACAACTCCACTTGGTGTAGCTGAAATGTTTAATAATCACTCCACAGACTTAAAAAAATAAAAAAATACATAAAAACACACCTTGGGCCTCCGTTGATGCACAAAAAACGCTTCCTTAAAGCAACACACAGCATTTTCGTCTACAATCAGACTTCTTCAGATGAAAATGCATACTAACAACAGAACTTCATTTAAATACTGTTTGCTTAATTGATAAGAACCTCTCATTGGCAGAACTCCATATAGCACTTTCCTCATTTGAAATACATGTAATATTAAATATAATTTGTACTGAAATAGTACAATAATAAATAAATAGTATACTATTAACCAATATTCTGATATGTATATAAAAACATTATCTTAAAAACAGATAATGGTACTGGAGGAATCCTTTTTCTTGGTTGGGTAGAATAAAGGAAGGGAATTGAGCATCCTCAATTTATTATCCGCAGCACCTATAAGTCTGAGGTGATGGCCTGCCAAGTTTGTTGGTGCAGGGATAACCACCCCCCACCACACTGCCTCCAGAGTGCGGCAGTCGGGGAACTCTTCAGGAGTACTTGAAGGGATTCTGAGAAAAGGGTTCATGAAATTCTTAGTTTTGTGGACCACCTCCACTGTAGACCCTCCAATCCAATGGGAGGGTTTATCTGAGGAAGTGTCTTGGTCAAAACCCTGAGATTTTCTGAACCACATCTTCTTTCCTCCTCACTGATTCCTTGGAAATGTCCTTTAAGGAGTGAAGAAGCGGATTCCCAGAGCAGACTGGGTCTTATCCTGCTTGCTCCTGGCTAGTGTGTCCTTAATCTTTGGTCCAAAGAGAGTGGAACCATAAAAACAGGCATTATGGAAGAACATCTTGAAGCCTTCTGCAAAATCACACAACTGCATCCAGGCATGATGGAGCACGGCTATGAAAGTACCTGCCACTCTGGCCATTCCATCAGCTTCATTTGACAGCAGACACATGGAGACGTTGGAAATAGAGTTGAGGGTAGACAGCTTGGATTTCATATTTTTTCAATTTCATATTTTTCAATATATCTGTTGGCAAATAATTGGTAAGCTCCCTGGTTAAGTCTCTCTGGAAACATATGACATGAGCCAGGTAGTCCAGTGCTCTAAGGGAAAAGGTCGCTGAAGGTTAAGTCTGATTTCCAAATCTGTCCAGTGCCCTACACTGGCTATTAGGGGGATGGACAGAAGTCCTATCTTCAGAGTGCCATTTTGGTGGCTGCTGCTATAACTAAAGCATCGACTGAGGGACCTTTTCTCTGATGTGTTCTATCTTTCGGATCTGCCAAGATTTTGTCAGGTTTCTTTGCTATCGGCTCCACTGTGCCAGATTCTTTCAAAGCTCTCTGAGCCACCAAAACAATGAGTAGGAGGAGGGACCACCCAGGTAGTAGGATAGCCAGTTCCGAAAGCCTCCAGAAACACAGATTCTTACAAGGAAGGTGTATTGTTGGACCAATCCCCCTTCTCATCATCGATTCCAAGATTTCGACAAAGGTGACATCTTCGAAGGCTGACCAAGGGGAACCTTCCCTTTCTTTCAAATATGTGTCTTCTGTGACAAATTTGGGCGACAAATCTATATGTTTCCCTTTACAAGTTTGCTTCTTATGGAAGCAACATTGGGCAGCCTCTGATGACTGATCCGAATCAGATTGGGAGTTCAGAGTAACCACGTCCCCGAGACTTTTGGAAGCCAACTGTCCCTGTTGATGTTGAGGTCAAAACAGAAAAAGGGGTCAGGATGGCTTTGAACATGAAAAAAGCACCCCTTTTCTAGTAGAGAGAGCCCTCTCAAAGGCTTCAAATACCAAGCTGGAAATCAGAATTGAGGAGAACTCTCAAGAGCCCAGGAATGAAACGGCTCCGTAGACCTCAACCTGTCTCAGATCCAAAGCTGACATTGAGCTGAGTTGTCACGAGCAGATGCCTCAAGAAGCAGAGAAGGATCCAAAGGTTTCTAAGTCAACTTGTCCTCTAGGGATCTGGCTCCATCACTTCAGCTCCAATTCTCTTCAAGCTGGAAATCAGAATTGAGGAGAACTCTCAAGAGCCCAGGAATGAAACAGCTCCGCAGACCCCAACCTGTCTCAGATCCAAAGCTGACATTGAGCTGAGCTGTCACGAGCAGATGCCTCAAGAAGCAGAGAAGGATCCAAAAGTTTCTAAGTCAACTTGTCCTCTAGGGATCTGGCTCCATCACTTCAGCTCCAATTCTCTTCTGATCCACCAAGGTTGGAGTCGAAAGAGAATGGGGTAAAATCAGATTCTAAGAAGTGAGATCTACTGGTGCCAACACAGATGCTCTGGGTATGTTTGGATCCATGGGCTGCAGATCCATAAATTGGATAGATATCAGATTCCTGAGTGGAGGGATCATGGGATGTTTTCTTGGGTCATTCTGTGGAGATGGCACTGGGATAGCCTCAACTGAATCTGCTGTTGAAGAAATCTCTGCATCATCCTTTCAGTATTGGCTTTGGTACGGCTCCTCAAAGAACAAGTAAATCTCCATGAAGAGGCTACCAAGGAAGCCCTCGGCAGTCGTTTTTCCTGTAAGATGGGAGACTGCAACTTTGGACTGACTGGCTGTAGTGAGAAAAGTAATGGAGGTGAAAAATACTGGATCCAAGCTGACTTTGGGTCCAATGGCTTCATAATTTTTGTTTTTTCAGCATTCTTCTCATGAGTCTTTCTACCCAGAGACGACTTCTCCTTCTGACTTGAATTATCAACCAGTTTAGAAGAGAATGCTGAAGAATGAGATGACCCTTGTTTTGCAGACAACAAACCTTTAAGTATTATTTTGCCCTTGTGACTTTGGAGAGCCTGGTTTCCAAAGGAAGCACAAGCCTTACAGTCACTGTCCAGATGAGCTGCCTCCAAATAATATACACAAAGTGTGTTGGGGTTCTGCAGGGAAAGTTTATGCCCACAGTTGGTGCACTTTTTGAAACTCTTGTCAGACATGACTGAAAAACAAGACAGCTCCACAGAACAAACAACATACTATTTGCATGTTAACAGGTTGTGCATATTTTTTAAATTGTTTTCAAGCTTAAATCTTTACTAATAAATACTGTGTGTGTGAGATCTTTGCTCAGGGATGAAAATTATAATTATTCATAGGAAACAAGTCACCTAAAAAAATTTATGTAGGATAAGTGTGGATAAATTGCATCCTGAGGAGTTAGATGAAGTGAGAGTCATCCAACAATCTCTAATCTTTTTACTACGTATGGAGTTTGCCCATTTTTTTGATCAAGGGTGTGGTATAAATGATACAGTTTAAAGAGGTTCCTGATTTGTCTTTAAGGGGGGGACTGACAAGATATACAGTCTTTCTGCATCATGACTAAAGATCAATTCTAACATCTTACTCTGCTTTAGGGTATGCGAGTCTTGTGGCTTTTCACTGAAGAATAACCCACCCTTTGGACTGAATGGGGTATAAAATAGTCTTTTTTGCATTAGACTGGGCCCTCTTAACTGTGTTATGTTGCATAAAGCAATTTACTTTTTTTCCCTTGTGGATTGTTGTACAGCTGTCATTGGCTGAGATGATGTCTGTATTTGGAAAAATCTCACTATTTAGGGATGTGGACTGGTTTGCTCCTTGGAGTGGAGGTCCCTACCCTAGTGCAGAAAGTAACAGCACTGTATACAGTGAGTCTTGCAAGTCTGTGGGGAATAAACTTCACAGTACACTTTTAGGGAAGTTGACAAACTGGGAAAGAATATTTTGTGTAAAATCTTACCATAACCATAGATGTCCTTCTCTTCCATGTTGCAGTATTCCACATGTGGGAATTCCTGCCCTCAGGCAACTTGTACGTCGGCTCCTATGCAAAAGCTTCAGCTTGACTGCTGCAGCTGCATGGGACGTCACACATAGGGCCATAAACCATGGACCTTAAATGTGACGTCTGCACACACAACCCTCAGAACTTGAAGGCCAGCATGTAAAGAAGAAGTCCCAGCAAGAGGGATGCCAGTGGGGACAGGTGTGTGGCCTTGGTGTCATTTAGTAGATTAATTAGATCCAGGACTTAGTTGGGACTAAAGGAGCAAATATAGGGGGTAATGGTGGGTGGGAAGGAATACTGCAACAAGGAAGAGAAGGACATCTATGGTTATGGTAAAATTTTACACAAGTATTCTATATCCTATTCCTACGTTGCAGTATTCCAGATGTGGGAGAGTACCACAGCTTAGTTGCCTGAAAGGGAGGTAGATGCTGAAGAGGATCCTACAAAGCCCTGTAGGATAGTCCTGGCGAATCCTGCCCTAGCTATAGAAACTTGGTCCAGTTTGTAATGTTTGGTGAAAGTGTGGATAAGGGACCAAGTGGCTGCTTCCATGATGGATGCCATGTCCAGACCTCTCATGAATGCCTTGGAGGCAGCCACCGCCCTAGTGGAATGGGCCTTTACTCCCACTGGAGGGTCTTTTCCATGGTGAGTGTAACAGACACAAATAGTTTCCTGATCCAGCACGCGATGGTTTGTTTGGAGACTGCCTTGCCCAGGGCTCTGGGGTGAAAGGAGACAAAGAGCTGCTTAGATTTCCGAATGGATCTGGCTTTGTCCAGGTAGAATCTAAATTGCCTGTGCACATCCAAGGAGTGCAGTATCCTCTCTTCATTAGTTGGGCAGGGGAAGAAAGTGGATAGATTGGTTTAGAGACAAGTCATTGACCACCTTGGGCATAAAGGAGGGATTGGTCCACAGGGTGACTCTGTCTTTGTGGAAGGTAATGTAGTGGGGGCAGGCCATTAAGGCCTGCAGCTCTGAGACCCTACTGGCTGAAGTGATAGCCACCAGCAGGATGTTTTTCCAAGTACACATCTGTAAGGAAGAAGACCCGGCTGGTTCGAAAGGGTGCTTGGTTAGTTTTTCCAGGATGTAACTGAGGTCCCAGGGTGGAGGGATAGGTTTCTTTGGTGGCCTCATGTGTAAGACCCCTTTAAGGAAGAGATTTACATCGAGCCTGGCTAGCAAAGGAGGATCCAGATGCAAGCAGGCTGATATAGCGGAAAAGTGAACTTTCACTGAAGAGTAAGAAAATCTGCTTTTCATCAGTTGACACACATAAGTGAGAACAAGGGGGGCATCTGCCAAACAGGGCTCCCTTCCCTTGTCCAGACAACACTTGGTAAATCTTTCCCACTTAGCTAGGAAAGATTTTTCTGGTGGTAGGTTTCCTTGCCTCCCTCAGGACTGAAAGCACATCCTCGGAGTAGTGGTCTCTGAAGGGGATCAAAATTTTATCACCCACAGAGACAGGGATAACATCTGCAAGTGTGGATGAAGGAGAGTTCCTTTGTCTTGTGTCAGTAGGTCCACCTTGTAGGATAACTTGTAGTGATTGCCCTTGGCTAAATTGAGAAGTGGGAGGAACCAGTGCTGCCTTGGCCAGTAGGGTGTCACTAACAAGATTTTTGGTTTGTCCTTCTGTATATTCAGGAGGACTTTCTGAATCATTAGAAAGGGGGAAAAGGCATAAAGAAACTTCCCCTCCCAAGAGATGCTGAAAGCATCCACTCTCCAAGCTAGAGCGGAGTGTTTCTTTGAGCAGAAGGTCTGCAGTTGCCTGTTCTGGGGGAAGGCAAACAAGTCTATTTGTGGAGTACCCCACCGGTGGACTATGCTAGGAAGACCTCTCTGTCCAGCATCCATTCGTGTTGTGGTGAGGAGGTCCTGCTTAGGAGGTCTGCTTGCTTGCTGTCCTGCGAGGGAATGTAGGTCGCCTGCAGGACCAAGTTGTGGCGAGAGGCTAGGTCCCATATCAGCAGGGTCAGCCTGCACAGCTGGTAGGCCTTTGTTCCTCCCTGTTTATTGAGATATCACATAACTGTGGTGTTGTCGGTCACTATCCGGAGCACCCCTGGGACCAGAAGGGAAATAAAGGTCTTTAAGGCTAGGAGGACAGCTGTCATTTCCCTGATACTGATGTGCTTGCTCTGTAGAGAAGGGTGCCAGTTTTCCTGGACCCTGTAGGATGCCAGAGTTGCACCCCAACCTAAATCTGAGGCATCTGTATGCATTGTTTGGGTTGGGGTGGGTGGTTTCAGTGGAAGTCCCGGGTTTAGATGGATCCGCCAGCTGATATCTTTCTTCAGACAGGGAAGGAGAGGAATCTCCTGTTCTAAGGTTTGTAGGTGTTGGGACCAAATGTATTTGAGGTACCACTGTAGCTTGCACATATGCATACTGGCCAGTGGTAGCATGGGGATAGGTAGCTGCCATTAAGTCCAGGAGATGCAGGAATTGCCTTGCCGTCACCTTGTGGGAATGGAGGGTTTCCTGGATGTGGGCAGTCCGGGATGGAACCTTGTTTTGTGGGAGAAAGGCCTTCATTTTGTCCGCCTTGATTCTGCAGCCTAGGAAAATCTTGTCCTGGCCTAGGTTCAAGGAGGACTTTGGGAGGTTGATGGTAAACTCTAGATTTTGCAGAAGGGACATGGTGAAGAGCAGATGCCTTGAGAGGGTATCTTTGGACTCTGCTAATATTAAGATGTCATCCAGATAAGGGTAAATCTAGATTCCCTGGGTTCTGCAAAAGGCAATTGCTGGGGCTAGGCACTTTGTAAAGACTCGAGGGGCAGTGGATAAACCAAAGGGCAAGGCAGCAAATTGGAAATGAGAGGATGGTCTAGAGAAATGTAGAAATTGTCTGTGGGAAGTTCTGATGGGTATGTGAAGGTAGGCTTCTTTTAGGTCTAGGGTAGCCAGGAAGGCTCTGGGTGGAATTAGAGGCAGTAGAGTGGGAAGTGACAGCATTTTGAAGGAAGGTACCTGAAGATGTAGGTTTAGGAAGGAAGGAGAGATCTAAAATAGGTCTCCAGCGGCCATCCTTTTTGGGGAACAGGAAGAGACAAGAGTAGAATCCCTTTCCTTCCTGTCATGAGGGGGCAGGTTCTATGGTGCCTAGCTTTAGAAGTTCTGACAAAACTTGTGGTAGGAGATGAATTTGTTTTTTTGGGGGAAAAGGAATACTTCTCCTGGGTGTTTTTTCTTTCCAGGATAGGAAGTACCCTTTTTGGATAATGGATAAGACCCACTGATCTGTGGTGATGGCTTGCCAGAGGGGGAGACAGTGGAAGGCATGCAGAGAGTGGAAGGAGGGCCAGGCAGTCACGCATTATTGGGACCTCCTCTGTCCTGAAAGGGTTGTCTGGGTTGAGCAGGTGGTACATTAGGTCTGGACAAAGAAGGTCTTCTTGCCCCTCTTCTAGACCTGGAAGAGGAGGCAGCTGGCTGAGGAGGGTTGCGCCTTACAAAAGTGGTTTTAGCAGGGTAGTTCCTGTAATATTTTGGAATGGGGGAAACCAGCAGGTGCTTGAGGTCCTGTAATTCTTTACTTTTTTCCTGAGGATTTTTGAAGCGATCTGCAGATTGTTTTCCAAAGAGGAAGTTGTGATCCAGGGGGGCGTCCAAGATTATGGACTTGGAAGTCCTCAGGTAGATTCTGCAGTTTTAGCTAAGAGTATGGACAGAAGCAGATGCTGCAGAGCGGGCAGATGCTTCTGCAGCATAGTAGCTGCATCTGATTGAGTGCCTGGCTACTTGCTGAGCCAAGGACAGTTTGGAGGCAATGTCAGCCTTAATGGGACTGTCAGGCATAGAGGCCAGCATTGAGGAGGCCTGAGACACAAAGTCTAGAGCATATTTAGTCATGTGGGTCTGATAATTTATGGCTCTGAATGTCAAATGTGGAGGATGTGTATACTTTCTTTCCCATCCTATCCATGTATCTATCTTTATCAGAGGGTAGGAGGGAGGCGGAAGGCAGCAGCCTGGATTATCAGGAGCAGTGGCAAGAACAGTTGGGTCAGCCAAGGGAGGTTTAACTAAGAAGTGTTGCTCCTCTGGCACTTTATAGAAGCGGTCAGGGCGCTTGTGGCCCAGAGGCTGGGACTCTCGGGCCTTAGAGGCTGAATTAAAGGCATCCAAGTAAGCAGGAAGCACTGGAGGGACCGCTGAGGGGGAGGGGATTCTACTTAAAGCAGCTCAAAGGACCTCTCTTTTGGGTGTCAGTCATTTGGGAAGTATCCTATTCGAAGTAATCTTTCATCTTGGTGATGATCTCACCAAAGGTAATATCCTCAGGGGGAATCCCCTTCTACAGATTCCTCATCAGGGGAGTAATACTCCTGGGGAGAGGCAAGCTGAGATGTGTAAGAAATGGAGTCCTCTGAGGAAGAAAAGGAAGAATAATTCTCTTCTTCCCTAACCTGAGAGGTCATGGGTGGGAAGGAAGAGTAGAAGCAGGCCTAGGGCTCAATAAAGGCGGAGTAGAGGGGGCTGAGGCTGAAGGCCTGCATAAGTGAGGAAGTGAAAGCCTGCCAATCTGGAAAGATTTCTGGAGAAGATGAGGTATGCTTGTTTTTTTTGAGGCTGAAGGCCTGCATAAGTGAGGAAGTGAAAGCCTGCTAATCTGGAAAGATTTCTGGAGAAGACGATGTATGCTTGTTTTTTTGTTTCTTTTTGGCCGGGGTGGAGGTAGGGACTGGCCTGGCATCCGACTTAGAAGACAACATTTCCAAAGGCTGGATCCCGGTTGGAGGTACCATAGAATCTGGTTCCCCCTCGACATTGATGACAGTCGTTGTCTGGGCAAGCTCCGAGGACATGCCAGTCGTCAGCTGTGCAACGGCTTCCTCAAGGGTCATTGTTGAAGTCAACAGAACTGCCGAGCGCTCCTCAACTCCTAGATCGGCAGTTGGCAGGGTGTCGAGAAGTGGAGCAGCAGGCAAGGAAGGCCTAGGAATCTTGGCCTTCTTTTGCGGAGGTTCGTGTTCGGCCTCCGATGCGGGATCCATTCTAAGAGCTAACCGTTTTAGGTGCTGGTTTTCTAGGTAAAAGTTTAACGCGGCCAGATGGCTGCACAGGGTCTTCAGACAAAAGACTGACAAATCGAGCAGGAGGAATAGTCGTGCTCCCTGGCCTAAGCAAAAAACACACCTATCATGGGCATCTTTATGGGGTATCTGGCACCACTGAAACGAAATGCCCTGCACGTAGGTACTGCACGGCTGGAAAGTACCACGTATGAAACAACAGTAGCCAGCAGTTGAAGTGTAAGGAGACAATAAAACAATAAATCTAAGGTATAGAACCATAAAATAATCTTATTGGAACATACTATGTTCCTATTGGTCGAGGTTGTCTTTAAATATGTATGTCACGAACTACTAAGTATGTCCATTTATTCACACTGAAGGAGGCATGGATATGCCGAAACCGGTTTGTGACTAATAAAGTTTTATGGTTCTATACCTTAGATTTATTGTTTTAATGTCTCCTTACACTTCAACTGCTGGCTACTGTTGTTTCATACGTATCTGGCACCCACATTGTCACTTTCCCTTTTTACCTGAGATCAGTTAAGGCTACAACAACCAAGCCTAGGCAATAACAGCAAAACAAGAAAAAAAAAAAGGAACCCAATGGGTTACATAGCTTTATTGATGCGACGTCTTTGAATGAGCGATCATACGATGCGTAGGTTGTCTGCGGCTGAAAAGTTCTGAGGATTGTGCGTGCAGACGTCACATTTAAGGTCCCTGGTTTATGGTCCGTGTGACATCTCACAAGTTGCAACAGCCAAGCTGAAGCTTTTGTACAGGAGCCAACATACGAGTCGCCTAAGGGCAGGAAATCCCACATCTGGAATACTGCAACATAGGAATAGAAGGACATCATTGTTCATCATACTTATGACTGAAATAATTAAAAGATTGTTGGAACAGTGAACAGGCATTTATCGATAAATTTATGAAAACTATACTGCTGTAAGACATTTTCCTTGGAACACTTCTTACACATTCTCTGTTATGCACATGTATAATGTTCTAATTTCTTTATCTGATGGGTAGCCGTGTAGTTTAATTTTTTTAGTTTCGGTTTCACTTGGCTATCAACGCAATGAACATAGTACTTGCATTTTATATAGAGGTAAGGGATACCTGATGAGATTGTTGAGGAAACAGGGTAAGGATCCCACTCTCAATTGCAAGTACGATCCCAGTGTCAACTGCAAGTACATAACAAATCAGGTAATTACAAATATGCAATTATGTGAGACACGTTTACCGACTAATTATTTTCTTCCAAACCGAATGTTCATGTTTTCTGTGTTGTAAAGAGCTGAATAAGTTCTTACCATACACCATCTTGCTGTACAGAGGTTTTGGGAGAGCAGATCAGTAAAGTTTGAGGAAAGTAACTATATGTTCAGCTCCACAGTATTATGATATCACTACCGTTATGAACATTTTTAAGAGATACTATTATTCAAGAAGGAGGAGGAACCATGGTTGAATTATAAATGTGTGCAAACAGCTACTTGGTAATTCGTAAGACTGTTGGCATAACTATGTCATGGTCACTTGTTTTCAACCAATTTCTAAATAAAGGTGATTTAAAAAAAACAAATGTGCTGAAAAAAACAGAGGGGATGCAGTATAGGTACATTAACTGAACAATGAGTGAGGTATTACTGATGCTTTGGAGTTGGGTGTTTAACTAAGAACTCACTCTCACCCAACTTGTATTTAGGCTTATGCACAAAAACCTCAGATTTTTTTTTTAATTGCACTGTTACTTATATTACCTATGATCTTTCAATTTGTGCTTCTGTTTTCCTCTTCAGCCTAGCAACAGGAGTTTTACTAGACGGGATGCAGAACCATGAGCACACACATCTAATCAGGAAAGCACATTAGATATCAGAAAGGACTCAAACATTTATTTGATGCTGATTTATTCCCTGACTAGCATAAACAAATAAAGGCACTTTGCATGCTTGTTAGCAAGCAGTATACATATACACCATGGTATATGTACTGTACACTCCGCCTGGCCAAACAAAAAAAACTGACAAGGTGGGGAAGTAAATAAACTAAATAAAATTCACCATCATTAAAAAAATCAGTGTAGGAAAATGGAATTAACCTAAAATATTTCAAAAATATGTAAAAATACAGTCCAGGCCATTTCTTGTGAAATTAAAACTTTAGGTTCTGTTTTTAACTCTATTCTCATTTTAAGGATTATTTTATCACTACAGATTAAAAAAATACTACCTTGACTACCAAATTTACTCCAGGATTATCATGTACAACTGTCTTTGATTTGTTAACTATGCACTACTAAGTGCTCAAAAAGGGTGTCAAGACCTTTTAAGTGCACTGACTAAAAGATGTATGTGGCTAGGCATATTATGGTCCTTGTGACTGTTTGTCTAGTAGTGTTCCTATGAAAGAGGCAGTGAGTGGTGGCTCGTTGTGGGATAAGGTATAGATAGCAGATTTGGAAAATGTTACCTACTGGGCATTACTGATTCTGGAAGCCTTGTTACTAAAGATGGACCTCTTGTTATAAGATATGCTGCTGTCCCAAGTAAACCAGATGCTCTTGACTTTTCTTATTTGGCCTCTGATCATAAATCAAAATTAAACTGACAAGCCACAGATGACCTGGTCTTTTCATCTTTTCATCCATCTCATTATCTTGCAACTATTAATCACTGTTAAAATGCAGATGCTATAAAACATGATTTTTATGACTGAAATGAGATTAACAAAATTACTTAAAATACATATGAAAAAAGTAGCATCAACATGATGCTACAACTTGCAAAATAAATCAACATTTTGTGCACCAATAAGTATTAAAAAAAAAAAAAGGAAAAAAAAAGTTATTTGGGGGAGGGAGCATTTATGGAGCGCAGAAATAACTGCTTACCTTAAAGCTTCAGCGTAGAACAAATACTCTTTTAACTGATCAGCATAATGTTCCTCCTCTTCCAAGATGTCATCAACAGATGCTGCATAACTGTTGTAACACAAAGAATATGGAACAACTTGCATTTCATCCATTACAAATAAACTAGACAAACACAATTGTCTATGGCCTTGAATAACATGCATTTATTGCACCTAAAGCCATACAATTTAGGAGCTGCGGCTAACTAGGACTCTATCAACCTCTACTGTAGTTGAGACAAGTTCAAACTTTAAACTGGCACACATTAACATCAACAGTTTTATGGCCTGTTTTCTTAAGCTAAGGCAGCTGCTACGTAATATAAATGTTCAGCAGAAAATAACTGGCTTCCTAATGACACTACAATAAACGTCCTCACTACACAAAAAAGGACAGAAACTTTAATAAGTTTGACAGACCATTTAATAAATTCCAGTTAGCGACTAACGTTTTTACAGCATTTTGTATAACTCTTTTCCCTGTATTTTATAAAATAAGTAGTACAGAATGAAACTGGTGTGCTTGAATGTGTCATACTAGCAATTGTTCATTACGTGTGCTTGAATGTGTCATACTAGCAATTGTTCATTACGAATTAAAAGGCAGAAATCCTGGATGGCAAAACCAGTTCACACCCGCAAAAACAAAAAAAAACGCACACTTCAAGGGTCAAGCAGCAGGATGCTATATATT
Source organism: Protopterus annectens (assembly GCF_019279795.1). Lineage (NCBI taxonomy): Eukaryota > Metazoa > Chordata > Ceratodontiformes > Protopteridae > Protopterus > Protopterus annectens. Next base: position 1,568,560,692 of record NC_056737.1, read on the forward strand.
CTGCTGAGATGTACTAGCAGATGTCTCAACTCAGATATGCTGGCATTACCAGACTTTACAGAGCAGACATCTATAGAAACAAGACTGCAAAAAGGTGTGAAAGGGCACTGTAAACAGGAAGGTTACGTACATAAAGTTAGTATTATACTACACATTTTAATCTAACTCTCCAAAAGCCTCAGCTCTGAGATGCATTAATCATCCTTATCACTATTATATTATAGTAAAAAGTTATGTACTCACCATAAAGTTCCATGTGTATTGTCCATCTCGTCCCTTATTCTCACAGATGGGTCTGATCCGATGCATCGGATCAGTCTCAGTCTCGGCCTGTTCGCTAGCTGGAGGACTTTAACCAAGCTTGTGGGCTCATACCCTTCCCATGATGCACCTGGAAAATACCTCAGATCTTGTTTACCCCCTTACAAAGTACATATCTATACGCAAGTCCCATATAAGAAGGTAAAAATACAAGAAATGTACACATAATCATGAAAAAGGCTTTCAGTTATAAGGTTCTGGAAAGAATATCTTCTCATTCTATCAAATAAAGGAAGGGGGTTAGAGGGAGGGATGTGAGAATAAGGGAAGAGATGGACAACACACATGGAACATTATGGTGAGTACATAACTTCTTTATGTGATGTTGTCAATCTCGTCCTAATTCTCATCGATGGGGACCATGTCCCAAGCAACCTGACTCCTGGGTGGCACATGGAAGAATATTCTTCAGAACCACAGAACCAAAATCCACACTAGTCCTGTAGGCCAAACCTGTTTTGTAATGGGTGATAAAGGTATGCGGGTTAGCCCATGTGGCTACAGCACAAATAGAATCTAATGGCATTCTTGCTTAGAATGCTGCCGACATAGCTATTGATCTGGTAGTATGAGCTCTTACTGAGAATGGTATGGGCTTGTTTTCAGATCTGTAAACAAAAGAAATGCATTGGGATAGCCAGTTTGACAGAGTAACCTTCGAAATTGGAAGGACTTTCTGGGTATCTGAATATGATATAAATAGTTGGTCAGATTTCCTGAAATCACAGGTTCTCTATAAATAAAATTTCAATTGTCGGTGTACATCACGCAAATGCAAGGTATATTTCTCCTTTGTTTTGAAAGTTAGGGAAGAAAACTGGCAGATCAATAGATTGATTCAATTAGATTCTGATATAAATTTGGGAAGAAATGCAAGATTTGTCTGTAAGGACACTATCGTTGTGGAAAATGAGGTATGGGGGTTTAACAGACAGAGCTTGCAACTCTGAGACCCTTCTGGCAGATGTAATAGCTGTTAGAAATAAGGTCTTCCATGTCAAGAACTTGAGATCTGAAGTTGCTGAAGGTTCAAATGGGTGTGGAGATCAGATTAGTAAGAACAAGATTAAGGTCCCAAGGAGGAGGAGTAGGGTTCTTGTAAGGAGGTCTTAACAGTACAACCTTCAAAAATGCCTTGCAAAGCCTGCGTGCCATAATAGGACAGTCATTTAGGCCTATATGAAAATTATAGATTGCAGCTAAGGAAACGCTGATAGGGGAAGCAGCTGCATTTTCGTGGAATATTTATGAGAGAAAATCCAAGATGGAATTGATTAGCGCAGAAAAGGGGTTTAATTTGATGATTTTTAGCCCAAATAGCAAATCTTTTCCACTTACTGGTATAAAATCTTTGTGTGGAGGGTTTGTGAGAAGACAGTAGAAATTTCTTCACTGGAGAGGACAAAAGAGGAAACCTGGTAATTAAGAGAACTGGAGCAGCCAAGTTGTCGATTTTGGGTTCTGAATGTCGGGATAAACCATTCCTGATGGATGTGTCAACAGGTCCGGAGTTGGATCCAGAATCCATGGTTCCTCCAGAAGATGAGGCTGCAGGAAGGGGAACCAAATTTGTCGAGGTTAATGAGGGGCAATGAGGATTATAGTGGTCTCCAATGAGTTTGCCTTCTGTAGCAGTTTGGAAATCAGGGGAATAGGAGGAAAGGCATACAGTAATCCCAGAGGCCAATCGTGAACAAGTGCATCCCTTGAAGCCTCTCCCGCTGGGGGGATCAGGGGTGAAGTAGTTGTTGCATTTGGCATTGATTGGGGAAGTAAAGAGATCACAGCAAGGCTGGCCCCATTTTTGGAAAACAGACTCCGCTACTATCTGAGTGAGGGACCACTCGTGTGGCCAAAGAATGGCTCTGCTCAATCTGTCTGCAATCACATTTGATTTCTCTGGAATGTGCATTGCTACTAGAAAGCAACTGGAGGATATCACCCACTGCCTAACTCTTAATGTTTCTCGGCATAGGGGATAAGATCTGGTTCCTCCTTGCTTATGTACCACATTACGGACATGTTGTCCGACTGGATCGCTATCGTCCCTAGAGGGACAGAGTCCTGAAATGCAAGCAACGCCAGAAGCACAGCTCTCATCTGTAGGACATTTATATGCACATTAGCCTCGTGATCTTGCCAGATACCTTGGACTGTCTTTCCTAGATAATGCCCCCCCCCCCCAAATCTGGGAAGTGTCCGTGGTTACAGTTGCTACTGGTTTCGGTGGAATGAATGGTCACCTCTGACAGATTAGAGGAGAATGAATCCACCACAGGAGGTCCCTTTTGCAAGTGTTTGCAATCAGAATCTTGTGAGACATGGGGAGTTCCAGAAAGGACCATTGAGTTAATAGTAGCCATTGTAATAGTCTCATATGGAGACATGCTAGGGTAACAAGAATTATTGAAGCTGCCATCCTTCCTAGCACTTGTAGAACTTGTTTCGCTGCTGGACTAGATTTTCTGATTAGTGTCCGAACATGGTAGTGAAGATCTTATACTCTTTCTTGGGGGAGTTTTGCCATCAAGGAACTGGTGTCTAATTCTGCTCCGATGAAGTTTAAGTTTTGAGATGGTCGTAGAACAGATTTTTTCAAAGTTTATCATGACGCCTAGGGAGGCGCAAGTTTGAATGGTGTAGTCCTTGCCTTGTAGCAGTATATGTCTGGTTGGGGAGGCGATGAGCCAGTCGTCTAGATAGGGAAACACTCGGAATCCTCGGCGCCACAAGTAAGCCGCTATCGCTAATACATTTGGTGAACACCCTGGGGGCTGTAGTGAGACCAAAGGGCAGGACTCTGAAATGATAATGACTGGCAGCTAGCCGAAAGCTAAGTACCTTCTTGACCACCTTTCCATTAGTATATGGAAGTACGCATCTTGTAGGTCTATGGAGCACAACCAACTGTCCTTTTCCAGCAACAGAAATATTGACTGCAGTGTTACTATCAGGAACTTCGTCTTCTTTACAGATTTGTTAAAATTGTTGAGATCTAAAATGGGTCTCCAGTCCCCTGTATTCTTTAGAACTAAAAAGAATCTTGAGTAAGTTCCGGATCCTCTCTGGTCTGTGGGGACTTCTTGGATGACTCTTTTGCTTAGCAACTTTTGAATCTCTAATGTTGCTTATACCTGCTGACTGGGTGGAACATCTGGAACTGATTTTTTGACCGGGGCGGGGGAACAAAAGGGTATTATATATCCTCTGGAAATTATATCCAGCACCCATTTGTCTATGGTTACATTTTGCCTGTTTGTTAGGTGCAAGGATAAATGCCCCCAAACTGGCTCCAGAGGTAGATAATCGCATACTCCTTCAGGAGCGCTGAAAGGGCCTTGGTTTAGCGGACCTCATCTGCCACATGGGTGGCGTCTTACATTATTGTTCTCCCCACTGCCTCGGGGAGAACTTTCACCTTGTGTGTCTTGGTAAGATCTCTAGGGTCTCCTGAACCACATTTTCCCGCTTCCTCTCTGACCTTTGGGAAAGGGTCTGGTAGTGGCGGAAAAACGTACTCCAGCAACAGACAAAGTCTTAACTTCCTTTTCACATCTGGTGAGCGTCTCTTTTACTTTTGGCACAAAGAGTGATGAGCCGTCAAATGGGGCATTAACAAATGAAGATCTGAAAGGTTCCGCAAAGTTGTATCCAGACCTGCCTCCTGATGGAGATGCCTGAACCCACAACTCTACTCGGTCTATCTGCAGCATATGCTATAAGCCTCATGGAGGAGTTCGTAACTCCACTGATGGTGGCTAGCTGTGCACTGACTTTCTCTGACTGCATCAGCAACTGCTCCTTGAACAGAGTCTGACACCTTCTCTGACTGCATCAGCAACAGCTCATTGAAGAGAGTCTGACAACTCCGTAATTAGATCTCTCTGCAGTCTGGTAAAGTGGCTAAGGTAATTCAATGATCGAAGGTAAAAATTCGCTGAAGAAAACACATGCTTTCCATATCTATCCATCATCCTAAATCTTTATTAGGAGGGTGGATACAAGAACTTGTCTCAGAAAGTTCTTTCTTAGTGGCCACCACCACAATCATGGGATTCACTGCTACCCCCTTTGTCCAGAAGGATTTGTGTTTCAGGGTGGTAATGTACTTATCTGGCATCCGAGGAGTGGGGTCTATGGTATCTGGGGGGGGGGGGGGGAGAGGTCTGCCGCGCCTTACGAGAGAGCAGGTCTATTTGCGAGGTCTATGGTATCTGGGTCTGCCACGCCTTCCGAGAGAGCAGGTCTATGAGCTCATCAGGAGGCGGAGTCAGCCAAGAGGTTGAAGGGCGAGATCTGAAGGCCTTCAGGTAGACTGACTCTTCGGCAGAAGGGGAGGAGGGCTGCCAATCACCCTTTTGTTTCAGAATCTCCACGATCTATCCAAATGAGACCTCCTCAGTAGGTGACCATGGGGATTCTTCTGCATCATTTAAGTCAGCGTCTGAAGTGATGGACTCTTCAGGGGAGTCTAGGTGCTTCATAGGTAGGTACTAGGCTACCTGCCCAAAGGCATTTATAAGCCTAGCCAGAATGCATTGGCTTTCGCCACCCCCTTAGATTAGTTCCCTGTGCATCTGTCCAGCAGAGCTATTGAAGTGATCCCCGGGGTAAACTTTGTTTCCCATCCACTCGTCAAAGTTTCTCTTGAAGAGTGTTAGCAAGGAGCTCTGCCTAATGTAGACTAGAATCTTGTTCTAAAGCATGGGAAGTCTCTGGGACAGGAAATCTATCCCTCCAGCACGTCCTATTTATTGCTGTAGTGAGGTTTAGATCCCTAGAGCGTGTGGCTCGAGGGATATGGTTTTCTTTAGGTGGAGCATGTCCATCAATTCTGATCAAATATGAGCAAAGATCACCTCTGAGTAGGCGGTATTCAACCGAGTACAGCTGGAGTTTCTTCAGTCGAGCTGCATAGGGCATCTGTTTGAGGCCAGTGATCCTCTTGGTGAGGTACGTCTGTGGTCTTTCCAGCTGTTGCAGGTGTCCTGTAAGGTACATCCCAAATGGGGCATTGTACTCTATGATGGGTCTGATGAGTGATGAGTAGAGGGGCACAATGACTTCATTTGATCTGGATGAGAACCCTTTTGTGATTAGGGTGGGCCACATAGAAGGATTTTCTAACCACTTTGGCAATGTGATTATCAAAGGAGAGATTACCATCTACTTGGGTCCCCAGATCCCTTATTACGTCTTCCGCATTTAGGGGACTACCACCTATGTGGTAGTTTGTGGGTACTTTGTTTTTTCCAAAGGGGATGACTATGTACTTTTTGGCATTTAGCATGAGGCCATGATTTCAACACCAGGTATCTGTCTCAGTGAGACCCTTTTGGAGGATGTCTGTGTCAGCTGGAGAGTCAATTGTACCCCCTAGTTTGCAGTCGTCTGCGAACTTGGTCAGCCATAGTCCTCCTGTGCTTGCCTGTACCTCTGAGAAGTATATGCCAAACAGGAGGGGTCCTAGGACTGAGCCCTGGGGAATGCCACTTGCAACCGGTTTAAAGTCGGACCTAGCTCCCGCAACTCTCACCATGTGGGTTCTGTCCGTGAGCCAGTTGGCAACCCATCTTGTGACGTAGGGGTTTATGTTCAGGCTGGTGAGCTTGTCTATAATACCAGAATGGGGAATGGTGTCAAAGGCCTTTGCGAGGTCTAGGTAGGCTGTGTGTACCACCTTTCTGAGGTGTATAAGCCTGTATGTTTAAGCGCTGATGATAGCATTATGTATGAATCATTTAAGAACCTTAAAAGTGACTTTAAATGTAGAGGCTACCATGATGTGGAGGTCAAGGCTGCCTGTGATGAGGTCCCTCAACAAAGGAGGGATGTTGCTAAACCTTAGTTCTCTGAGAGAGTATTGAACAGCGAAAGAAAGATCTCTGATGCAAGAGGCTCTGAGTTTAGAATGTGCATGACTTATTCTACGGATGTTCAAACTATATGCAATATTTTTTAGGAAAAACTGGCAACTACTTGTATCTGATAATAGGTATAGGTCAGTACTTGGTAATGCACCCAAGTTTTGCTATAACAGCAATAGATCATTAAAACAGTTGCTGTGTTATAAATCCACTAATAAGAAGGTTTCTGTCTTTAATAAGTGTGGTACATTTTCATGTAGAGACTGCAACATGTGTAAACATATTCACAGCAGTGATTCGTGCGTACATCCAGTGAGTAAGAAAAGTTAATTATTTCATTTTTATGCAAATTGCAGAAGTCAAAATCTAGTACATTTGTCATTCTGTGTGAAATGTGAATCCTACTACGTAGATAAGACAAACAGATATTTGAAAGACAGAATTAGAGAACATTTAAATGACATCAGGAAGAATGATATTCATAATGCACTATATAAACATATTCTAGGGAATGACACCAGTCATACTTTTAAGTTTTGGAATTACTTACACCTAGCAATAGAAAAGGTGATTTAAGGAATAAAACAGAATGTAAAGAGATGAAGTGGATTCTAGAATTACATGCAGATGGTAGAAAGGGACTTAAAGGAACAATCCCTTTATAACCAATTCTTAGATCACGTGACTTGGTGAAGTAACTTGTGTTTAAAAGATGGTTTGTAACAGTTTTTAGATCTGATGAAGCACCTGTTCAGAAAGGCGTGAAAGCGCTTACCTGTGTTTTGGCCTTGCTTTTATGGTTTTATTTTCCTTTGAAAAAAATCCATGATTTTATACAGCAACTGCCATGGCGGACTGTTTGGATTTACTTCTGTTTTTACCTTTTCATATTTAACCAGTCTAAATCCAAGTTTATAATGTTTTTCTCTACATTTTGCTTATTTAGAAACTTTCCTCTGCTTACAGAATACCAACTATTTTTCATTACTGAAAACCGGTTTTAGAATCCAAAATGCATATCTCAAATTGCAAGGTAAAATTTTTCAATGCTGCAAATCCAGTGGGACAAGTTGTAGTGGCCACATATTTGTAAAAGAACATCTACAAACGAGAAGCCAAGAAAACAGCTTAGGTCTAAAAAGTTATACACTAACACCAACATACTGAATGTAATACTGGTGTCTACTGTAGACTGTTTTTATCTTATACACAACAAAGTTTTCTTGACTAAATTCCAGGATGTAAACAGCACAATATAACCTTTACTGGGGATTTTAACTACCTGAACAATGAGCAGTAAATTCATCAAGACCAAATAATAATCATGCCTACATACAAGTTAACTACATTAACCAAAGCAAGTCAGAACAAATAATTTAAAATCCACTTACTAATGACAATATCTTAAACATACAAATCCAGGAGCTTTCTGGTCCTCATTCCTGATTATACTTTGTTGTGTTATGACACCACATCCTTTAACATAGGAGCATTATCAAACTCGGTCATAATAAGCAACAGAGACCTCCAAAGCAGACATCCAACCAAACGCTACCCCAAAACAAAACACGCACAACACATAGCCCACAAAGTCAGTGTGCCAAGCAGCCACAGCCCTTAAGGCTGAATAACACACCTGATACTCTTGTAATAGGTTAGACTATTGTCAGACACACTGACGTCCCGCTCACCAGGCTGAATAGAGAGAAGGTCACAGTGAGCTGCCTGTTGGGCGCTAGGATCTGCCACATAACGCAAGCACTCAGGTCACTCCAAAGCAAATACAAATATGACTCAGTCATTGTACATGCTGGTGTGAATGACCTGAGATGTACCTCCCTGGACTACATGAAAAGAGACATAGAGGAACTCTCTGATCATGTAGCCCAGGCCGGTATGACCCTGACCTTGAACAGCATCTTACCCTCACCCAGAATGATGCCACAGTACAAAGACAAAATGATCGATTTTAACAATTGGCTAAAATTTTGGTGTCATTCAAAGGGGATCCAGTGTCTGTCAGCCTGGGATGACATGCTCGACAAGCCACGTTGCTTCGCTAGGGACGGCTTGCACCTGTCACCACTGGGCTTTCGGATATTGGCAAAGGCTCTTGCCACCCCCATAGTGCCTTTTTTAGGCAAGGCTCTAAAGTCAAACCCACCTCCATAGACAGCACAAGAAACAAGAAACTAAGGATAATGCTGCTAAACGCCAGAAGTCTTAACCTCAAGATGCACGCACTCAAAGCTCTCCTCAGTATGGAGAACATCGATATCTGTGCAGTGACAGAAACCTGGTTCAAGGCTCCAGAGAGCACCCCAGCACTACCAGGTTATATCTCATATCATGCTTTTCGGCCCCAAAACCTGGACCGAACCACAAAAGGAGGGGGAGTTTCCATATTTATCAAGGATATCCACACCTCCAGGTTAGTGGCATTGCACGAAGTATCGGAGACCATCCATGTGCAACTAACAGTGGGCAAGACTGCTTTTCAGTTTATAGCATCCTGCAGACCACCCCCTCAAAGTCAGGAATCCCACTCGGCTTTCCTGAAAACATTGGAGAACATGAAGATCTCTCCGAACACCATTATATTGGGCGACTTCAACTACCCAAACAGACTGGGAGCACTACTCAAGCCCCAGCACCTTAGCCCAAAGGTTCCTGAAAATTATAAACTCAAATGCTATGGAACAACTAGTCACCACTCCCACAAGAGGGGATAACATACTAGACCTGATCATTACCAACATGGGGACTCTATGCTCCACACCTGAAGTATATCCCTCATTGGTAAGATCAGACCATAAATTAATTTCACTGGATGTCCACATCCCGACCCCACCCCCAGCCCAGAAAACCACAGTGAAAAACTTATCAAAAGCTAACTTCTCACTTCTCAAAACCAAAGTGGAATCCTTCAAGGCCCCAGGGCCAGTGGAAACTACGGCCCAAACTGCAGAATCCTATATAAACGCATTCTACGGACATCTCCAGGAATGCATGGATCATGCTATCCCAAACAAAACCAAAACCCAAACATCCAAAGGCAGGCGTCCAGTCTGGTGGACCCCAGCCATAAATAAACTGTACAACAGGAGGAGGAAGATACTACATGATAGAGCAAAATCCCTAATAGGGAAGCCATCTCTGATCAGTACTAGCAAAAAATTACGATCCCTCATAAAATCCTCCAAGGCCAGCTTCGAGAGAAAAATTGCTCAGGACACTAAAGACAATCATAAGGCTTTTTTCAGTTATGTTAGGAACCTGGGATGCAACTCCCAGACTTGTTCTGAGTTGATTCTAAACAACAAAAAATACACTGAACCCACAGACATCGCCAATATCCTGGCAGACAGGTTCAGTGCAAACTTCTCCACCCCCTCCCCTCCAAAAAAAGAGCAAGTATCTATCCCGGCAGAGGGCTGCCTCCCAAACATCTCTGATGCTCAGGTGAAGGCTGCCCTCTCCAAAGCAAAAAACACTGCTTCCATGGGACCAGATGGCGTCCCAGGTTGCGTCCTACATGAACTCCAAGAAGAACTAATCCCTCAAATAAAACAGCTGTACAATCTCAGCCTCACTACAGGATATGTGCCCACAGAATGGCGTACAGCAACAGTGGTCCCACCAAAGGTGGAGCCTCTAAGGACCCTGGAAACTATCGCCCCATAAGCCTGACTAGCTTAGTCTGCAAGGCTATGGAGAGGATCATCATGGAGCTTATAAACAAAGACATTGGGGACCTACAGACACTAGATCCTACCCAGTTCGGCTTCGTCAAGGGCAGATCCTGCCTTTTGAACCTGGTTGACTTCTTCGAAACAGTCACCAAAGCCATAGATGAAGGGAAGGTAGTCCACACAGCCTATCTGGACCTAGCAAAGGCATTTGGCACAATACCCTACTCGGGCATCATAGATAAGTTATCCAGCTTAAATATAAACCCCTATGTCACAAGATGGGTCACAAACTGGCTCAAAGACAGAACCCACAGAGTGAGAGTTGCTGGAGCCATGTCAGACTCGAAACTGGTCACAAGTGGCGTCCCACAAGGTTCTGTCCTGGGACCGCTCTTGTTCGGTATATACTTTTCCGAGGTACAGGCCAACGTGGGAGGACTATGGCTTACCAAGTTCGCAGAGGACTGCAAACTAGGCGCCATAATCAACTCTCCAGCTGACACAAACATCCTTCAAAAAGGTCTCACAGAAATGGATAACTGGTGCCAGAGCCATGGTCTAAAGCTAAATGCCAAAAAAGTGTATAGTCATACCCTTTGGCAAAATCAATGTGCCCACAAATTACCACATAGGCGGTAACCCATTAAATACAGTGAAAGAAATTAGGGATCTGGGGACCCAAGTTAATAGCAATCTCTCCTTTGACAACCACATTGCCAAAGTGGTTAGAAAGACCTTTTACATAGCCCACCTCATCATGAAAGGATTCACCTCTAGATCAAGAGAGGTAATCGTGCCCCTTTATTCATCCCTCATCAGGCCCATCACAGAATACAATGCCCCTTTTGGGATGTACCTTACCCGACACCTGCAGCAATTAGAAAGACCCCAAAAGTACCTCACCAAGAGGATCAAGGGATTCAAACAGATGCCATATGCTGCTCGGTTAAAAAAACTCCAGCTCTACTCAGTTGCATACCGCCTACTTCAAGGCGATCTATGCCTGACATATAAAGCTATGTCCAATCCAGAATTAATGGACATGCTCCACCTCAGTAAATCTAAATCCCTTAGAGCCACACGCGCGAGGGACTTGAACCTCAGCACTGAAATAAATAGAACTTGCTGGAGGGACAGATTCATAACCCAGAGGCTCCCTTCGCTCTGGAATAGAATTCCAATCCATGTTAGGCAGAGCACCTCACTGAATCTCTTCAAGAAGAATCTTGATGAGTGGATGGGGGATCGTAGGTTTGTCCCGGGGATTACTTCCGTGTCACTATTAGACAGAGGCACAGCAAACTAAACCTTAAAAAGGGCACGGTATACTCAAATCAAGGGGTGGCGTAAGCCAAACAAAATCGGGCTAGGCTTATAATTGCCCCAGGGCAGATAGCCTAGTATGAACCTATGAACAAATCACCATGTTTACGGTTTGCAAACAGAAACTATAACATAACAGATTATATACTTAAAATAGAATATCCTCAAAAACAAATAAGTATCATCAGGCAATTAGTCACAGAACATTAATAAATTCAGTGTTCATAAACACTTGGTAAACACAATACTATGGTGGAATCATAACATTAATAAAACACATAACAGGAACACACAGTAGCACTTTGTTTGCAACTAGACAAACAAGTCTACATTATATACAGAGACTAGTTATTTTTATTATCAAATTTTCCAGCTCTAACTAAAGATCAGCTTAGTCTTAAAGGTTTAAGAAAATAAATTATGTACTTACCAAAACGTTCCATGTGTCTTGTCCATGTCGGCGTTTATTCTCACTGATGGGGGTCAGATCCGATGTGTCAGATCTGTCTCGGCCTTTCCAAAAGCTCGAGGTCTTCAGCAAAGCTCGTTGACATCCTTTCCTACCCATAATGCAGTTCCCCAACTTCCTCAGATCTTGTTTGCCCATCATGAAAACAAAATAATCAAAAAACTTCTTTTACATGGAATAAAACCTAAAGTACATACATTTACCAATGGATCAAAGGCAGTATTTCTGAGGCTATGGAGATCCGTCAATCCAATTACTACTCGGTCTCCCAGGAGTATAGGAAGGGGTGATGGAGGGTGGGTTGTGAGAATAAAGGTCGAGATGGACAACACACATGGAACACTATGGTAAGTACATAACTTCTTTATGTGTTGTAGTCAATCTTGCCTTTATTCTCACTGACAGGACCATGTTACCAAGCAATATGACTCTCGGGTGGCTCATGGGAATATATTCCTCAGAGTCACAGAACCAAAAGAGGCTCTACTCCTGGAGGCCAAATCTAGTTTGTAATAAGTAATAAAAGTATGAGGTTTTGCCCATGTAGCTGCAGTTCAGACATTATCCAGGAGTAACCTTGCTTGGAAAGCTGCAGATGTAGCTATCAATCTGATGGAGTGCACTTTAACAGGGAAAGGAAGACGTCTGTTTTTTAGAAATGCAGATGTAGGATATACAAAGAGTGAGCCATCTAGATAAGTTAACTTTTGAAACTGGGTGACCTTTTCTAATCTCAGAGTAGGATATAAAGAATTGATCTGAATTCCTAAATTCTGAAGTTCTGTGCAAGTAAAAGCATAACTGTCTATGTATGTCCAGAAGACGCAAACAGTACTCAGCTTTGTTTTGGTAATTTGGGAAGAAAACTGGCAGCTCAGCAGATTGGTTTAGGTTACTACTTTCCGACACAGGCTTTGGAAGAAAGGAAGGATTACTGCATAGAGAAACTCTGTCCTTATGAAAACCCAGGTATGGGGGCTTGACAGACATGGCTTGCAATTCTGAAACTCTTCTAGCTGAGGTAATAGCCACTAAAAAGACTGCTTTCCAAGACAGAAATTTTAAATCACATGTGGCAGAATTTTCAAAGGGGGACAAATGATGTTTTTAATATGAAATTTAGATCCCAGGGAGGACATGGATTTTTGTATGGGAGTCTTATAATAGTAATTTCTTTTAAAAAGGCCTTACAGAGCCTGTGCGACATACTCATACAGTCATTTTCTCCCACGCGAAAATTTGAAATTGCTGCCAAATGAACTCTAAAAGCAGAAGCAGCAGCTCCCTCAAAATAGTTTCACTACAAATTTCAGAATAGAATGTATAGGCACAGAAAAAGGATCTAGCTGATCATCACTTGCCCATAAGACAAAACTAATCCATTTACTCTTGTACAATCTTCATGTAGAAGTTTTATGGGAAGACAACAAAATATGTTTATGGAGGAGGAATCCTGGTGATCAAGGGAATTAACAGCAGCCAAGCTGTCATTTTGAGATTGTGTAGGCTGGGGTGACCATTCCTGACGGGTGAGTCAGACACTCTGGAGCAGGGTCCAGAATCCATGGTTCGTCCAGAAGATGAGGCTGAAGGAAGGGAAACCAGATTTGACGAGGTCAATATGGGGCTGTGAAGATAGGTGAAGGCTGCCAGCCTAGCCAAATAGAATTCTGTAGATAATTCTGTCATTTGTAAATATTAATATAAGCCACAGGCATATTCTCTTAAATGGGGAAAAAATGTTGGTAAATGTTAATCTTCAAAAATGTAACAACAGTGCACTCTGCTGTAAGAAAGATAAATCAAGCATTTTATGACCGTCTTTGACCTTTAAAGTCGGCTCCGATATGCCTAGATGAAGGAATTCTGCCTATTATTTTGAGGCCAGAGTTAATGGCTAGAATTTCCATGTATAGATGTCCTTTATTGATCTGGTTTCTGACCCAGTGTAAAGAATGTAAATGCAGTTTCTGTTAGCCTGGGAACTACAGCGAAGTGTGAAGAATGATGTCATGTGAAGCAGCTCTGTGTTATCAATATAAAGAGAGAGAATCAGAGACCTCAGAGCATTTTGTCTTGAGGACATTTATCACCACCAGCACTGTCTGTCTTCCTCTAGATGCAAGTTATTTAGAACTGTGTTTTCTCTTAGAAATAGCTAAGAATTATAAAGATTAGACTAAGTGTTTTTCTGTGATGTCAGAACTTTTCTACAGTATTATTATAAGTATTTCTCTGTGATCTCAGAACTCTTGACTAGCACTGTGTAGTAAGAAGTATTGTCTTGTGTTTTTATTTATTATTAAATATTTTTAAAACTTTCAACTGTGGCTGTTTTATGCAGATATAATTTAAGCTCTAAGAGTACACTGCATGTATACAGTGATACTGCAACAAGTCACTCTAATAAGCCTTAACTGTTCAGTCACATTTACCATTTGGATAATAATATTGAACAGTAATAACTGGACACCCTTTTAAGGGCCTTTGAGTAGCTTACAAATATTAGTGGGTGGTGGCAGCTGGTACTAACTTTTAGACTGGGTAGAAAAGGGGCACAGCTGGAGAACCTGTGCCAGCCTTCCCCAGGAGTGTCTGTGTGGTTGTACATAACTCTCATCTCAAAGTGTGTGCGTGTGTGTGTCAGCTACTTGGCCAGGGACACGAAGCACTGGTTGGACAGAGAGGGTTGAGATCTGGACCCAATAGCTGTGCCAGTGGGAAGTCTTACTGGGGACCTGGAGAGAAAGGGAGAAACCATCCCCAGACTGACTGTGAACTCTGTGTGCTCTTAATGGAAATTGTACTTTACTGTGTGTGTATTTATTATCCTTTCCCTATATGGGCACCCCTCACTGATGTTAGTGGCGAGGATTAAGGCTCCTTGATTGCTGGGCCAGTGCATGGGCATCACATATTAACTGTTTGGCAATGGTGGGATATCCACACTATATATTAATTGGTTGGCAAATACTAAATGGCTTGTAGTGATGTGGGTAGAGTGAATTCCTGTAGCTTGTGTACAGTGATCACTGAAGGTGTTTTGTACTCTAAATCAGTCATGCAGTGAATACTCATAGTTCAGATCACCATTGTTTTATTTCTTTTGTTAGCTTAGTCAGGGAGAGCAAGGCAGCATGTCAGCAGAGGAGTACGGAAAGCTGACAAGGAGCAAGCTGGCTGAAATGTGCAGGGGTAGGGGACTGGTGCATGGAAACCAGACTAAGGCAGACAAGATTGCAGCTTTGGTCACAGCTGCATCAGAAAACAGCAACCAGGACGACAATCAGACTGGCAGTAAAGATGTACCACCCTCAGAGAATGGACAGCTCAACCTTTCTGCAGAGGACTTAAAAATCCATCTGGAGCTAAAGAGACTTGAGTTGAAGGCCAGGCGTTTGGAAATAGAAGCAGCTGAGAGACTGAGATGTCTGCAGGCTGAACAGAATGAGAAACTGCTGTGCCTGGAAGCTGAGGAAAAGGAGAGGCAGAGGCAGCATGACAGAGAAATGCTGACTCTTTGCCAGAGTCATAGAGGTAATGGGGAAGGGAGTAACTGGACCCCAGAAGCACAAAAGGTCAGTTAATTTCTTCCGCAGTTTAAAGATAGGGATAATTTTGATAGTTTCATTCATATGTTTGAGAGGGTGTGTAAACAGTATGATGTTGACCAAAGGCTCTGGGTATGGTTCCTGACCCCCCTTACTCCATGGTAAAGCTGTAGCTGTGTTGTCTAAACTTGCTGACTGTGAATATGTTAATTATACTGCTGCTAAAAATCACTTGTTAGAATGTTTTAAGCTAACACCTGAAACGTATAGGAAAAAGTTTTGTGAGAATAGATGCAGGGCAGATGAAAGTGTGTGTGAATATGTTGCTAAACTGAGCACTTATTTTCATAGGTGGGTGACTGGATGTCAGGTCACCATTTTTGAAGGGCTGTCAGACTTTTTGCTGAGGGAACAAACCCTTAGCACTTTACCTGAGGACATGAGGATCTGGTTACCTGATAGACAATGTGCTACTTCAGATAAGTTGGGGAAGAAGGGAGACCTATACCTAGCAAGCAGGGCATTCCTGCACAGGAAAGGGACCCCCAAGTACTGCTCTTGGGTCTAAAGGAACCCATGGCAGGCAGCACAGACTGCCCCAACAGAATCCGCCAATAGCAGGGGAAGCCACTAGTCCAGGTACACGTCTAGGACCTAAGGGTTAAATGTTTTGAATGCAATCAGTGGGGCCATGTGGCATACAGATGTCCACAGAGGCAAGGTGGGGAACAAAAGGTGAGAGAGCCAGTAAGTGGGAAAGACAAAATGCTAATAGTAGTTTGTCTTGAGACAACAAGGGTACCGAACTACCATCCTGCAGATGTTTTGATAGGGAAGGATTTGGATGAGGCAGTACCATGTGCTTATGCAGTTACATGCAGTCAGGCTAGGAGACAAGCATGTGGGTCTGATAGGAGACCCAGACAGACTGCATATTTGCAGCCAGGACTGGTGAGGTGGTTACTTCAGGGAGGGAGCTACTCTGTAGCAGTGAGACTGAATGTGAGCCACAGCTGCTTGTGGGTACTGATGTTCCCTTGGACAGAGTGACTGCAAAGGTAGAGATGAGTAGTAGTACCCAGCCTGACAGAGAGGCACCACTGTCAGAGGATGCGAGACTTCCTGTGGAAGGGGAGCTGGGAAGGGTTACAAAGAGAGAGGTGAGACAAGCTCAGCTCTCAGAACCTACATTGCAAGGGCCTGAGGCAGGTAGCTAGTGAGGCACCTGATTCTCAAGGAAAGGGGGAATCTGTATACTGGGACAAAGGGTTACTGTACAGAGAGTGGACCCCTGAGGGAGGGCTAGAAGGTGAGAGGGTACAGCAGTTGGTAGGGCCTAGAGCCTACCGTCTGGCGCTTCTAACCGTAGCCCATGATATTCCCTCTGCAGGTCATATGGGGATAAAACGTACAAAGAGACGTATTATGCAGAACTTCTATTGGACTGAAATTTCCAAAGATGTAATAGGGTACTGCAGGACCTGTAAGGAGTGCCAAAAGGTAGGCAAGGCAGGAGACAAGGTGAGAGCTCCTTTAATGCATTTGCCTGTGTTTAAGGAGCCATTTCATAGGGTAGCTATGGCTATTGTGGGGCCTCTGAATACCCCAAGTTCCAGAGGGAAAATGGTAGTGGATTATGCTACATGATACCCTGAGGCAGTGGCTCTGTCCTCTCTATTGAGGCAGAGAAGGTGGCAAATGCTTTGTTAGAGATTTTCAGCATGGTAGGCTTCCCAAAGGAAATACTGACTGACAGAGGTGCCAGTTTCATGTCAGACCTGTTGGCTTGTCTGTGGAAGTATCGTGGGGTGAAGCACATGAAACCACCCCTACCATCCCCAGACTGATGGTCTTGTTGAGAGGTTAAACTGTACAACCAAGTCCATGCTACGAGCATTTGCAGACCAGTTTAAGAGGGAGTGGGACAAATATATGACCCATCAGTTGCTTGCTTACAGAGAGGTTTCCCCAGGAATTCACAGGTTTTTCACCCTTTGAGCTGCTGTTTGGGCATAGGGTGAGTGGACCTCTAGATTTAATTTTTGATGAGTGGGAAGGTGAGTGTGAACCTCAAAAGGAGTCTGTTGTAGCATATGTCCTAAACCTCAGGACAAGGCTCAGGGAACTCATGGGCTTGGCCCAGGACAACCTGGCAGAAGCCCAATGACAGAAAAAGGTGTGGTATGACAGGAATGCTCGAGCTAGAAAGTATGCTGTGGGGCAGCAGGTAATGGTTCTCATTCCTGTCAGACAACAAGCTGCATGCAGCTTGGGAGGGACCCTACAAGGTGGTAAGAAGGGTAAGTAATGTTAACTACATGGTGGAACTGCTAGGCAGGGGCACAAATTGTACCATGTTAACATGATGAAACCTTACCATGATAGGGAGGCCCTTGTTCTGAGCATTTGCAGTGGGATTGCAGGAGGAGTCTGAGGGAGATCTGGTGACTGATTTCCTCAGTGAGGCTTGGACTAACACCTCAGTGGAAGGGGTAGCAATGTCCCAGCAGCTATCTCCTTCCCAGGTTCAAGAAATCCGAGCAGTGTTACAGGAGTTTGGGGACATGTTCACTGGGAAACCAGAGTGCACCCACCTGGTGCAGCACCAAGTGGATACAGGACCCCAAAGGCCTATTAGGCAGGCCCCTTACAGGGTCCCTGAGAGACTCAAACAGACTCTGAGGGAGGAGATACAGGAAATGTTGGAACTAGCGGTGATTCAAAAGTCCAACAGTCCCTGGGCCTCACCAGTGGTGCTGGTGCCAAAGAAGGATGGCAGCACCACGTTCTGTGTGGACTACAGGAAATTAAATAGTCACACAGAGTCAGATGCTTACCGTATGCCTAGGACAGACTAGGCCCTACAGGAGCTGGGTGGAGCTAAGTATCTTACAACCATTGATCTTACCAAGGGTTACTGGCAGGTGCCCTTGATTTCCAGTGCTAAAGAGAAATCAGCCTTTGTGACTCCTTTTGGTATGTATGAGTTCACAAAGATGCCCTTTGGGATGAAGAATGCCCCAGCAACTTTCCAGAGGCTGGTAGATCATATCATAGTAGGACCAGGAGGGGTTGCCCTTGCTTACCTAGATTATATTGCCATCTATGGCCATTCCTGGCAAGAGCACTTTCAGCATGTCAGGGAGGTGCTGGGCAGACTACAGAGGGTATGGTTGACCATTAAGCCCAACAAATGTCAGGTGGGTATGGCAGAGGTCTCCTACCTGGGACATAGAGTGGGGAGTGATAAGATCAGGCCAGAACCTGCCAAAATAGAAGCCATTCAGGCATGGCCTGCACCTGTTACCACAAAGCAGGTGAGGGCATTCTTAGGGAGAGCAGAGTACTACAGAAAGTTCGTCCCCAGTTATACTACCATAGCTGCTCCCCTCAAAGACTTGACAAGTAAGAACAGGCCAGATAAAGTAGTGTGGACCCCAGCATGTGAGCAGGCATTTCAGGAAGCTTTGGGAGGGCCCCCTGTGTTAACCAGTCCAGATTACAGCAAATAATTTGTTGTGCAGGTGGATGCTTCAAACCATGGGGTGGGGGTTGTACTTAGATTTCTACATAGGGAGAAGAGCACCCAGTGGTTTATCTCAGTCGTAGGCTCCAACCCAGGGAGGACCGCTATGCAGCTGTAGAAAAAAAATGTCTAGCCATAGTGTGGGCACTGCAGAAACTTCAGCCTTACCTGTATGGAAGAAAATTCACTGTAGTGACAGATCACAACCCCCTAACATGGCTAAACAAAGCCAGTCAGCAAAATGCCAAGCTGATAAGATGGAGCCTATGGTTGCAAGCATATACGTCAGTGCAGCACCGCAGTGGGATTAGCAATGCCAACGCAGATGGGCTCTCAAGCCAGGGAATGGGGTAAGGTATACTCAAGATAGACCTAACCCTCTCAAGCAAAGTCTCTCAAGGGTCACTTAAAAAAACAGCTTGAGTTCTCCAGGGGGAGATGTGTGAAGATAGTTGAAGGCTGCCAGCCTAGCCAGATAGAATTCTGTAGATAATTCTGCCATTTGTAAATATTAATATAAGCCACAGGCATGTTCTCTTAAATGGGAAAAAATGTCTGTAAATGTTAAACTTCACAGATGTAACAACAGTGCACTCTGCTGTAAGAAAGCTAATTCAAGCATTTTATGACTGTCTTTGATCTTTAAAAGTCGGCTCCGATATGTCTGGATGAAGGAATTCTGCCTATTGTTTTGAGGCCAAAGTTGATGACTAGAATTTGCATGAATAAATGTCCTTTATTGCTCTGGTTTCTGACCCAATGTAAAGAATGTAAATGTAGTTTCTGTTAGCCTGGGTACACCAGAGAAGCGTGAAGAATGATGTCATGTGAAGCAGCTCTGTGTTATCAATTTAAAGAGAGAGAATCAGACAGCTCAAAACATTTTGTCTTGAGGATATCCAACATCACCAGCACTGTCTTGCTCTAGATGTAAGTTATTTAAAACTGTGTTTTATCTTAGAAATAGCTAGGAATTAGGAAGATTAGACTACGTGTTTTTCTGTGATGTCAAAACTTTTCTATGGTATTATTTTAAGTATTTCTCTGTGATCTCAGAACTCTTGACTAGTACTGTGTAGCAAGAAATATTATCTTGTGTTTTTATTTATTATTATTAAATATTTTTAAACCTTTCAACTGTGGTTTTATGTAGAGATAATTTAAGTTTTAAGAGTACACTGCATGTATATAGTGATACTGTAACAAGTCACTCTAATAAGCCTTGACTGTTCAGTCACACTTAACATTTGGATAATAATATAGGTTCATAGGTAGGTACTAGGCTATCGGCCCTGGGGCCTATACAAGCCTAGCCAAAAAGGTACCCTGGCTTTTGACACTCAAGAAAATAATTTTCCTGTGCCACTGTCGAGCAGAGCTACAGAGGTGATCCCCGGGGTGAATTTCCTATTTCCCATCCAATCATCAAGATTTTTCTTGAAGAGTGCTAATGAGGAGCCTTGTCTGATATAGATAGGTAGTTTACTCCAGAGTATGGGAAGTCTCTGGGACAGGAATCTATCCCTCCGGCATGTTCTGTTTATTGTGGTGACAAGGTTTAGGTCCCTAGAGCGTGTAGCTCGGAGGGATTGGGATTTCTTTAAGTGGAGCATGTCCAACAGCTCTGGGTTTGACATAGCTTTGTATGTTAGGCAGAGATCACCTCTGAGTAGGTGATATGCGACGGAGTAAAGCTGGAGTTTTTTGAGACGGTCTGCGTAGGGCATCTGTTTGAGGCCGTTAATCCCAATTGTGAGGTATTTCTGCGACCTTTCCAGTTGTTGTAGAGGTCTTGTGAGGTACATACCAAAAGGGGCGTTGTACTCTATAATGGGTCTAATGAGTGATTAGTAGAGGGTAACAATGACCTCTTTTTTTCTGGATGAGAAACCTTTTGTGATGAGGTGTGCCACGTAAAAGGATTTCCTGACTACTGTGGCGATGTGATTATCAAAGGAGAGACTACTGTCCACCTGTGTCCCGAGGTCTCTTATCACACTTTTGGTGTTAAGTATACTACCACCTATGTTGTAGTTCATGGGTACAGAGTTTTTACCAAAGGGGATGACAATGCACTTTTTGGCACTGAGCTGGACTTCATGGCTTTGACACCAGGCATCTGTCTCAGTGAGGCCCTTTTGTAGGATGTCCACATTGTTAGGAGTTTCGATTATGGCTCCTAGTTTGCAGTCATCTGCGAACTTCATTAGCCAAAGACCTTCTGTGTTAGCCTGTACTTCAGAGAAGTAGATACCAAACAGGAGAGGATCGAGGACTTTACCCTGTGGTACTCCACTTGTCACTGGTCTGAAGTCAGATTTGGCATCTGCTACTTTCACAGTGTGGGTTCTGTCAGTGAGCCAGTTGGCAACCCATCTTATGACATAGGGATTTATACCTAGTTTAGTGAGTTTATCTACAATTCCAGAGTGGGGGATGGTGTTGAAAACCTTGGCAAGATCTAGATAGGCTGTGTGAACCACCTTACCCTTATCTACGGCTTTGTTGACTGCTTCAAAGAAGTCTATCAGGTTTAGGAGACATGATCTGCCTTTTACAAACCAGAGCTGGGTGGGATCCAGAGTTTGGAGATTACCAATGTCTTTGTTTATAAGTTCCATGATGATATGTTCTATGGCCTTGCAGACCAGGCTCGTCAGGCTAATGGGGCAGTAATTCCCTGGGTCCGTGGTGGCTCCACCCTTGTGGAGTGGGATAACCGTTGCTGTGCGCCATTCAGCAGGCACAAAGCCTGAGGTGAGGCTATGATTGAACATGGTACTTAGGTGGGGTGCCAGTTCGTTCTGTAGTTTGTGTAGAACGCAGCCTGGGATGTTGTCTGTTCCCATGGATGCTGTGTTCTTGGCTTTGGAGAGTGTGGTTTTTACCTGTGCAGCAGTGATTACAGAAACTTTGCATTCTTCTGGTATAGAGATGGGCTCTTTAGGGGGTGAGAGGGGGGTAAAGTTAGCACTGAACCTATCTGCCAGGATGTTGGCAATATCAGTTGGGTCTATATTTAGTGCCATTGTGCTGTAACTCAGAGCAGATCTGAGTGTTGCCATTGAGATTCTTGACATAGCTATAGAATGCTTTGTGGTTGTCTTTAGAATCAGTGCCGATTTTGCTTCGTAACTAGCTTTGGAGGATTTTATCAGGGATTGCAGCTTCTTACTGAGGCTGACCAGGGAGCTCCTCCACTCGTGGGATTTTACTCTCTTTTGCAAGAGTTTCTTCCTTCTGTTGTACAGTTTGTTTATGGCAAAGGACCACCAGATTGGCTTCCTTTTTTTGGAGGATAGCGTCTTGGTTCTGTTTGGGATAGCACGATCCATGCACTCATATAAGTGCTTATAAAGTGCAATTGTGTAGGATTCAGTAGTTGTAACTGTATTGTCCATCTGCATGGGTGTCATGAAGTTCACTACTTCGTTCTTAAGAAGCATGAAGTTGGCTTTGGAGAAATGTTTTACCATGGTTTCCTTAATGGGGGGTGGAGGCAGGATGTGGATATCTAGGGTAATTAGCTTATGGTCGGATCGGACCAATGAGGCGTTGATTTCAGGTGTGGAACACCGGTCACTCATATTGGTAATGACTAGATCTAGGATATTGTTGCCCCTGGTGGGGGTGTGGATAAGTTGATCCAGGGCACTGGAGTTTATGAATTCCAGAAAGCATTGAGCGAAGGAGTTGGTACATGAGTAGTTTTCCCAGTTAATGGTGGGGTAGTTGAAATCGCTCATTATTAGGGTGCTTGGTTGAACCCTAATATTTTCCAGTACATCAAGAAAAGAGGAGTGGGAATCCTGGGGCATGGTGGGTGATCTGTAGCAAGCTAAATTTGGATTGCAGTTTTGCCCAGAGTTAGTTGCACTTGGATAACCTTGGCTGCATTATGCTGAGCAACTAGCCTGGAGGTGTGGATATCCTTAATGAATATGGACACACCTCCGCCTTTGGTGTTCGGTCCATGTTACATGGCTGAAAAGTGTGGTATGAGTTATAGCCTGGTAGTGCAGGGGTGCTCTCTGAAGCCTTGAACCAGGTCTCAATCACTGCACAGATATCGATGTTCTCCATTTTAAGGAGTGCCTCGAGTGAGTGCATTTTGAGATTTAGACTTCTAGCATTGAGTAGCATCACCCTCAGTTTTTGCTTGCCTGTTCCTGTTACGGTGGTGAATTTGTCATTTGAACCTTGCCTAAAAAAGGCACTATAGGGGCGGCAAGAACCTTAGCCAGTATCCGGAATCCCAGATGTGACAGGTGCAGGCCATCTCTGGCAAAGCATCGTGGTCTGTCGACCATGTCATCCCAGGCAGACAGATATTGGATCCCTTTAGAATGGCACCAGAAGCTTAGCCAATTGTTGAAGTCAATCATTCTGTCCTTGTACTGCGGCATCATTCTGGGTGATGGCAGAATGCTACTCAGGGCTAGGGTCATACCTGCCTGGGCTACAAGATCGGAGCTCTTCCATGTCTCTTTTCATGTAGTCCAGGGAGGTACATCTCAGGTCATTCACACCAACATGGACAATCTCAGAGTCATATTTGTACTTGTTGTGGAGTGACCTGAGTGTGTGGGTTATGTGGTGGATCCTGGCACCCGACAGGCAGCTGACAGTAACCTTCTCCTTATTTAGCCTGGTGAGTGGGACATCAGTGTGCCAGACTATAGAGTCGCCTATGACTAGTGTGTTGGGTACATTGTTTTGCCTTATTGGCTGTGGTTGAGTGGCAGACTGACTCTGCGGGCTAGGTGTCATTTGGGTTGTGTTGGGGGGGTGGAGGTCGCTTGCATTTCTGCTTTGGAAGTCTCTGTTGCTTGAGCAGATTATTATTGAGAGCCTCCGCGAATGTTTTTGTGTTTCTATGTGTGGATTTTGGTGGTGTAGACTTAGTGAGACTATGTGATGAGTGTGGTGTGGTGGAAGTGTTTACCTTCTCCTCTTGACTGTCAAGTTCAGTCTTGATTGGAGAGAGCTTTACCTCCAGTTTGGCTAGATAAGTGCATCTCTCACAGGTTGTAGTGTTGGGTGGTAGGACTTCCTTATGACAGTAATAATTGGCCACCCTTTTAAGGGCCTTTGAGTAGCTGATAAATATTAGTGGGTGATGGCAGCTGGTACTACTTTTTAGACTGGGCAGAAAAAGGGTACAGCTGGGCAACCTATGCCAGCCTTCCCCAGGAGTGTTTGTGTGGTTGTATATAACTCTTATCTCAACGTTTGTGTGTGTGTGTGTGTGTGTGTGTGTGTGTGTGTGTGTGTGTGTGTGTGTGTGTGTCTGTCAGCTACTTGGGCAGGGACACAAAGCACTGGTTGGACAGAGAAGGTGCTGGAGGTTTTAGCTTGCCCACTATAGGCTGAGATCTGGACCCTATAGCTGTGCCAGTGGTGAGACTTTTTGGGGACCTTGAGAGAAAGGAAGAAACCAGCTCCAGACTGACTGTGATCTCTGTGTGCTGTTATGGGAAATTGTACTTTACTGTGTGTGTATTTATTATCCTTTATCTATATGGATGCCTCTCAATGGCGTTAGTGGTGAGGACGGAGGCTCCTTGATTGCTGGGCCAGTGCATGAGCATCACAAGGGCTATCAGGATCATCGTAGTCTCCAACAAACTTGCTTTCTGTATTAACTTGGGAATAAGAGGAACTGGAGGGAAAGCATGGAGAAATCCCAGAGGCCAATTGTGAAAAAGTGCATCCCTTGGTGACTCTCCCATGGAAGGGATCAGGGCAAAGTAGCTGTTGCATTTGACATTGATGGGTGATGCAAAGAGATTGCAGCAAGGTTGGCCCCATTTTCGGAAAATCTCTTCCACAACTTTCTGATTGAGAGACCACTCATGCAACCATAATATAGCTCTGCTCAATTTGTATGCAATCAAGATGGATTTCCCTGGGATGTGCGTTTTGATCAGAAAATGGTTGGAGGCCATTCCCCACTGCCAAACCCTTAGAGCTTCTTGACAAAGGGGGTAAGATCTTGTTTATGTACCAGACTACTGACATATTGTCTGACTGAACTTCTACTGTTCCTAAGAGAAGAGAGTGTCCTGAAATACTTGCAATGCCAAGAGCACCGTTCTCTCATCTCTAGGATGTTTATGTGCAAAAGAGCCTCATATTCCTGACAGATGCCTTGGACTGTCTTCCCCAGATAATGCTCCCCATCCTACCTGGGAAGAATCTGTGGTTACCGTGACTCGGGGAATGAAGGGATGGCCCTGAGATACCAAAGGAGAGTGAATCCACCATTCTAGATCCTTTTTGCAAGGGTTGGTTATGAGTATTTTGGGGAACATTGGAAGATCTAGGATCGACCACTGTGCAGAAAGTAACCATTGAAGCATCCGTGTATGCAGGTGAGCTAGAGGAATAAGTACGATAGATGCTGCCATCTTCCCCAGAACCTGAAGCACTAATTTTGCAGTGGCTCGTGTCTTCCTGATTAACAGTTTCACATGTAAGTGGAGATTGTGTACTCTGTCATAAGGAAGTCCTGCTATCAGCATAGTTGTATTTATCTCTGCTCCTATAAATATTAAATTTTGACAAGACTCTAGAGCAGATATGTCAACATCTGAAGTGTATATTTCCTGGCTTGCAGCAGGAGATGCTTGGTCAGGGCAGTTATTAGCCAGTTGCCCAGATATGGAAACAACCGGAATCCTCAGCGCCTCAGGTGAGCTGCCACTACTGCCATGTATTTGGTGAACACTCTGGGGCTGCAGTGAGATCAAAGGGCAGAGCTCAAAACTGGAAGTGAATAGCTCCTAACCAGAAGCGCAAGTACCTTTCTGGATCGCCTTTCCATTCGAATGTGGTAGTACGCATCCTGAAGGTCTACAGAGCATATCCAGCTATCTTTTTCCAGGAATGGAAATACTGACTGCACTGTCATCATCTGGAACTTGGTCTTTTTCACAGATTTGTTTAGTTTGCTGGGATCCATCTTGATCTCCAGTCTCCTGTTTTCTTTGGAAGTAAAAAGAATCTTGAGTAAGTTTCGGATCATCTCTGGTCTGCGGAGACTTCTTGGATGACTCTTTCTTAGCAACTTTTGAACTTCTAATGTTGCTTGCTCATTCTGACTGGGTGGAATGTCTGGAATTGATTTAAGGGAGAAGGGAAAGAGAAGGGAATTATATATCTCCTGGATATTATGTCTTAAACCCATTTGTCATTAGTTATTTTTGCCAGGTTTTGAGGTGCAGAGACAATAGCCCCCGGACTGCCTCCAGGGCGAGCAGTTGGGCACTCCTTCAGGAATGCTGAAAGGGTCTGCCAAAGAAAGGTTCTCTGGAGCCCTGATCCTGAGGGTCACCACTGCCACGAGGGTGGCGGCTTCCATTACTCTTCCCCCCTCTTCCCCTGGGGGAACTCCCACCCTATGTGTCCTGGTAAGACCTCTGTGATTTCTTGAACCACATCTTTCCACAACCTCTCTGACCCTTTGGGAATGGTCTGGTAGGTGTAGAAAAACTTACTCCAATGGCAGGCAAGGTCTTGCCTTCCTGTTCACACCAGATCAGTGTTTCTTCTATCCTAGGCCCGTAGAGAGATGATCCATCAAAAGGGGAGGTAATGAAGGAAGATCTGAAGGGCTCCACAATATCACAAAGGCGCATCCAGGCCCATCTCCTAATAAAGATGCCTGAACCCACTGCCCTACTCACTCCATCTGCTACATATGAGATGAGTCTCATGGACGAGTTGACAACCAAATGAAGCGTATCAAGATCTGAGTTGATCTTATCTGCCACCGCATCAGCTACAGCTCGTTGGAGGGAGTCTGACAGTTCTTATAACAGGTATCACTGTAGTCTAGTGAAATGTGTCAGATAGCTCAGCAACTGTAAGGTAAAGGCCGCAGACGAAAAGACATGCTTCCCATACCTATCCAAAGTCCTGGAATACTTATTAGGAGGATGGATAGAGGAACTGGTCTCAGAAAGTTCCTTTTATGTCACTGATGCCAAGACCATGGCATCAACTACTACACCTTTGGTTAGGAAAGCCTGATCCTTTGGAGCTGTGATGCATTTGTTTGGCCTCCTAGGAGTGGGTTCTACGGAATATGGGGTCTCCCAAACCTTCTAAGAGATTACCTCAATAAGCTCATCAGAAGGAGGGGTCACCTAAGAGGTTGAATGCCGAGATCCGAAGGCCGTCAGGTATACAGACTCCTCAGCCGAAGGAAAGGAGGGCTGCCAGTCATCGCAACATTTTAAAATTTCTAGG
Organism: Protopterus annectens; assembly: GCF_019279795.1. NCBI lineage: Eukaryota > Metazoa > Chordata > Ceratodontiformes > Protopteridae > Protopterus > Protopterus annectens. The sequence goes on from NC_056737.1 coordinate 1,568,587,694, forward strand.
ATGTCTACAAAGCAGAAGTCCTCAGGAGGCAACTGTGGGCACCCTTCTGTTTCATCGAAGTCAGTATCGGATGTGATGGACTCCTCTGGGGGAGTCGAGATGCTTCCTCTTGCATGTTCTCTTCTGAGGTGCTTCCTCAGTGGGTATTCTGGGAAAGACTTGGAGGAGGGGGAGTCCCCTGAGGGAGATCCTGAGGCTTGGGATCCCTGCGGTCTTGTGGATGGGTGCGAGTAGGCAAAGACACCTGCGCTGACGAGAAAGGAAGATCTGAGGAAGTGTATGTCAGACTGGGGAGTAGTCATCACCTTCCTCATAACCTCGAAGGCAGACTAACCCCAGCTCCAAAGGACTCCCAAGACCTGACAAGTTGTCAGAACCAGTGGAATCTCTGCAGCAGAAGACAGCAGCTCTGAATCTGAGGTAGGAGCTGAACTCATCCACACTGAGGCCCTGACAGGCAGAACTGGATCCAAAGAGATTAGAGCCAGACCAGAGGACCTGACCGCAGACAGTTGGCTCCCAGAGGTTTCCTGCTCCAACTGGGCGGAAACACTCAGGGCAGACATCTGATCTGAGGAGCCTATGGGTCCTAGATCTGATAATGACAAACTGGATGTCAGAATCTTCCAGTTCTGAAACTGCTGGACAGATCAGAGGAGCAGGCGCCAACAGAGAAAACTGTTTGTTCCGACTCCTTTGGGCTAGGATCCAAAAGTAACTTGGTCAAAGCAGGTGTCTTTAGGAGTCTCTGCACTACCCTATCCACATCTTCATCAGAGAGGCTTCTGGTAGACTGAGTAAAAAGTGTAGACTACCTGTAACTAGTCAGGAATGGAGAAGGGAGCCGAGAAGTGATTGGCTCCAAGGAAGGAAATTGGATCTGATATCGAAACTCTGAAGGCAAGGTGGATTTCAGAGCCAAAGGTTCCAGATTAGCTGACTTTGGAGCCGGCGGATCTTTCTGCTCCAACAAAGTTTTGGATCCTAATGTCTCTGCCTGCTCCGTAGGTTCAATCGGAATGGACAGTCACCATTGTTTTGGTTTTGGCACCAAAGAGGATTTCGGAGCTCGAGAAGGACGGTTCCCCGCTTTTTCGGACTTTTCCAATTTCAAAGCAGCAGTAACGGTGGAAATAGCCTCAGAAAATGTGGTTTTCAATAACCCCTTCAAGATAAAGTTGTTTTTGTGCTCCATGAATGCTCTTTGATTAAAACCATGACAGAAGAACAAGATTCTTGCAGATGAAGAGGCCCCAAACAGTACACACACAGTGTGTGTGTTACTGAGGGGCATCTTCTTGCCACATTGCTCATGTTTTAAATTTTTTAAATTCAAGAGGCTTACCTTCCTTTCGAGACATGTTAGTAGGCTCCTTAACTACCAAATTATAGAGAGAAAAGAAGTAGGAGGAGAGTTTTTTTTTTTAAGCTGGGTGGGGGGAGGGGGACATCCTCTAACTGACACAGATGTTAGTTAGATGCCCTCTATCTAAAACGGACAGTAACTAGGGACAGGGTGAAGAAACCAACTACCAAGATAGGATAAGCAAATTTAACTACAACAATAAAGAAAAAAACACCCTCTAATGTAAACGGGAGAGTGTTAGATGCCCTCTAACTTAAATGGAGGCTAACACCATCCAAAAAGGGGATAAATAACAGGAAAGGTATAGCTGCTATCTAAAGGAAGGTTGGTAGAAATTTAAGGGGGAAAAACATTTAACTATAAAATAACTATAAAGATGAAGAGAGAGATACTAATGAAAATAGTAAACTTAGCCCAGAGCTTGCTAGGAGATTCTTCTTGCAGCGTGGCAAACGAGATCTGGGGATGTTGGGGAACTACATTATGGGTAGGGAAGGATGCCCACACGCTTTGCTGAAGACCTTGAACTTTTGGAAAGGCCGAGAATGATCCGACCCCCCATCAGGGAGAGTAAAGGCGAGACTGACAGCACATTAATAAGATATTCATTAATTACATAAAAGAAAATGAAAAGGAAAAACTGTGAATATAGTATACTACCAATAAATAACAGTGTGATCACTAATCACAAGTAGAGCAAAATAACTTGCAGACAAATTTTGTGCAACTTCACAGCAGGCAAAGACATGTCAATACTACAGAAAACAAGAAACTTTCCTTGCTTAGCTACAGACAGAACAGCTGCTACAAATAAAATTAAAAACACAAATTCCATGGATAAGATTACATACCCCTGGCTTATGACAGCATGCAGCTGTGGTATGAATTCACAAAGGTGGGGGGGAATCACATCAGACCAAACAACTGTAGACCATCAAACTTGACAAATATCTTAAGTAAATTACGAACCAAACCACAATGAAACATCCTAAAAGACACAGCAGCCCTTCTGCTACATCTGTAACAGTATGAGTTTAAGGTGAGACTCAAATCTTCTAAAGTTTGGTTTTCTTTGAAGATGTAACAGCAGCATTTGATGAAGGGTGGTTTATCTAGATTTTGTGGAGGCATTATTCCAAATTCTGGAATCACAATGGTTAAGTATAAGGAAACAAGTAAGAGTGGGGGATACTTACCTGCCCTGATAGGGTTTATCGATGATATCCAATGGGGCTCTGTACTGAAGCCATTTTATGGGGGCTATTCCTCTCAGACATAAAAGTAACAGATTATGGATAACCATATACACTGATTAAAAACAAGATCCCAAAGTTCTTCAAGACAGTTCACAAAAATACACAATTAATGCACTAGTATGCAGCATTGTATGACTTGACAAAAAAGGCATAAATTGGGATTATAAAATAAATGGTCAAATCATAAAAACGACACCATCATTACAAACGGAAGGATAATGGTAGACAACAATTTAAACTTAGACCTTTATGTACCTACCAAAATCAGAGAACTGTTCACCTACATCAAAACTGTATATCAATTCACTCCAGGGTCATCAATGTACCATGTAAAACCTCAATTATCTGAGCAGTTAATGAACAAAATACAAAAGTTATGTACTCAGCATAACTACTCATCTGTGTTGTCCATTTTCATTCTTCCTCAACAAGTGGGTCTCGGATCTGACCCTCAGATCCGACTTGGGTGACTCTAAAGCTCCTCCCTGCACCCACAATGGCCCTAAACACTGCGTAACAACCTTATATTGAGTTTGCAGTTACTACATATCAAAGTAAAACATAAATTACAATGAGGAGGAAAACATTATAGTTGTAAAATAGGTGCTCAAATGTACCTACCATAACGTTCCATGTTAGTTGTCTTCATCTCGCCTTCTTTCTTGCTGGTTGGGATCGGAGCCGATCCTCAGCTCCGACTCCGCCATCTTCAATAGCTTGAGAGTTGTTTACTGGCTCAAGGCTACCCCTTATCCCATGACGCCTAGCGATAGCTACCCAGATCTCGTTTGAAATAGCTAACTCTAGACATAGCAAGAGAATAAACCAGTCCAAAAAATAGGTTGACTTTACCTGCCATATTCTCTAAGTCAATAGAGGAAAAATAAGAGAACACACAGCCAGTGAAACAGGAATTCCTCTCGGTCCACTAGGACAGGGGGACGGAGGGTGGGACGCAAGAAAGAAGGCGAGATGAAGACAACTAACATGGAACGTTATGGTAGGTACATAACTTCTTTATGTTAAGTTGTCTATCTCGCCTTCATTCTTGCTGGTTGGGACAGTATCCCTAGCACCTAATATCCTGGGTGGTTCAGTGGAACAGACTCTTCAGAACAGTGGAACCAAAGTCAGCTCTGCTCCTGGAGACCATATCCAGCTTGTAATGAGAAATAAAGGTATGAGGGTTTTGCTCACGAGACAGCTGCACAGATAGAATCCATGGGCAACCTAGACTGGAAGGCTACAGAGGTGGCCAAGGCCCTAGTAGAATGACCTTTCGGTTTAATAGGTAACTCTTTGTTCCTTAACTGATAAATGAAAGTAATAGTGTGAGACAACCACCTGGATAAGGTCACCTTGGATAATGGGAGACCTTGTTTGCCTAAGGCATAAGAAAGGAATAATTGGTCCAACTTCCTTATTTCTTTAGTTCTGTGCAGGTAAAAACGCAATTGTCTATGAACGTCCAACTGGAGTAGTTTGTACTCTGCCTTGTTGGTATGATTAGAGAAAAACACAGGAAGATATAAAGATTGGTTTAAATTATTTTCTGAGCAGACTTTAGGAAGAAACGAAGGATTAGTCCTCAGAGCAACCCTGTCCTTATGAAAAACCAAGTAGGGAGGACGAATATTTAATGCCTGAAGTTTGGAGACGCGTCTGGCTGAAGTAATAGCTACCAGAAAGAGTGTCTTCCAAGATAGAAACTTGATGGAGTAGGATGCTGCTGGTTCAAAAGGGGGCAGAACTAAGGAAGTTAGGACTAAATTAAGGTCCCAAGGAGGAGGGGGATCTCTCACTGGAGGCCTAAGATGAGTTGTCCCACTCAAAAAAGCTTTACAGGGGTTATGAGACAATGTTAGAATTTGACAAACCAACATGAAAGTTAGAAATGGCTGCTAATTGTACCCTGATCACAGCGAAAGCGGACCCGGAGTGAAACAGTTGTGCTAGGAATTCCAGAATTTCATGGACTGGGGCTGAAAAGGGATCCACATTCCTAGCCTCTGCCCAACAAGAAAAACGTTTCCATTTGCTAGCATAAGTTTTTCTCGTTATAGACTTGTGAGAGGAGACGATAATCTCATGTACTGCTGGGGAAATGCTTGGAAGCCTGGCTAAGGTTGGAAATGGAGCAACCAAGCTGTGAGAGCTGGAGGGATTGATGCAACCCACCTGATTGATGAATCAGGAGATCTGGAATTGAGTCCAGGGTTGATCGAGAAGGTAATGGTGCAGGAACGGGAACCATATCTGTCGAGGCCAGTAGGGGGCAATGAGGATCATTTTGCAACCCAATGATTTTGCTTTCAGCATGAGTTTCGGTATTGGGAAATGGAGGAAAAGCATAAAGAAGTCCCTGAGGCCAACCGTGGACTAGAGCGTCTCTGGGTATGTGACACGGAAGAGTTAGAAGGGAGAAGTAGTTGCTGCATTTGCTGTTGAAGGGGGTGGCAAAAAGATCGCAGCAAGGCTGTCCCCATTTGTGGAAAATAAGATCCACAACTTCCTGATTCAGAGACCACTTGTGAGGCATGAGGATAGCTCTGCTGAGCCTGTCCGCTATGACGTTGGATCTCCAAGGGATGTGCGTCACAATCAGAAAACGTTGGGAGGAAATCGCCCACTGTCAAAGTCTGAGTGCTTCTCAACACAGGGGGGTAGGACCTGGTTCTGCCCTGCTTGTTGATGTACCACACCACTGACATGTTGTTTGTTTGAATTGCATTGGTCCCGGAAGGAAGAGAGTTTTGAAGGGCTTGTAACGCCAGGAGCACGGCTCTCATTTCCAGGACATTTATGTGCAGATGGTACTTGTGAGGTTGCCAAGTGCCTTGGACTGTCCTGCCCAGATAATGCCCCCCCCCCCCCCATCAGGGAGGCGTCTGTTGTTACTGTGGCTACCGGAGGGGGTTGAATGAAAGGTCTGCCCCGAGTAATTAGTGGGGAGACCATCCACCAAGAAAGATGTCTTTTGCATGTATCCGTGATCAGGATCATGTGAGTCATGGGTAGCTCTTGGAAAGACCACTGCGTGAACAGAAGCCACTGAAGAATTCTCATATGAAAGAGTGCTAATAGGATTAGAAGAATGGCTGCTGCTATGGAACTCCTGAGTTTGAAGGACGTACCTGATTTGGATCCTTTTGCTCTGCATCAGAATCTGTACTTGCTGACAAATTGCAGACACCATTTCTAGTGGTAGCCTTGCAAACATATCCCTTGTATCTAAGTCTACTCGTATGCAAGTGATAGACTGACAGGGCAACAAGGCAGATTTTTCGAAATTTATTGTAATGCCTAACTGGGAGCAGATTGTGACTGTGTAGTCCCACGCTTGCAGGAGTTGATGCCTGGTGGTAGCAGTGAGGAGCCAGTCGTCTAGATATGGAAAAACCTGGAATCCTTGACGTCTCAGGTGAGCCATGACCAATGCCATACATTTGGTGAAAACCCTGGGGGCTGTGGTGAGACCAAAGGGCAGAGCTCTGAACTGATAATGACTGGCCCCCAGCCGGAAGCGAAGAGATCTCCTGGAGTGCCTGTCCATCTTGATATGGTAGTACGTATTCTGAAGATCTATCGAGCACATCCAATTGTCCAGACCCAGAAAGGGTAGAATGGACTGTAGCGTGACCAACCGAAACTTTGTTCTTTGTACAGACCTGTTTAGTCTGCTGAGATCCAGAATCTGTCTCTAGTCCCCTGTCCTTTTTGGTACTAAAAAGAACCTTGAGTAAGTTCTGGATCCGTGCTGGTCTGCCAGGACTTCCTGGATGACTCTTTTTTTCTTGCAGTTTTGAAACTTCTATTACTGCTTGCTCCTTCAGATTGGGTGGAACATCTGGAAGGGTCTTCCTTGACTGTACGGGGGGGTTGATGCAAGGGAATAAAAAAAAATTTAAAAAAAAAAAATTTTGTAACCTCCGGATATAATGGACCGTATCCATTTGTCTTGTGTTAATCTTTGCCAGACTTTTGGGTACAGTGAAAGTCTTCCCCCGACTGCCTCCAGAGGTGAGCAGCCGGACAACCCTTCAGGGATGCTGGAATGGCTTATCAGAGAAACATTTTCTGTTGCCCTGGTTCTGCGGACCCCCTCTGCCATGAGGGCGGTGAATATTATTGTTGTTTCCCCCTCTGTCTCTGGAGGAAAAATCACTACGTGTGTCAGGCAAGGCTCCCTGAGACTTACGGAACCACATCTTCCCACTCTTCTGACCCTTGGGGTAAGGTCTAGAGGGAGTGGAAAAACGGACTCCCACGGCAGAGAGAGTCTTGCCTTCTTGCTCACACCTAGTCAAAGTGTCTTTCACCTGTGGTCCAAAAAGAAAGGAACTATCAAAGGGAGTGTTGGTGAAGGACGCCCGAAAGGGTTCCGCAAAGTTACACAGCCGCATCCACGCATGCCTCCTAAGGGCCACACCAGTACCTGCGGCTCTACTTGCCCCATCGGCTGCATAGGAAATGAGCCTCATGGAGAAGTTAACAGAATTAAGCGCTGCTAGCTGGGAAGCAACTTTGGCTACATGAATTAGTAGGGGATGCCCCTATTTTTACTTATAAAAACACCAAATCTTTGAAACGTATGTTGTGCTATGAAAGCAATGAGAGGAACAGAGGGAATCAGCTAGAAAAGGGACATATGCATGCAGGGGATGTAATCAATGTTCTTATATGCTAAATAATAATAAGTTTACTCACCCAGACACTGGGAGAGATTATGAATTTAATTTTTATGCAGATTGCAAGACACGAGATGTGATTTATTTAGCCACGTGTATGAAATGTGCTTCCTTCTATATAGGTATGACCAACAGAACCTTAAGGGAACGTGTAAAAGAACACATATACACTATAAATAAGGAAGATGAAAATAATACCTTAGCAAAACATATAATTGATAAAGGAACCACACATAGTTTTAGGTTTATAGTGATAGAACTGATATACAAAAATGTTAGACTAGGAAATCCAAAGAATTACACTGAACAAAGGGAAATTAGATGGATCCTGAGGCTACATGCAGACAAAGGCTCAGGACTTAATGATAGGGTTTCCCTGAAGCCATTCCTAGTAGCGAGAGATTTTAAGCACTGAGCACATCTCTCTCTCCTTAAAATACGATGTAGTTAATAGATTTATTTGTGATGAACACAGTATTCTTTAAGTCGTTCCATTAATTTTAGAAATCAGTTCATTGGAAAGCTTTTTTAGAATTTTCAGTTTTTCGGATAGGTATGAGTCATCAAGATGCTAAAAGTCATATGGGTTACATAATGGAGGATTTTTTATGTTACTAATTGACAATATCATTTAGAGTTTTTATGAAATTAATAGTGTGATACAATTAGACAGGAGTTGGCAATATTTTTATGAGTAGATAGTTGTTCAGTTTAGAATATAGTAACAAATCTGAAGCACTAAGCACTTTATAATGGTTATGCTAGAAATGAATATTCTAGGATAAGCTATTAGATTCTGCACAAAAATTTCTAACTTATTGTATATGTTTTTGGTTTGTATTTTTATCATGCCTCCAGCGCTGAGATGTTATTTTAGATTATAGATCATATATATTGTTAAACACAGATATAAATATTTTTTATGTTTGCATATATATATATATATATATATATATATATATATATATATATATATATATATATATATATATATTTTTTTAAATATGTGTATATATTCACATGAAAAATACATTAGACGAGATCAAGTTGTAACAAAGTGTTTTGAACTTAGAATTGTTTTAAATAGGCACATGAATTAAGGCTGAATTAAAGTATCACTACGATCACATGACACTATTTAAAACACAATATATGATTGGATGTGAAATAACACAGACAAGATATTTAAAAGGTGGTTAATTCAGTGTTCTATTAACAGTCTGATGAAGCATTCATGTGGAATGTGAAAGCGCTTACTGGGAACGCATTATTTTTCGTTTTATTGTATTTCATTCTAATAAACGGTCAACTTCTCATTGTTGTGGTGTGTCCTCAACACGTTTTGCTTTTGCTACTTTGGCTTGTGCTCCCTCAGCTGTTGAATCTTGAAGGGCATCTCTGAGCTCTTTAAGGAGATCCCTTTGAAGTCGGGTAAAATGACATAGGCAGTTCAGTGACCTCATAGAGAAGGTCACTGAAGCGAACATTCGCTTCCCGTATCTGTCCATCGTCCTAGACTCCTTGTTAGGGGGATGAACAGACGAAGAGGTCTCCGCTAACTCTTTTTTGGTGGCTGCTGCTACCACAATGGCATCAACATGAACACCTTTCTAAAGGAATTGCTTATCCTGGGGTGCTGTAATGAATTTACCAGGTCTCCTCGGAGTTGGTTCCACTGTATCCAGAGCTGACCAAGCCTTTCGAGCCACCACTGTCATAAGCAGATCGAAAGGCGGAGAAACCCAGGAGGTGGAAGGTCGGAAACTGAACACATCCAGAAATACAGACATCCTCGGTGGGGGCTAGGGGATTCCAGTTCCCCCTCTGCTTAAGCATTTCTAGGATGTCCGAGAAGGAAACATCTTCAGAGGGGGATCTCGGGGACCCTTCCGAATCATCTAAGTCTGTATCAGAAGTGACAGACTCGGGGGAGTCAATGTGCTTCCTCTTACACTTTTTCTTCTGAGGGGGGCTCCCTCTGAGTGATCAGAAGAGGCCTTGGAAGAGGAGGAAACACCCAATGGGGTGTCCTGGAGCATCGGTTCCCTACGCTTAGAGTCTGGAGGAGGAACAGAGGTTGGCACAGGCACTACAGGGGGCGGAGCCGGTGGGGCTGAAAGTGGAGCTGACTCAGAGGACAGCACACTCCGCATGACATCAAAGGCGTCCTTGCCATGATGCAGAGAAAGCTCCGGTTCTGAAGAAATAGGAATCTTTCTCTGCACCGAGGGGGATGGCTCCGAAGCTGATGTTGGAGCCGAGCTCACCTGCGCCGAAGCTCCGATAGGGAGAACGGGGGTTGGACAAGGGTCCGATGCCACTCACCCCCTCGGAGCTGATAAGGGAGCCATGGAGCCCAGATCCCTCGATGGAAGGTACCACCGAGGTAATCAGAGCTGACGTCGGAACCGAAGGAGATAGAGTTATCAGAGCCGACGGTTCTACTACTCGAACCCCAACGAACTTCTGCTCTGAACTCATTGGAGTCGAAGGAGGAACATCAAGAGAAGTGGACAGAGCCAAGACCTGTTGAGGAGGGCTGGACAACAATTTAGCTAGTGCCTGTGACTTTAGCAACCTACTGACCACTCTCTCCACATCATGATCTGACAGCCTAGAGGATCGAGAGGAGTGAGAGGATCGGTGACTACGCTCGCTCTGAAGTAAAGGCGACTGAGGAGCCGAATGCACCAACTCTAAAGAAGGGGACCTCAGCCTCTTGTGGCTCCACGATGGCTCCGAAGCCTCTGATGGAGCCAACGGGGAGACTGTCTTGTCGGTGCCAGCTGGAACCGACGTAGAAGGTAAATCCTGTACCAAAGTCGGCTCCGAAATTGGAGCCGACGGCTTAGTGGATTTAGGGGATTTCACTGGCTGTGAACACTTGGCCGGTGAATCCTGGGGTTTTAACAGACCCCTGAGAATCAACTTATTCTTACGCTCCTGCAGGACTCTTGGACTAAAGGCATGGCAAACCGAACAAGAGTCCTGCAGGTACACAGTGCCTAAACAATAGACGCAAGAAGTGTGCCCATCTGTCAGAGACATCTTCTGACAGCATGAGTCACACTTCTTAAATCCAGAAACCTTAGTTTCCTTGGACATACTGTACTGGAGAAGGAAACCAACCAATTTAACCAGCAATAAAAAGGGCAATTTTCAGTTCTACAAGATCAAAAAACACATCTACTGAAAAGGCACACAAGTACTACCTAGAAAGGATATAGATGAAGGTTTTTTTTTTTGTTAAGGTGGTAATAAGAAAGCCTCTGATTTAAATGGCTAGCTTAAAAGAAAAAGCAGTAGGAAAGCCTCTAAGTTAAATGGCTAACCAGGGGAAGGGGGGAGGGGTGAGAGAGAACTCTCTAAGTTAAACGAGTTCTACAAAAAGAGGGAAAGTATAGAATAAACAACTATCTACCACAGTAAAAACACTATTGCTAATAATAAGATATTAGAAAAGTTAAATTCTACTAAGAATTTACACAAAAAATTCTATACAAGCCTGAGCTAGAAAAACGACACCTCGCATCTGAAGCGGCAAACGAGATCTGGGTAGCTATCGCTAGGCATCATGGGATAAGGGGTAGCCTTGAGCCAGTAAACAGCTCTCGAGCTATTGAAGATGGCCGAGTCGGAGCCGAGGATTGTCTCGATCCCAACCAGCAAGAATGAAGGCAAGATAGACCACTTAACATCTATGGTTCCTAGCAAAAACTTCATCAGGTCACTCCCAAAGGCATGGATGGGGGAAGGGGGGAGGAAAGTTGAGAAAGAATGAAAAATGGACAACACAGATGCATAGTTATGGTGAGTACATCATTTTTATATCTGATATTGTCATTTTCATTCATTCCTCAATGCATGGGACAGAATTCCCAGCTACAATAACCTTGGGTGGTCCCTCATGGAAAGGTGTTCTAGAGAACTGTAGAACCAAAAGCAGTTTCTGGAGATGATATCCAACTAGTAATGAGTAATAAATGTATGAGCATTAGACCAAGTGGTAGCTGTACAAATATCATCAATGAAAGCTCTGGCCAAAAAAAAAAAACAGCTGAAGTAGCCATTGACCTAGTTGAGTTAAACCTCTCGAAGAATAAACATAAGAAATACACTCTGTTATCCACTTGGCTCGTGTAGTTTTAGATACTGGTTTTCCCAATTTGTTACTGGAAAAGGAAACAATTGGTCACTTTTCTAAGCTCTTTTGTCATATGAAGATAAAAATGAAGTTGCCTATGTACATCTAAAAGGTGAAGTGTGTATTATCCCTTGTTGTCAAATTTAGGAAAGAAAACAGGCAAATTGATCATTTGATTGAAGTCTGCTTCAGAGGCAATTTGGGGTAAAAAGGAAGGATCAGTAAGTAAAGTAACCCTATCTTTATGGAAAATCAAATATGGCGGTTTTGGAGAGAGTGCTTGGAGTTCAGAAGTTATTACCACAAGAAAGACAGTCTTCCAAGAAAGTTGTTCGAGGTCTGATTTAGCTGAGGGGTCAGAGAGTGGATCGTACTAAACTCTGTAACACAACAACATCCCAAAGTAGAGTGGGATCCTTTATCAGAGGTTTAAGTAAAAAGGTACCTTTGAAGAATGCTTTCCATAACTTGGATGAAGCTAAACAGGAAGCATCATCATGGATATGGTAGATAGAGATTGGCTGCCAGCTGAACTTTGATGGTGGAGAAACTAAGACCACTCTGAAAAACAGAAGCAAGAAAATCTACAACAAAAGGGACTGGAGCAGTGAAAGGATTCAGATCTCTCTTCTGTACCCAAAAGGAACATTTCCTCTGTTTACTCTTATAAATCTTCCTTGTAGAGGGTTTCTGAAATGAAAATAAAATTAGGCGAACAGGAAAGGAAAGCATGGGATGTCTAGCCATCATTGGAATTGGAGAAACCATGCAGTCAATGTGAGACCTATAATGTCTGGATGAGTCATCCCCGAAGGTTGTGATAGTTGATCTGGAATGGGGTCCAGTGCCCAAGAAGGACATATAGGTGAGATCATAGGAAGGGGAGCCAAACTTGCCGAGGCCAGAATGGGGAATGAGGATTACCTTGCTCTTCAACTGCAGTACTTTCTGGAGGAATTTGGGGATTTAGGTAGTGGAAGATAAGCATATAGGAGACCAGAGGGCCAACAGTGGACTACAGCAACTCTCAGTGACTGCCCCGGTGGAGGAATTAGGGCAAAAAACCTGCTGCACTTATTGTTGAGGGGAAAGGTAAATAGGTTGCAGCAGGGATGACCCTATTTGTGGAAGAACATTTTTGCCACTATATGAGTGAGAGACCACTTGTGAGGCATCAGACTAGTCCTGCTGAGCTTGTCAGCTAGAACGGCTGGAGGAGATTGGCCTCCTTCTTGGAAAAGGGGGTAAGATCTGGTTCCCCCTTGTTTGCTGATGTACCATACCACTGACATATTATCTATTTGGATAGCAATTGTCCCAAGAGGAAGAGAGCTCTGAAAGGCCTGCAACGCTAAGACCACTCTCATCTCCAAGATGTTTATATAGAATTTGGTCTCTTCTGGGGACCAAGTGCCTTGAACAGACCTGTCTCAAGAAATTCCCCCTCCACCCCAATTGGGAGACGTCCATGGTCAACTTGGCTTTTGGGGGAAGAAGGATAAAAGGACGTCTCTGACAAACTTCGCCAGATTGAATTCATGACAGTAGGGAGTGCTTGCAGACTAGAGATGGTTTTATGGGATGTTGAAAAGGCTGCCGAAGAATGGACTATTGCATTGCTAGAGTCCACTGGAAGATTCGCTTGTGAAAATGAGGTAATCATTGCAGTCATCAAGCCTAAGGCTTGAAGAGCCATTTTTTCTGAGGAAGAGGAATGAGAAAAAAATCTGTCTGAAATGCAATTTCAAGGTAATAATTCTGTTTTGTGGTAAAAGAGTGAGATAACTGTGTCTAGGCGAACCCCTATAAACTCCAAGACTTGAACTGGTTGAAGATGGGATTTTGAAAGAATGATTGTGATCCCCAGGTATTGAGATAATTGGAGCAAATAATCCCTGGCTTTTACTAGGAGAAGCTTGGCTGATGCAGTGAGGAGTCAGTTGTCCAGATCAGGAAACACTCTGTATCCATGCAGTCCGAGAGGAGCTACTTACTACCACTGCCATGCATTTGAACACCCTGGGGGCTGTGGTGAGACCAAAGGGCAGGGCTCTGAAGTGGTAATGATTGGCTCCCAGATTGAAGCGTAGATATCTTTTGAGAGTGGCTGTTCATTTTGATGTGATAATACACACCCTGAAGATCTACAGAGCACATCCAGTTGTCTTCTGCAAGAGAGGCAGAATGGACTGAACCATGACTATCCAGAACTTGGAATGTTCTTGACAAAACTGGTTCAGAAAACTGAGATCCAAAATAGATCTCAGGTTCTTGGTTTTCTTTGGCACTAAAAAGAATCTTGAGTAAATTCTGGATCCTCAGGGTCTGGTGGGACCTCCTGGATGACCCTCTTGTCTTGCAGTTTTTGATTCTCTAGAGCTGCTATCTTCCACTGATTGGGTGGAACATCTGGGAGACATTTTCTTTTCATTGGGGGAACTTGCAAAAAGAGACTGAAATATCCTGTGGATATTATCCTTTGTACCCAACGTATATTGAAGCGTCCCTAACCGCCTCCAGAGAACAGTTGGGCAACCCTTCAGGAGTACTGAAAGGGCCTATCTGAGAAGAAATCTTGGAACCCTTGGTTTTGCAGACCCCCTTTTCTCTGTGAGTGGCATCTTCTGTTATTATTTCACCCTCTGCCTCTGAAAGAAAAATCTACACATAAGTCTTGAAAGGGTCCTTGAGATTTACGGAATCCCATTTTCCCACCATGCTAATTTCTGGAAAAAGGTCTCTGCGGGGTAGAAAAACTGATTACCACAGCAGACAAGGTCTTTACATCTTGCTAATTGCGGGAAAGTGTCTCTCTAACAGTGGGCCCAAAGAGAGAAGATCCATCAAAGGAAGCACTGATGAATGATGCTTTAAAGGGCTCCACAAAAATCACACAACTGCATCAAGGCACATCTTCGGATGGCTAGGCCTGAACTTGCGGCCCATGTGGAACCTTCAGTTACATGAGAGATTAGCCTCATGGACGCATTTGACACAGATTGTATAGTTGCCAGTCTTGAGGAATAAGCCTTCTCTTTCTCCTCTGACATGGACCCAGGAGTAGACTTAGAGAGTTCCTTAAGTCCCTCTGTAATCTAGTAAAGTGTGCCAAACAGTTAAGCGACCATAAGGCAAAGGTCACTGAGGCATAAACTTTCTTCCCTTATCTGTCCAACGCCCTAGATTCTCAAGTTGGGGAATGGCCTGTTCAGCCAGCTACTTTTTGGTGGCTGCCTCAACAACCATGGCATCTAAGGGATTCCTTTATTCTAAAACAGTTCATCTTTGGGGGGGGGGGCAAGATCTATAAACTCATCTGCTTGGGGGGTAACCCAAGATGTAGACTGGCTAGACCCAAAGGCTTCTAGGAACACAGATTCCTCCTGGGAAGAGGTTTCGGTGGACCAACCACCCTTCTGGCACAGGATCTCCAGGAAGTCTCCAAAGGAAACACCTTCTGGTGGTGATCTTAGGGACCCTTCCTCTTCATCAAAATTGGTGTCTTCAGTTAAATATTCATGGGGGAATCCAAGTGCCTCCTTTCGCACAATCTCCTCTTCCTCTTCAGTGGGGTGTTCTGGAGAAGTATGGGAAGAGGTAGGGAGTTCCCTAACTGGAACGGCCTGAAAGCTCTTATGGACTGTCTGTCCCTGTGGAATAGGATGAAGAGACCCAAACAGGCTCCAAAAAGGGAAAAGGAATAGATCCAAGGACGTTAGAGTCAAAACAGCTCTCTGGTAGGAGAAAGCCCTCTCCATCACCTCGAAGGCAGTGAGACCAGGAGAAACCAAGGCCAACTTCACAGAAGCATAAACTCGCGGATCAGATAAACCCAGGTCCCATCCTCCAATCTGAGGGGGGAATGGGAGCTGACCTGTTCAGTGCCAAGGCTACAAATGGAAGTGACAGCTCCAAAAGCTTCAGAGTCAGTCATCCCCACTGGATCCTTCGCTGATGTTTCGGCTCTGAGACTCATCCTACTCAAGGGGATTCTGCACCAAATGGGTGGGGGAAGTAGCCGGAGTTCAGGATGAAGGTATGTTTGGATCCAACGCTTTGACTCTTGAAGGTCTTAGATCCAAAACTCAAATAGTCAGTTTGGAAAAGGAGAAAAGATGGTATGTGTGGAAGGCTTAAGGCTCATGGATCTGATGGGAGATGGAGCTGGTAAAACCCTTACATGGATCTGTGTTCTGAGAAACTTTCTCATCATCCTGTCCACCTCTGCTTCAGAAAGACTCTGGGAGGACTTGATGAAAAATGAAGTGGAAGGAGGTTAAGATGACTTTCTTGGTATCTCCTGTAAAAAGGGAGGCTTAAGTCTTGGGGACACTGGGTCTGGAAGGAAGTGAGGACTCTGAAGTCAAGGAGATGGAGGCTGAAGTAGTCAGATCCAATAGTCTTTGGATCTGAATGCTTGGGAATCTTAGCTGGTGGCTCCAATGTTGGAGCAGTTTTGGAAGACAGCACAGGACAGCGCTTTCTATCCTCCATGGGCACCACAGATTTATATTTCTGTGAGGGGGTTTGGGCCCCTGAAGTAGACACTGAAGAAAAAGGTGCAGAAGTTAGAATAAGGCCCTTAAGTACTAACTTTTAGTTATGTACTCACCATAACTTCAGATGTTTGGGATCCATCTCGCCTACATTCTGACTGATGGGTTCGGAGCCGATCCTCGGCTCCGACTCGGCACGCTTATGCCAAAGAACGAAGTCTCTTATTGGCTGAGCTTACTATATCCCAGGATGCACCACTACCAGTCCCCCAGATCTAGTTTGTCCGCATACATGCACACACACATGCACTGCTTATATAACATTGACAGATGATACAAGATAAAAACAGTAGAACTCAAACCGTTCAATCTCTTCTGATCTCCAAGGCAGGGGGAAGGAGGGTGGGTATTAGGAATGTAGGCGAGATGGATCCCAAACATCTGAAGTTATGGTGAGTACATAACTAAAAGATGTTATGTGATCCTATCTCGCCTACATTCTGACTGATGGGACAGCGTCCTAGCACCTAAATCCTGGGTGGCTCACTGGAAAACACTCCTGAGTACCGTGGAACCAAATGATGCTCGTCCTTTAGATGCCACATCCAATTTATAGTGGGAAATGAAAGTGTGCGGGTTGGACCAAGTAGCCGCAGCACAAATCTCAGAAATAGCGAGCTTGGAATGGAATGCAATAGAGGTAGCCATAGCTCTAGTAGAGTGAGCTTTGACAGATGTTGTAAGTTGTTTATTTGAAGAGGAATAAGCTTGAGTTATGCAATCTCTGATCCATTTGGCAATAGTAGCTTTAGTGATGGTTTTACCCAGTTTATTATCTGAAAAGGACACAAACAATTGATCTGTTTTCCGAATTTGTTGAGTCCTATCTAGATAGAAGCGCAATTGCCTGTGAACATCCAATGTATGGAAGGTGTATTCCGCTTTGTTTGAAAATTTTGGAAAGAAAACTGGTAGCTCTAAAGATTGTTGGAGACAGAGATTAGAGCAAACTTTTGGGACAAAAGATGGATTAGGCCTAAGTGATACTCTATCCTTGTGAAAAATCAAGTACGGTGGTTTGATAGATAGGGCTTGAAGTTCTGAAACTCTTCTTGCAGAGGTAATTGCAATTAAGAAGGCAGTTTTCCAAGACAGATATTTCAACTCACATGTAGCAGCCGGTTCAAAGGGGGAAGATGTTAAGGCACGAAGTACCAAATCAAGATCCCACGGAGGCGCAGGATGAAAAACTGGCGGTCTTAAAAGCACAGCACCTTTCATGAAAGTTTTACATAATCTGCTGCTCATCAACGGTGGGTCTATGGAATCGTGAAATTTGGAGATAGCTGCTAGTTGGACTTTAATAGTAGAGACTGAAGATCCTTGATTAAACAAGGATGTTAAAAATTTCAAGACCTCTGGTATCGGGGCAGTAATAGGGTCTAAGCCTCTGAGTTGAGCCCAGATAGCAAACCTCTTCCACTTACTGTGATACAATTTCTCAGTGGTGGGTTTGTGGGCTGAAGATAAAATGTGAATAACTTCCGGGTCCAAGGTGTGATTTCTGACTATAGTCGTTAGTGGAGGAGCCAAGCTGTTAATTTCAAAGTGTGAAGGGACTGGTGCTGTTGTCCCGACTGATGAACCAGAAGGTCCGGAATTAGATCCAAGAACCAAGGACCGTCCAGGGTATATTTCTGTAGGTAGGGGAACCATACCTGACGAGGCCAGTACGGAGCAATTAGAATCATTGTGGACCCCAATTGGGAAGCTTTCTGGATCACTTTGGGGAGGAGTGGAATCGGAGGGAAAGCATAAAGCAGTCCTGTTGGCCAAGGTTGGACTAGAGCATCCGTAGCTGTCTCCCCTTGACGCGGGGTCAAGGAAAAGAACTTTTGCACTTCGTGTTTCGTGGTGTTGCAAACAGGTCGCAGCACGGAATCCCCCATCTTTTGAAAATCTGAGCTGCTACTGTTTCGTTCAGAGACCACTCGTGAGGAGAGAGAATAGTCCTGCTCAGTCTGTCTGCCAATACATTGGATTTGCCTGGAATGTGGGTCGCTACCAGGAAGCGCTTGGTAGCCACTGCCCATTCCCACACCCTCATGGCCTCTCTGCAAAGGGGGTAAGATCTGGTCCCTCCTTGTTTGTTTAGATACCAGACCACCGACATGTTGTCTGTGTGGATGGCGATAATGCCTTGAGGGAGAAACTTGTGGAGGGCTTGTAAGGACAGAAGTACAGCCCTCATTTCCAACACATTGATATGGAGAAATGTTTCGTTTGGAAGCCAAGAACCCTGAACTGACCTGCCCAGACAATGCCCCCCCCACCCCGTCTGGGAGGCATCCGTAGTCAAGGTGGCCACCGGAGAGGGTATAACAAAGGGTCTTCCCTGATTCAGATTGGATGGCAGAAGCCACCAGCGGAGGTCCCGTTTGCACGTTTCTGTAATCAGTATGTGATGATTGAGGGGGAGATCTTGAAAAGACCATTGTGTCGATAATAGCCACTGGAGAATCCTCATGTGCAACCTTGCCAGAGGAACTAGGAGAACCGTGGCAGACATTGAACCTAAAAGTTGCAGGACCATCCTGGCTGGGGCTTTGGATCTTAGAAGCAGGGCTCGGACTTGATCTTGTAATGTTTGTATCCTTTCGGTAGGAAGGAAGATCCGCATTAATTTTGAGTCTATCTCTGCTCCTATGAATCTTATGCGCTGAGAAGGCAGCAAGACAGACTTTGACCAGTTGAATGTAATTCCCAGGAAGCACCCAGGAGATGGTGGCTTGTAGGTTCTCTAGTAGTAGATGCCTGGTGGTGGCAGTCAGGAGCCAGTCGTCCAGATAGGGAAACACTTGGAATCCGAGACTCCTCAGGTGAGCAGTCACTACTGCCAAACACTTGGTGAACACCCTGGGGCTGTGGTGAGACCAAAGGGCAGTGCACAAAATTGGAAATGACTGTCTCCCAGGCTGAAGCGCAGATACCTCCTGGACGCCTGATGTATCGGTATGTGATAATAGGCGTCCTTGAGATCTATGGAGCACATCCAAACATCTTTCTCCAACAATGGGAGAATGGATTGTAAAGTGACCATTCGAATTTGGACTTCATGACGGACTGGTTTAGTTTGCTGAGATCCAAAATGGGTCTCAGGTCCCCTGTCTTTTGGCACTAAAAGAACTTTGAGTAATTTCGGATCCGATCTGGTCTGTGGGGACCGGTTGGATGACTCCTTTTTCTAGCAGCTTTGAAGCTTCTGCGGCTGCAATTTCCCTTTGACTGGGTGGTGGGTCCGGGATTTTTTTGGACGGTGGAGGTGGGTGTGAAGGGAATGGTGTAACCTCCGGCAATAATCCGAAGCACCCATCTGTCCTGAGTAATAGACTCCCAGGCTTTTAGGTGCTTGGCAAAACGGCACCCGACTGGCTCCGGAGCAGCACAGCCGGGCAATCCCTCATGGAGTGTGGGAGGCTGAAGAGCCACAAAAGGACTCGCGGTCTCCAGTGTTGCGGGGGCCTCTGCCGCCTCTGGGACGGCGTCTCCCAGAAAAATTTCCCCCTCCTCTGCCTCTGGAAGGGGAATCTTCCTGCTGTTGAGGAAAGAATTTCTGTGATTTTATTTCGGAACCACATCTTCCCTCCTCTTTTGGCCTTGGGATAAGGCCGAAAGGGAGTGGAAAATCGTGCTCCTATGGCAGATAAAGTCTTTCCCTCCTGCTCACAGCGGGTAAGAGTGTCTTTTACCTTGGGTCCAAACAAAGAGGACCCATCAAAGGAAGCGTCGGCAAAGGAAGACTTGAAGGCCTCCGCGAAATGACACAGACGGAGCCAGGCTTGTCTTCGTAGAGCCACGCCTGTGCCTGCCGCTCTGCCCGCCCCTTCAGCCGCATATGAAATGAGCCTCATGGACGAGTTAGAAATCAAGGTAAGGGTAGCCAACTGAGAGCCAACCGACTGGGCTAGCTGCTCAGGTAGGTTACCTGAGAGGGAGTCTGAGAGCTCCTTGACCAGATCCCTCTGTAGTCTGGTGAAATGTGCCAAATAATTCAGGGACCTCAGAGTAAAGGCCGCTGAACTCAGGGTGCGCTTCCCGTACTGGTCCATGCTCCTAGACTCCTTATTAGGAGGATGGACGGACGTTGAAGCCTCTGCCACGTCCTGCTGGGTAGCAGATGCCACCACCATGGCATCTACAGCCACGCCTTTCGTTAAGAACTCATTCTCGGGTGGGGCAGACAAAAATTTGTTAGGGCGAGAAGGCACTGGTTCCACAGTATCTGGATGTTCCCACGCCCTCCGACAAACCAAATCTAGGAGCTCGTCGAAGGGTGGAGACACCCAGGAGGCGGAGGGCTGAGCCCCGAAGGCCTTGAGGAACACCGACTCATCAGCGGAGGGGGGTTTGGAATTCCAGCCGCCTCGTTGCTTGAGGATCTCTAGAATGTCTGCAAATGAGACATCATCCGAGGACGACTTTGGGGACCCCTCCGCATCATCAAGATCAGTGTCCGATGTAAGAGACTCATCGGGGGAGTCTACGTGCTTCCTCTTGCACGATCTCTTCCTTGGGGCTCCTCCAAGACAACTCCGAAGACCCTCAGGAGGAGGGGAACCCCAGTGGGGTAACCTCAGGCCCGGGCTCCGCTGCCTAGAGACAGGGGAACTGCCAAAGACCCAGTCTCCATGCCCAGGGAAGGTGCCGGTAAAGCCGTAGAGATGGCCAAAGAAGATTTGGCCAAGGCACTCCTCATAGCTCTGAAGGCCGGACCCCCAGAATCCTGGGAGGGTCCAGTCGCCGGAGCCATGATAGCAGACGGAAGTCCCGCGGCCGAAGCACCGAGAGGGAGGCTTGGAACAGACTGCATTGGTCCCGAAATGTCACCCCCGGGCCCGGCCGAAGAAGTCCGTGTGCTAAACTCGGACCCGAAGGCCGGGGTTGGAGTAAGGGTCGGAGCCGACCCTAGGATCTCCTCTGGCTCCATCAGCACCTGCTCCGACGGAGCCGAAGCGGTCAGAGGAGGAATGGCAATGGAATGGGCTATCGGCTCCGAAGCCAATTGGGTCGGAGCCGAAACTAAGTTCTGAAAGACTGGGGACTGGAAAAGTCTTTGGAGTACCCTGTCTATGTCCGAATCTGACATCCTTGATGACCTGGAAGAGACCGAACGGGTCCGAGTAGGCCTCTCCAACGGCTCCAAGGGACTAGGGGACCGGCTCCGAATCGACTCGATAATTATCGGCGCCGAAGGAGTGTCCAAACCAATTTCCATCGGTGCCGAAGAGGGTTTCGGCGCCGAGGAGGAAGTGTCTGAGCGGACAACCTTCATCGGCTCCAAGATCAGTGGAGCCGATGAAGGTGACCCGCCTCTCGAGGCCCCAGCCGTCGGCTCCGAACCCAGAGGAGTCGAGGCTGGAGGCATCGAGGCAGACCGTTTCGCCCTCTGCTCTGAAGTCCGTGGAGCCGAAGGAGAAGCCTGCCTATGTCTTTTGGCGGTCGGTTCCAACGGGCTGGTCGGAGCCGACGCCCTTTTCTTCTTTGCAGGAGAAGGAGAGGAAGCTAATGCCTCTTCAAATGAGGGTTTAATAAGGCCTTTTAAAATAAGTTTATTTTTCCTCTCTTGGAGGACCCTCGAGGAAAACGCGTGGCACACGCTACAGGACTCCTGCAAATGTTTGGCGCCCAAACAGTACACACAGAGAGAATGGTCATCTGTTATTGACATTTTGAAACTGCACTTAGTGCACTTCTTAAAACCTGAAGGCCTAGGAGCCTGTGACATTATGGCAACCAATTTAGTGAACTAGCAAAACCAAACACACTAACTATCACAGAAAAAATTATTTTCTTTTTTTTTTTTTAACCAAAGGCTGTCACAAATAGACAAAAATAACTAAAGGGATCCAAGAGCCCCTAAATAAAACGGGACTTGAACAACAACGGACTGACAGGGGAGGTCCTCCAACTCAAAGGGGACCTCTAGTCAGAAAATACAATCACCACACAAATATTTAACAGAAAGTATTC
The DNA here is from genome assembly GCF_019279795.1 of Protopterus annectens. Taxonomy (NCBI): domain Eukaryota; kingdom Metazoa; phylum Chordata; order Ceratodontiformes; family Protopteridae; genus Protopterus; species Protopterus annectens. The sequence continues at coordinate 1,568,609,674 of NC_056737.1, forward strand.
ACTCATACACAAAAACGAGATAGCTGTTAAAACAGCTTTTTGTTGAAATTTTAGGAAATTCCTGACAGGAAAGTAAGTGAAGAAACACTACTTAGCTCAGCCAGCTCGAGACCACGTCTTTGCTTGTTAGCGGCAAACGAGATCTGGGGGACTGGTAGTGGTGCATCCTGGGATATAGTAAGCTCAGCCAATAAGAGACTTCGTTCTTTGGCATAAGCGTGCCGAGTCGGAGCCGAGGATCGGCTCCGAACCCATCAGTCAGAATGTAGGCGAGATAGGATCACATAACATCCTATGTTGGTCACGGACATCTCTGGTATTAAAACCAGCACAAACAGTACAAGGAGTGTCTAAATGAGATGGGCCTAAATAAACGCACTCCCTGTGGGCATCAGAATTGGGAATCTTCCGCCACAGGAAGTGAGCTTCTTAAAAGCAGTAGGCTTTTCTGCCATAACTATAAACTACACCAAAAGTCTAAAACCAGCAAAGGGAGAAACAACAAAGAGATTTCTTTTTTTTTGTAAAAGGAATGAAAGACAAGAAATAGAGATAGCTTTATCAACAATGGTAACAATACTACCTTTAGGTAATGAACAAAGGCAATACCAATGATGATTTAAAAAAAAAAAACAATATTTCAAAAGATGGTAAAAAGCAAATTAAATAAGCAGGTAAAGATATGACACTACAGGTTATATACAGGTTAAAGAGAATTTAAACTTTAGTTATTACTCAATAAGTTAGAAGAATTAACTGCCTGAGCTCGAGAGAACACAATCCCAACTGAATCGTTAAGAGAGGCAAACCAGATCTGCTGTAATGCAGTGGTTAGAGGTATTATGAGTAAAGGGAGGAGTTTGAGAGTTGAATCCAAGAATCTAGAGAAAAACGGCCTAGTCAGATCTGAGACCCATGAGTTGAGGAATGAGTGAAAATGGCAACATCAGCTACTATGTCTTGTAGCCTTTGAACAGGCCATCTGAAACAATGAAAATACACAACACTCCCTTTATGAAGAAAATCAAATGATTGGAAACCTTGAAACTCTACAGAAAGGCTTCAGGACTGTAACTGGATCCTTCTTACAGATCACTTGGATATGACTTCAGTCTGACCTATATACTACTGTCTGATCTGGATGTACTGAAGGTATATGTACCACTGGGGGAACTCAATATGTGGAGTAAATGGAAATGATGACCTCTTTTGTCTGACATGAGATGCCCTTAGAAATTAACTAGGCAAGTAGAAGGCTTTCTAAATGTACACATGCTGGTCAAATATAAGTGCATTATCTACAAAGATGCTTAAGTTTCTAATAACTTACTTTACAGTGTGTTCTTTATGTGGTAATTGTGCTACTTTTCCTGCTTCCCAAACTGTACAATGTTACAATTTTTAGCATTCAGCTATACACTACAATCTTGATACCAAGAGTTTGTCTGAGTTAGACCCTCTTGGAGGATACAAACTTCTTCAGGAAGCTCACCATGGTTCCAAACTTGCACTTGTCCAAGAAACTGGTTGGCAATAGGCCTTTAGCGCCAGATTTGACATCAGATAAGTACAGGCAAAATAGAAACGGCCTCAAAATAGAACTCAGAGGTATACCACTAGTAAGAAGTCTGTTGCAAGACAGTGTGCCCCATCAACTCCAGAGTGATGTCTACCAATAACCCAAATGTCAATCCAGTGGGACAGACAGAAATTACACTGAGTTTGACCAGTTTGTCAACTAAGCCAGATTGGAGGATAGTGTCAAAAACCTTAGCTAAATTAAGGTATGCTTTGCTTAAAGAGTGACCTTCATATAGTACTCTTTCAAAGTAGTCAACTAGATTTAGCAGGCATGATCTACCTTTTACAAAGCCACATTAAGGATGTAGGGACTGTAGGCTCCTTAGCGTCCCTTTTTATGAGGTCCTTGATTATACATTCCATTGCATTGCAAACTGTGCTTGTGATGCTAATAAGTCTACAATTACTAGAGTCTGCAGTGGAGTCTCTCTTGTAAAGGAGGAGTACAAAAGGGACTACTATATCTATTTTCCATGCTTCTGCTATCCATGTAGTGAAAAGGCTGTGGTTTAATAGTTTAAAGACAAGGACTGATAGAGGTTTGTTTTATACTGACCAGGAGACAGCCCATCATGTTATCAGGACCCAAAGAACTGGGGCTTTTGGTCCTGCACAATGCTTTTAGTATTGCTTCATAGAGATTGCAGGGGTGTGGGATATGGACTAGATACTTTGTAATGGGAAGTCTGGAAAAGTTGGAGATGAATTTATCTGCAACGATATTAGCTATTTCCTCAGGGTTTCAGTGGCTAATACCATTAAATATATGCTTAGTGCAATGATGAATATTATTTCAGAGAGTCTTTACATAAAATGTCCTGTGATTATCCTTTGCTGACACAGTATTTTTAGTTCATAATTAGCTCTGTAGTATTTATTAACCTTCCTGAGGCTGATAAAAAGCATGTTGAGCTTTATGTCTTAACTGTAGGGCTACAAGCTACTTCTTTTTATTGCAGAGTTTACTTAAAATTGAATTCCACCACAAGGGGTGGTTTCTAAACCAGGCATATTATTTGTGGCTAAAACGAGCACAAGTTTTTGCACATGAGCCAAGATGCAAGTAAACTTTGGGTATATGCAGTGGTATTTGATACATAGTCATTAAAGGGTGGAGGGGCTGTTGAGCTATCTCAAGTCATCACTGAGCACAAGGAAAGTTGTCTTGGGAAGTCTCTAAAAATGGATGGGTTGGATGTCCATATCCAAACTGAAACCAGAAAAAAAAAAAACACAGCTATCACTGGAATAAACTAGGATCAATTAAACATACCAATATATTTATTTAGCACTTTCATCCATTTACAGCTATAGACTTCATCAGAATAAACATATTACAAAATGTTCCACCTTATAAATCAAATCAAACATTCATATGACTAGATGAACAGATCACATGACAAACTATTAAGAATGATAAAACATATTCCTTATTAGAAATATATGAAAACTACTACGCAACATTATACATCTACAATTCAGCTGACTTTAATCTTAAAATGCTTTATATAGATACTGAATCATTTATTCCTGGACTCTCTGTGGCATTAAGTTTTATTTGCTAAAAAGTTCTTAGGCCTCAAGTAGTGACTTCCAATCCTCACCCCTTTTAGGTTGGGATACATTTTCAATAACATAAAACTTAAATCCATGAAAGTCGCCACACAAAACAGAATGTCTACATAAAACATTTTTAGTATCCTTGGTCGAAATACTATAAGTTGGTAAATACGTCTTCTGAATTCACATTCAGTTTTAACAACAAAGAATGCTTGGCAAAAGACATGGAGAGTAATATATCTCCCCTTTTGTGCTGCAGCTAAATTTCCCTTTGCAGAAAAAATTTTGATGATACCCCAAAATTTCTAACTCTGCTCCTTCAAAAATAAACTGCCATTGACTACAGCTACCAGATGCAGTCATTCTATTTATTTTGACATTATTGCAAGCTTTAGAACCACCATGTTCCAATATGTTTTTTAATATTTTTATCCCTCTTAAAAATACACTGAATATCATTCCCCAGCCTTTCATTAATAAAGGTTTAGACTGCACCACTGTGTCCCAGTTCCTTATAAAACTGGGTCTATATCAGAAGATCAAAGTTTCAAAACTTCGAATCTGATATGGTCGACACCATATGATCGAAGTCTTGAAACGTCAAATCTTTTAACGGAGATCTCCATACAGCGAGGAAAGGGAAGATTTCCCTTTTCTACACTGTAGTGCGATCTTGGAGTTGGTACATTTAAGTAGCGGGGGTGTGGGGGTGCAGGGGGGATTGCCCCACTGCTTAGAGCGTTTAAATGGTTTGTTTTTGTAGGCTGTTGTGTTTTATTACATTTTTGATGTTTCAAAACTTCGATTATATGGTGTTGACCACATCAGATTCAAAGTTTTGAAACTTCGATAATGTAATATAGACCCCTAAAACCTTACATAATTTTAAGGAAAACGGCATCACCACTGCTCTTTTAAAACCCCATTTTTTTTTTTATAAAAGTCATAATGTTTATTACCATTACTATTTTTAATGTGTGATTTACTGCTATTTCACCTAATCCAATAGGTTTGTACCCATGCTGCCTAGGTAACACCACCTGTGATCAACATAATTTAAAAAGCTTAACTGGGTAATCCTGTTTTAAAAACATATCAAATTCCTTATTTCATCATGTTATCATTTCTCATTTGATGTCATATGGAATGCAATCACCATTTCACCCTTTACTAAACCTACCTTCTGCCAAAATGGATAGTAACTATTAAACTTTAAATATGAGTTGGTGAAGGTAGGTTTGCAAAATATGGTAGATTCAAAACACAGATCGATAACATTTTTGTAACTAGTCACATCTAAATAAATAACAGATTCAACTAACCACTGGTAAGATTTTTTTTTATATTCAATAGTGTTACGTAAATCACCCCCAAAATTATTAAAGGTTCACTGCTACCATTCCATGAAAATAAAATGTCATCCAGGAAGCGTAAATATGCTTGGACATAATCACGAATTTTACTAGTGAACACATATTTAGTTTCCCATACATTCAAAAACAAAATTAAGATATATTGGGGCACACGTAGTGCTTAAAGTTATAATTGCATTCTCTCTAAAATATTTTTCTTCAAAAACTCAAATCATCATGTACAACTTCCATTGTTATGCAATCTAATATCCCAATTATTTAGGAATGTAGTCTGCACTAAAGCATCATTAAACCATCCTAATCCAATTTCATGTGGAATACAAGAGAATAAATAACTCGCATCAGTAAACTGGCACCGACTACAGCTACCACATGTAGTCACTCTATTTTATAATTATTGCAAGCTGCAGAACCAGCACCTTCCATTACATTTTTTAATATTACGACCCATATTACGACCCCTCTTAAAAACAAACTAAATAACTTCCCCTAACCTATTCATTTATAAAGGGTTAAACTACACCACTGTGTCCCAGTTCTTTCTAAAAATCTTGCATAACTGCATGATGGGAAATTGCCATTACCATTGCCCTTTTAAAAGCATAATTATTATTTTTTTTTTTTAATTAAAGTTATAATGTATATTACCATTACTAGTCTTAAAGCATGAATGAATTATTACTGTCACACCTAATAAAATATATTTAAACCTACCCTGCTCATGTAATACTACCTATGATTTAACAGCAATTAAAAGCTTATCTGGATAACCCTATTTTAAAAACCTATCAATTCAGTTCCTTATTTTATCATGACATTGTTTCTCATTCAATGTCATGCAGGATACACTCACCACTGACATTTCACTAAACGTACCTTCGGTCTAAACAAATGGTAACTATTAAACTCTATGCATGTACACTATTATGCAATAGTTTATAGAGATATGTAATGAGAAATACATTGTTACTATTTTTAATTGTTTATCATAGGATCTGTTCAAATTAACATCTGATTCAATTTACAAGAAGGGGGTGTTTTGTAATAGGTTTACTTTGATGAAGTCTGCAGATGTTGTTGCGTCTTTCGGCTTTTCCTGGATAGGGGTCGCCACAGTGGAACTCCGGTCCGCTAATGATTGGTAGTTGATTTTTATGTGCCGAGTTACCAGTCCTGACACACAACCTTCAACGAAGGTATGCCCATTCACACATATCTCCACACAGAAGATCTGCAGATGTAACTAGACAAAAAGCATACTGGTACATTTATTTACTTATTTGTTCTGAGTTAGTTCCAATGGCACCTGTACATGTGTTTTGTGGTTCAGTTAAGCTGTTTAGTTAACAGATTATGGTATGGTTACAATCTGGCTACCAGAAAACCTTGTTTAAAGATTTCTCATTTGCTTTTTGTGGATGATGTAAAATTGTACAGTTAATCAGATGAGGAGTTGAAAGCAACTACAACAGTTAAAACTTTCTCAGATGAAACAAGAATGATATATGGTCTTGATAAATGTGCAAAAGCAACATTTAAGATAGGAAAGCTGCAGCAGCAAGAAAATATCAACCTGGGATGGGAATGTGAACTTTGAACAGGAGGGTTTGAATAAATGATCGACAATAAAACACAAACAAATGAGAATAAAATTAAACAAACATCAACCCAACCAGGGTCAGTACTAATAAGAAAAAACAAACAGACCAAAAACGGACAGAAAACTCCACTTTTAATAAAGACAGAAAAGTCCTCCCAATAACCAAGTGCTTTCGCCAAGTAAATTGGCTTCTTCAGACTTAATGAGAGTTAACAAAAACATACCTTAAATAATCACAACACAAATTGACTGACCGACCACTACCACTCTCTAATAACTAATTACTCCCTATTAATATTAAAAATTGTAAGATGCAACCTATTGCTCATGTGTAAAAAGTGTATATATAAATATAAATATTATATCTAAATAAGATTGTCATGAATACACATATTACATTTAAAATAAAAGATTCATATAATGAACTTTAAAATCTTTTTCAAATGTTAATAACCAAAACAATGATTAAATCTCAATAGCCCTTTGCTTTAAAACTGGCATTAAGAGAAATAATGTCATTCAGACCAGGGGAGTTAGTTGCATTAAGTCTAATTTGCCACTTATATTTCATTTTCTCAACTCTGTTGGTCATCCCCACACCTTTCACCCGGAATAACTCGATCAACAACAAAGACGACAAATTTCTTACAATTGGGGCAAGTGGTACTATGAATAAACAAAGCATTGTGTGTGTCCTTACTTTTAATCGCTCTAAGATGTTAGGCTATTCTATCTCTGAGCCTCCGTATTGTTTTGCCCACATAAAACCCAGAACAGCTGGTGCAAGTAGCTTAATAAACCAGAATAGATGTATTGCAAAAGCATCTACCCGGGCATGGCAGAGATCTGTTGTACTACTTGTACCAGCTGAAGCAGAAGCATTTCGGTATCAAGTGGGACTGGAAACCAAGCAAACAGACAGAAATCAGACAGCAACTGCACATTTCAAAAAAAAATAAATAAATAAATAAACATAAGAAAAACAATCAGAAGAGAAGGAAGAAAACTTGAAAAGTCATAAATAAAGTGGCAAGTACACAGATCTCCTGGAGCAACCTCATGATGACCACGATGTTATGCAGGAATAGTTAATTAGAGGTGAAGTGAAACCACAAGACAAAAAACTAATAATGGTGTCCCAAGAGAGTGGACTACATGTATGTTGTTTAGCAAAATCCATTGAAAGGGTGGGAGAAACAGACAAACACAGGTTCTGTAAACAAAAACAGCCAACAGTCACACATTTTGTTGCTGGGTTTAATAAAGTCAAGCAGGCCCATACACTTACAGGCAGAATAATGTGGAAAGACTGGGGATTGTGCAAACACTACAATATAGAAGTAGCTGAGAAGCACTGCAAACACAAACCACAAAGCATTACAGAGAATGATGAAGTTTATATCACGAGATCACCCACTACCAACAGTTCAAAAAATAGATGAAAGAAAACCAGGTACAGTAGTCCATGAAGAAAAGACAAAAAGAGTTATGATGCTTGAAATTGCCACACCCAGTGATTACAGTGTCTTATGTACAGACGGACACAAAATCATAAAAAAACAGGACTTGCAGGCAGAAACAAGAGCAATGTGGAAGACGGTCAATTCTAACAGTAGTAGAAGCAATGGGTTTAATAAAAAAAGAATTTACAGTCGTACTTAGATACATTACCAATACATCTAACCCCATACGAATTAAAGGAGGAGGCAATTCTGGTCACATTGCAGGTGGTAAGAAGAGCATATTTGGCTAACAAATAATGAAACAACATTTTCATGAACTTTAATTGTACCTTGAATTAGGAACACGGTCCATGCCAGTCTTGCTATTAGACGTCCAAAACACTTGCAAAATTAAATCAGAATATTACATGCACAAAGTTTTCTAAGACCTAAGCCAACATGGGAATGGAATGGGAAAAGGAGCTTTTGCCAGCTGGGATGACTGCAAGTAGGGATATAGAAAATAGGCAAGACAGGGCTGGAATTTACTGGAGAAAACTTGCAAAGAAATCAATAATGGAAGCAAATAACTAGAGATGGTAAGGTAAGAGTGGGATGAGGCCAAGATGAAGTTTGGACTACAGGTTGAGACTGCCTGCCCTAGCAGGAATTGATAAGAATATATGCAAAGAGAACGGGATAACAGAATCCTAAGTGAAAGACCAGCTCTGGTAGAGTTTTAAATTGAGCTATGAAAAAAAGATGCTGTTAAAAAGGGAACAACTAGTAAGGCATATACAATAACTATAAGAATCAATTAGAAGAGTTTAGGAAAAACTGGGAAGAGAGATCAGAAAGGCAATTTACAAAAGAAAAATGGAAGGATACCTGTATAGGACTCCACAGTATGCAACAAAGTCCAGAAGATTTAGGACTTTTGCTTGAAAGTATCTGCATATGTAATTTTATACTCCAAGCAGACTTCAGAAAAATATTCCCCTGGTAGGCAGCAAATGCTGGAGGTGTGATGAAAAGGGAGAGAGATAATTAGGGACATATTTCTGGAAGTGTAATGACTTGACAGACTTTAGAAATTCTCTACAGAGTACCCTCTTAGAAATTTTGGGTGAAAAATGGCTGTAACTAAGGAAATTATTACTTTGAGTCAAGACATGGGATTTGAATTGCCTACAGACAGCTAAGTTTAATGCTATTGGCTAACAAAATCAAATACTAGAAAACAGAAATCAAAATCTAAACCAGCTGAAGTATTAAATATTGTCAAGGAAATAAAAAAAAATAAAGGTGGGATCTTTAGAAATGCATGGAACTTTTAGGAACAATACATGCAGTATATAATGTTCAAGTGGAACAGTGAGGTTTAAGGAAAGGTTGAAATTGAGCAATTTATGTATTGTTGGAGTGAATAAATATTAAAAAGAAAGCACATGTATGCAATATATAATGCATTAATATAACAATACTAACATGGCTTGTTTTCTTTTCTATTAAAAAGAAGTTATGTTCTTACCATAACGTTCCATCTGTGTTGCTGATCTTCATTCATTCTTGACTGTTGGGTTTTGGTTCTGTCCTTGGAACCGACTTGGCTGTTGTAACAAGCTCTTGCCAGCCAGAAACTCTCGAGCTAAAGTTATCAATAGTGCCTTTCTTCCCTTCTCCTCAGATTGAGTTTTGCCAGTAGAAATAAAATGTAGAAGTTTTGTCTGAACAACTGCCTTACTATAAAACCAGACTAGACCTGAACCTCCAGGAGTCTTTGGAGGGGGCTGGAGGGTGGGATATCAGTAATGAATGCAGATCGACAACACATATGGAATGTTATGGTAAGAACATAAACTTTATCTTATGCTGTCAATCTCCATTCATTCTTGACTGTTGGGACAGAGTCCCTAGCTACTTTATATCCCGGGAGGCCCTATGGAAGGATACTCCTGAGGATCATAGAGCCAAAGGATGCTCTTCCCCTGGAGATCATGTCCAATTTGTAATGAGTGATAAAGGTATGCGAGGTTGACCAAGTTGCAGCTACACAAATATCATCCATACAGGCTTTAGAATGAAAGACTTCTGAAATGGAAACTGATCTGGTAGAATGAGCCTTGACCTTAGTATATAGGTTTAGTTTATTTTGGCTGTAAACAAAGGTGATGCAATCTCTCAACCATTTTGATAAGGTAACTTTGGAAACTGGTTTGCCCAGTCGAGTGCCTGAAAAGGACAAAAACAATAGGTCGGATTTTCTAACTGATTTAGTTCTATTCAAGTATAAACATAATTGTCTGTGTATACCCAACAAGTGTAAACAATATTCTCCCTGGTTTAAGAAATTTGGGAAGAAGACTGGTAGGTCTATAGATTAATACTTGAGTCTGATGCAACCTTAGGATGGAAAGAGAGGTTAGTCCTAAGTGATACTCTCTCTCTGTGAAAAATGATATATGGACGTTTCACACACAAAGCCTGTAATTCTGATATTCTTCTGGCTGACGTGATGGCCACCAGGAAAAGGGTCTTCCAAAATAAGAATCTGATATCACAGGTGGCTGCTAGCTCAAACGGCTGACGGGTTAAACTTCACAAAACTAACGTTAAATTCCAAGGTTCAATGGGTTCTTTAAAGGGTGGTTTCAAATGCATTAACACCTTTAAGGAATGTTTTGTAAAGGCGATGAGATATTAAGGAAAGGTCATCAAAACCATTATGAAAATTTGAAATAGCAGCTAAATGAATTCCAATAGTAGAAGCTGAGGCTCCTGATTGGAATATAGTTAATAAATATTCTAATACCTTATTAATCGAGGCTGAAAAAGGGTCAATTCTTTCTGCAACAGACCAAAGCACAAATCTGTTCCATTTACTAAGATAAAGTCTTCTAGTGGATGGTTTATGGGAAGCCAGAGGTATTTTGTGTACTGGAGAAGACAGATTGTGCTGCCTGGCAAGTACTGGAAGTGGAGGTACCAAGCTGTCAGCTTGAGACTGGGTAAGTTGGGATGGACCAACTCCTGCAGGTGAGACAAGTCTGGGGTTGGTTCCACAGTCCACGGATGGTGAACCAGGTGAGGCCAGAGAAAGGGGAAACAGACTTGGCAGGGCCAATAATGTGTAATGAGGATCATTTTGCTTCTCAACTGTTGGGCTTTCTCCAAAAATTGGGGGATCATGAGGAAAGGAGTAAAGCAGTCCTGTGGGCCAATTGTGTAGAACAGCATCTCTCGGGGTCTCCCCCTGATGGTGGGACAGGGCAAAGTAGCTGCTGCATTTGTGGTTTATGGGAGATGCAAATAGATCACAGCAAAGCTGACCCCATCGATGAAAAATCTTCATTGCTACATTGGGATTGAGAGACCACTCATGAGGCAGGGGAATACATCTGCTCAGTTTGTCCACAATCATGCTGGAATTCCCTGGAATATGCATTGCTATCAGAAAGCAGTTGGATGCTATTGCCCACTGCCACACTCTTAGGACTTCCCAACATAATGGGTAGGATCTGGTTCCTCCCTGTTTGTTGATGTACCAGACCACTGACATGTGTGATTGAATAGCAAGTGTCCCTGAAGGGAAGGCCAACTGAAATGCCTACAATGCTAGAAGCACGGCCCTCAGTTCTAGGATGCTGATGCGCAAAACTGGCCTCTGAGGGGGACCAAATGCCTTGGACTGTCTTGCTGAAAATGCCCCACCCCCATCCCATCAGGGATGCATCCGTGGTCACTATGGCCTTGGGCTGAGCCAGGGTTGAAAGGGCGACTCCATAATTCCTCTTCTGACTTCATCCACCAGTTTAGATCCTGCTTACATCGCTTGGTTATGTGGATTAGGTATGTTAACAGAGACCACTGTGATGTCAGCAGCCATTGAAGCAGCCTCATATGGTACCTTGCCAGGAGAACTAGAGTGATCGTGGCAGCCAATGACCCTAGAAGTTGTAAGACTAAGTGAGCCGGACTTAGTCTTGAGACAGTATCACTTGAAGCTATATGATCTTAACCTCTGCAGCCTGTGATGAGGTAGAGCAGCCATACAAAAGTTTGTGTTGATTGTTGCTCTGATAAATTTTAACTCTTGCTTGGGTGATAGCTTTGACTTTTCCCTGTTTATTGAAATGCCCAAAGTACTCTGCAAGGTGTAGGATGGAGTCCAAGGCATGAAGCTGTAGATGCCTGGTGGGGGCGGTGAGGAGCCAGTCATCGAGATACAGAGACACATGGAATCCTTGTACTCTTAAGTCACCTGCTACCACTGCCATACACTTGGTGAACACCCTGGGGGCTGTGGTGAGACCAAAGGGCAGTGGTCAAAATTGATAGTGACTGGCTCCCAGCCGGAAGTGGAGGTATCCTTTGGAGCTCTTGTCCATCTTTATGTGGTAATACACATCCTGAAAATCTAAAGAGCACATCCAATCGCCTTTCTCCAGAAAAGGAAAGATAGACTGTACTGTGACCATCCGGAATTTCATCCGTCGAATAAACTTGTTCAAGACACTGAGGTCTAGAATTGGCCTCCAGACCCCTGTCTTTTTCGGCACTAAAAAGAATCTTGAGTAAAAAACGGATCCTATCTGGTCTGTTGGGACTGTTTGGATGACTCTGTTTTGAAGCAGCTTTTGAATTTCTTGTGCTGCTGTATCCCTCTGACTGGGTGGAATGTCGAGGATTCACCTTTGTGATCTTGGATAAAGATCAAAAGGGATATGGTAAACTCTAGCAATTATTGTCTTCACCCAGGAATCTGATGTTATTGAGTGCAAGGCTAAGTGGTGCTGAGAGAATCTTCCCCCAACTGCCTCCAGAGATAGGCAATCCGGCCGCTGCTCAGAAGTGCTGGTAGAGTTGTCCAGAGAAAGAATCCCTGGAACCCTGGTTACACATGCCCCCTCTGCCACGGGAGTGGCATCTTCCTGATGAGTTCCCCCCTCTGCCTTTGGGGGGGGGGCCTCGCCATGTATGTCCCGAAAAGGCCCTTGGGACTTCCTGAACCACATCTTTCCACTCCTCTGAATCCTGGAGTAAGGTCGTTGAGGAGAAGAAAAACACACGCCCACAGCAGAAAGTGTTTTTCCATCCTTCTCACACCTGGCTAGTGTGTCTCTGACTTTTGGGCCAAAAAGCGAGGTGGCATCAACTGGAACGTTGACAAAGGAAGGCTTGAAAGGGTCCGCAAAATCACACAAGTGCATCCAGGTGTGGCGCCTGATGGCAATGCCTGTACCTGCTTGCTCTGGCTGTCCCTTCGGCTGTATGTGCAATAAACCGTATGAACAAGTTTGATAGTGATTCTTGGGTCGCAAACTGGAAGGCAACTTTATCACTTACCTCATCAGACACTGCCCCTGCCAAGGTACCTGAGAGCTCAGTGATCAGGTCCCTCTGATTCGGGTAAAACATGCCAAAAAATTCAATGACCGTATGGCAAAGGTTGCTGAAGCGCAGACCCGCTTCCCAAATCTGTCCATCGTCAGAGACTCACAGTTTGGAGAATGAACAGTTGGATTCTCCTCTGCGAGTTCCTTCAATATGGCAGCTGCTGCCACCATGCCATCTACCACTAAGCCTTTAGACCAGTGGGGTTGGTCGTCTGGTCCACCAAGAATTCTGTCCGGTCTTCGGAGAATTGGCTCTATAGTGTCAGGGGCCTTCCAAGCACACTGCATGATGAGATTGACCAATTCATCGGCAGGTTGGGTCACCCAAGAAGAAGGTCAGGCACGAAAAGCCTGCAAGAAGGCAGATTCCTCAGAGGAAGGGCTAGTGGGCTTCCAATCACCTCTCTGTTTCAAGATTTCCAGGATGTCTTCAAAGGAGATCTTCAGGGTGTGACTGTTGGGACCCTTCTCCTTCATCGTAGTCTGTATCTTCAGTGAAAGATTCTTCAGGAGAATCTAGGTGCTTCCTCTTGCATGATCTCTTACTGGGCGGCTCAGGAGGAAGGTCTGAGGACTCCTCCGAAGAGAGAATATCTTGCAGCAGGGTGTCTTGCTGCTCTTGTGCCCTCTGCCTCGATGTAGCAGATTGTGACAGCTGCGAGTCAGAGGATATGTAGATGTGACACACTGACGGAGATGGTGCCAACTGCATGCCTGATGAGGCAACAGCCCTCTCCATAATCTGGAAGGCAGGCCTGCCTGAAGAGGGATGGGAGCTCAGAACCGAGAAAGACAACCTCAGAACCAGTGTCACACCCCGCTCTAATGAGCTCACCTCCAGAGCAGGATTCCCAAGAGGGCCTGGAACTGTCAAAGCACCTGGAACCATAGATAGCAACGTGGAAAAAATAGGTCCCGAACTAGGGATCCCAAAGCCGGCAGCCAGGTCATGGTCCTGAGGGTGGGTCAGCTCCGACTGAGCCAAGGACCACAGAATCAGCTCCGGAGCCAAGGTGGTGTCCACCATCGACACCAAAGTAGGTGGCACTGGGAGTGGTGTCGAAGTTGAGGGCTCCAATACCTGTGAGCAGGTTGAAGGAGGAAGATAGGATGGAGTCCTTGGACAGTAGACATCGGCTCCAGATGGGAGGGAGGTCTTAGAGGGGCCTGAAAGACCTCTGGCCACCAACAGCTGATCCACTAACCTGACTACATCAAGCTTCGAAAGGCTCCTGGTGGAATGAATAGACATTCCAGAGGGAGATCCTGGATGTTCTATGAAAGGGCTTAATTGCTGACCATAAAAAGGGTCAACAGATGGGGAGTACCTAGTCCTGGGCAGGGATTCGACCTTTGGCACTGTGGTCAGCTGACCAATTGTGTGTGTGTGACAGGGGAAGTAACCAGTATAGGAGAAACTATTGTTGGTGCCGAGAGGGTCACAGGTACCCATGAAGGGATTAGTACTGTGGTAACTTTTTCCAGTTCCATTGTTGTCATCGGAACTGTGGAAGGAGTCGCAGGCTTTGGCGCCGAAACAGTTGTCGGTGTTGATTTTGATTGTTTAGACTTCAGTTCTGAAATAGAAACCTGGCCTTTGGACGATTTGAGTCATGAGATTGAGGAGACGCTGGAACACAGCGGCTCCTCTTTTTTGCTTCTTTCTTGGGAGACTTTGACGTTTCCGCCTCAGACAAAGCCTCTAAGAAAGGGTAATTTAACAGCCCCTTCAGGATCAATTTGTTACACCGCTCTACAAGGATCCGAGCACTAAACCCTTGCAGAGCTCACACGTTGGTTGGACTTCCAAATACGGCACCCCCAAACAATATACGCAAGAAAGATGCCCATCTGAGTTGGGCATCTTTCTGCCACATTCCTTGCATTGCTTAAAACCAGTAGTACCCTTCTGTTTCTCTGCCATAATGAACTTTAGAAAGGCAATCAAGAAACCGTTCACTCACTCACTCTCACACACACACAAGCAGAAAGATAATAGAACACCAGAATTTTTTTTTTAACGTACCAACAATGGTAATGAAGGAAAAATACCCAGAAGGGGTACAATGAGGGAAAGGGGGTAATACCAATGATGGTATTGAAAATTTACCAAAGGTAACAGGGAAGGGAGGGACCTATACCAGCGATGATAAAGAAGAAATACCAAAAGGTAAAAATTCGGAAAAAATACAGCACTCACACCCACAAAATAACAATTTAGGCAAGAAGATAAGCCAACAACAAATTTTTACAGGAAGAAGAACATTTTAAAGAAGATAGTATATCAAAAAAATTATCACTTAGGTTGAGAGCATGGCTGACGCATCTTAAAACTCTATGCGACAAACGAGATCTGAGGAGAAGGGAAGAGAGGCACTATGGGTAGTCTTAGCCTGAGAATTTCTGGCTGGCACAAGCTTGTTACAACGGCTGAGTCAGTTCCGAGGACGGAACCGAAATCAGAGAGTCAAGAATGAATGAAGACTGACAACATCAGATTGTATGTTACTTACATGTGTGTATCTAAAAAGGGGAGGCAGCTTTCTCACTGACATTTTCCATTGGGGGCGACCTTCCAGTAACACTCAAAGTCATAACTTGCCCAGGGTAGACAGACTGATAGAATGGATAGGAAAAGCCCTAGTTAACCACCCTGGAATTTACAAACTTTAAAGAACGTTACAGTCACTTCTGAACCCAGTATTTTCCATTTGCCTAAGGCACCAGAACAATAGGACCATTTCATTGATCAGTGGACTCCTCAATAAACCCTAGATGGTGCATCTTCTCTGCATGGATTGCCTTCTCTCTGAGATTCTTGGATCTTAAGGTTTCAGATTAAATTTTTCCTCTGGGGAGTTTCTATATGATGTTTGATAAGGCAGTTTTACCAGGTGAATCTAAGATAATGGCATTTTGTAACAGGGTCTACTGCTTTTCCTTTTCCTGGGTTTTGTACAATGTACTGTCCACCAGGGGCAGAGTTCTAGATAAAGACCTACTCTCTCTACCAGATTCTCATACTCATCAAGGTTTCAAGACATTTACATGGCATTTCTACTTGACACATCTACTTACCTGTCTTACTTTGTAATTCACGTCTCAGTTTTGTTATGACCTCAGTGGGTCCTTGCTCTTTGAAAAGAAACTTGTTTTCAGCAGAGTGAACTAAGACACTTGGTCTCTGGCCTGGAGCTCTCAAAGAGTTATCAGTTTCTAAATATAAATTTCTTGTTGCGAGGCTTGTGCTCTTTCCATATTATTTTGAAGTAGGAGCATGACTATTTTTAATCTAGCTTGGAGGCTAATAAAATGTTCCAGTATGCTCTTAAATGGCGTATTTTCCTCTTCTCTTGACTCCTTGGCAATACTCAACCTCTGGGATGTGTGCCATATAGAGGTTCAAAAGGATAAAACCTTATTAATGTTTGTGGCACCTCTTGAATGGAAACAGGAGGGATGGCAGGATTTGTTTCCAGTTTTTCCCATTTCCACAAAACCTTTCTAAAACCTTGATAAAACAGTCCACTAGAACATTAGTCTAAGAGTGATATGTTGAAGTTCTTTGCTGTTTTACTTTAATACACTAGCAAACATGATGTACACCTGCAGACAATAAAAGTGATCCACTTGATTTGTAAGTCTGTTCCTTGGTATCCCACCCCGAAAAACACTAGAACTAGCTCCCTAATTAAAACCCTGGTATGGATCTTTCAGAATGAGATTGCTTCAGGGTATTTAACATGCCAGTCTATGATTACCAGTATATATCATTATCTGTTAATGCACTTGATTAATGGTTTGATGACATCCATGGGCAATCTACACACCTCTATTAAAGGCACTGGGATAAGAGGATTTTTAAACCCTGGGTCTGGAGCTGTTTTCTAACACTCAAGGCATCCTGCGGGGGAAAAAAAAAATCAGTCGCTTTTATTTTGTCCAGTCAATAAAATGGGGCTACAGTCCTGCCATTGGTTTCCTCTATAAACAAGTGTTCCTTCCCAATACATGACTATGTGCTAATTTCATGACTAAATTACTTAGGTGTCTAGGTACCAGAAGTTGACATATTTACTTTTTCCTTAACATATATAGTAAGTTAGAAAGGATTCCTGCTGACTGCAGCCTGACGATCTTTCTCAGTTTCATCTATGCACACTAAACACAAACTACCACAACCACATCTTGTCACTTCAGACACCAAATACTGTTTAGATGTTTCTAAGATTATATAAACACAGCCATTAAGGATGTATTAGTGGCCTCCATATTTAGTCATACTGCTACAAAGCAAACCATGCAAGTGGCTAGGAATTGGCATGTTTCATCTGTATTCCCCCCAAGTACTACAGAGATGGGTCCTCAATGAATCTGTCAAAACTTAGACACAGATTCATGGAGTTTAATGTCTACAAACTGAGAGAAAATGGTAACAGCTTCAAAATGTAGGCTATGTGTATTCTCTTAACTCACTGCTTCCTACAACAGTACAGTCATCAGGAAAGTAGAGCTCCTGTGTATACTGTAAGAGTATACTTGTCTTTATAGCAAACTTCCCTGTACTGAAATGAGCACTGTTGTCACTGTTTTAAAAGCCTAATTGTTGACGGAAGTAAATACTGTGGGAAGAAATATCCAGGGAATTGTTATGGCTAGGCATGAATAGGGCCTAGGACCGATAGCCTAGTACAACCTATGAAGTCCTGGTACAGATGTATAAATAAAACAAAGGTAGCATCTGCAACCTGACATGATTTAAGTTTGCCAATGAAACTGTTAACATAGGATGTGCAGAGCTACAGTAAGAGTGCCTGCACACAGAATGCAATACTGTCTTGTATTCAAAGCAGTGGATGTTAGTAAAAAATTACATTAAAATATTGTAGGTAATGTGAAAACAATCTGAGATAAATGCTTTTTTTTTTTTATAAAGCAGTTACAAAACATTACGGCACACAATGTTGCCACTGATACTTGCCATCTAATACAGATTGCTTTGCAGGTTAATGTTCTGAAATATTGTGAAATTATTGTATGCACAATTTGCATAGATTTGGCAGTATCATAAAACAGTAGTATGCTATTACCTCTTGTCTTACATCACTGGAAAGCTCTTGAACAGGTGAATAATTATCTCATTGATAGCCTGGATGTATCTTGTACACTTACAGAGATATAACCCTTTATTTGACTATAATGGTAGTAATTTTTGTCAAACAGTTTTTCTTTCACATATCTGCAATACAAAATCAGCCTCTACAGACAAACCTTTGATAACTAACACCAGTGTACAGCCACTTGTCTATCTTTTTTTTGTAACTCACACCATCTACCAGATGTTATAAATCTAATTAAGTGTATTTTCAGTAGAGGACTTTGGAGAAAATTTATCAGGAAGAAGTGGTTTCCTGGCTTAGATCATCTCAAAAAGCAAATGTATTAATTAGCCCCCTGCTTGTCAGGATTAAGTGAGTTAAACTAAATGGACACTATTAGGATGCCTTCAGAGTCAGGCATGCAATAAATGCAGTCTTATCACATATAAATGGGTCTACTCAAACAGAGTTAAGTCAAGACAACACTGCTGGCACTTCGCTTCAGGACCTGTCCAAGGTCTCTGCTATAATCTACCACTTATTTCTTACACAAGCAATCTAGTATTAGAAGATCTGCTGATAGAGAGTATGCAGTTAATTCAAAAGTACATTAAATGTGCCCCTATAGTGGCAAGAATGTCAATAAGCACTCTCATTGAATCTGACAGAAATGCTTAACTGAGGTTGAATGTATGGCCAAGAGAATATTCTCTTACCCTGGGGCTGAGACACCCTGGAGTTAGTATATATCACATATGGGTGTGGATGGTGTAGTGGGGCCCATGTGGATGGTGTAGTGGGGCCCATCTCCTGAAAAAAATAATAACTTTTAAAACCCTGATGTTACTACAACACATTTTTTTCTCTGCTCTTATAGGATGGAGTGTTTATAGCCTTGATGTAATGACATTAACCTGTACTAATACAAGTTTAAGGCATAGCTGCTACCTGGAAGGACATACACAAGATGGCAAACTGGAACCTCTGTTCCACAACCCAAACTAGTTTCCTCTGAAGTTTGAAAGGGTTGACTACATAAATTGTTACCATCCATATTCAAATTTCAGGTGCAATCTAAAGTCAACTCTATCCACACCTGGAAATCCTCTCCTGGTTTGCAATTAAATTTTCTTAAAGCCAACATTATGCTATTTGATGCCAAATGCATCTCCATTTACTAACATTCAAAAAATTGAATCCCTGTAAAATCACAAACACTGAAACTGTTAGCTTAGCAAAGTTTCTGGGCTTTATTATTGATGATGAACTAAAACGTGGCATCTACTAAATTTGTCATCATCAAAGCAAACCAGAAACTGTCTCTGCTGTAATGGACCAATTCCTTCATGATGGATGATTCAAGTACTGTCACAGGCAGGTACTTCTACTCAGTCTTTTGTGCACCTCGCAGATTACATGTTCACAAATTATCATAGCTAGCTAAAATAAAGATATACAAAAATAATTATACGATTTGGTGCAGGGCACTCTTCACACTCCTACTACTGTGTATCCTTGAAATACTCAACCGGACTGAGTTTTCTAATGATTTAAAGTTCATCAAAATAACATCTGATCAAAATTAAGCTCCTCCATGGTAATTATCCTTGACAGGACACTTAAATGGTACTCTTCCATGCAAGGTCATTAAGCCTAACTACTGCCTCTTTGCTGCAGCTCAAGAAATCTTCAAAATACTATGCAGTGAACATCTGGCCAATACTGTATTAAAATGCCACAAGATTTAAGATCTTTGTACAAAATAAACCTTCTAAACTTGAACAGGTATAGATAATGATCATAGTCATAGATTCAGAAATGTCTTCTGCTTCTAATCTCTACTGTACCACATTTCACAGCCACCCTCCACTTCTCTGTTCAATTGTTATTGTGTAATATCTTTTAATCTGTGGCTACAATGAAGGTGCTCACTATTTTCTACCTACCTTTCTTTCTACCCCAATATTTCTCTAAAGCTTCTCACAAACACTACCACTCTCAACCATCTTAATTTTTTTTACTTTGCTTGCCTTCCTTTTAGATAACTTTTTTGAGCTATTTGTAGCTCCCTCACAGCTAAGCATTAGCTACTCCTAGTGCCTCTCCTCAAAAGTCAGGTTTACTGAATGCTCCCAATCTCCCTTGGAATTGTAGCAATCATGTTCAAAGCCAGCTCATCTTCCTTGTATCCTGGAGATGAGCATCACTGCTCGTCTTTAAAAAGTCAAATGGCTCCTTGTCCAGCAGAGGACTCATCTTCATCTTGGTTTCCTTCTGTTCAAGCTTCTAAACCAAAATACCTACGCTTATCTAGATAGATTCCCTTTGAGAGAGTGAACGTACAACCTCAAAGCTCAACCTAACCACACACCTGCTCTCCACCTTACTACATCAACCAAAAAAAAATAAATAAATAAAAATGCAGTAACCATAGCTTCTCATTTCTGGGCCGCAATATTAGTCAAGCAATTCCCCCTTTCTATCAGACACTATCCAGATTTCCTGCAATTCTGAAAAGCTGTTAACTCATTCCCTCCTGGACAGCTCTTTTGAGTGTGCAACTAACTTCCAGTGGGTGTGGTTTGAGCTTTTAACAACATGACGTTATCACCTTACAGTTCAAACAAATATTCATATCTCTGGAACTGTAAGTGTTACTTAGAAAACTGTAAATGGAAAACTATTTAGGATAAATTAATCTTTACATTGGTGGCATTCATTCAGTTCAAATCTTTAAGCTGGATTTTATAAACCAAAATAAAGGCAGTGAATATTAATTTTGTAATGCTGCATAAACAGCTTATGATATTTCAGTAACTATTTAAGCAGACACATACTGCCAACATGACTTTCTTCATACAGCTGTGAGCTTTCATATGAGGCTATGCAGTTCCATCTGTGTTATCTGAATGCTAAGCTATTTAGAGAAATGTAATTGTTACAATACAAATAAACAGTACACAAAAAATTCAATATCTCTTTAGCTGCATTAGCCATATGTCAAATTTCAATACAATTGTATTTGCCATAATTTATGCTTTAAGATGAAATCTTCTGATACCTTGTATATAGTATGGTTTTGGAATTATTAATGCAAATAAGAACAAGCAATATTTTGATGCCTAGAGGCATCGGCAGGCGTTAACTGCAGAAACACCTGGAGGCGCACTCGGCTGTAATGAGTTTTAGCACCATATGACAGAGGAAGCTAAATTCCATTACTTTTTTAACAATTATATAATGTAATTACAAAGAAACACTAACATTTCAGTCTGAAGTGCAAATAACCCTTTCTCATCTCTCCACCTATCATCTCCTTCACTTTGTATTTGCCTTCTTTAGAATTCTTCACATCTCCTCTTATTCTTAAAATCTCCCAATCACTCAATCTTTCATTCTTCCAGTATTACTTATACTCTGCCTCCGGATCCGTTATGGTAAATACCGAACAATATGAAGTCTAAAACTCAACATCTACAGTGAATACAGTCTTCACTGATTTACCAGAAAACCACAAATTTTATGAGGAAAGACCAAAAATATTAAGCAAGAATATAGTCAGCTGTGAGGTATGCCAGTCAGTCAGAAAAGGGTGGTAATTAGAAGAGAATATTTTGCAGCAGAGTAGAGCCAAAGGCAGATCTGGACATGGTCTGGAAGTCTAGTTTGTAATGAGCACCGAAGGTACAGGTACTTGACCATGTTACAGCTGAACAAATTTTACCCAAGGAAGCATGACCAAAAAAAGGCTGAAGAGGTGACAACTGCCCTGATGGAGTGAGGCTTTTGCTTGAAGGGAAGAGACAGACCTTTGCTAAACTAAACAAAAGAAATACAATCAGATAGCTACATGGACAAGGTCAGCTCAGAGACCAGCTTTCCCAATTTGAATTAAGAAAAGGACACAAATAATTGATCAAATATTATGAAATACCAGTGAAAACAAATGGTGAATCAACTACGAAAATGCAGAAACAAAACTAACGAGGAGCCAGCAAGCTGAAAAAACGAATCCTTCAGTTTTGCATTAAACCACACACTTTATTACTTCAAATAAAATAAAAAATAATCTATAAGCACTTTTGTTTAAACCTTGTTAAACTTCCTCAGACAATTTTAAAAGCATGACATCACTTCCTTTTATACTGTGTGAATTATTTCATTTAAAACATTATTCAGTTATGCCCACAATGCTGCTAATTGTAACATACTGTACTACATTTTAACTAAAAGATGCAACTAACAATAAAAACAATAGAAGCAAATACCTAAATATAATGTGCTTAATGACCAACTCTCTTGTTAAAGGGACATTCAGAAATTGTATGGAGGACGTTTAACAAGGTTTAAATGAAAGCGCTTATGGATTATTGTGGATTATTTTTTATTTTATTTGAAGTAATAAAGTGTGTGGTTTGCTGCAAAACTGAAGGATTTGTTTTTTCAGTTTGGTGGCTCCTCGTTCATTTTGTTTCTGCATTTTCATAGTAAATATTATGAAATGTTTAGTTCTGCTCAAATAGAATCTTAGTTGTCAATGCACATTGCCAAACCCTCATGGCTTTCAACATGGGGCAGGATAGGATTCCTCCTTGTTTGTTTATATACTAGATCTTGGACAGGTTTTCCTTTTGGATAGTTATCACACCCTTAGGGAGAGAGTCCTAAAAAGCCTGCATTGCGAGAACTTCCCTGCAAAATGTCCTCCTCTACCCCAAGGGGAGTTTTCATGACAACTGTGGCCTTGGTTTGGGGAAGAACAAAGGGACAACCTATTATCACATGTTCAGATGTCAGCCACCAAACAATGTGATGTGAATAGGAAAAATCCTTTGGGTGTGTCATCAATGACCACGGGACAAATAAGGTCCTCTGCAGCACCCTCAAGTCAAATCTGCTCAACGGCATACTAGGAATGGCCACGTTCATCAGGCCTAACAGATACAGCAGAAGATAGGCAGGAATGTCTTAGAAGGGATAACACCTAGGGTGCTTGTATTTGGAGCAAATTTAAACTCAGTGCATGAAATCTGGCACTCTGACTAGGGGTGTCCAGATAGCATTTGATGAACTTTATAGTCTGAACAGGCTCTAGATTTGATTTCTTGAAGATGACAGTGAACCCCAAAGATAGACACCAATGGAACAAGAAGTCCCTGACATGAATTAACAACGCTTTTGAAGTTGCTGTTAGGAACTAGTTGTCCGGCTATGGAAAGACCCAAAAAACAGTGTAGCCTCGGCCAGGTTGCTACCACCAACATTCATTTTGTAAACACCTGGGGAGCTGTGGCAAGACGAAAGAGCAGGGCTGAAACTGAAAATGACTGTCCCCCGCCTGATGTGCAGGAATCTCCTGGACTGCCTTGCTATCGTTATGTGGTAGTAGGTGTCCTTGAGATCCACTCAGCATATTCAGTTGTCCTTTCTGAGAAGAGGGAGCATGGACTGCACCATGACCATCCAGAATTTGGTCTGTTAGATGTGGAGATTCAGATTGCTTAGGTCCAGAAGGAGCCTGTGGCCCTTCTTTGGCATTAATATGAATCTTTGGTCTGGGGGAATTCTTGGATGGCTTGTTCTGACAACACCATGAAGATTTCAGCTGCTGCTGCCTTGGGGGGGGGGCAAAAATGGATTTTTGTTTTACAACTGGAATGGACAGAAAAGGGACGGTGTAACCTCGGGGATCTACTCAATAACTAAGCATCTGATGTGATGGCCTCCAAAGCTTCTGGGTAAAGAGATGCATCACCTGACTGCCTCCAAACAGACATTTAGGATTGTTGTAAAGGCTTCCCACAGAAAGGACCTCTGAAGCCTTGATTCTGGAGGTCACTCTGTCCCCATGGGCAGCATCCATTAGAGTTCCCTCCTCCTCCTGCCCTGAGGGGAACTGATACCTGGAGCATCATGGGAAAACTGCTATGACTTTCAAAAGAATATTTTCTTATCACCTCGCTGATTCCTAGAAAAAGTCATCCATGGGGTAGAGATACAAAGTCCTATGGCAGAAAGTTTGACCACCCTGCTCATTCCTGGAGTTAAGGTTTCCTAAACATTGGGTCCAAACAGGGTGAACCCATCAAGGGGAGCATTAAGAAAAAGGCCTTAAAGCACTTAAATTGCATAAGTGCACCCAGAAGTGCCAGCACAGAGCTCTGTTAGTACTTGCTGCACGGGCCAAACTACTGGCTGCATTACAAATCAGTACTATGGATATGTTGAAAATAGAAAGCATAGTGGACAGCTGAGTTTCCAAGGATTTTCCAAGCTAGGGAGATTGTAAAGAACCCATTTATTTGAACACCTCCATAGCAAGGTCACATTGAAGTCTCATTAAATGACCTGTATAGTTCACAGCAGAGAGAGCAAATATAGCTGAAGAATAGATGCGCTTAACCAACCGGTCCAAAGAGCAGGACTCCCTGTTCAGGGCATGGATTGATGCACTCACTTCTAAGATGTCTTTCTTACTGGCTGTACTTTATTTTTTAAGCATTTTAATATATTGAAATGTCTGAATACTTACAGATTCAGCTGTAGCTCTTTCTCAACTGGGACTTATCATTTCTAAAAATATCAATGTGTATTTGCTCAAACATTGTCATACTGAAGCTGTCATATCAAAAAATATAATCTGAAAGCACAGATTTCTGTACAAATTAAAAGATAACTAAAAAATCCCTGCCTGGCCACAACACAGACATACTGCAGTTATAAAGTGATCTAAGCACAGAATACCAAAAGGCACAATGATTAAGTTTTAAAAATGGAGTTACCCTATTTTAAGATAATTTAACACATATTATTTATTATAATGACTGGCCACAGGTCAGCTACAATGATTCCTATGGTCAGATGCAAATATAACAGCCATAAGTGTGACTTTCACAGTTCTTTGGTTAAACATTAAATCTGTCTTGTCCTAATTTCATCCAGATGTACTATTTTAAAGGGCTTCAGAAAAGAGGGCTTTGCACCTCCTGTGATTTTAAAAATGAAACCAGATGCAAGACAAAAATAATGTACAGATTCTATCCTGTTGAACTCCCTTTCACCTTACAAAATACTGTGAAGCCAATGATGCCCTAAAATGTTCCTAAAAGGTCACCTCCTAACCCCGTGTGTGAAAATGGTATCAACAAAGCTATCCCTCCAGTGGAGGCATTCATGTGTCATTCTATGGGGCTGCAGCATTAATTCATAAAGGTCACCAAAAGAGGATTCCTCACTGGGTGGATTTGGGGAACCCCTCTTCTTCATTGAGGTCAGACCCATTGGTGAGGAACTCCTAGGGGGACGTCCAGGTCCTTCCTCTTGCAGACGTTATGTTTATGTGGCTCCTGTAAAGGGGAAGCCAGGAGGGACACAGAAGCCAAACAGGAGCCCTTTTTTGGCTGTTTGGCTGCTGGTCAAAGCCAGTTGGTGCAGGTTGCCTCAAGGACAGCTTAAATAACCAGAGACACCAGACGGGTATGGGAATCGGGGTAAATCAGGAACCTCTGTCACAAATTCCATCTGTAAGGGAGACAGCAGTCTCTTTGCAACAACAAATGCCAAAGCTGGAAAGGTGACAAGAGGGCGCATGTGGTTCTCCGATCTTAGGGAAGCTCCCATGCCAATCATTTACTGGGCTTGGCCCGATAAAATCAAAGCCAAGGTATCAAGCTCCAAGGCACTCGGGGAGAGAAGGATCTGAAACCCCAACCTAGAGCTCTCTCCAATGATCTCTTGGTGCTGAGATGCCTCTGGAGCTGAAGAATCAGAGTCGAGGCAATCAAGACAGAGGCCAGTGCCAAAGAACAGTTATGCCGTCAGCACTGCTAAGGAAGTGAACTGGATCTGGGCCAGATCTGATAACAACAGAGCAAAGCGGGTCTGAAGGAGAAAAAACAGCCATTGGAACAGTCTAAACAAAACCACTCACTTTTGGAACCTACTGAGAAAGTACAATTGTGCAAATAAACTTACCATAACAGTGGATGTTCGGATGATCAGTGCTGCAGGAACCTAAGTTACAATGGTTATATCCTGCCAAGAATATAGCAGCCAAACATCTTCCAAAGCTTCAAGGCACCTTCTACACACCCAAACTGTCAAGCAGCTTGAGCTGAACTGACAAAAGACTAGTTTGGGCTACAAGAGTGGGAGAGGGAAACTAAGCCCTGAAAGGGCAACACTAGGAACAACAAAACATAAATGTCCACACCCTAGCATAAAGAAACACACCAACAAACAAGGAGGCTGGAGGGAGGGCGGGAGTGGTTACTGCAGCAATGATCACTCCAATACCTATTGTTATGGTAAGTTTACTTACACGGCTGTACTATGTTCAGCATACTAATAATTGCTGAAGTAGCCTTAGGAATATAGGTGGATTAACATAACTTACTACATTTGGGAGGTGTTAGAAGAGTCCAGAAGACCCTGGAGAAAGGTTCAAGCAAAGCCCGACTTGGACCTACAGAAGAAATCAAGCTTATAGTGCTTTGTAAAAGTATTTATAGTGGACCAAGCAGAAACTTCTAGAATACAAACCTTTCTACAAAGCCGGGGATGAAGCCAAGGCTCTGGTAGAGTGGGCCTTGACCATGCCTAGAAGAGTTTTGTTATGGTGTGTTTAACAAAAGGTAATAGCCTTAGAAACCAATTTGGAAATAGTCTGTTTTAACACAGGTTGTCACTTCTTAACTTCACAAGAAATGAACAATTGATCCAAAGATATGAAAGATTTAGTTCTGTCAAGATAGTACTCAAATTGTCTGTGGATATTTAAGGTATACATTCTTCCCTCATTTTTAGTTTCAGTAAAGAAAATGGGGAGATGGATATTTTGGGTTAAAGTAAACTTGGATAACACTTTAGGCATAAAAGGATGCTTAGTTCCCAAAGATACCTGTGTCCCTGTTAAAAATGAAATGGGGTTGACTCACCATAAGAGCTTGCCACTTTGGTAGCCTTCTTGCAGACGTCAGAGCAATCAGTGACACTACTTTCTTTGTTCAGAACCTCAATTCAGCCAGGTCAGCTGGTTCAAATGGATCAAGTGTTAGCATCTATACCACAACATTAAGATCCCAAGGAGAGGCCAATGGTTTACTTGGTGGCCTCTTGTACAAAAACTCTTTTCAAAATATTTTGACAAAAGAGAGTGCACTGAAAGAGGAGGATCTATGGGCATACATGCTGAAATCGCCAATATACCTTAACAGAAGAATAAGAAAGGCCATAGGATTGCAACTCTCACAAATACTTTAAAACCAGAGAGCAACTAGCTCTGAATGGGTCACGATTATGTTGTTGGCAGCAAATAGAAAATCTTTTCAGTTTTTTAATATATGACTTTCTAGTAGCAGGCTTTCTTGCCTCCATTAGCACCTGCTGCATGCTCTCAGTAAACAGGTGTCTAAAATGAATTAAGACCTTATCATCCAGGCAGACAAATGAAGCTGACTGAAGTCAGGGTGTATCAAACACCTCTGTTCTTGCGCAAGTAGATCCAGTCTGTAAGGAAGCTTGTGACAATTGCCCTGACCATTTACAAAAGACAACACCACCACATCTGTCTGAGCCAGAAAAGAGTCACCACAATGATCTTGGGGAATTCCTTCTAAATCTTCAGAACTGCCCTGGATATTACTGGAAAGGGTGGAAAAGCATACAGGAGCATTCCTGTCCAAGGAAAGGGAAAGGCATCTTTCTCTTCCATCGAGTCCTGGGACAGAATCTTGCCAGTTGGTTATTCAGACAGGAGGCAAACAGATCTGCTTGAGGAACTCCCCACAGATGCATCAAATCTTGGAAGACACCCGGACCTAGTTTCCATTCATGAGGTTCTGTCCAGATCCTCATCTGGTCTGCTACACAGTTTTACGATGCCTCTAAAGAGAAACTTTGCTGTGAAGCTTTAGCCCAAGCTAGCATGTCTAGTCTGCAAAGGAGGTACTACCTGGTTCCTGCCTGCTTGCTGATGTACCATATGACTGTGGTATTGTCTGTAACAACTTGAAGAGCTCCATGGGACCAAAGATGATTCAGATAATTGAGTGCTTTGATCAGGGTAAGCATCTCCTTGATACTTTTGTGCTTGCATCTGTCCTTGGTGTCCCACACACCCTACATTTTTATTCCTCCCAAAACCACTCCCCAAGCAAAGTCTGAGGTGTTTGTGGTGGCTGACTGCTTCAGAACAGGGAGGGAGAAGGGGAGACATCAGGATTTAAGGATATCTTTTGTCTCCACTAAATTTCTCTTCTGACAAACCATAGCACTGGGATTTGAAAAGACAAAGGGTGTTCATGCTACATACAAACAGACTTCAGATACCACTGTACCTTTCTCATGTGGAGTCTTACCAAGGTTATCAGGACAATCAAAGAAACCCCATGAGACCCAAAATCCTGAGGTATTTCCTCACAAAGGATGAAGTTTGAGTGGAAAACCTTAGAAACATATTTAAATATAGATACATTTTTTTTCAGTGTAAGAAAAGCTCTTTGAACCGAGATGTCCAGCTGACATCCCAGGAACACAATCTTGAGTTGAAGAAGTCAAGAAAGACTTTTGAATATTCTCTTGCAATCCTAGACCACGTAAGAGATCTCTTACTCGAGACAGAGAGAGAGAGATTCCTGACACTTAGAAAAAGACGCTGCAAAGATAAGCAAGTTGTCTAAATAAGGAAATATATGAATATCCTGTAGCCCACAATGAAATAAACATAACTGGGGCTAGGCACTTTGTGAATATTCATGGTACTGTGGATAGTCCAAAGGGTAAGGAACACAAGAAGAGGAAGCTGAGGTAACAAGTTGTGATGTGACATCATTTTGAATTTGGGAACTATGAAAACAGGTTTAGGAAAGAAAGATTCTGAACTGATCTTTCTTTTGCATTAAGAACATACTTGAATAAAAACCCTTCCCAACCTGGGATGGAGGAACTGGTTCTATGGGACAGTGTTTGATAAACAGTGGAAACAAGGACAGTCTGATCTGGAAGATGAGGAATGACTCCATGAAAAGGAGGAATTTCCTCCCACTGCCATCTGTAACCTTGACGAATGATATTCAGAACCTATTTGACTAAAACTATTTGTCACCTAAAAGAAAAATGGAGATTCAGACTTTCTGGAAGAAAAAGGGGCCGGGGTAAGAGGGGGGTCACAGGGTGTCTTGGATAGTTATTCTGACTTGTTGGAATAACCCTGGTTTTGGGAGTTTTGAGACTTCTTTTTGGAACCACCTTGTCATTTCTTCTTAAACGTCTGTTTACTTGCATTTTGAGAATGTTTATTCTACCTTTTGCCAAATTTAGGTGATGAATTAGAGAATCCCTTAGAAAATTTGGAAAAGGAGGTCTGAAAAATCTTACAGATTCTTGGATCAGCTTACCCCTTTCATTACATTTTTGATCACCTCTGCAGCAGAGGGGCCAAAAAGTAACCTCTATCCAATAGGGAATTTAAAATGTAATTTTCATCATTGTCAGAGAGGTTCTGAGAATGCAGCCATGCAAACCTCCTCAAAACAGTACCAGCAGCCATAGCCCTGGAACAAGTATTAGCAGAGTCATACGTACATTGTAAGTAATGAGAAGGGACCTGTGCAACGCAAGAAACTAAATTTACAGCAGAGTTTTCCTCACAAGAAACTGCAGATAAAAAAATTCCTTATACTTTCACAATTAGTCAGAACAATCTAACATACGAAGCTGACAATTCAAAATTCTGTAAAAATAAAGTTGCAGAAGTATACTGTTATCCCATCCTTATCAGAAAGAGTAGGGTTGTAATTAACTAGGTGTTTAGCAGCAGTGTGATCAACAGCTACAGGATTAAGTTTGAGAACAGTGTATAAAAACTTAAGAAAAGAATGAAGAACTTCATACAGCCAATCTGCCTTTTTAGGGGCAGCTGGCTGAATATCAGGAACATTTCAGGCAGCAACACACATTCTCTAATGCAGACAGAACTGGAGAATTGGGTGTAGGTTCCAGAAATTCCTTCTGTAACAACTCACAGTATTTTCTGAGGGACTGAGAAACCTCATTGTTCTCCCACTGAAAAAACTAGCATATTTTAGCAACAGTAACAGAAACTGAGCACTGCTCTGAGTTTAAATCAGAAATCTGAGGAGAAACCCCTGTATCTGTCCTGTCATCTTCCTGTTCAGATTCAGAACCATGAATCTATTCTGAAAAATAAGTAATCCTCTTTCTTTTACCAGAATCTACTTTACAAGAAGGATCAATATCCTGAATTAAACCCTTGAGCTAAACCCAATAAACTACTCCTGTCTAAGGAAATATGAGGAGGAGAAGACACATGCTTAGTTTGCCATTTCTTTTTGACAGGAAAAACTGCATCAATCATGATACTGATGGCAGTAGCAGCTTCCCCAGGGATGGGAACAGCATTCTGACACAATAGGGAAACCTTCCCTGTACCAAAGAGAGTGTCTCTCCCCTGCCCCCTAAGACGAACCCAACAGCCGCAAAGGCCACGGCTAACCCCCAGTCCATAGTGGCTATTGGTACTACACTAGAGGGATCCAAGCAGGGTAAAAGGACAAGCACTGAGAGGTGTTACCTGTCAATAGCTTACAGGAGTCTATGTAGGTGCCGATGTTTACTCTGGCTGCAAGAACAATCAGATTTCAGTCTCCCCCTTTCATGTACACCTACTGAGGGTGCATCAGGGGGAAGAGACTTGCCAAAAAGTCTGATAGCACACTGAGTGATTTAAGAGACTGACCGTCCTAACACTAAATGCTGGCTTTAATGACCACTGTTACTGCCTCTATGTAAGAAATGTTCATACTAAAGGGAGCACTTTAAGCATTAGCAAAAATAAAATACTGGCAATAAAACACAGATAGACTTGTTGTTATGAAAGCAGTGATAATGAAATGAAGCACTAGACAGAAAGAAAGGGATACACTTGCAGTATTTGAAGTTTTTGTTTAATATTGTGCGAGTATGTGGCTATGCTGTTTGCAGTATCCCAATCATGCAGACATTCACTGTCAAATGTGAAAGAACAACTTTTATAACTTGTTTCTGCTGTACTTTCAATGTAACTTGATACAATGTCGCAATGTCATCGCATCTAAACTCTTTTTCGACTTGCTAATATCTCTTTTTCTCTATGGCAGCTCAAGGAAATACTGGGAAATTATTGCTTTCAATACCCTTGTTTGAGAGTTTAAATCCATGCACGTCCCTGTTGCAACAGAACAAATTTGGTTAAACATGTAAAACAAATATTTAAAGTATTTAATATTTAATCTACAATAATTATTTTTCTTATGCCATTTCTGTGACATTTGGTATTGCACACCATTGACTGGCAGAATTCAATAGCATTAAACTGCATTTCACTGCCCGCGGTGAGAAAAACTGACAAATTTTATTTTGACTGCCATCAATACTGCAATGAAGACTGGCATTGTTGCACTTTACTCAGTAGTCTGAACAGCACTGAGTGAGTAAATTAAAACTGTTACACTGCAACCCCTGTGGCAAAAGCAAGGGTATTCAGTTTAGAGAAATAGTACAAGTGATGCAGGGATCAAAACCTCTTTCCCAGATCATTTGACTGTGGGAGTTCATAATAATTCTTGATACTCATTTTGTTGTATGAATGTGTTGATGTGGGAAACAGTTGTCTTAGGCTATTGTATAAACTGAAACATTTACTCTGTGTAATTATCTCTTGGCTAGTGGGGGCTGGTTCTTTTGTGTTCTTGTAAAAAAAAAGTTGTGTTTCTGGTCTTTGGTGCAGGCTGGAGAAGTTGTTTGACCGCAACTGAGCTCCAAAATATAAGTATTTTTTGATTATTTTAACAGATTACTGTTTTTATAATTTAATATATATAAAGCACTTTGTCTATTCAGAATCTTCAGAAATCTTTTTCTGTTTAAAAACTTTCATAGCTTGTTGTCTTAGGCTATTGTATAAACTGAAACATTTACTCTGTGTAATTATCTCTTGGCTAGTGGGGGCTGGTTCTTTTGTGTTCTTGTAAAGAAAAAGTTGTGTTTCTGGTCTTTGGTGCAGGCTGGAGAAGTTGTTTGACCGCAACTGAGCTACAAAATATAAGTATTTTTTGATTATTTTAACAGATTACTGTTTTTATAATTTAATATATATAAAGCACTTTGTCTATTCAGAATCTTCAGAAATCTTTTCTGTTTAAAAACTTTCATAGCTTGTTGTCTTAGGCTATTGTATAAACTGAAACATTTACTCTGTGTAATTATCTCTTGGCTAGTGGGGGCTGGTTCTTTTGTGTTCTTGTAAAAAAAGTTGTGTTTCTGGTCTTTGGTGCAGGCTGGAGAAGTTGTTTGACCGCAACTGAGCTACAAAATATAAGTATTTTTGATTATTTTAACAGATTACTGTTTTTATAATTTAATATATATAAAGCACTTTGTCTATTCAGAATCTTCAGGTATCTGTTTCTGTTTAAAACTTTCATAGCTTGTTGTCTTAGGCTATTGTATAAACTGAAACATTTACTCTGTGTAATTATCTCTTGGCTAGTGGGGGCTGGTTCTTTTGTGTTCTTGTAAAGAAAAGTTGTGTTTCTGGTCTTTGGTGCAGGCTGGAGAGGTTGATTGACCGCAACTGAGCTACAAAATATAAGTATTTTTGATTATTTTAACAGATTACTGTTTTTATAATTTAATATATATAAAGCACTTTGTCTATTCAGAATCTTCAGAAATCTTTTTCTGTTTAAAAACTTTCATAGCTTGTTGTCTTAGGCTATTGTATAAACTGAAACATTTACTCTGTGTAATTATCTCTTGGCTAGTGGGGGCTAGTTCTTTTGTGTTCTTGTAAAAAAAAGTTGTGTTTCTGGTCTTTGGTGCAGGCTGGAGAAGTTGTTTGACCAACTGAGCTACAAAATATAAGTATTTTTGATTATTTTAACAGATTACTGTTTTATAATTTAATATATATAAAGCACTTTGTCTATTCAGAATCTTCAGAAATCTTTTTCTGTTTAAAAACTTTCATAGCTTGTTGTCTTAGGCTATTGTATAAACTGAAACATTTACTCTGTGTAATTATCTCTTGGCTAGTGGGGCTGGTTCTTTTGTGTTCTTGTAAAAAAAAGTTGTGTTTCTGGTCTTTGGTGCAGGCTGGAGAAGTTGTTTGACCGCAACTGAGCTACAAAATATAAGTATTTTTGATTATTTTAACAGATTACTGTTTTTATAATTTAATATATATAAAGCACTTTGTCTATTCAGAATCTTCAGAAATCTTTTTCTGTTTAAAAACTTTCATAGCTTGTTGTCTTAGGCTATTGTATAAACTGAAACATTTACTCTGTGTAATTATCTCTTGGCTAGTGGGGGCTGGTTCTTTTGTGTTCTTGTAAAAAAAAAGTTGTGTTTCTGGTCTTTGGTGCAGGCTGGAGAAGTTGTTTGACCGCAACTGAGCTACAAAATATAAGTATTTTTTGATTATTTTAACAGATTACTGTTTTTATAATTTAATATATATAAAGCACTTTGTCTATTCAGAATCTTCAGAAATCTTTCTGTTTAAAAACTTTCATAGCTTGTTGTCTTAGGCTATTGTATAAACTGAAACATTTACTCTGTGTAATTATCTCTTGGCTAGTGGGGGCTGGTTCTTTTGTGTTCTTGTAAAAAAAAAGTTGTGTTTCTGGTCTTTGGTGCAGGCTGGAGAAGTTGTTTGACCGCAACTGAGCTACAAAATATAAGTATTTTTTGATTATTTTAACAGATTACTGTTTTTATAATTTAATATATATAAAGCACTTTGTCTATTCAGAATCTTCAGAAATCTTTTTCTGTTTAAAAACTTTCATAGCTTGTTGTCTTAGGCTATTGTATAAACTGAAACATTTACTCTGTGTAATTATCTCTTGGCTAGTGGGGCTGGTTCTTTTGTGTTCTTGTAAAAAAAAGTTGTGTTTCTGGTCTTTGGTGCAGGCTGGAGAAGTTGTTTGACCGCAACTGAGCTACAAAATATAAGTATTTTTGATTATTTTAACAGATTACTGTTTTTATAATTTAATATATATAAAGCACTTTGTCTATTCAGAATCTTCAGAAATCTTTTTCTGTTTAAAAACTTTCATAGCTTGTTGTCTTAGGCTATTGTATAAACTGAAACATTTACTCTGTGTAATTATCTCTTGGCTAGTGGGGGCTGGTTCTTTTGTGTTCTTGTAAAAAAAAGTTGTGTTTCTGGTCTTTGGTGCAGGCTGGAGAAGTTGTTTGACCGCAACTGAGCTACAAAATATAAGTATTTTTGATTATTTTAACAGATTACTGTTTTATAATTTAATATATATAAAGCACTTTGTCTATTCAGAATCTTCAGAAATCTTTTCTGTTTAAAACTTTCATAGCTTGTTGTCTTAGGCTATTGTATAAACTGAAACATTTACTCTGTGTAATTATCTCTTGGCTAGTGGGGCTGGTTCTTTTGTGTTCTTGTAAAAAAAAAGTTGTGTTTCTGGTCTTTGGTGCAGGCTGGAGAAGTTGTTTGACCAAGAACTGAGCTACAAAATATAAGTATTTTTTGATTATTTTAACAGATTACTGTTTTTATAATTTAATATATATAAAGCACTTTGTCTATTCAGAATCTTCAGAAATCTTTTTCTGTTTAAAAACTTTCATAGCTTGTTGTCTTAGGCTATTGTATAAACTGAAACATTTACTCTGTGTAATTATCTCTTGGCTAGTGGGGCTGGTTCTTTTGTGTTCTTGTAAAAAAAAGTTGTGTTTCTGGTCTTTGGTGCAGGCTGGAGAAGTTGTTTGACCAAGAACTGAGCTACAAAATATAAGTATTTTTGATTATTTTAACAGATTACTGTTTTTATAATTTAATATATATAAAGCACTTTGTCTATTCAGAATCTTCAGAAATCTTTTTCTGTTTAAAAACTTTCATAGCTTGTTGTCTTAGGCTATTGTATAAACTGAAACATTTACTCTGTGTAATTATCTCTTGGCTAGTGGGGCTGGTTCTTTTGTGTTCTTGTAAAAAAAAAGTTGTGTTTCTGGTCTTTGGTGCAGGCTGGAGAAGTTGTTTGACAGCAACTGAGCTACAAAATATAAGTATTTTTTGATTATTTTAACAGATTACTGTTTTATAATTTAATATATATAAAGCACTTTGTCTATTCAGAATCTTCAGAAATCTTTTTCTGTTTAAAACTTTCATAGCTTGTTGTCTTAGGCTATTGTATAAACTGAAACATTTACTCTGTGTAATTATCTCTTGGCTAGTGGGGGCTGGTTCTTTTGTGTTCTTGTATACCAAAAAGTTGTGTTTCTGGTCTTTGGTGCAGGCTGGAGAAGTTGTTTGACCGCAACTGAGCTACAAAATATAAGTATTTTTGATTATTTTAACAGATTACTGTTTTTATAATTTAATATATATAAAGCACTTTGTCTATTCAGAATCTTCAGAAATCTTTTTCTGTTTAAAAACTTTCATAGCTTGTTGTCTTAGGCTATTGTATAAACTGAAACATTTACTCTGTGTAATTATCTCTTGGCTAGTGGGGCTGGTTCTTTTGTGTTCTTGTAAAAAAAAAGTTGTGTTTCTGGTCTTTGGTGCAGGCTGGAGAAGTTGTTTGACCGCAACTGAGCTACAAAATATAAGTATTTTTTGATTATTTTAACAGATTACTGTTTTTATAATTTAATATATATAAAGCACTTTGTCTATTCAGAATCTTCAGAAATCTTTTTCTGTTTAAAAACTTTCATAGCTTGTTGTCTTAGGCTATTGTATAAACTGAAACATTTACTCTGTGTAATTATCTCTTGGCTAGTGGGGGCTGGTTCTTTTGTGTTCTTGTAAAAAAAAGTTGTGTTTCTGGTCTTTGGTGCAGGCTGGAGAAGTTGTTTGACCGCAACTGAGCTACAAAATATAAGTATTTTTGATTATTTTAACAGATTACTGTTTTTATAATTTAATATATATAAAGCACTTTGTCTATTCAGAATCTTCAGAAATCTTTTTCTGTTTAAAACTTTCATAGCTTGTTGTCTTAGGCTATTGTATAAACTGAAACATTTACTCTGTGTAATTATCTCTTGGCTAGTGGGGCTGGTTCTTTTGTGTTCTTGTAAAAAAAGTTGTGTTTCTGGTCTTTGGTGCAGGCTGGAGAAGTTGTTTGACCGCAACTGAGCTACAAAATATAAGTATTTTTGATTATTTTAACAGATTACTGTTTTATAATTTAATATATATAAAGCACTTTGTCTATTCAGAATCTTCAGAAATCTTTTTCTGTTTAAAACTTTCATAGCTTGTTGTCTTAGGCTATTGTATAAACTGAAACATTTACTCTGTGTAATTATCTCTTGGCTAGTGGGGCTGGTTCTTTTGTGTTCTTGTAAAAAAGTTGTGTTTCTGGTCTTTGGTGCAGGCTGGAGAAGTTGTTTGACCAAGCAACTGAGCTACAAAATATAAGTATTTTTGATTATTTTAACAGATTACTGTTTTTATAATTTAATATACATACCGCACTTTGTCTATTCAGAATCTTCAGGCAACTTTTTCTGCTTTACAACTTTCATAGCTTGTTGTCTTAGGCTATTGTATAAACTGAAACATTTACTCTGTGTAATTATCTCTTGGCTAGTGGGGGCTGGTTCTTTTGTGTTCTTGTAAAAAAAAGTTGTGTTTCTGGTCTTTGGTGCAGGCTGGAGAAGTTGTTTGACCGCAACTGAGCTACAAAATATAAGTATTTTTTGATTATTTTAACAGATTACTGTTTTTATAATTTAATATATATAAAGCACTTTGTCTATTCAGAATCTTCAGAAATCTTTTCTGTTTAAAACTTTCATAGCTTGTTGTCTTAGGCTATTGTATAAACTGAAACATTTACTCTGTGTAATTATCTCTTGGCTAGTGGGGCTGGTTCTTTTGTGTTCTTGTAAAAAAAAAGTTGTGTTTCTGGTCTTTGGTGCAGGCTGGAGAAGTTGTTTGACCGCAACTGAGCTACAAAATATAAGTATTTTTGATTATTTTAACAGATTACTGTTTTTATAATTTAATATATATAAAGCACTTTGTCTATTCAGAATCTTCAGAAATCTTTTTCTGTTTAAAAACTTTCATAGCTTGTTGTCTTAGGCTATTGTATAAACTGAAACATTTACTCTGTGTAATTATCTCTTGGCTAGTGGGGCTGGTTCTTTTGTGTTCTTGTAAAAAAAAGTTGTGTTTCTGGTCTTTGGTGCAGGCTGGAGAAGTTGTTTGACCGCAACTGAGCTACAAAATATAAGTATTTTTGATTATTTTAACAGATTACTGTTTTTATAATTTAATATATATAAAGCACTTTGTCTATTCAGAATCTTCAGAAATCTTTTTCTGTTTAAAAACTTTCATAGCTTGTTGTCTTAGGCTATTGTATAAACTGAAACATTTACTCTGTGTAATTATCTCTTGGCTAGTGGGGCTGGTTCTTTTGTGTTCTTGTAAAAAAAAGTTGTGTTTCTGGTCTTTGGTGCAGGCTGGAGAAGTTGTTTGACCCTAACTAAGCTACAAAATATAAGTATTTTTGATTATTTTAACAGATTACTGTTTTATAATTTAATATATATAAAGCACTTTGTCTATTCAGAATCTTCAGAAATCTTTTTCTGTTTAAAACTTTCATAGCTTGTTGTCTTAGGCTATTGTATAAACTGAAACATTTACTCTGTGTAATTATCTCTTGGCTAGTGGGGCTGGTTCTTTTGTGTTCTTGTAAAAAAAAGTTGTGTTTCTGGTCTTTGGTGCAGGCTGGAGAAGTTGTTTGACCGCAACTGAGCTACAAAATATAAGTATTTTTGATTATTTTAACAGATTACTGTTTTTATAATTTAATATATATAAAGCACTTTGTCTATTCAGAATCTTCAGAAATCTTTTTCTGTTTAAAACTTTCATAGCTTGTTGTCTTAGGCTATTTTGTCCCACCCTCCCTCCCTGTTGGTGTCTTGCTCTTATACCTGGTGGCTTTGCAGTTGCTCGCCCTACTGTGACACACCTCCCAGTCTAGTGTCATTAGCTCATTCTTCTTAATACAGAGAGAACATTTGATAAGGCCTTCTGTTCCTCCTTTTTACCTTTTCAAAAGTAAAACAAAACTTTTTTTCTTCTTCGCCTGAACCTTCTTGTGTTCTGACTGTCCTTCTCAAACATATTGGAAATATACAGTATATTTCAGAGCATTTGTTATAACTG
Organism: Protopterus annectens; assembly: GCF_019279795.1. NCBI lineage: Eukaryota > Metazoa > Chordata > Ceratodontiformes > Protopteridae > Protopterus > Protopterus annectens. Next base: position 1,568,647,970 of record NC_056737.1, read on the forward strand.
TATTTGCTATAACTGATTTAAGTATTTTTTCTGGCTTTTTGAATATTTACTGCTTAGCGACTGCATCTTAGCCTGTTTATACAGCTCTGCATTCTATTTAAACTGTTTTTGTGTTGATTAACTGTTTTGCACTCTTAAAAAGTTATTTGTTGCTTAATTTTACCTGTAGGCTAACACACTTAAGTGTGCTAGCCACTTAAAAGCATTTATAGCATTTACTGTCTGTTTTTTCCTTGTCTCTGTAAAAAAAAAAAAAATCTCTTGTTTTCCCACCTTACTGAACTAGAGTAGTCCAGTTTCAGAGTTGCTGATCCCTGGGCTTTGTTTTTAGTTCCTGTTACTGATCCATTGCCTTATTAGGAAGGAGGGAAGTTTCTTTGCTTACCAGTGGGAGTGGGAAGCACTGAGCAGCCTTTTGTCCGAATTGGTGAAGTTTCAGCCAGAAACTAGTAGTCTATTGGTCGTTTTGGGCCAATTCCTAGCTCCTTTCAGCCCCATGCTATAAAACACGCTAAACACGTGTTTTCCAGCTTGTACCAACTCTGCACAGATCCTCGTGGTGGCCTGCAGAGTGATCCAAGCAGCAGAGAGCTAAAAGAGTGACTTTCTACCAGATATAAGTATTTTTGTGGCTTTCCCACTGTTATTAAGCTAGCGACTGCATTTCGCCTGTTTTACTGCTACTTTAAGTGATTTCTGCATTTTACACTGTTTATTGCACTTTAAGTTACTAATTGTTGCAAATTGTTTCTGTAGGCTACACACTAAAGTGCTAGCCGATTTACAGCATTTATAGCATTTACTGTCTGTTTTTTCCTTATCTCTGTAATAAAACAAAAATCTCTTGTTTTCCCACTTTACTGAACTAGAGTAGTCCAGTTTCAGAGTTGCTGATCCCTGGGCTTTGTTTTTAGTTCCTGTTACTGATCCATTGCCTTATTAGGAAGGAGGGAAGTTTCTTTGCTTACCAGTGGGAGTGGGAAGCACTGAGCGCCTTTTGTCCGATTTGGTGAAGTTTCAGCCAGAAACTAGTAGTCCATTGGTCGCTTTTGGGCCAATTCCTAGCTCCCTTCAGCCCCTGCTATAAAACACGCTAAACTGTACTGCTGATCTAACCAGCATATCCTATAACTGAAAAGTTCATCTCTACTTGATTCCCAAGTAGACTATTCTCTATCTGTAAAGCCTAGCACTTACTCCTACAGTACTTGCACCTTGATAAAGCACTCTTATTATAGATAGTACCCCACCAGCCCAAAACCCACTTCCCCGGGGCTCTTTGGAAAGTTCTTTATCTACTACTTCTAGTATGTCGAGGGATCAGTTGCTAGTGTCCTCTCCAGCTCAACTGGTGAACCTGGGAATATTGAGGCAATGTTACAATTGCCTCATGTACACAGACAATCCTCTCCTTCTCCCACAAAACACAAATACATGCGAGAGATGCAACTATACGGCCAAACTGGAGGCTGAGCTCTCTCAACATAGGACTGGCAAGACCAGACAGGAGGAGAAGGCAACCACACACAATACATACCCAGTCACACATGGTACCATCACAACTTCAAATCATACACATACTCACACAAAGACATACTCGAGGCTCTGGTCAAAATTTACCAAAACAGCAGAGGCCACCAAAGCAGACACCCAAACAACTACCACCTCACGACCCAACACATGCAACACATAGACCACACAGTCAGAGTGTCAAACAGTCACAGCCCTTAAGGCCAAACAAAATGCCAGACACACTTGTCATTGGTGATTCCATAGTCAGACACACTGACTTCCCGCCACCAGACTGAGTAAGGAGAAGGTCACAGTAAGCTGCCTGTCGGGCGCTAGAATCCGCCACATAACGCAAGCACTCAGGTCTCTCAACAGCAGGTACAAGCACGACTCAGTCATTGTCCACGCTGGTGTCAACGACCTGAGACGCACCTCCTTGGACTACATGAAAAGGGACGCCGAGGAGCTCTCTGATTATGTAGCCCAGGCAGGTATGACCCTGACCTTGAGCAGTATCCTACCTTCACCTAGAATGATGCCACAATACAGTGATAAGATGATCAGCTTTAATAATTGGCTTAAATTCTGGTGTCATTCAAAGGGGATCCAATGTCTGTCTGCCTGGGATGACATGCTGGACAAGCCACGCTGCTCGCAAGGGACGGCTTGCACCTGTCACCCTGGGCTTCCGGATATTGGCAAAGGCTCTTGCCACCCCATAGTGCCTTTTTAGGCAAGGCTCAAATTCTAAACCTACCACCCTAGAACACCAAAAAGGAAAAACTAAGGGTAATGCTGCTCAATGCCAGAAGTCTCAATCTCAAGATGCACGCACTCGAGGCCCTTCTCAATATGGAGAACATCGATGTCTGTGCTGTGACAGAAACCTGGTTCAAGGCTCCTGAGAGCACCCCAGCACTAACAGGTTTCACCTCATATCATACGTTCCGGCCCCAAAATCCGGACAACACCAAGAAAGGAGGGGGGTGTCCATATTCATAAAGGACACCCACACCTCAAGGTTGGTGGCAACGCACGATGCATCGGAGACCATCCAGGTGCAATTATAACCATAGGCAAGACTGCTCTGCAATTTGTAGCATGTTACAGGCCACCCTCTCAAACTCAGGAACCTCACATGGCCTTCCTGAAAACATTGGAGGGGATAAATGTATCTCCAAACACCATCATACTAGGTGACTTCAACTACCCTAATATAGACTGGGAACACTACTCAAGCCCGAACACTCTAACCCAAAGATTCCTGGAGTTCATAAACTCAAATGCCATGGAACAACTAGTCACCATCCCCACAAGAGGTGAAAACATACTTGATCTCATCATCACGAACATGGGATCAAAATGTTCAACACCGGAAGTATACCCCTCACTGGTGAGATCAGATCATAAACTAATCTCGCTGGAGGTCCTCATCCCGCCCCCACCTGAAACAAAAAAGACCACAGTGAAAAACTTCTCAAAAGCCGATTTCACACTTCTAAAAACTAGTGTGGTCTCCTTTAAGGCCCCTGAGCCAGTGGTAAACATTACTCAAACCGCTGAATCACTTACAAATGCCTTCTACCAGCACCTACAGGACTGCATGGATCAGGCAATCCCAAACAAAACTAAGACTCTCTGTACCAAAGGCAAGCGTCCAGTCTGGTGGACCCCAGCCATAAACAAGCTCTACAACAAAAGGAGGAAGCTACTACAAGATAGAGCAAAATCCTTGAAAGGTAAGACACCTTTGATCATTATAAGTAAAAACTAAGAGCTCTCATAAAATCATCCAAGGCAAATTTTGAGAGAAAAATCGCCAAGGACTCTAAAGACAATCATAAGGCCTTCTTTAGCTATGTTAGAAACCTAGGAGGAAACTCCCAGATATGCTCAGAATTAGTTCAAAATGATGTGAAAATTACTGAACCTACACACATTGCTAACATACTGGCTGACAGGTTCAGTGCAAACTTCTCCCCGCCTCCCCAAAAGGAGAGATATCTATTCCAGAGGATTGTAGCCCCCCAAACATCTCCAACGCCCAGGTGAGAACTGGCCTCACTAAGGCAAAAACACAGCATCCACGGGACCGGATGGTGTCCCCGGCTGTGTGCTTCATGAACTCAACGAGGAATTAAACCCACAGTTAGGACAGCTGTTTAATCTTAGCCTCACCTCAGGATACGTACCCAAGGAGTGGCGGACGGCGACTGTGGTCCCACCTCATAAGGGCGGTGCCTCCACAGACCCTGGAAATTACCGCCCATTAGCTTGACAAGCCTTATCTGCAAAGCCATGGAGAGGATCATAATGGAACTCATAAATAAAGACATAGGGAACTTGCAGACTTTGGATCCAACCCAGTTTGGCTTTGTCAAAGGCAGATCCTGCCTCTTAAACTTGGTTGACTTTTTCGAGACAGTCACCAAGGCCATTGATGAGGGAAAGGCAGTCCATACAGCCTACCTCGACCTGGCAAAGGCCTTCGGCACAATACCCCACTCAGGTATCATCGAAAAACTCATCAGCTTGAATGTAAACCCATACATCACAAGATGGGTTGCAAACTGGCTAAGCGACAGAACCCACAGGGTCAGAGTTGCTGGAGCCATGTCAGACTCAAAGCCTGTCACAAGTGGTGTCCCACAGGGCTCAGTCCTGGGTCCACTCTTGTTCGGCATCTACTTTTCTGAAGTACAAGCAAACACAGGAGGGTTATGGCTGACAAAGTTTGCAGATGACTGCAAACTGGGCGCCATAGTCGAAAACACATCTGACACAGATATCCTCCAGAAGGGCCTCACAGAAACGGATAACTGGTGCCAGAGCCATGGCCTGAAGTTAAACGCCAAAAATGCATAGTCATACCCTTCGGGAAAAACAAGGTTACCCCTAGCTACCATATAGGTGACAATCCACCGAGCACAGAAAAGTCATCAGGGATCTGGGGACCCAAGTTGACAGTAGTCTTCGCTTGACACTCATGTTGCTAAAGTAGTTAGGAAAACCTTCTATATCGCCCACCTGATCATGAAGGGATTCACATCTAGATCAAGGGAGGTCATCGTCCCCTGTACTCATCACTCATTAGACCTATGATTGAGTACAATGCCCGTTCGAATGTATCTGACCAGACACCTGATGCAGCTTGAAAGGCCCCAAAAGTTCCTCACCAAAAGGATAAAGGGTCTCAAAAATATGTCTTATGCTGCCCGACTGAAAGAACTCCAGCTTTATTCAGTCTCATACCACTTGCTCAGAGGTGACCTGTGCCTGACATATAAGGCCATGTCAAACCCAGATTTGATGAATATGCTTCACCTCAAAAATCTAGATCCCTCAGAACCACAAGGGCGGAAGACTTAAACCTTGACACGGTTAAAAATAGAACGTGCTGGAGGGACAGATTCATCACCCAGAGACTCCCTATGCTGTGGAACAAAATCCCGGTACATGTGAGGCAGAGCACCTCGCTGGCCTTGTTCAAGAGGAATCTTGACCAATGGATGGGAGATCGCAGATATACCCCAGGGATTACTTCAGTGTCACTGCTTGACAGAGGCACAGAAAAATGATAGGCATAGTTTTTATTCAAACTAAAGGGGTGGCGAAAGCCACATAACTATGGGCTAGGCTTATAAATGCCCTTGGGCAGATAGCCTAGTATGAACCTATGAACCTATGAACCTAAACACAATGAAGGTAATTACTGACAAAGTGACAGAGAAGTCATTTTATTTAAATTATGTAATATCAAGTGTGAGCAATAGACATATTTCTGCTGTTCCCTGTGACCTTCTCCACTGCCATGGCATTAGCTGAAGTCCTGGTATTGTGTATGCATGATAGTACTGATGTGGCAATGCGATGTCAGATGGCTGAATGTATCACTGTAATGCATTACTAGTGGAACTCATTGCAGGTCTACATTAAATCACTGACCGCTTAACTTGTCGAACGCCTAAATGTCGACAGCTAAGGGTCGATAACTTACAATGCTGAACAGCCAGTTAAGCAAATTCTTTCATCGGGAAAGAATTCGCTTGACCATGCCAAACTAACACAAACTTTCAAGCTGTAACAAAGTGGGGGGCTTCACCCCCCATACCTCCTGATGTGGGGTAAACTAAATACACCAACTCCGAGATTGCTCTACATTGGGGAAAGGGCAAACTCCCGATAATGGCCAAGTGAATTCTTTCCCTGATGAAACAATTTGCTTAACTGGCCGTTTGACATTGTCAGTTTTTAACCCTTAGCTGTCGACGTTTTGGCGTTCGACATACTAAGCAGTCGATGAAATAATATAGACCCCTCATTGCTACATATAGAGTGCGAGTCATTTCACGTGTCTTCAAATAGTTATTCTACAAAAGCTGTTAGAATGATTCTGCTAAATATTGCCTTCTGCATTTGGGCGTACCACTTGGCAGTGGGAAAGTCACTTTCGCTGCTTAAGGAAAAAAAATTAAAAATTTAGTTTAGGATGACTTGGGTAGCACAAATCAGCCTTGCGGCACTACACAACCATCAGCACTTTGGATAGTACTCAGTGAAAAAAATACACCTGGCAGTTAACTTTCTCTGTGCCACAAGGTTAAGTGCAGTGAGCTTAGGGATAGACACGTGATGATACATTGTTTTGAATCCACTTAAATGATACTTTTACAGAGGGTTGTCTGAATAAATAAATCACATGGGATACCGTTCTGTTGCCTTTTTTTTTTTTTTTTTTTTTTTAAAGAGTTATGTACTTACCATAACTTGGCATCTGTGTTATCCTATATCATTATTCACCACCATAGGGTCTTGGATCCGACATCGGATCTGAGCCATTAACATTCACATAGACAGATCCAAGGCTCAAATTCCTCCCTCTCCTATAGTCCCCTGCTGCCCTCTAACCCTCAGATAGAGTTTACTAACATATTCCAGTAATGCTACATCCCCAAAAAGAGGAGAAGAAAGAGTCTGGAACCCAGAACACTCCAACTTCCTCCAAGATCCAACAATGAATGGGCGAAGGAAATGTTGTGAATAACAACATAGGATAACACAGAAGCCAAGTTATGGTAAGTGCATAACTCTTTATCTGATGTTATCTATGTCATTACTCATGACCGCAGGGTCAGAGTCACCAGCTACCATTTATCCTGGGAGGCCTTAAGGAGTGACATGGTGGATCACTGCAGAGCCAAAAGAAGCCCTGCTCCTGGAAATTAAATTCAGCTTGTAATGAGATATAAAGGTGTGAGGATTAGACCAAATAGCAGCACCACAAATGTCATCAATAGAAAGTCTGGCCAAAATCACTGAGGAAGTAGCCACGGACCTCGTAGAATGAACCATGATTCTTCCCAGAACTTCAAGACGCCTAGTGTCCTAGACTGTAGTGATGCAGCTAGAGTTCCATTTAGAAATAGTCACCTTAGAAACTGGGAGACCATGTCTGTTCAGGGAAAAGCCACAAAGAGCTGATATGACTTGCAAAATTCTTTGGTCCTATGCAGATAGAAAAGTAATTGCCTGTATACATCCAATGTATGTAGAATGTACTCCCCTTTGTTGAAAAAATTAGCAAAGAACACTGGCAACTAAATACATTGGTTTAGATTGGATTCCGAAGCAACCCTGGGCAAGAAAGAGGGATTCGTCCTAAGAGATACTCTGTCCTTGTGAAAGATCACATACGGAGAAGTAATGGAAAGAGCTTGCAATTCAGAAACTCTCGTAGCCAAAGTTATGGCAACCAGGAAGGCTGTTTTCCATGACAAGAATTTGAGATCGCATGAAATAGCAGGTTCAAAATGGGACCAGATGACATCCCGGGCTGTGTACTACATGAACTACAATATGAACTGGCACCTCACCTAAGTGTCATGTTTAATTATAGCCTCACCTCAGGTTTCCTGCCCACTGAGTGGCGCAGAGCTACAGTTATCCCACTCCACAAGGGGGGATCCACCTTGGATCCCGGAAACTACCATCAGTCTGACAAGCCTTATCTGCAAGGCCATGGAGCGTATTATCATGGAACTTATAAACAAAGACATTGGCAACCTTCAAACACTGGACTCCACCCAGTTTGGGTTCGTGAAGGGCCGATCTTGTCACCTGACTGACTTCTTTGAATCAGTCTCCAGAGCCATGGACAAGGGTAAGGTGGTTCACACAGCCTATCTAGACCTTGCCAAGGCCTTTGACACCATCCCCCCCACTCTGGAATCATAGATAAACTTACTAAGCTGGGCAGTAATCCCTACGTCACCCAATGGGTTGCTAACTGATAGAACCTACACTGTAAAAGTAGCCGACTCCAAATCCAGCTCCAGACAAGTGACAAGTGGAGTACCTCAGGGTTCAGTCCTGGGACAGCTCTTGTTTGGCATCTACTTCTCTGAAAGGGCCTTACAGAAACAGATGCTTGGTGCCAGAGCCATGGGCTCAAGCTCAATGCCAAGAAATGTATAGTTATCCCCTTTGGGAAAAAACATGTACCCCTGAATTACCATATAGGTGGCAGTACACTAAACACCGAAAGTGTGATAAGAGACTTAGGGACACAGGTGGACAGTGGTCTCACCTTCAATAACCACATCACCACAACAGTCAAGAAATCCTTCTATGTGGCACACCTCATCACTAAGGGCTTTTCATCCAGAAAAAAGGAGGTCATTCTCCCACTGTGTTGGACATGCTATACTTAAAGAAATCCCAATCCCTCAGAGCCACACGCTCCAGGGATCTAAACCTTGTCATCACAATAAACAAAACCTGCTGGAGGGATAGGTTCCTGACCCAGAGACTCCCCAGACTCTGGAATAGATTGCCCATACATGTCAAGCAGAGTGCCTCTTTGCCTTCTTCAAAAGGAACCTTGACAATTGGATGAGAGAAAGGAAATTCACCCCGGGGATCACATCAGTCACCCTGCTAGACAGGGGTCCAGGGAAGTAAATAGTGTGGGAAGAAATAGCCAGGGAATTGTTATGGCTAGGCTTGTATAGGACCTAGGGCTGATAGCCTAGTACCAACCTATGAAAACAACTCCTAGTCAGAGACTGCAGTACTAAGGTTAAGCCCCAAGGAGGTGAGGGATCATTAATAGGCGGTCTTATAAGGAAAATCCCCTTCATGAACACTTTGCAAAGCCTAGAAGAAAACGTAGGTTCACTGTTCTCATGGAAGTTAGAAATCGCCACCAGGTGAAGCTTAATAGTAGAGAAACTTGCTCCTGCTAAAAAAAGTGAGGACAAGAACAAAAAGATAAGTGAAACAGAGGCAGAAAAGGGATCCAGATTCCTCTTCTTAGCCCAGATAGAAAACCTTTTCCACTTACCAATATAAACCTTTCTGGTAGAAGGTTTCTGGGAGGCTAGACTAATATGCTTGATGGGGGACGCCAGCCTGGACTGTTGCAAGATCACCAGAATTGGAGAAACCATGCGGTTAGACAAAGGGTCTGAAGATTTGGAAGAGAAAGCCCCAAAGGATGGCAGATCAGATCCTGAAGATGATTCAGTACCCAAGGAGGATACTTCAGATGAGACCTGATAAAGGAGAACCAAGGCTGACGAGGCCAGAAAGGGGCGATAAGGATCAGGGATGTCTTTAGGTGTTGCACTTTCTGCAAATCCTTGGGAATTAGAGGAACAGGAGGGATAAGTGTAAACGAGACCTGGAGGCCAATTGTGGACTACAGCATCCCTTAGTGACTCTCTTGGAGGGTGATCAGGGCAAAGCACATGCTGCACTAGTGGCTGGTTGGGGAGGCAGAGAGGTCACAGCATGGCTGACCCCAACAGTCGAAAATCTGCTTCACCACTGTGGGATTGAGGGACCACTGGTGGGGACTCGAGATGGACCTGTTGAGTTTGTCGGCCAACATGTTGGATTCCCCGGGTATATGCACTGCAAGAAGAATGCACCAGGAGGACATAGCCCATTCCCACACTCTCATGGCCTCTCTAAACAACGAGTAAGATCATGTTTCCCCCGTGCTTGTTGACATACCAAACCACTGCTATGTTATCCGTCTGAACTGAAATCGGCCCCAGAGGGAGACAGTCCTGAATGGCTTGCAACATTAGTAAAACTGCTTTCATCTCTAGAACGTTTATGTGCAACTTGGCCTCTACAGATGACAACGTGCCTTGGACAGTTCGCCCCTGGAAATGCCTCCCCCCCAAACAGGGAAGCATCTGTGCCCACAGTAGCCTTGGGGAGAGGAAGAGAAAAGGGTCTGCCTAGGAGGAGATTCTGAGACTGAAGCCACCAAAGAGGGTGTTGTCTGCACACAGGATTTAATTACATGGACATGGGATGAGACAGACCACTGAACTGCCAGGGTCCACTGTAAAACCTGCATATGATACCTTGCTAGGGGAACAAACTGAATGGCAGTAGCCATGGATCCTAGGGTTCGAAGAATCAAGTCAACCAAGGGATGCGAAAGGTCTAAGATTTGCATATCCTGCACTCAGATCAACTGAACTCTGCATACAGGCAATGCTGCAATCTCTGAGACAGAGTCTAGCTGGACTCCTATGAACTCCAACTGTTGTGTGGGAACCAGATTTGATTTCAGAAGACTGACAGTAATCCCCAACTGATTGAAAAAACATCGTAACAGATTGCTTGTGACAGTCGATGCCTCGAGGGTGCTGTGAGAAGTTAACTGTCGAGGTATGGAAAGACCTGAAATCCCTGCAGCCACAAGTGAGCCGGTACCACTGACATACATTTGGTAAACACCCGAGGGGGGCTGTGGTGAGACTGAAGGGTAGGGCACTGAACTGGTAATGATTAACTCTAACCGGAAGCAAAGATGTCTCCTGAATGCCTGTCTATCTTGATGTGACAGTAGGCATCCTGGAGATCCACAGAGCACATCCAGCCACCCTTGCATAAGACAAGCAGAATGGAATGAACAGTGACCATCTGGAATATGGACTTTTTTGACTGACAGACTGAACTGGCTGAGATCCAAAATAGGAAGCAGGTTCCACCATCTTTTCTGGCAAGAGTAAGTTCTGGATCCTCTATCTTGCTGGGACCTCTTGGATGGCTGTTTTTTGGAGTTGTTGAACTTCCTTGAAGGCCAACTCCTCTGATTGGGTGAAATGTCTGAGAGGTACTTTCGTAGGTGAGGTGGGTTGTGAAAATGGAATGAAATGACTCCTGAAAATAATGTTCAACACCCACTGATCAGTGGTAATGTTTGTCCAGGCTAGCGGGGAATGGAAATGCAACCCCCAACTGCTCCCAGGGTAGAGCAGTCAGGCAACACCTCAGAAGCTGGTCAGAGAAGGGTTCCCTGGAACCCTGATTTTGCGGACCCCCCTGCCTCTAAGACAGGGTCGGCCATTGAAACCTCTCCCCCTGCCTCAGGAAGAAGAATCATCAGTAGCATTCTGGAAGAGAGACTGTGCCTTACAGAACCATATCTTCCTAGTTCCCCAATGGGTTTTGGAGAGGGACCTCTGAGGAGTAGACAGCTTGATCCTGACTGCAGACAAAGTCTTCCCTTCCTGCTCACTATGGGTCAAAGTGTCCTTCACGGAAGGTCCAAAGAGTGTGGACCCATCAAAGGGGACGATGGTAAAAGACGCTTTGAAGGGTTCCACAAACCCGCATAAACATAACTAAGCATGCCTCCTTATAGCTATGCTAGTACTCGCTCCTAGAGTGATAGCTTCCACAGCACAAGAAGTTAGCCTCATCGAGGAATTGGCAAGGGAGACACTTTTTGAGGTCCTCCACTGGCAATAACTCTGTTAAGGGAAGTGGGAAGTTCTTTGACCAAGTCCCTTTGGAGGCGGGTGCCAAGTAATTAACTCCCCTCAGTCCAAAGGTAGCTGAGGCGTATACACGCTTCCCATGACGGTCTATCGCCCAGGGCTCCCTGTTTGGGGGATGGACCATGAAGCTCTGCTCTGCCAGCAGCAACCACGATGGCATCAACCGGAACGCCTTTGCTCCAGAAAGGGTGGTCCACAGGAGGGCTGAGGAATTTATCTGCTCATTTGGGAACTGGCTCCACAGTGTTGGGCTCCTTCCAAGCTCTGCTGGCGATAAGATCTACTAACTCGTTGGCAAGGGCAGACACCCAGGAAGTAGAAGGGCCCATCCCAAAAGCCTTCAGAAACATGGACTCCTCGAAAGACGGGGGTTGGGTAGACCATCCACCCTTCTGCTTCAAGATCTCAAGGATGTCTTCAAAAGAGACATTGTTGGGTGGGGATCTGGGTGACCCCTTTCTCCTTCATTGAGGTCCATGTCCTCAATGAGGGACTCTGAATGAGAGTCCAAGTGCCTCCTCTGTGGGGGGCTCCAGGGAGGACTCAGAAGATGCAGGGACCCTCAAGGGGAGGAAACTCCATAAAGGCTCAAATGGAACCGCTGACTTTGGACAGGATGGGAGGCCTCAACACCCAAAGTAGAGAGAGGCAAGGATGGACCTGGAGGGGTGGGAGATGAAACTCCGGTCCTGGAGAAGGTCCTCCCTACCACTCGGAAGGCCGAGGACATGAAGTGGTCTTGTCCCCAATCTTGGAGGGTGAAGTCCCCCCAGAGAGGAAGAATGAGCCCCAATACAGCACCACAACCCTCGGACAATACCAGTCTGGAGCTATTGAGGGCTGAGGCCCTAAGGGGAAAGAGACTAGTCCAAAAAGACTGGACCCAATCCCAACCCAGTGGAGCCTGCTCCGACTACTCCTGCATGGGGCTCACTCTGATCCAAGGGAAGCAGAACAGAGCAGGCCAGGGACCCTGACAGGGTTGAGAAAAGGGGAATACTTGCCCTCACCAAGATCTGACTGCGGGTGTCTGGGTCCAGAGGTTCCAAAGCCCCTGGGGCTGGAAAAGGAGAATGGCTAACTGGAAACGATGAAGCCCCCCCTGGGCCTGATGGGCTGGGGAATCCAGAAGTCCCAGCTCTATTTGGGCTTTGAGGAAGCTCCTCATCCTCCTGTCCATGTTGGAAGGCAACAGACTCCTGGATGATAAGGAGGAAGAGGAGGAGTGCGTAGACTTAGCAGGAGACCCTAAGGACCTATGCCGGTGTTCTGGAGTTTGCCTCCAAGGCCTAGGTGCCAACTGGAACAAGTGTCTGGAGGCAGAAAGTGAAACTGTCTCTTCAATAGTTACTGTTGAATCTGACAAGCCTATCAGATCTGACGGCCAAGCAGACATAGCAATTGGATCCGAACTGGTCGTATCCAATGCTGGTCTGAACTTGGCTGGATCCGAGGGCATCTGATCCAAAGAGGCCTTGGATCTGGAAGAAGACTCCACGGAACCGAGATGGTCTGGGCTGAAATTGGATCTGGGAATCTAGGATCAGACAGCCATGTTTTTTTGGAAGGCACCAAAGGTAAGGAAGGGGTCATCTTCGTAGGATCCAAAGAGGAAGCCTTCAAAGGGGAAAGAAAAGATCCCCCTGACCCTTTCCTTTAAAGAGAAGTTCATTGCGGCACTCTGCCAAGGCCCTGGGGTTGAATGCGGCACTGGGGTCCCATGGGGGAGTAAGGTCTTTAAAAGGTGGTCTTAAAAGTGAGTGTCTCACACAAACGCTCGGTACAACTTATGAGAGGCTACTGAGGAACCATCAAATCCATTGTGAAAGTTTGATATCACTGCTAACTGAACTTCAACAGTTGAGGAACTAGCTCCTTCTTTAAAAAGTTGGGCCAAAAATTCAAGGATGTTTTGTATAGGAGCTGAAAAAGGATCAACATGATTTTGATGTGCCCAATGCACAAATCTTTTTCATTTAATGAAATACAGTTTACATGTTGAAGGTTTATGTGAAGATAAAAGTGTATGTTGGACAGGGAAAGAGAGTATAGGTTGTCTGGCTATTAAAGGAAATGGACAAGCCAAGCCATTAGCCTGAGGTTTGATGTGCATGGATGGATTTGTCAGGTGAGACAGGAGGTCTGGAGTTGGATCCCGAAACCAAGATTGCTTAAGTAAGTGAGGCCAAGGGAAGGGGAACCAAATCTGAAGAGGCCAGTAAAGTGCAATGAGGATGACTTTGCACTTCAATCTGGCAGCTTTCTGTAGGAAGTTTGGAATTAGCAGGGATTGGTGGATAGGTGTATAGTAGACTGGGAGGCCAATCATGAAATAGAGTATCCCTCGGTGATTCCCCCTGTGGGGGAATTAGGGCAAAGTAGCTGCTGAATTTGTTGTTTAAGGGAGAAGGAAAAAGATGGCAGCAAGTCTGGCCCCACTGATGAAAAATCCCCATTCTTATCAATAATTTTCCCATCCTTAGACAAGGCAGGATTGGAATTAGCTATGTGTTTAGCAGTAGTAGGATCAACAAAGCTGCTGGATCAGGTTTGGGAATAGTATACAAAAACTTAAAGACTGAGGAACTTCATACAACCTATCTGCCTTTTTAGGTGTAGCTGGCTGAATATCAGGAAAATTTCAGGCAGTAACACATTCTCTGAAGCAGACAGAACTGGAGGACTGGGTGTAGGTTTTGGAAATTCCTTATGTAACAACCTAGTACTTTCTGAGGGACTGAAAAACCTCAGTGTTCTTCCATTGAAAACACTGGCATATTTTAGCAATAGTAACAGAAACGGAGCATTCCCCTTTGAGTCTAAATCAAAAATCTGAGGAGAAAACCCTGTATCTGTCCTGTCATCTTCCTGTTCAGATTCAGAATCTGAAATCTATTCAGGAAAAGTAAACCTCTTTCTTTTACCAGAAACTACTTTCCAAGAAGAATAATTAGCCTGAATTAAACCCTTGGGCTAAACCCAGTAAACTATGCCTGTCTATGGAAATATGAGGAGTAGACACATGCTTAGTTTGCTGTTTCTTTTTAAAAGAAAAAATGGCACCAATCATGTTACTGATGGCAGATGGCAGTAGCAGCTTCCCCAAGGATGGGAACAGCATTCAAACAATAGGGAAACCTTCTTTGTTCCTTCTCCCTGTACCAAAAAGAGTGGTTCACCCTTGCCCCCTGACAGAGGAACCCAACAGCCGCAGAGGCCATGGCTAACCCCTGGTCCACAGTGGCTGTTGGTGCTACACTAGAGGGATCCAGGAATACTTCTCACTCTCTTATTGCAAGAAATCTGGACAAAGCTTGACATAATGGGGGAACAAAGGCTCAAAATATGGGACAGATTTTAAATACTGCTCTTATAAACTTAGAAAGATGATAAAATAACAGGTTTTGTTTTAGCATGCATTTTTCTGAAGAATATGAAGTCTGAAGCACAAATTTACGTTCCTATTTAGTGACGTCAATCCTCAGACTATCCCAGTGATTTGCCAGAAAACCACAGACTTTATGAGAAACAGATCAAAAATACGAGGCAAAAATCTGGACATTCTGCATAAATCTTAATAGTTGAGAGATACAGATCCATGGTAAAAGAGTGGTCTGAGGTACAAGAAATGGCCACAGCTGAGTCAATTTGGCAGCTTGCTGCATTGGCAAAGGCTGTTTGCTTAACTTTTTCTTTTTGTAGCTGAAAAGAGGACCAACCATGAGACTGGTAGTCTGTTCCATGGTCAAGCTGAAAATGGTGCATCTTTCCTGGGGAAGAGAAGCAGCGACTGTTGGTAAAAACTGCAAGTCTTTAAAAGTCACTTATCATAGAAAAACACACCAAAAAGCATTTTAAATCAGCTCCTCCCCCCAAACACAGTTTCTCCATATAAAAAATGTTTTCAGTTACTTTACATAACAAACTGACAGGGGAAAAAAATGTCCCATTTAAAAGCATCAATCGTTAAAAACTCCTAGCTTTAAAATAACTTTCCTGACGAGGAAAGTGATAAAACACAAAACAATATTTATAAAATGGAAAGTTTTTTCCCAAAGGGAACTTACATGCCCAGCAAAGGAATGATGCCAAGCCGATCACTGATCATAGGTAGGTACTAGGCTATTGGCCCTAGGGCCTATATAAGCCTAGCCAAAGGTACCCTGGCTTTCGCCACCCAAGAAAATGATTTTCCTGTGCCACTGTCGAGCAGAGCCACAGAAATGATCCACGGGGTGAATTTCCTATCTCCCATCCAATCATCAAGATTTTTCTTGAAGAGTACTAATGAGGAGCTTTGTTAGATATAGATAGGTAGCTTGTTCCAGAGTATGGGGAGTCTCTGGGACAGGAATCTATCCCTTCAGCATGTTCTGTTTATTGTGGTGATGAGGTTTAGGTCCCTAGAGCGTGTAGCTCGTAGGGACTGGGATTTCTTTAAGTGGAGCATGTCTAAAAGCTCTGGGTTTGACATAGCTTTGTGTGTTAGGCAGAGATCGCCTCTGAGTAGGCGATATGCAACGGAGTAAAGCTACAGTTTTTTGAGATGGTCTGCATAGTGCATCTCTTTGAGGCCGGTAATCCTCTTTGTGAGGTATTTCTGTGGCCTTTCCAGTTGTTGTAGATGTCTTGTGAGGTACATACCAAAAGGAGCATTGTACTCTATAATGGGTCTAATGAGTGACGAGTAGAGGGGAGCAATGACCTCTTTTCCTGGATGAGAAACCTTTTGTGATGAGGTGTGCCACATAGAAGGATTTCCTGACTACTGTGGCGATGTGATTATCAAAGGAGAGACTACTGTCCACCTGTGTCCCAAGATCTCATCACACTTTCTGTGTTAAGTAGACTACCACCTATGTGGTAGTTCATGGGTACTGAGTTTTTACCAAAGGGAATGACAATTCACTTTTTGGCATTGAGCTTGAGGCCATGGCTTTGACACCAGGCATCTGTCTCAGCAAGGCCCTTTTGTAGGATGTCCACATCTTTTGGAGTTTTGATTATGGCTCCTAGTTTGCAGTCATCTGCGAACTTCGTTAGCCAAAGACCTTCTGTGTTGGCCTGTACTTCAGAGAAGTAGATACCAAACAGGAGAGGACCCAGGACTGAACCTTGTGGTACTCCACTTGTCACTGGTCTGAAGCTGGATTTGGAGTCTGCTACTTTCACAGTGTGGGTTCTATCAGTGAGCCAGTTGGCAACCCATCTTGTGACATAGGGATTTATACCTAGTTTAGTGAGTTTATCTATAAATCCAGAGTCGGGGATGGTGTCAAAAGCCTTGGCGAGATCTAGATAGGCTGTGTGAACCACCTTACCCTCATCTACGGCTTTGGTGACTGCTTCAAAGAAGTCTATCAGGTTTAGGAGACATGATCTGCCTTTTACAAACCTGAACTGGGTGGGGTCCTGAGTTTGGAGATTACCAATGTCATTGTTTATAAGTTCCATGATGATACGCTCCATAGCCTTGCAGATCAGGCTCGTTAGGCTAATGGGGCGGTAGTTTCCGGGGTCTGTGGTGGCTCCCCCTTTGTGGAGTGGGATAACTGTCGCTGTGCGCCATTCAGTGGGCACATACCCTGAGGTGAGGCTATGATTGAACATGGTACTTAGGTGGGGTGCCAGTTTGTTCTGTAGTTCATGTAGAACACAGCCTGGGATGTCGTCAGGTCCCATGGATGCTGTGTTCTTGGCTTTGGATAGTGTGTTTTTACCTGTGCAGCCGTGATTACAGGAACTTTGCATTCTTCTGGTATAGAGATGGGCCCTTTAGGGGATGACAGAGGGGTAAAGTTAGCACTGAACCTATTTGCCAGGATGTTGGCAATATCCGTTGGTTCTGTATATTTAGTGCCATTGTGCTGTAACTCAGAGCAGATCTGAGTGTTGCCATTGAGATTCTTGAAATAGCTATAGAATGCTTTGTGGTTGTCTTTAGAGTCAGTGGCAATTTTGTTTTCATAACTAGCTTTGAAGGATTTTATGAGGGATCTCAGCTTCTTACTGAAGCTGACCAGGGAGTTTCTCCAATCATGGGATTTTACTCTTTTTTGCAACAGTTTCTTTCTTCTGTTGTAGAGTTTGTGTATGGCAGGGGACCACCAGATTGGCTTCCTTTTTTTGGAGTATAGCATCTTGGTTCTGTTAGGGATTGCACGATCCATGCACTCATGTAAGTGCTTATAAAGTGCATTTGTGTAGGATTCAGCAGTCATACCTCTATTGTCCGTCAGCATGGGTGTCGTGAAGTTTGCCACTTCTGACTTAAGAAGCGTGAAGTCGGCCTTGGAGAAATTTTTTACTGTGGTTTCCCTAATGGGGGGTGGGGGAGGGATGTGGATGTCTAGGGTGATTAGCTTATGGTCAGATCTGACCAACGAGGAATTGACCTCTGGTGTGGAGCACCGGTTGCCCATGTTGGTAATAACCAGGTCTAGGATACTGCTGCCCCTGGTGGGGGTGTGGATAAGTTGATCCATGGCATTGGAATTTATGAATTCCAGAAAACGTTGAGCACAAGAGTTGGTACATGAGTAGTTTTCCCAGTTAATGGTAGGGTAGTTGAAATCACCCATTATTAGGGTGTTAGGTTGTAACCTAATATTTTCCAGTGTATTAAGAAATGAGGAATGGTAATCCTGGGACTTGGTGGGGGATCTGGAGCAAGCTACAATTTGGATTGCGGTCTTGCCCAGAGTTAGTTGCACTTGGATAATGTCGGATGCATTATGCTGAGCAACTAGCCTGGAGGTGTGGATATCCTTAATGAATATGGACACGCCTCCGCCTTTAGTGTTTCGGTCCAGGTTAGGTGGCCGAAAGGTGTGGTATGAATTATAGCCTGGTAATGCATTGGTACTCTCTGGAGCCTTGAACCAGGTCTCTGTCACTGCACAGATGTCAATGTTCTCCATTTTAAGGAGTGCCTCAAGAGAGTGCATTTTGAGGTTTAGACTTCTAGCATTGAGTAGCAATACCCTCAGATTCTTTTTGCCTGTACCTGTTAGGGTGGTGAATTTGTCATTTGAACCCTGCCTAAAAAAGGCATGATAGGGGTGGCTAGAGCCTTAGCCAGTATCCGGAATCCCAGGGGCGACAGGTGTAGGCCATCTCTGGCAAAGCATCGTGGCTTGTCGATCATGTCATCCCAGGCAGACAGATACTGGATCCCCTTAGAATGACACCAGAAGCTTAGCCAAGTGTTGAAGTCAATCATTTTGTCCTTGTACTGTGGTATCATTCTGGGTGATGGCAGGATGCTACTCAGGGCTAAGGTCATACCTGCCTGGGCTACAAGATCGGACAGCTCCTCCATGTCCCTTTTCATGTAGTCCAAGGAGGTACGTCTCAGGTCATTCACACCAACATGGACAATGACAGAGTCATATTTGTACTTCTTGTGGAGTGACCTGAGTACATACGTTATGTGGCGGATCCTGGCACCCGACAGGCAGCTGACAGTAACTTTCTCCTTGTTTAGCCTGGTGAGTGGAACATCAGTGTGCCTGACTATAGAGTCACCTATGACTAGAGTGTTGGGTACGCTGTTATGCCATATGGGCTGTGGTTGAGTGGCACACTGAGTTTGTGGGCTATGTGTCATTTGGGTTGTGTAGGGGGGTGGAGGTTGCTTAGGTTTCTGCTTTGGAGGCCCCTGTTGCTTGGGCAGGTTTTTACTGAGAGCCTCTGCGAATGTGTGTGTTTTGTGTTTCTCTGTGTGTGTTTTGGTGGTGTAGGTTTTGAGGGACTATGTGCTGAGTGTGGCGTGGTGCAAGTGTTTACCTTCTCCTCTTGACTGTCCAGTCCAGTCTTGGTTGAAGAGAGCTTTGCTTCCAGTTTGGCTATATAAGTGCATCTCTCACAGGTTGTAGTGTTGGGTGGTAGGAGGAGAGGGTTGCCTGTGTACATAAGGCAATTACTGCATTGCGCTAAGATGCCCAGATACATCAGGTAGACAGGAGAAAACACCGGGGGCTGACCCTTAGACATGCCTGGAAAGGTGTTTATTTGTTAAGTACTAGAAACTGTTTTCCTCTAGACAGTGAGGAAAGTTGAGTGCTGTAGTAATTTGTAGCTTATTTAGTGCTTACAATAACTTCTGAACAAGTGCTGAAACAAAAAACTGGCTAGTTCTAAGAAACAAAATTAAGCTAGAAGGCTTCCCTCCAACACAAAAAGGCTTGGGGGCCTAGAAGCCTACAAATAGTCCTGGACATAGCAAATCTATATCCAAGCTAGACTACCCCACAGGAAAGGCAGGAAACAAGCTTAGAAAAAAGTTTTTTTTTTTTTTAGTGGAAAGAGAGAAATGAGTAGCAGAAACTAGGCTAATTGACCTTCTCAAATGTTCTCCCTGTACTGGGTAGAATGAGGTAATGACACTAGACTGGGAGGAAGGTCCCAGATCAAATTTACACCAGGGGCGGGCAACTGCAAAGCCACCAACTATAAAAACACTATACCAACACGGAGGGAGGGTGAGAAACAAACTGCAGAAATGTTTCTCACAGCTGAAAAGAAGCAGTGAGCCTTTAAATGAAAGTTTTAAACAGCTAAAGGAGCCTCTAGAAAAAAAGAGTTTAACTGCAACAAGTTATCAGAAACAAACAACCCAACAGATGCTTAATAAAAGTGGACAATTTCCAGTTAATACCTCACACACAGTGAAACTAGCTAGAAAAATACACAGTACACAAAGTGCTATAAATAACAAAGAAATAAAGAACAAAATAAGCAAAAAAAAGGATACTTAATGTTATACATTATAGTTCCGAGTTTGCTCAGTGTCCTTCCTTCGATTAGCTCAGTGTGAAATGGCAGAAACACTCACAACTTAACTTCTTAGGTAACAGAAAGTTGAAACCTGAGACAGCTTTTAAGAAAGAAATCTCAAAAGAACCAATGAGGAGCTTAGTCTAAGCTGTAGTCCAGGTGACCTCACTCAGCCAATGACCTCAAACAATTCCCTCACTGAAATGCCTGATGGCTTTGGCTAAACCAAGATGTCCCTGAATATGTGCTCAGACACACAGCCTCCACAAACACTAGGCCCAAATACAAGCCTGAATATGGAAATGCTACAAATATCCCCACTACTTAGAAACAAATTGCAGAAATGTTTCTCACAGCTGAAAAGCAGCAGTGAGCCTTTAAATGAAAGTTTTAAACAGCTAAAGGAGCCTCTAGAAAAAAGAGTTTAACTGCAACAAGTTATCAGAAACAAACAACCCAACAGATGCTTAATAAAAGTGGACAATGTCCAGTTAATACCTCACACACAGTGAAACTAGCTAGAAAAATACACATTACACAAAGTGTTATAAATAACGAAATAAAGAACAAAATGAGCAAAAACAGGATACTTAATGTTATATATTATGGTTCCGAGTTTGCTCAGTGTCCTTCCTTCGATTAGCTCAGTGTGAAATGGCAGAAACACTCACAACTTAACTTCTTAGGTAACAGAAAGATGAAACCTGAGACAGCTTTTAAGAAAGAAATCTCAAAAGAACCAATGAGGTGCTTAGTCTAAGCTGTAGTCCAGGTGACCTCAGTCAGACAATGACCTCAAACAATTCTCTCTCACTGAAATGCCTGATGGCTTTGGCTAAACCAAGATGTCCCTGAATATGTGCTCAGACACACAGCCTCCACAAACACTAGGCCCAAATACAAGACTGAATATGGAAATGATACAAATATCCCCGCTACTTAGAAACAAACTGCAGAAATGTTTCTCACAGCTGAAATGCAGCAGTGAGCCTTTAAATGAAAGTTTTAAACAGCTAAAGGAGCCTCTAGAAAAAAAGAGTTCAACTGCAACAAGTTATCAGAAACAAACAACCCAACAGATACTTAATAAAAGTGGACAATGTCCAGTTAATACCTCACACACAGTGAAACTAGCTAGAAAAATACACAGTACACAAAGTGCTATAAATAACAAAGAAATAAAGAACAAAATAAACAAAAAACAGGATACTTAATGTTATATATTATAGTTCCGAGTTTGCTCAATGTCCTTCCTTCGATTAGCTCAGTGTGAAATGGCAGAAACACTCACAACTTAACTTCTTAGGAAACAGAAAGTTGAAACCTGAGACAGCTTTTAAGAAAGAAATCTCAAAAGAACCAATGAGGTACTTAGTCTAAGCTGTAGTCCAGGTGACCTCAGTCAGCCAATGACCTCAAACAATTCTCTCTCACTGAGATGCCTGATGGCTTTGGCTAAACCAAGATGTCCCTGAATATGTGCTCAGACACACAGCCTCCACAATCACTAGGCCCAAATACAAGCCTGAATATGGAAATGCTACAAATATCCCCACTACTTAGAAACAAAACTGCAGAAATGTTTCTCACAGCTGAAAAGCAGCAGTGAGCATTTAAATTAAAGTTTTAAACAGCTAAAGGAGCCTCTAGAAAAAAAGAGTTTAACTGCAACAAGTTATCAGAAACAAGCAACCCAATAGATGCTTAATAAAAGTGGACAATTTCCAGTTAATACCTCACACACAGTGAAACTAGCTAGAAAAATACATAGTACACAAAGTGCTATAAATAAAGAAATAAAGAACAAAATAAGCAAAAAACAGGATACTTAATGTTATATATTATAGTTCCAAGTTTGCTCAGTGTCCTTCCTTCGATTAGCTCAGTGTGAAATGATCCTTAAATGCCTTAGAGGAGAGCAATCTTTGGCAGTAGTAAAGCTCTGGAGGGC
Source organism: Protopterus annectens (assembly GCF_019279795.1). Classification (NCBI taxonomy): domain Eukaryota; kingdom Metazoa; phylum Chordata; order Ceratodontiformes; family Protopteridae; genus Protopterus; species Protopterus annectens. The sequence goes on from NC_056737.1 coordinate 1,568,670,014, forward strand.
TTGTTGCCCAAATTTATATCTTTTAATCACCTCAGTCAGAGCTGCCCGGCATTTTGGGTACATGGAAGGTGGCTTGAACCTTTGGAATCTGGCCAGCTGTTATATCCCTGACAGGTTATAACACTTTATTTCTAGAGCTACTGCAGCAGTGATATGATGAACATATTCTCACTGCCCTTGGAGCCGAGGAGGAAGATGGAAGATTCCCAATTCCATCTAGGTCTAAAAGAAGGATCTCAAAGGCTGGTCCAAATCAATAACAAACTCTTAAAAGACCTTGCAGACCTACGCGAAGTCATTGATGATGGCTGGGGCTGACAACAGCCTCAGGTAAGTACTCAGAGACTGTACAATTCAACTAACAGCTGTCCTCACAGATATCTTTAATATCTCTCAGAGTTAGGAAATAGTTCCCAAATGCTTCAAGAACATGACAATAATATCACTACCAAAGCCGTCACCACCATCATGCCTCAATGACTACCGCCCTGCAGCCCTAACCTCCATTGTGATGAAAAGCTTTGAGACGCCGGTCAAAGAAGCAATAACATCTAACCTACCAGTGGATCTTGACCCACTGCAATTTGCTTACTGAGTAAACCACTCTACTACAGATGCCATAGCAATGGCACTTCTTTTATCACTGGACCATCTTAAAAGTAAAAAACAGCTACATGAGGTTGCTATTAATTGACGTCAGCTCTGCTTTTAACACAGTCATCCCTATATAGCTGTTAAGGAAGCTGCTTCAACTAGGCATCAACATAACACTTTTTAATTGGTTTCTGGACTTTCTCACTGACAGACCTCAGAAATTGTTTGTAGGAATTAACTCTTCAAATAGCACCACTCTGAATACTGGAGTTCCTCAAGGCTGTGTACTAAGTCCCCTGCTGTTCACCCTGTTAACATATGACTGCACAGCGAGGTACAATACTAACCACATCATCAAATTTGCTGATGATACAACAGCAGTGGGCCTCATCAGCAACAATGAGGTAGCATACAGGGCTGAGGTAGAACAACTGATTACTTGATGTGACATTAACAACTTAGCACTAGACATGAACAAAGGAACTAATTGTGGACTACAGGAAGAAAGTACAGTTGTGTACACTTACCATAAATGTAGATGTTCGAGTGTATAAACTGTTGCAGTCATCACCTGTGGGCTATCCCTGCTGTGGTAGCCCTCGGCCGGCCCGAATACCAGAGTCAATGTTTTTCTGCGTCAGCCACTGTCGCTTGTTGACTGATGTCATGTTGTCAGTGCTATAAAGCAAGGCAGCTGACGCCATTACATCAGTTTTTCTTGCCCTAACCAGTCAGAAGCCCAAGGAAATATAGTAAAGTGGTCCTGGTGGATAAAAGCCACCGTAAGAAGCTTATGCCTCCCTAAGGAAAGATGATATAAGGGGGAAGGAGGGGGGGAAACCAGGACTGCAACTGTGAATACATTCGAACATCTACATTTACAGTAAGTGCACACAACTGTACTATGTTCTTCATGTTTCACTGTTGCAGTCATCACCTATGGGAGGATTCCCAAAGCTGAGGAGAGGGGTGGTAGGATTAGCAAGAGACCTACGCATGGGTCAGCATGTCCTGCAGAATTGCAGAGGCAAATCCTGCCCTAGTCTTAGAGTAAAGAGTTAGGTGGTAATGCTTTGTGAAGGTATGGACAGAAGTCCAGGTGGCAGCTTCCAAGATGTCCCTGGTGGGAACTCCTCTGAGGAATGCTGTGGAAGTGGAGGCTGCCCTACTGGAATGGGTATGAATAGACTTAAGGGTTGTTTTCCCATGTAATCTGTAGCAGAAATGGATATACTGTGATATCCATTTGGAAATGGTTTGCTTGGAAATGGGCTTCCCCCTCTGCCCCTGGGGCAAAGCTGACAAGGAGTTGGTCTGTTTTCCTGAAGGGTTTAGTATGAGATCCAGGTAGCATCTGAGCTGTCTGTGCACGTAGTGAGTGCGGAATTCTTCCCCCCCTGTTTTGAGGGTTAGGAAAGAAGGTGGGTAGATGTATGGCCTGGTTGAGAGTCACATTAGATACCACCTTGGGCATAAAGAAGGAGTTAGTCCTTAGGGACACACTATCTGCATGGAAAATGATGAAGGGCTCAATGGCCATCAGTGCTTGAAGTTCTGAAACCCTTCTGGCTGAGGTGATAGCTAGTAAGAAAGCAGTGTTCCAGGAGAGGTGTATCAGTACTGCTGAAGCAGCAGGTTTGAAGGATGGCAAGGTTAGTTTTTCCAAAACATAATTCATGTCCCAGACTGGCGTGGGTGGCCTTCTGGGAGGTGTGATATTAGAAGCCCCTCTAAGGAATTGTTTAATCAAAGGATGCGAGAACAGGGGATGATCTGTATCAAAATGAGCTGAAATGGCTGAGGCGTGGATTTTAATAGAAGAGAAGGAGAGGCCACTATTGAGCAACTCTGCTAGGTAGTCCAGGAAAACAGGGATGGAAGACTGTGTGGAACTGCCCCCTGTGGACAGGCTCCAGGAACAGAATCTTTTTCATTTCCCTTTGTAAGATTTTCTGGTGTTGGGCCTTCTGGCCTCTGTGATAATGTCTAGGACCTGTTTGCTTAACAGGGGCCCCCTGTTTGTGTCTAGAGAATTAGCCATGTTGACAGTTTGAGAGTCTGCAAGTCTGGGTGCCGCATCCCCCTCCCACCTGAGTCAAGAGGTCCTAGATCAGGGGAAGCTACCTGGGGGGCTGTAATGTCAGGCTGCGCAGTAAGGGGTACCAATGCTATCTGGGCCAATCTGGAGCAATGAGGATGGCCTTTGGTCTCTCCTCCCTTATCTTGATCAGTACCTTGGGAATAAGAAGCAGAGGAGGGAAAGCGTACAAAAAGATGGCGTTCCAGGGGAAGTTCAAGGCATCCACCTACCACGCTAGGTGGTGATTCGCCCTGGTACACAATTTTTTCAGCTAGTGGTTGAGGTGCGAAGCAGAGAGATCCACCTCCGGAGTTCCCCACTCCTGAGTGACTTGCAAAAAGATTTTTCTGTGGAGCTGCCATTCATGGGGGTCCAGTAAGTTTCTGCTTAAGTGGTCTGCCAGGGTGTTCTTGATCCCTGGTAGGTATTGGGCTATTAGGTGTAATCCCAAGGAGGAGGCTGTCAGCCAGAGGTTCATGGCTAGCCTGCACAGAGGTTAAGATTGGGTCCCTCCCTGTTTGTTGACATACCACATTACTGTGGTGTTGTCTGTTTTGATAAGGAGAAAGTACAGTTTTGTACCTACCATAACTGTAGATGTTCAAGTGTATACACTGCTGCAGTCATTACACTTGGGTTATCCTGCCGTCAGGCGGTCTCGCAGTCGGCCCGAGTTCCAAAGTCTTGGTCCGGCGTCGGTTGCTGTCGCTTCTTCCCTGACGTCAGTCCGCCAGGGGTATATAAGATGCAGCCAACACCATTTTCTTCAGTTTTTCTTGCCCCAGATGTCAGGTGCCCCCAAAAAGGTAGGCAATGTAAATTGCTAATAAAACATACATAAGAAAAGTAAACAAATACTTTCGGTTACCAGCAAATACTCCCCATAGGTAGCAAAGGGTAGAATACTAGGGTAAGTACCAACAAGTAAGAGGGGGAAGGAGGGAGGGTAACCTGGACTGCAGCAGTGTATACACTCGAACATCTACATTTATGGTAGGTACAAAACTGTACTATGTTCATCGTGTTACACTGCTGCAGTCATTACACTTGGGTAGAATCCCAAAGCTGAGGTAGGGTGGCTGGTTCTATAAAGCATTAGGGGTGGCTATAAGGCCCTGCAGGACTGCAGTGGCAAAGCCAGCTCTGGATTTAGAGTAAAGAGGCAGATGATAATGCTTGGTGAAGGTATGTACAGAACTCCAAGTTGCTGCTTCCAAAATGTCCTTGGTAAGTACTCCTCTGAGGTAGGCAGTTGAACTGGCTGTTGCCCTGGTGGAATGAGACCTAATGTTGTTAGGTGCAGTTTTCCCATGGTAAGTATAGCAGAAACGTATGCAATGCCCTATCCATTTTGAAATGGTCTGTTTTGAAATGGCTTTTCCCTGTGTTCCTGCAGCATATGCAACAAATAACTGCTCGGTTTTCCTGAAAGCTTTTGTTTTGTCCAAGTAGAAGCGTAACTGCCTGTGTATGTCTGGCAAGTGAATAGTTTGGTTTAGAGCCACACAATACCATCTTTGGCATAAATGTAGGGTTTGTTCTTAAAGACACCCTGTCTTGGTGGAAAATGATGAAAGGTTCCACTGCCATTAGTGCCTGTAATTCTGAAACTCTTCGAGCTGAGGTAATTGCCAGGAGCAGAGCAGTTTTCCAAGAGACATATTTTAAGTCTGCTGAGTTAGCTGGCTCAAAAGGAGGTAAAGTTAATTTTTCCAAGACAAAGTTGAGGTCCCAAGTTTGAGTTGGTGCACTATGGGGCGGTCTTTTGTTTTTAGCCCCTCTCAGGTACTGTTTTAGCAAAGGATGGGAAAAAATTTGTGGAGCTGTGTTGTAATGAGCAGAGATGGCAGAGGCATGGATCTTAATGGATGAAAAGCAGAGGCCTTTGTCCAGCATCTCAGTTAAGTATTGTAGAATCTGAGGAAGGTTTGGGACAAGAGGATCAAGGCTGTGAGCCTGGTTCCAGGCACAGAATCTCTTCCATTTATCTGAATAGGCTTTCCTAGTGCTAGGCCTTCTGGCCTCCATAATGACATCCATAACCGCTTTGGAGAGAGGCATTGTTTGCTTGACTAAGGAATCTGCCATGTAGCCAGGTTTAAAGTCTTGAGCTGGCCGTGAAGTATCTGATTGTTTTGCTGAGTCAGAAGTTGTGAAATTTGGGGCAAAATCCATGGTGGTCCTTGTGCTAAGTTCTTTAAGATTGGGTACCAGTGCTGGCGTGGCCAGTCTGGGGCAATCCAGATCATCTTTGGCCTTTCTTGTTTGGCTTTTATGAGTACCTTTGAAAGGAGAGGTATTGGTGGGAAAGCGTATACTTGTAGATTTTTCCAGCTGAATGAGAGGGCATCCACTTTCCATGCTTGTGGGTGTTAAGTCCTTGTGCAGAATTTCTGTAGCTGGTAATTCATTGGGGATGCGAACAGATCTATGTCCGGGCTCCCCCATTTCTGTGTTATCATCCTGAACATTTGTGGATGTAATTTCCACTCGTGCTAGATATCATATGGGGCATCAGGGGCTGCGAAAGCACCTCACTGAATTCCGGAGAATTGACGATCTGCTTAGCGGTAGAGTCGTCGGAAAACTTAGCCTTGGGTGGTCTGTCTTTATCTTTATCTCTACGTTTTTTTCTGAATGTCTATGGATTGTTGGCTGATGAACGCTATTTCAGAATGCGAAGACGGAAGACGAAAATACCTGTCTACAATAAAAGCTCTATGACGAATGGTTCTCCCATTAAAGAGGGCACAGAACCGGCAACAGGAACGTCATGGTCTGGGCCTAAACAAATGGCGCAGTATGAATGGAAGTCTCAGTGTGGGATCTGCTTTCCACAGGCGAGAAAACTGTTAACTTTTTTGGACATCAGTTAGTGCAAGAAAAAAGGATCTCAACGGGGTACTTAACTTTAGACGTTTTCAGCTGTAATTCAAACTCTGGTAGTGACCGACCGGCACACTTGTGAACTCCTCCTGCTATTGGCTCCACGGCAAGAAAGACTGATGTAATGGCATCAACTGCCTTGCTTTATAGCACTGATGACCTGATGTCACTCAACAAGCGGCTGACACAGGAAAACATTGACTCTGGTATTCGGGCCGGCCGAGGGCTACCACTGCAGGGATAACCACAGGTGATGACTGCAAAAGGGAAACATGAAGATCATTCTACTCTAACCATCAATGGAGACACAGTAGAGAGAGTGAGTAGCACAAAGTTTCTGGGGGTGCATACTGATGAGGACTTGTCCTGATATACCAATACAAATGCCATTGTCAGGAAGGCACATCAGAGGCTACACTTTTTGAGAAGGCTGAGGACAGCAAACATGCCATCTACAGTTCTCACAACCTTCTACAGGGGTACAATAGAAAGTATCCTGACAAACAGCCTCACAGTGCGGTATGGAAGCTGCTATCTCTGAGCGAAAGGCTCTCCAGGGAATGGTGAAGGCAGCCAAGAGGATCATCAAGACCACCCTACCAGCCATCCATGACCTGCACATGGCCAGACATCTAGGCAGGGCTAAAGGAATAATTTAGGACTGTACACACCCTGCTCACAGACTGCGTACCTATCATCTAGCAGGTGCTTCTGCAGCATAAGATGCAGAACTTAGAGATTCAGAAGAAACAGCTTTTTCCCCTCAAGCCATCAGACTACTGATCTCTGGCAACAATCACGCTCCATGCCAACCATCTGGGTGATCAGTTCAATGTGGAAGACCATCTCAAATTGTGCAATAACTTGACTGTCTCAATCCAATATTAGTGCAATAATCAGTAAGTCAAGCCAAATCACTGGTCTTCAGGGGTAGTAGTAGGGCCAGAAAAATATTACAGTGCAATATCTAATGCTAGTCTGTAACTCAGTCACAGTGCAGTACTCATGAATATCTTGTTCTGGGCAATATTCACAGTGCAATACTCATGAATGTCTCATTCTGGGCAATATTCAATGCAAGTCTTTCATGCAATGTCTTACCTCAGTACTGTGCAATACTCAAGCAAGCAGAGCGATCACTATACAATAAACGTTAAAGTGAGTTAATTTATGCGTAATATTAGGATTATCCATCTAGAACATTATAGTAAGCAGTTATACATGTATTAATGTCTTGCTATATTAAGTCTATGTTATACCTGCACATTTGTCCTGAGATATGGAATTTTGCTCAGTTTTTGCACTTATGTGATTGTGAATGACAAAGTTTACTTTGACTTCTTGGGTCTGGACACAGAGAAGGCAAACTCCTGGGTCCTACAGGGGGATTCACTGAAGGGAGGGAAGGGTGGGCAGCAGCTCCTGGAAGGACTCCGCTAGGGTGATCAGATGAAAGGGCATGAAAGTCCTATCAGAGACCAGTGCTGCACAAAGCCAAAGGTTCAGAATATTTTAGTTCCCTGAAAAGAATCGAGCTGTGTTGGATCAGAAGCAAGGGAAGAATGATGCCAAAGAGGCAACAACTCCTGGGGAGGAGACACCAATGGAGCAGCCAATGGCCTTGGAGACTTCAAATCTGGACAAGAAAAGAAGGGGAGAATCTATATTATACGTCCTGGATTTTCTTTCCCTATGCTTTTGTTCCGCTCTCACTCTTTCTTCCCTTTTCTTTTTCCTTTTATCTTTCTTTGACCTTCTCTTTCTCTCTCAGATTACGCTGGTTTCTTTGAAGAAGGGCCATCACTTCTCTCCTTTTCCATCTTCTTTTGGGAGAAGACAGAGAAGTCAAAGAAGGGGTAGAAGAGGCAAACAGCAAACAGTAACTCTTTCAAAACCAACCAGGCCCTTCTGTCCGCAAGGGCTTTAGGACCAAAGACCAAACAGACCTGACAATCTTTATCTAGACAGGCGATACCCAGACAAAGTTCACCTATAGAGAGAGTCCGGGGGGGGGGGGGAGCAATTTGGGCACAAAGGCCAGGCTCTCCTTGAATACTGAGGACTTTTCAATTACAAGAGGCACAGCACAAACACACAGCAAAAGCATGCTAGCAATAACAGTAACACCCTGAAAAAAAAAACAAATATCAAATGCAGAAACCAGTGAGACCTAATACTACTATCTTATCTACAAATACCAGTAGGCAAAATGGCGGGAAAAAACACACTATCAAATATTTTTCAAAGCCAGAGGAAAAGGTCTATCCCTACCAAACTACACTAAACACACTTATAAAAGCAAGTAAGAGAGGAGGAAAATGTGAGAATTCCAAATTCCAATACTTAGAATCAAAAACATCAAGCAGTTAGCTGGAGATGCATCTGGCACTTACAGTGGCACGTACAATGAGATCGTAGTAGTATACTCACAGGGCATTATGGGAGAGGAGGCAGAGTTTTGGACTTGCAAGTCTTGGTATAGCCATTGTTGGATCCAATCACATCCAAGGAACCCACAGGTTGAGACGGACAGAAAAGACATCATATCAGAATGGTACAAGTTAATAATTTTGTTTTTGTCAGACTTTATCTAATTGATTAGACTTTTGAACGTAATAAACTTACTTCAGAAGCGTCTAAGGTTTGTCCTTAGTGTAAAGGCTACTTTGGAACACAATACACAGAAGATGAATTTGAAGTTATACTTTCACAATGAACTTGGAGAATATAAATGATGAAGCTGCTGAGCAAACAGTACATTGGTGGTTCCAATGCAAAATTCACACAGTCTTTGAAAAGATGTGAAAAGGAAATGAAACTATTATATTAGCTCTACAAACAAAAAAATGTAATTTAAACAATGGACAAAGACATTTAAAAGCTTCTAAAACCTGATAATAATGTTATAGTTAAATCAGATAAAGGAGGGGTGGTAGTTATTATGAGCTCAGAAGCATATTGTAAGAAAATGCTTGAAATGTTAAAAAAGAAGTTATGTACTCACCATAACGTTCCATCTGAGTAGGTAATCTTCATTTGTCAGCAACCTGTGGGTATCGGATCCATATCAGATCCGAGCCGGCAGCTTCAAACAGCTAAGATCCGAGCTCCAAGTTCCTCCCCCCTTACCCATAATCCCCTGCTAACCCTTCCTGACCTCAGATCGAGTTTGCTTAGTAACACAGAGTATTACAACACAGAAATCAGCTCCAAATCCTAACCTAAGGTTATCTGGAAACAAGGGCTAGGAATCCTTCTAGTACGCACTATAGGTCAGGGGGATGGAGGGAGGTCGGTTGCTGACAAATGAAGATTATCTACTCAGATGGAACGTTATGGTGAGTACATAACTTCTTTATCTGAAGTAGTTAACTTCATTTGTCCATCAACCTGTGGGACAGAGTCCCCAGCTACACAAAACTTGGGATGTCCTCATGGAAGGATATTCCGGAGCACTGCAGAGCCGAAGGATGCTCTCCCTCTGGAAATTATGTCCAACTTGTAATGATTAATGAATGTATGAGATGAAGCCCAAGTGGCTGCTGAACAAATGTCATCCAAGGAAACTCTGGACCAAAAAGCAGCAGAGGTAGAAATTGATCGAGGAGAATGGGCGTGGACTCCTTCAGGTTCAGGTCGACCAGAACTTTGATATGCAAGCAGGATACATTGGGAAATCCATCTGGACAATGTAACTTTTGATACTGGTTTTTCCCAAAGAGGGTTTTGCAAAGGAGACAAAGAGTTGGTCAGATTTCCTGTGACCAGCGGTCCTGTGCAGGTAAAATCTTAATTGCCTGTGTACGTCCAAGGAATGCAACTTATATTCAACTTTGTTCTGGTAATTTGGAAAGAATACCGGTAAATTAATGGATTGGTTGATGTTGGGTTCCGACGCGACCTTGGGCAAAAAGGAAGGATTGGTCCTGAGGGAAACTCTATCTTTATGAAAAACCAAGTATGGCGGTTTGGTGCAAAGGGCTTGAAGTTCCGAAACCCTTCTGGCCGAGGTGATGGCAATAAGAACGGCCGTCTTCCAAGATAAGAATTTTATATCCACCGAGGCTGCAGGCTTGAACGGGGGAGCTGTCAGAGATTGGAGAACAAGAGTTAAATCCCATGGAGAAACTGGATCTTTAACAGGGGGTCTCAAGAGGAAAGTGCCTTTTAAAAAGGTCTTGCATAATTTGGAAGAGGCCAGGGGGCCGAGATCACTTCCCACATGATAGTGGGCGATTGCAGCTAACTGGACTTTGACCGTAGAGGAGCTAGCACCCTGGTCGAATAAGGTTGATAAGAATTCTAGCATTGCTGGTAACGGAGCTGTAAAGGGATCTAAGTTTCTGTACTCCGCCCAAATAGAAAAACGTTTCCATTTGCTATTATAAACCTTCCTCGTAGAAGGCTTATGAGCGGCTACTAAAACAGCCTTGACAGATGATGAGATACCGGGAGTCCTAGCTATCACTGGAACTGGATCAGCCAAGCTGTGAGCTTGAGGTTGGCCAGGTTCGGGGTTGTCAACCCTAGTGGATGAGAGATCAGATCCGGAGTGGGATCTAGAACCCATGGGGGATTCACTAGGTGAGACCATAGGCAAGGGAACCACGCACGACGAGGCCAGAATGGGGCTATGAAGATCACTCTGCTCCCCAACAGACATGCTTTCTGCAAGAATTTTAGCATTAGGGGAAGAGGTGGATAAGCATAAAGTAGACCGGATAGCCAAACATGCACCAGAGCGTCTCTGGGGGATTCCCCTGGTGGGGGAATTAGAGTGAAGTAGTCGCTGCAATTTGCATTCAAAGGAGATGCGAAGAGATCACAGCAAGGTTGACCCCATTTGAGGAAAATTTGCTTCGCCACTCTCGGGTTCAGAGCCCACTCGTACGGTGAAAGGATGGTTCAACTCAACCTGTCTGCCAAGACGTTCGACCGGCCCAGAATGTGAGCTGCTATGAGAATGCGGTTGGTGGAGATCGCCCATTCCCAAACTCTCATGGCCTCTCGACAAAGTGGGTAGGATCTGGTTCCCCCTTGTTTGCTGATATACCAGACGACTGACATGTCTGTCTGAATTGCAATAGTCCCCAAGGGAAGAAGGGCCTGGAGTGCTTGCAACGCAAGAAGCACCGCTCTCATCTCTAGGACACTGATGTGCAACAAGGTCTCCGACTGGGTCCACGTGCCTTGGACGGTTCTGTCCATACAGTGCCCCCCCCACCCCAGGCGAGAAGCGTCCGTGGTCACTGTGGTTAGAGGGGGGGACATAGAGAAGGGACGCCCTTTCTGGAGGTCTGGAGACTGGAGCCACCAGAGTAGGGCTTTCTTGCAAACCCTGCTGAGGGGAATGGGTGAATTCAGTGGATGTTGCAGGATGGAGCACTGAACCTGTAGAGTCCATTGTAGTACCCTCATGTTCAGGCGCGCTAAGGGTAGCAGGTTGATAGTTGCCACCATGGAGCCTAGAGCCCTCAGGACCAATTCTGCTGGAGGAGCCGGGTAGTTTAGAAGGGCTAGCACGTGGAGCTTCAGGGTCCGAAGTCGGTCTGGAGTCAAAAAGATTTGCAAAAGGTTCGTGTTCAATCTGGCTCCAATGAAGTCTAAGACCTGGGTTGGTTGAAGAGAAGATTTTTTGACACTGATTGTGATTCCCAGTCGGGAGGCCAGATGGAGGAAATAATATCTGGCTGAGCACAGTAGATGCCTTGTGGGGGCGGACAGGAGCCAGTCGTCTAGGTACGGAAAGACCTGTATTCCCTGAAGTCTCAGGTGGGCTGCTACCACATTCTAATACTTCGGTGAACATCTTGGGGGCTGTGGTGAGACCAAAGGGAAGGACCCTGAACTGGTAGTGGCTGGCTCCTAGCCGGAAGCGGAGAAACCTTCTGGATCGCCTGTCCATCAGAATGTGGTAGTACGCGCCCTTGAGGGCTATGGAGCACATCCAGTTGTTCTCCTGCAGGAGTGGGAGAATGGATTGAATGGTGACCATCCGGAACTTCTCTTTGACCACTGACAGGTTTAGAAAGGATAGATCGAGGATTGGTCTTAAGTCCCCCATCTTTTTTGGCACCAAAAAGAACCTGAAGTAAAAGCCTGATCCGGACTGGTCTGGGGGGACGTGCTGGATTGCTCTTTTTTCTAGCAGCTGGAGAATTTCTGTGGCTGCTGTCTCCCTTTGATTGGGTTGGACATCGGGGAGGCTCCGGGGTTTGGGAGGAAGATTGAGAAAGGGAATCTTGTAACCTCTGGATATGATCCGAAGCACACAGCAATCTGTTGTAATGGACTCCCACATTGCTAGGTGCCTCGAGAAATGCCCCCCGACTGCCTCCAGAGTGGAGCAGTCGGGTAACCCTTCAGGGTTGCTGCACGGGCCGATCAGAAAAGGGTTCTCTCGACCCGAAATTCTTCGGTCCCCCTCTGCCTCTGGGCCGGCGTCCACCTTGTCGTCCTCTGTCTCTGAAAGACGAGGGATCCGGAGCGAAATGGGACTGTTGAGATTTCCGGAACCACTTCTTCTTCTGTTCCTTTTGGTTCCTAGAGAAGGACCTCTGGGAAGCAGAGAAGCGGACTCCGACAGCAGACGTCTTCCCATCTTTCTCACTCTGGACCAGTGTGTCGCGTACGGTCTTGCCAAAGAGCGAAGAAACGTCAAATGGGGCATTAGGGAAGGACGCCTTGAAGGGTTCCGCAAAATCGCAATGGAAGAGCCAAGCATGCCGTCGTACGACAATGCCCGCTCCGCTGGCTCTAGCGGCCCCTTCCGTGGCATGGGAGAGAAGCTGCATAGAGGTATTAGAAATGGATTTCAGAGTGGCCATTCGGGTAGAGAATACTTTCTTATCCTTGGCCGACATGGACTCTGGGGGCGACCCGGCGTATTCTTTGATGAGATCCCGCTGGAGTCGTATCACGTGTGCCATATAATTCAGCGACCTTACCAAGAAGGTGGCTGAAGCAAACATCCGCTTCCCCAAACTGTCCATCGTCCGAGACTCCTTGTCTGGAAGATGGACCGAGGAACTCTCCTGGGCCAGTTTCTTTTTAGTGGCGGCCGCCACCAACATGGCATCTACAGGAGCACCCTTGCTCCAACATGTCCGATCGGAAGGGTGACTAAGAATTTTATCAGGCCTATTGGGAATGGGCTCCACAGTGTCCGGCTCCCTCCATGCCCTGGTAGTAATCAGGTCTACCAGGGGGTCGGCGGGAGGGGACACCCAAGAGGTAGATGGGCCTGTGTCAAACGCCTCCAGAAACACAGACTCATCCGAGGAAGATTTTTGAGCAGACCACCCCCCTCTAATTCGAAGCATTTCCATGATGTCTCCGAAGGAGACGTCTTTGGGGGGTGACCTTGGGGAACCTTCCCCTTCCTCTAAATCTGTGTCTGTTGTCAAGGACTCAGGTGAGTCCAAGTGCCTCCTCTTGCACTTGGAACCTCCTCGGGAGGGCTGTCCGAAAAGGCCTCACCAACCACATCTTGTTCCTCCTAGGGAACTATCTGGGACGTAGGCGCAGGCTGTCCCTGGGGCCGGGTGATGGAAGGTAGGCCCGTCTGAGAGGGAGTGCAGGGTGGAGTCATAGCAGAAGCCTGGGGCCTCGAATCCCTCGATAGAACCCTCTCCACAACATCGAATGCCGAAGGGGAGCTGCTCTCCCTGGGATCCGAGAGCAGTCCCCTCGGATCCGATGTATGGATCGGAGCTGGCACCAAAGCAATCGGATCTGAAGGGCCAGTATGCTCAGACCGAGATGGAGCCGAAGACACACTGACACCTCCGGATCTGAAGCTCAGCTCCTCTCGGCTCCGAGAGCTTGGATCCGAAAAGGGACCCGAAAAACTCGAGGGTGCCGTCGGCGCCGAAGTACGAGGTACTATTGGAGCCGACACTCCCCCAGCTCCAACGGCTCCGAACCCCGGAAGTGGGTCGGAGAAGGAGCAATCGGGGTGAAAAAGAGGGTCGAGCTCCCCCCGGAGGGGGGGGGGCAGGAGCACTCCCATCTGCAGCTGAGCCTGGAGGAACCTATGCATCATCCGGTCCATGTCTGCATCGGATAAGCTTCTAGTAGACCTAGAATAGGCCACCGAGGCGGGACAGGAGTGCCGCCTCGATGACTTCGAAGGCGACCGGGTCTCCTCCTCCTCTGGCTCCAGAGAAAAACAGGGTGAATGGAGCCGGGAAGGAGAAGGGCCGGAGGCCTTGGCAGAAGCAGCTTGCTTGGCCGGCGGGGCAGAGGAGGAAGATTCGGCCCGCTGCTTGTGGTGCTTCTCCTTTCTACGCTCTCTCCTAGCTTCCCTCTCCTCCTGGCCTGCGGTGGGAGGGTGAGTCCCAGCCAGGGGAGCAGGGATGGGAGGTGGCACTGCCGCAGCCACGGCAGGTACCACGGAAGAAGAGGAGGACGAAGTCGGATCCGGGGGCAACAGTCCCACCAAAACCAACTTCGACCTCCTGTCCCTCAAAGCCCTGGGGTTGAAGGCTGCACAAATAGTGCAGCATGAGGAGAGGTGGTCAACCCCAAGGCAGATAACACACAGAGTGTGGCCATCCACTGGGGACAGCTTATGGCCACACTCGGTGCATTTAGAAAAGAAGGCTTTACAGGCCTCAGACATGACTTAGAAAATTAAACACTAGGCCCAACACAGACCCGCCTTGACACACACACACGGGGGAGGACAAACTAACTAAATACACTTAAGTTTAACTACAAAAAGGCGCTAATAAGCCAATGGACTAGGGGTAACACACACACACATTTTAAAAACAGTTAGAATAAAGAAAAGAAAGATTTTTCTCACAGAATACATTCTACCCACGCCTGGAAGCTCGCTCAAAACTGCTGACTGAACCACGGCAAACGAGATCTGAGGCCAGGAAGGGTTAGCAGGGGATTATGGGTAAGGGGGAGGAGCTTGGAGCTCGGATCTTAGCTGTTTGAAGCTGCCGGCTCAGATCCGATATGGATCCGATACCCACAGGTTGATGGACAAATGAAGTTAACTACTTCAGATCAGAAGTTATGTGCTCACCATAACATTCCATCTGTGTTGTCCATTTTCATTCTTCCACTGTTAAAGCTCATGACAACCAGACTCTTGATCTTCTCCCTTACCCATAATGCACCAACCCCAAGTACCTCAGATCTTGTTTGCCAATTTTACTAGAAAGGAAATATTTGCAGTCATATAGGAAGAAGACTACAGTCAAGAGTCGATTATCTAAACTAACTGGGACCTAGGGAAGTTCTGATAATAAAACATGTAATTGAACTGGAAAAGAAATTTCTAAAATCTTGCTTTTTTCTTCAACCATTCAGCGATTCCAATGGACAATAAAAAAGAAGTTATGTCGTACCATAACGTTCCATCTGTGTTGTTGATCTTCTTTCATTCATCACTGATGGGTTCGGTTCTGAGCCCTCAGAACCAAGTCGGCCTAACACCAATCTAGCACTAGCCAAAAACTCTTGGGCTAAGCTTCTACCCACAATCCCTTCTCCCCGTTACCTCAGATCGAGTTTGCCCATGTTGTACAAGTAAAGCAGAGGCCACTTCTGTGCAAATGCCCTAAGACACCACTTGGACCCAAAGAATCCCCTAGGAGCCTTTGGCAGGGGAAGGAGGATGGGAAGTGATGAATGAAAGAAGATCAATAACACGGATGGAGTGTTATGGTAAGACATAACTTCTTTATCTGATGATGTTAATCTTCTTTCCATTCATCACTGATGGGATAGAATAACCTGCTACCTTGAGATCCTTGGGTAGCCCTTATGGAAGAACGTTCCTGAGTACCACTGAACCGAAGGCAACTCTCCCTCTGGAGACCACATCCAATTTGTAATGACTGATAAAGGTGTGGGGTTTAGCCCAAGTGGCTGCTGTGCAAATGTCATCTATAGAGGCCCTGGAATGGAGGGCTACAGAAGCTGCCATAGATCTAGTGGAATGGGCTTTAATATTTTGTGGGATAGGTTCTTTTGCAAGTAAATAAGAAAAACGTATGCAATCCCTTAGCCATTTTGACAAAGTGATCTTGGAGACAGAATTTCCCATTCTAGGCCCAGAAAATGCAATGAAGAGCTGGTCAGATTTACGTATTATTTTTGTCCTATCTAAATAAAACCTTAACTGCCTGTGTACGTCCAAGGAATGTAGGCAGTACTCTCCTTTATTACAAAAATTTGTGAAAATACTTGTAGGTCAATAGACTGATTGATGGAAAAATCAGAAACCACTTTGGAAAGAAAGGATGGGTTCATCTGGAGTGATACTCTGTCCTTGTGGAAGATTAGATAGGGTCTGTTGGTGCACAATGCCTGCAACTCCGAAATTCATCTGTCTGACATGATGGCTACCAAGAAGAGAGATTTCCATGACAAGAATTTGAGGTCACTATTCGCTGCGGGTTCAAAGAGGGGTTGAGTCAAAGACTGGAGAACTAACGTGAGGTTCCATAGCTCTCCTTTGAGAAAGGTTTTACATAAGCGCAGTGATATGAGAGAAGTACCATTCCAGCCCATTATGGTAATTTGAAATCGCCGCCAGATGTATTCGTATGGAAGAGGCTGCAGCTCCATCTTCAAAAAACTTAGATGTTGTAAGACCACTGTGGCTGGAGCCGAATATGGATCTAGCATCTTTTCTTTTGACCAAATAGACAACCTTTTCTATTTGTCCAGATATAGTCTTCTGGTGGATGGTTCACTAGAGGCCAGAATAATGTCACCAACAGGAGAGGAGAGATCATCCTGCCTGGTGACTAACAGAAGTGGAGAAACTAAGCTGTCAGCTTGAGGCTGGAAAGGTTCGGATGACTCAACCCTTGGGGGTGAGAAATCAGGTCTCGAAGAGGGTCCAGAATCCACAGCGGGCATAATAGAGGAGGCCGAAGAAAGGGGAACCAAACTTGTCGAGGCCAAAAGAGGGCTATGAGGATCCCTTTACATTTCAACAGAATGGCTTTCTTTATGAATTGTGGGATCAGAGGAATGGGGGGATAGGCATAAAGAAGTCCCGTGGGCCAATCATGAATCAGAGCGTCCCTCGGGGACTCCACCTTTGGGGAGAATAGGGCAAAATAGCTGCTGCATTTGCTGTTTGATGGGGAGGCGAAGAGGTCGTAGCAAGGCTGGCCCCAGTGGTTGAAAATTTCTGGCGCTACTTCAGGATTGTGAGACCACTCGTGGGGCAGGAGAATAGACCTGCTCATGGAGCTTCCCGGGATATGCATTACTATCAAAAAGCAGTTGGAAGCTATCACCCACTACCAAATTCTCATGGCCTCTCGACACAGAGGGTAAGACTTGGTTCCTCCTTGCTTGTTGATATACCAGACTACTGATATATTGTCTGACTGAATGGCAATCGTTCCAGAATGGAGATCTGGTTGGAATGCCTGCAACTCTAACAGCACCGCTCTCAGTACCAGAAGACTGATATGCAGGTTGGCCTCCAATGTGGAAGATGTGCCTTGGACGGTCTTTCCCTGGAAATAGCCCCTCACCCTATCAGGGAAGC
The DNA here is from genome assembly GCF_019279795.1 of Protopterus annectens. Taxonomy (NCBI): domain Eukaryota; kingdom Metazoa; phylum Chordata; order Ceratodontiformes; family Protopteridae; genus Protopterus; species Protopterus annectens. The sequence goes on from NC_056737.1 coordinate 1,568,687,104, forward strand.
ATCCGTGGTCACAATGGCCTTGGGCTGAGGGGGCTGGAAAGGGCGGCTCCAAAGTTGTGTGTCTGGCCTCATCCACCAAAGGAGGTCCTGATTGCAAGAGTTGGTTATCTGAATCTGAAAGCACAGAGGGTGATGGTTCAGAACCACTGAGAGAGAAGAAGCCATTGGAGAATTCGCATGTGCAGTTTCGCAAGAGGTACTATTGGTATGGAAGCTGCCATGGATCCTAGGACCTGAAGAACCTCTCTCACCTAGACTTTGTTTTGACAGAGTATCACCCGCAGCTGAAGTCTCAATCTCTGGAGTCTGTGAGCTGGGAGTGACACTAGGCATGATCGGGTGTTGAAGACCAGTCCGATGAATTCCATCTGCTGGACTGGAGTAAGGTTGGATTTCTCCAAGTGCACAGTAATCTCCAAAACTTCTGCCAGAGAAAGAGTGTATTGCAGGGCTGTTACCAGAAGATGCTTGGTGGGGGCAGTAAGGAGCCAATCGTCCAAATGTGGAAACATCCAGAATCCTTGCAGTCTCAAGTGAGCTGTAACCACTGCCATGCACTTTGTGAACATCTGGGGGCTGTAGAGAGGCTGAAAGGCAGGGCACGAAACTGGTAATGATTGGCTCCTAGCCGGAAGTGGAGTAGAGTCCTGTAGTGCTTGTCCATTTTGATGTGGTAATACACATCCTGGAGATCTATTGAGCACATCCAATCACCTTCGAAAAGGGAGAATGGACTGAAAAGTGACCATATGGAATTTGGTTTGGGCAACAGACTTGTTCAAACTGCTGAGATCCAGAATGAGTCTCCAGTCCCCTGTCTTTTTTGGCACCAAAAAGAATCTTGAGTAAAATCCGGATCTGCATTGGTCTGGTGGGACTGATTGGATGACTCTGTTTTGATACAGCTTTTCTATTTCTGAAGTTGCTACTTCACTCTGACTGGGTGGAAAGTCAGGGAGTTTCGTTGGAAGTTTTGGATGACTGATTACGGGGATGGTGTAACCTCTGGTAATGATATTATGCACCCAACGATCGGTGGTAATAGAGTGCAGGCAGCTTGGTGAGGAGAGAGAAATGAATCCTGACTGCTTACAGAGGCAAGCAACTGGGCTGCGCTTCAGGAGCAGTGGTAAGGCTGCCCACAGGAGTCTCTGGGGCCTTGGTTATGTGGACTCCCTCCTGCCTCGACGGGGTGTCTGCTCCTGGGGGTATCGTCACCACGTGTGGCACGGAAAGGACCCTGAGATTTTTTGTGCCACATCTTCCCACTCCTCTGGTCCCTGGAAAAGGAACATTGAGGGTTGGAAAAATGTAGGCCCACGGCAGACAGGGTCTTACCATCCTGCTCACACCTGGCCAGAGTGTCCTTCACCTTGGAGCCAAACAGGGAAGATGCTTCAATGGGAGCATTCAGAAAGGAAGACTTGAAGGGATCCGTGAGGTCACAAATGCGCATCCAGACATGGTGTTTCATAACTATGCCTGAACCTGCAGCTCTAGCTCTGCGTGTGAAAGTAACTTCATGGATGAGTTTGAGATCAATTCCAGGGTTGCAACCTACAAGGCAACTTTGTCCCTTACCTCGTCAGACACCTGTCCTGCGAGTGTTCCAGGGAGTAAGGAAATAAAGTCTCTTTGGAGCCTTGTAAAATGTGCCACGTAGTTCCAAGGCCATATGCTAAACGTTGCTGATGTGAAGACTCGCTTTCCCAGTCTGTCCACAGCCCAGGACTCTCTGTTGAGTGGGTGGACAGTAGGATTTTCTTCAGCCACGTCCTTTTTTGTGGTTGCCACCACCACCATAGCATCAACTGGTAGACCTCTGGACCAATGTGGGTTTTCCTCGGGTGGGGAGAGTATCTTGTCGGTTCTCCAAGGGATCGCCTCAACAGTCAGGGTTCTTCCAGGCACGCTGCACCATGAGCTGAACTAGCTCGTCGGCAGGCGGGGTTCACCCAAGAGGTAGAAGGCCAGGCACGGAAAGCCTGCAGGAACACGGACTCCTCAGACGAAGGATTAGTGGGCTTCCAGTCACCTCTCTGTTTCAGCATTTCAAGGATTCCTCTGAAGGAGACATCATCAGGAGGTGACTGTGGGGACCCTTCACCTTCATCGAAATCCATGTCCTCAGTTAGAGACTCTTCCAGCGAGTCTACGTGCTTCCTCTTGTATGATCTATTCCATGGGGGCTCTTCAGAGGGGGCTTCCAAGAAGAGTGGGTACCCTGTTTAGGGGGTTCCTGCAGCTTCACTGCCCAGTGTCCTGGGGAGGTGGCCTGTGGCCACTGTACATCAGGGGGAGAAAACTGGGGTTCCGATGTCGGCGGAATGTTTCCAGAAGTAAGTGCCCTCTCCATCTCATGGAAAGCAGGTCCGCCTGAAGAGGGATGGGAGCCTGGAACCGAGAAGGACAACCTCGAAACTGGGCTCATACCCCTCTCTGAACCCACTCCCAAAGATGGAGCCCCAAGCAGGATCGGTGCAGACAAAGCTCACAGCACCGAGGACGGAACCAAAGAAACACTCGGGACTGTGCCATGAACCAAAAAGCCTGCAGCCCAATCATGGGGTTGGGGAAGGACTGGTTCAGTGGAAACCGAGGGTGAAAGGGATGGCCCCGGAGCCTCAGTGAGGGTCCACTACAGGCACCGAGATGGGGGGGGTTCCAAAAAGGACGTTGGAGCAGGAGGCTTTGGAACCGGAATGGTCAAAGGAGGAGAATAGGCTGGAGTCCATGGAGAAGTAAACCCAAGTCCTGTAGGAGGATGGGTACTGGAAGGCATGGGTATCCTCCTGGCTGCCAACAGCTGATCCACAAGATGCACCAAATCAAGTTCTGAAAGGCTCCTTGTGGATCTAGTGGATACTCCCGACAGGGAGTCAGGTCGGTCTACAAATGGGATATACACTTGGCCTAGAAATAGATCTATGGATGGAGAGTATCGAGTCCATGGTGTAGAATCTACCAGCACTGATGCCTCTAGTGTAGAGACAGGAAGCAGTGGGGTCAAATCCAGTCTAATCGGGGCCGTAAAAGAGCTCAGTGCCGAAGGGGCACTTGGAGCCGATATGGTAGGTTCAATCATCATTGCAGAGACAGGCATCGAAGGTGTGCACTGTGCCAAAGCAGCACACAGTGCCGAAGTCGAACTAGGTGTGGCGAGGTCTGTAGTTGGTGCTGGAGACAGCATTGGAGCTTAAGCTGGCGCCGATATAGTAATGGTCGTAGTACCCGGAGCAGACAAAGTCGGTGCCAAAGAGGCGGATTTATGCTCTGAAGAAAGTCTTTGTACTTTAGTTTTAACAGACTTACCCTGGTCACCCGAGGGTGAAGAGGCAACCAAATGGGGCCTTTTCTTAACCTTCTTAGGAAGGTTTGAGACCTCCGTAGCAGAAAGGGCCTCTGAAAAGGGCATCTTAAGTAGGCCCTTCAGGATTAACTTAATTCTTGCGCTCATTCAGAGTGCACTTGCTGAATCTTTGGCAAATAACACAGGGAGGTTCCATCGAAAGACGGGACATCCTGGCAGATAGGTTCAGTGCTAACTTTGCCCCCCCTCTCACCCCCTAAAGAGCCCATCTCTATACCGGAAGAATGCACAGCTCCTGTAATCATGGCTGCACAGGTAAAAACCACAATCTCCAAAGCCAAGAACACAGCATCCATATGACCAGACAACATCCCAGGCTGTGTTCTACATGAACTACAGAACGAACTGGCACCCCACCTAAGTACTATGTTCAATCAAAGCCTCACCTCAGGCTTTGTGCCTGCTGAATGGCGCGCAGCGACGGTTATCCCACTCCACATGGGGGGGAGCTACCACTGACCCCGGGAACTACCGCCCCATTTGCCTGACAAGCCTGGTCTGCAAGGCCATGGAACGTATCATCATGGAACTTACAAACAAAGACACTGATAATCTCCAAACTCTGTACCCCACCCGGTTCAGGTTTGTAAAAGGCAGATCATGTCTCTTAAACCTGACAGACTTCTTTGAAGCAGTCACCAAAGCCGTAGACAAGGGTAAGGTGGTACACACAGCCTATCTAGATCTTGCCAAGGCTTTCGACACCATCCCCCACTCTGGAATTATAGATATACTCACTAAACTAGGTATAAATCCCTATGTCACAAGATGGGTTGCCAACTGGCTCACTGACAGAACCTACACTGTGAAAATAGCAGGCTCTAAATCAGACTTCAGACCAGTGACAAGTGGAGTACCACAGGGTTCAGTCCTGGGTCCTCTCCTGTTTGGTATCTACGTCTCTGAAGTACAGGCTAACACAGAAGGTCTTTGGCTAATGAAGTTTGCAGATGACTGCAAACTAAGAGCCATAACTGAAACTCCTAACCATGTGGACATCCTACAAAAGGGCCTCACTGAGACAGATGCCTGGTGTCAAAGCCATGGCCTCAAGCTCAATGCCAAAAAGTGCACTGTCATCCCCTTTGGTAAAAACTCTGTACCCATGAACTACAACAAAGGCGGCAGTATACTTAACACTGAAAGTCTGATAAGAGACCTTGGGACACAGGTGGACAGTAGTCTCTCCTTTGATAATCACATCACCACAGTAGTCAGGAAATCCTTCTACGTGGCACACCTCATCACAAAAGGTTTCTCATCCAGAAAAAAAGAGGTCATTGTTCCCCTCTACTCATCACTCATTAGACCCATTATAGACCCATTGTAGAGTACAACACCCCTTTTGGTATGTACCTCACAAGACATCTCCAACAACTGGAAAGGCCACAGAAATACCTTACAAAGAGGATTACCAGCCTCAAACAGATTCCCTACGCAGACCGTCTCAAAAAACCTCCAGCTTTACTCTGTTGCATATCGCCTAATCAGAGGTGATCTCTGCCTAACATACAAAGCTATGTCAAATCCAGAGCTGTTGGACATGCTCTACTTAAAGAAATCCCAATCCCTCCGAGCTACATGCCCTAGGGACCTAAAACTTGTCACCACAATAAACAGAACATGCCGGAGGGATAGATTCCTGTCCCAGAGACTTCCCATACTCTGGAATAAATGACCTATCTATATCAAACAAAGCTCCTCATTAGCACTCTTCAAGAAAAATCTTGATGATTGGATGGGAAATAGGAAATTCACCCCGGGGATCACCTCTGTGGCTCTGCTCGACAGTGGCACAGGAAAATAATTTTCTTGGGTGGCAAAAGCCAGGGTACCTTTTTGGCTCGGCCCCAGAGCCGATAGCCTAGTATCTACCTATGAACCCCCAAGCAATAAACAATCATTGTGAGAGTCAGTATTTGGAAGTTTACTATTACACGAAGTACAATGTTTGAAACCCGATGTACCCTTCTTATCAGGCATCTTGAAAAATTAAACACAACAATCAAATCCTCAGAGAAAACGTAACTTTTACTTTCTCTAAACCTATCAAATACACACAGTATCTATTAAAAGAGTCAAAACCACACAACTAGACAGAAAAAGGGAAGGGAAGGAAAGAAGGAATACCAGCAATGGTTAGGAATACCACAAGGGTATAAAAGAGGGGGGCCGTACCACCAATGGTACTTAAAAGATTACCAAATGGGTAGAAGCAGAAGAGAAAAAAGCATAAATCTAACTGTAAATATAAGGATTAGTGAATATGAGTCACAAACGAAAAGAAAACAGACAAATTTTCCCACAGGATATCAAAAAGTTTCCACTTAGCTGAGAGCTCGGCTGAAACACGGCTTTACAGTTACATGGCAAATGAGATCTGGGGTAACAGGGAGAAGGGCATTGCGGGTAGAAACTTAGCTCAAGAGTTTTTGGCTAGCGCAAGCTTGGTATTAGGCCACCTCGGTTCCGAGTCCTAGGAACCGAATCCATCAGTGATGAATGGAAAGACTTTATGATTTTTCCTATCCGAAAACTTTAGAAGGCTGGTTCTGATAATTGATGTTTCTGATAATCGACATTCGGATAATCGACTCTGTACTGTATATCTGGAGCTCAACATAAAGGACAATGATTTCCTCTAACCACTCATTCTTCCAGGAGTTTTCAAAGGATGGGGGTTGGTAGGTTGGGAGTTGAGGAAGAATGAAAATGGACAACACAGATGGAACTTTATGGTGAGTACATAACTTCTTTATCTGATGTTGTCCATTTTCATTCTATCCTCAAATGATGGGACACAGTCCCCAGCTACCTAAGATCTCAGGTGGACTCAAGGAAGGATACTCCTGAGCACAGTTGAATCACATGATGCTCTACCTCTGCAGACCAGATCCAATTTGTAATGAGTAACAAGGGTATGGGGGTAGCTCAAATTGCTTCTGCGCATATATCATCCACAGACATTCTAAAATGAAATACTGAAGAAGTTGCCATGGATCTAGTGGAATGGGCCATAATGGTTTTGGTAAGGCAATGCCCAATTTATTATAAATAAATGAAATACAGTCCGCCAGCTACCTGTCTAAAGTTACTTTGGCAACTGGCTTTCCCAATTTTACTTCTGCAAATAAGACAAACAACTGGTCAGTTTTTCTGATGAATTTTGTTCTATGCATGTAACATGTATTCACCCTTGTCAGCAAATTTAAGAAAGAAAACTGACAAATTAATGGGCCGATTGATATTAGATTCTGACACAACCTTAGGAAGAAAGGATGCATTAGCTCATAATATATCTCTATCCTTGTGAAAAATCAAGTATGGGGGTTTTGAGGGCAAGGCTTTTTTTCTCAGAAATTCGTCTGGCAGAAGTAATGGCTACCAGAAAAATAGCCCTCCAAAAAGGTATTTAAGGTCACACAAAGCTGCTGGTTTGAAGGAGGAATGAGCAACAGCCTGCAGTACCAGATTCAGGTCCCACGGGGGAGTAGGGTCTTTAAAAGGAGGTCTTAGAAAAAGAGTGTCTCGCAAAAACGGATTTGCAGAGCTTATGAGAAGTGACAGAAGAACCCTCAAATCCAATGTGAAAATTCAATATTGCTGTTAACTGAACCTTAACTGTTGAAGAACTAGCTCCTTCCTTAAAAAGCAGGGCCAAAAATTCAACGATGTTATGTATGAAAGCTGCAAAAGGATCAACATTATTTTGACAAGCTCAGTAAACGAACCTTTTCCATTTACTGGAGTAGAGAGTTTATGGAAAGATAAAAGTATATGTTGGACCGGTGAAGAGAGAATAGGTTCTCTGGCTACTAATGGAATTAGAGAAGCCAGGCATTCAGCCCGAGATTTGGTATGTCTGGATGAATCATGACTGTCAGGTGAAACAGAAGGTCTGCAGTCACATCCAGAATCTAAGGTTGGTGAAGTAAGTGAGGCCAAAGGAAGGGGAACCAAATCTGTAAAGGTCTGTAAGGTGCAATGAGGATGACTTTGCACTTCAACATAGCAGCTTTCTGTAGGAATTTTGGAATTAGCAGAATTAGTAAAGAAGACCGGTTGGACAATCATGAAGAAGAGCATCCTTTGGTGATTCCCCCTGCAGGGGATTAGGGCAAAGTAGCTACTGCATTTGTTGTTTTAGGGAAAAGCAAAAAGACTGCAGCAAGGCTGGCCCTCACTGATGGAAAATCATTTCCGTTGCGTTCTTGTTGAGGGATCTCTCGTGAGGTAGAAGAATGCACCTGCTCAGCTTGTCTGCTATCAGTCTGGACTTCCCCAGAATGTGTGTTGGTATGAGAAAGCAGATGGATGAGATCACCCACTGCCACACTCTGAGCGCTTCTCAACACAAGGAATATAATCTGCTCCATCCTTGTTTGTTGATGTACCAAGCTATTGACATATTGTCAATTTGAACTGCAGTCGTCCCCGAACAGAGAGCATCATGAAGGACCTGCAATGCTAAAAGCACTGCTCTCATCTCTAGGACATTGATATACAAAAGTTGGCCTCTTCGGGGATCAAGTGCCTTGGACTGTTTTCCCGAGAAAATGCCCCACCCCCACCTGGGAAGCATCCATGGTCACTATGGCCTTGGGCTGAGGGGGAGTGAAAGGACGGCCTTGTAGAACCTGGCCTGATTGAATCCACCACTGGAGATCTCTCTTGCATGTGTGGGTGATTCGTATTGGAGTTGACATGGGTTGGTAAAGAATCGACCATTGTGTTAATAGCATCCACTGCAGAATCCTCATGTAAAATCTTGGTAAAGGTACCAGTGTTATTGCCGTTGACATTGATCCTAGAGCTTGAAGGACCAAGTAGGCTGAAATCTTGGTACAGCAGATTATTTTTCTGACCTGTGATCTTATAGTCTGAACCCTTGTCAGTGGCAGTGAGACTATCATTGACCTTATGTTGAACAGTGCTCCTAAAAATTCCAAGTTTTGAGTTGGTTCCAGTTGAGATTTTTCGTAGTTTATGGTCATCTCCAGATGAGAACATGTCTGGATAACCTATCTTGCCTTTATTAACTGATGCCTAGTCAGGGCAGTAATGAGCCGGTCGTCTAGATATGGAAACAACCGTAATCCCTGCTGTCTCAAGTGAGCTGCTGCTACTGCCATACATTTGGTAAACATCCTGGAGGTTGTGGTTAGACCAAAGGGCAGAACTCCGAACTGGTAATGACTAGCTCACAGCCAGAAGCGTAAAAACCTTCTGGATCACCTGCTCATCTTTATGTGAATAGCATGCATCCTGAAGGTCTAGCGAGCACATCCATTTGTCCTTGCCCAGAAAAGGTAGAATGGACTGAACTGTGACCATCCCGACTTGGTGCACTGAGCTGACTTGTTTAAGTTGCTGAGATCCAAAAGTGGTCTCCAGTCCCCTGTTTTCTTTGGCACTAAAAAGAATCTCAAGTAAGTTCCGGATTCTAACTGGTCTGGTAGAACTTCCTGGATGACTGTTTTTCATAGCAGCTTTTGCATCTGAATTACTGCTTGTTCCCTCTAACTGGGTGGAACATCAGGGATTTTTCTTGAAACTGGAGGAGAAATGGAAAAGGGTATTATATAACCTGAAAATTATCCTCTGTACCCAAGTATCTGTTGTTACTTGTATCCAGGCTCCCTAGTGCAGGGACAGTCGACCCCCGAATACCTCCAAAAGAGGGCAATCATGCCTCCTTTCAGGAGCACTGGAAGGGTCTGCCAGAGGAGATATCTGGACCACTGGTTTTGTGGGCCACCTCTGCCTCTGGGTTTGCATCTACCATTAGAGTTCCCCCCTCTGCTCCAGGGGAACTTCCTCCATGTATGCCCTGGAAAGTTCTGTGGGATTTCTTGAACCACATCTTTCGACTGCCTTGTTGAGTCTTAGAAAAGGATCTTTGAGGGGTCGTAAAATGTATGCCAATGGCAGACAGGGTCCTTCTGTCCTTCTCACACCTGCATAATTTGTCCTTCATTTTGGGGCCACACAAAGATGTGCGGTCTAAAGGAGCACTGGCAAATGAAGATGAAGGGCTCTGCAAAATCAGACAAGTGCACCCAGGCATTCCTCCTCATAGAAAGGTTTGAACAATTGCCCTTGAGGTTCATTCAGCTACATGCAATATGAGCCTCATGGAAGAATTGGAAATAAATTACAGGGTAGTCAACTGAAGTCACAGATGATTGTACTTCTTCAAAAACGGATCCTGAGAGAGTATCCCTCTGTAACCTTATGAAATGTCCTAAATTATTCAGTGACCTTACGGCAAAGGTCACTGAAGCATAGACACATTTCCCAAACCTGTCCATTGTCTGTGATTCCCTGCTGGGGGGATGAACAGTGGAACCCTCGGCAAGTTCCTTTTCAGTGGCCACTGCCATGACCATGGCATCAACAGGCACCCATTTTGCCCAAAACTGTTTGTCAACAGGTGGTGCCATAATTTTGTCTGGTCTCTGAGATATTGGTTCAATAGTGTCGGGATCCTTCCAAGCCCGCAGAGAGATCAACTCAATGAGTTTGTTGGTGGGCGGAGTCACCCAGGAGGTAGACGGGCCAGTACTGAAAGCCTCCAGGAATACTGACTCTTCGGACAAAGGGTTGCTGGACATCCAGCTTCCTTTCTATTTTAAAATTTTGAGGATGTTGCCAAATGACACATCTTCAGAAGGTAACCGTGGGAAGCCTTCACCCTCACTGAAGTCTGTATCTTCTATGATAGACTCATCTAGGGAGTCCAAGTGCTTCCTCTTATACGTCTTCTTCTTAGAGACTTCCTTAGTGGATTACTCTGAGGAGGTATCAGAAGAAGTCGGGATACCATGTTGGGAAGCCTGGGGTATCAATACTGCTGCCCCTGTGGAAAGGGGGATGAGACTCCGAGCACAGACATCAAGGTTGCAGACTGAGGATTTGAGGGATAGGAACTGTCTGTGCTGCTGAGGCAGACAATGCTCTCTCCATAGCCTCAAAGGCAGGCCTCCCAGAGAGGAAGAGGACCTCGGATTCAAAAAGGCAAGCTTTTGGACCATTGTCCCCTCCCTGCTCTGAAGATGCCCTCCCCCAAGGCATAAGCCAGAGCTGAGCTAACCAGTGCTGAGGCGCCGAAGTGCAGAAATGCCTCCAAAAACTTCAGAGTTGACTCCACCACCTCAGATCTGACAGCTCTCTGGATCTGACTGACCCAAAGTGCTCAGAGTGAACTTCGGATCAAAGGATAAAGGTATCCACTGATCTGAGTCAGATGGAGCTGGATGGCTCAGATCCAAGGACTCTGAGACAGGGGAAGGAGTCAGTGGAGGAACTGGTAAAGGGAGTGTATGGAAGACCGGATCTCCTGACCCAAAGAGGAAGAAGCTGGAAAAGCATAGCCAAGAGAATCCTTCTTGCCACTCTTTCCACATCTTCTGTCAATAAACTCCCAGAAAAGTGAGTAGATATTACAGAGGGGGACCTGGGTTCTCCAAAAAGGGAGAGTAGACCCTGGAGGGAACTGGGTCCACTGAAGGGGAGTATATGTTTCTTGGCAAGAAAATACCGCTCAAAGGAGTAGCTGGATCGAATGTCTTTTTCACTGGACCAGAAGAAGTCGGATCAGACAAATCTTTCTTTTTCTTCTTTGTATCTGATGTTGAGGTCAGATTGGACAAATCCCCTTTTCTCCGTTCCGGATCAGAGGTTGAGGTCTGATCCAATAATTCAGATTTTTTTCTATTAGGATCCGATGGGGAAGCCGGATCAGATTGAGGTCTTTTTCACAAGTACTTCGAAGCCTTGGAGAAAGAACCAGAAGAACTCAGAGAATGAGACTTAGACTTCTTAAATTTTGTTGGCGACATAGCTACAGATAAAGCCTCTCTGAAAGAGGATGGAAGCAACACTTTTAGAATTGGTTTATTTTTTCTTTCAGTCAGAACTCTGGGATTAAACCAGGACCAATAGCGCAGTCCTCTTGTAGATGAAGAGGACCAAGGCAGTATACACAAAGTGTGGACATAAGAAGAAAGAAATTTGTGCCCACACTTGAGACATTTTTTGGACCCAGTCAGGCCTTTTTCTTTGCCATAGTGAAAACAAGAGAGAAATTTAAAGGTGAACACCAGGCAGAAAATTTTATATAGCTATATTATTATTTATTTATATATATATATATATATATATTTTTTTTTTTGGAAGAAAGATGCAAAGAAATACAGAAATTACCAGCAATGGTAACAAGAGAGGCTACACTAAGTGTAGAAGTGGGAAAAAAGAATACTAACAATAGTATTAAAGAATATAGGTTGTAAGGAGAAGAAAAGTGATAGAAAAGCTATTTTAACTAGTAAAAGGGATAAAAAATGAAGCGATAAGGTAAGGGTATAAATAAAAACTAAGAATTTTAAAGATTAGTTAAGAAAAGAAAAACTCACAATTTAAAAAGCACCTATCTGCTCGAGAGTGAAGTGACAACATGTCTTTTGCGTAAAGCAGCAAACGACATCTGAGGTACTTGGGGGTTTGTGCATTATGGGTAAGGGTGAAGCTAGAGAGTTTTTGGTTGACACTAGCTTTAGCAACAGCTGAGTTGGATCTGAGGGATCTGCTCCAAACTCAACAACTGAGGATCGAATGAAAACTGACATCAGATCACATTTTATAAACATGTTTAAAATGATAATACACAAGAAGCTTTTAAATACATAATTGTGTTTGAATGAAATGTTAGAGAATGGTCTTTTGATCAAATTATAATTTGATTTTTTAAGCTGATAAATCAAGCTGACCAGTTATGTTTTAAGCATCTTGGATACAATAAAGAGGTAGAAGATCCTCCAATGAAACATACGGCTGTAGGGGCTAGATCATGACTAGAACCACTGTGATTTTTTTCTAGAAATTAAAATCAAAATGTATGTCACACATGCAAAAATCATACATAACAGATTATACTGATCTTTTGAAAAGATAAAAACAAATGGCAATAAAAAGGGAAGACATATTAGTTACAGATATGTACTGCCATTGTCTACAGTCATACCACATGACATGGATACAGACCAAGTAGTGAATTGATGGAAGACAAAAACTTGTCAGTTAAAACATACGTTACTCACTGAATTGATGGACACTGAGTTGTGATGTTTTTAACAGAAGTGTGGTGTAGCCATAGGTGCTGCAGTGTCCCCCAGCTATGCCAATTTGGAATATACCCATGGAAAAATAATCATATGTGAAAATATTATTTTGAACATGTAAAGTGCTGGATTTGTTTTGTAGATGACATTTTTCATCTTGCAGAGTGGGGCTGAAGAGTGGGTTAAGTTTATACAATTACCACAAAAAAAGGACAGAGTGCAAAAGCAGTCACCAATAACCCAGAAAAGCACTCGGGCAGCCGTTTACGCCCCTGGAACGTTTATTAACACAGCACAAGTAAAAATAACGCTGAATACTTCACAGAACGTTTTCATCCAAGACTTCTTCAGAAAAAACATCTAAACCACCCCCCCCCCCCCATTTTATACCACTAGCAATTCACCTAAACCAATCATTAAAGACACAATTAAGCAGAAATAATTTGACAGTAAAATCAAAACAATGACTTAAACTAGGTTTACGATAATATAAAAAGAGCTTCTCATCCTATTATACTTCACTTGTTAAACAATCTAATGGTCCCTATCTATTAAAAACCTTGATTGATAAATATATATTGAAAATACAATGAATAAATAGTCCATTAAATTCCTAATGTATTCAGTGTATGAACACATACTAAAAACAATGCTTTAATGCCCTCTAGTGTCCAAAACATATCTAACACTAAATTCTAATAGTCCATAATGTATTAAATCAATAACAAAATGCAAAAGGTCTAAAACTTTAGTACAAACATGGAATTGTCAAACATCTCAAACATATTAAAATATTAAAATCACTAATAAGTAATAACTTTTAGTTATGTACTCACCATAACTTCAGATGTTTGGGATCCATCTCGCCTACATTCTGACTGATGGGTTCGGAGCCGATCCCTCGTCTCCGACTCGGCACGCTTATGCCAAAGAGCGAAGTCTCTTATTGGCTGAGCTTACTATATCCCAGGATGCACCACTATCAGTCCCCCAGATCTAGTTTGTCCGCATACATGCACACACGCATGCACTGCTTATATAACATCGACAGATGATACAAGATAAAAACAGTAGAACTCAAACCGTTCAATCTCTTCTGATCTCCAAGGCAGGGGGAAGGAGGGTGGGTATTAGGAATGTGGCGAGATGGATCCCAAACATCTGAAGTTATGGTGAGTACATAACTAAAAGATGTTATGTGATCCTATCTCGCCTACATTCTGACTGATGGGACAGCCCCTAGCACCTAAATCCTGGGTGGCTCACTGGAAAACACTCCTGAGTACCGTGGAACCAAATGATGCTCGCCTTTAGATGCCACATCCAATTTATAGTGGGAAATGAAAGTGTGCGGGTTGGACCAAGTAGCCGCAGCACAAATCTCAGAAATAGCGAGCTTGGAATGAAATGCAATAGAGGTAGCCATAGCTTTAGTAGAGTGAGCTTTGACAGATGTTGTAAGTTGCTTATTTGAAGAGGAATAAGCCTGAGTTATGCAATCTCTAATCCATTTGGCAATAGTAGCTTTAGTGATGGTTTTACCCAGTTTATTATCTGAAAAGGACACAAACAATTGATCTGTTTTTCGAATTTGTTGAGTCCTGTCTAGATAGAAGCGCAATTGCCTGTGAACATCCAATGTATGCAAGGTGTATTCCGCTTTGTTTGAAAATTTTGGAAAGAAAACTGGTAGCTCTAGAGATTGTTGGAGACAGAGATTAGAACAAACTTTTGGAACAAAAGATGGATTAGGTCTAAGTGATACTCTATCCTTGTGAAAAATCAAGTACGGTGGTTTGATAGATAGGGCTTGAAGTTCTGAAACTCTTCTTGCAGAGGTAATTGCAATTAAGAAGGCAGTTTTCCAAGACAGATATTTCAACTCACATGTAGCAGCCGGTTCAAAAGGGGAAGATGTTAAGGCACAAAGTACCAAATCAAGATCCCACGGAGGCGCAGGATGAAAAACTGGGGGTCTTAAAAGCACAGCCCCTTTCATGAAAGTTTTACATAATCTGCTGCTCATCAACGGTGGGTCTATGGATTCATGAAATTTGGAGATAGCTGCTAGTTGGACTTTAATAGTAGAGACTGAAGATCCTTGATTAAACAAGGATGTTAAAAATTTCAAGACCTCTGGTATCGGGGCAGTAATAGGGTCTAAGCCTCTGAGTTGAGCCCAGATAGCAAACCTCTTCCACTTACTGTGATACAATTTCTTAGTGGTGGGTTTGTGGGCTGAAGATAAAATGTGAATAACTTCCGGGTCCAAGGTGTGATTTCTGACTAAAGTCGGAAGTGGATGAGCCAAGCTGTTAATTTCAAAGTGTGAAGGGACTAGTGCTGTTGTCCCGACTGATGAACCAGAAGGTCCGGAGTTAGATCCAAAAACCAAGGACCGTCCAGAGTATATTTCTGTAGGTAGGGGAACCATACCTGACGAGGCCAGTACGGAGCAATTAGAATCATTGTGGACCCCAATTGGGAAGCTTTCTGGATGACTTTGGGGAGGAGTGGAACCGGAGGGAAAGCATAAAGCAGTCCTGTTGGCCAAGGTTGGACTAGAGCATCCGTAGCTGCCTCCCTTGACGGGGTCAAGGAAAAGAACCTTTTGCACTTCGTGTTTTGTGGTGTTGCAAACAGGTCGCAGCACGGAATCCCCCATCTTTTGAAAATCTGAGCTGGTACTGTTTCGTTCAGGGACCACTCGTGAGGAGAGAGAATAGTCCTGCTCAGTCTGTCTGCCAATACATTGGATTTTCCTGGAATGTGGGTCGCTACCAGGAAGCGGTTGGTAGCCACTGCCCATTCCCACACCCTCATGGCCTCTCTGCAAAGGGGGTAAGATCTGGTCCCTCCTTGTTTGTTTAGATACCAGACCACAGACATGTTGTCTGTGTGGATAGCGATAATGCCTTGAGGGAGAAACTTGTGAAGGGCTTGTAGGGACAGAAGTACAGCCATCATTTCCAACACATTGATATGGATAAATGTTTCGTTTGGAAGCCAAGAACCCTGAACTGACCTGCCCAGACAATGCCCCCCCCACCCCGTCTGGGAGGCATCCGTTGTCAAGGTGGCCACCGGAGGGGGTATAACAAAAGGTCTTCCCTGATTCAGATTGGATGGCAGAGGCCACCAGCGGAGGTCCCGTTTGCACGTTTCTGTAATCAGTATGTGATGATTGAGGGGGAGATCCTGAAAAGACCATTGTGTCGATAACAGCCACTGAAGAATCCTCATGTGCAATCTTGCCAGAGGAACTAGGAGAACCGTGGCAGACATTGAACCTAAAAGTTGCAGGACCATCCTGGCTGGGGCTTTGGATCTTAGAAGCAGGGCTCGGGCTTGACCTTGTAATGTTTGTATCCTTTCGGTAGGAAGGAAGATTCGCATTAATTTTGAGTCTATCTCTGCTCCTATGAATCTTATGCGCTGAGAAGGCAGCAAGACAGCCTTTGACCAGTTGAATGTAATTCCCAGGGAAGCACCCAGGGAGATGGTGGCTTGTAGGTTCTCTAGTAGTAGATGCCTGGTGGTGGCAGTCAGGAGCCAGTCGTCCAGATAGGGAAACACTTGGAATCCGAGACTCCTCAGGTGAGCAGTCACTACTGCCAAACACTTGAACACCCTGGGGGCTGTTGTGAGACCAAAGGGCAGTGCACAAAATTGGAAATGACTGTCTCCCAGACTGAAGCGCAGATACCTCCTGGACGCCTGATGTATCGGTATGTGATAATAGGCGTCCTTGAGATCTATGGAGCACATCCAAACATCTTTCTCCAACAATGGGAGAATGGATTGTAAAGTGACCATTCGGAATTTGGACTTCATGACGGACTGGTTTAGTTTGCTGAGATCCAAAATGGGTCTCAGGTCCCCTGTCTTTTTTGGCACTAAAAAGAACCTTGAGTAATTTCCGGATCCGATCTGGTCTGTGGGGACCGGTTGGATGACTCCTTTTTCTAGCAGCTTTGAAGCTTCTACGGCTGCAATTTCCCTTTGACTGGGTGGTGGGTCCGGGATTTTTTTGGACGGTGGGGTGAGTGTGTGAAGGGAATGGTGTAACCTCCGGCAATCCGAAGCACCCATCTGTCCTGAGTAATAGACTCCCAGGCTTTTAGGTGCTTGGCAACGGCACCCGACTGGCTCGAGCAGCACAGCCGGGCAATCCCTCATGGAGTGTGGGAGGCTGAAGAGCCACGAAAGGACTCGCGGTCTCCAGTGTTGCGGGGGCCTCTGCCGCCTCTGGGACGGCGTCTCCCAGAAAAATTTGCCCGTCCTCTGCCTCTGGAAGGGGAATCTTCCTGCTGTTGAGGAAAGAATTTCTGTGATTTGCGGAACCACATCTTCCCTCCTCTTTTAGCCTTGGGATAAGGCCGAAAGGGAGTGGAATAACGTGCTCCTATGGCAGATAAAGTCTTTCCCTCTTGCTCACAGCGGGTAAGAGTGTCTTTTACCTTGGGTCCAAACAAAGAGGACCCATCAAAGGGAGCGTCGGCAAAGGAAGACTTGAAGGCCTCCGAAATGACACAAACGGAGCCAGGCTTGTCTCCGTAGAGCCACGCCTGTGCCTGCCGCTCTGCCCGCCCCTTCGGCCGCATATGAAATGAGCCTCATGGACGAGTTAGAAATCGAGGTGAGGATAGCCAACTGAGAGCTAACCGACTGAGCTAGCTGCTCAGGTAGGTTACCTGAGAGGGAGTCTGAGAGCTCCTTGACCAGATCCCTCTGTAGTCTGGTGAAATGTGCCAAATAATTCAGGGACCTCAGAGTAAAGGCCGCTGAAGTCAGGGTGCGCTTCCCATACCGGTCCATGCTCCTAGACTCCTTATTAGGAGGATGGACGGACGTTGAAGCCTCTGCCACGTCCTGCTGGGTAGCAGATGCCACCACCATGGCATCTACAGCCACGCCTTTCATTAAGAACTCCTTCTCGGGTGGGGCAGACAAAAATTTGTTAGGGTGAGAAGGCACTGGTTCCACAGTATCTGGATGTTCCCACGCCCTCCGACAAACCAAATCCAGGAGCTCGAAGGGCGGAGACACCCAGGAGGCGGAGGGCTGAGCCCGAAGGCCTTGAGAAACACCGACTCATCAGCGGAGGGGTTTGGAATTCCAGCCGCCTCGTTAAGGATCTCTAGAATGTCTGCAAATGAGACATCATCCGAGGACGACTTTGGGGACCCCTCCGCATCATCAAGATCAGTGTCCGATGTAAGAGACTCGGGGGGGAGTCCACGTGCTTCCTCTTGCACGATCTCTTCCTTGGGGGCTCCTCCGAAGACAACTCCGAAGAACCCTCAGGAGGAGGGGAGCCCCAGTGGGGGTAACCTCAGGCCCCGGGGCTCCGCTGCCTAGAGACAGGGGAACTGCCAAAGACCCAGTCTCCATGCCCAGGGAAGGTGCCGGTAAAGCCGTAGAGATGGCCGAAGAAGACTTGGCCAAGGCACTCCTCATAGCTCTGAAGGCCGGACCCCCAGAATCCTGGGAGGGTCCGGTCTCCGAGCCATGATAGCAGACGGAAGTCCCGCGCAGCACCGAGAGGGAGGCTTGGAACCGACAGCATTGGCCCCGAAACGTCACCCCCGGGTCCGGCCGAAGAAGTCCGTGTACTAAACTCAGACCCGAAGGCCGGGGTTGGAGTAAGGGTCGGAGCCGACCCTAGGATCTCCACTGGCTCCATCAGCACCTGCTCCGACGGAGCCGAAGCGGTCGGAGGAGGAATGGCAATGGAATGGGCTATCGGCTCCGAAGCCAAGTGGGTCGGAGCCGAAACAAATTTCTGAAAGACTGGGGACTGGAACAGTCTTTGGAGCACCCTGTCTATGTCCGAATCTGACATCCTTGATGACCTGGAAGAGACCGAATGGGTCCGAGTAGGCCTCTCCAACGGCTCCAAGGGACTAGGGGACCGGCTCCGAATCGACTCGACAAATATCGGCGCCGAAGAAGTGTCCAAACCAATTTCCATCGGTGCGAAGGGCTTCGCGCCGAGGAGGAAGTGTCTGAGCGGACAACCTTCATCGGCTCCGAGATCAGTGGAGCCGATGAAGGTGACCCGCCTCTCGATGCCCCAGCCGCCGGCTCCGAACCCAGAGGAGTCGAGGCTGGAGGCATCGAGGCAGACCGTTCCGCCCTCGGCTCCGAAGTCCGTGGAGCCGAAGGAGAAGCCTGCCTATGTCTTTTGGTGGTCGGTTCCGACGGACTGGTCGGAGCCGACGCCCTTTTCTTTTTAGCAGGAGGAGGAGAGGAAGCTAATGCCTCTTCAAATGATGGTTTAATAAGGCCTTTTAGAATAAGTTTATTTTTCCTCTCTTGGAGGACCCTCGAGGAAAAAGCGTGACAGACGCTACAGGACTCCTGCAAATGTTTGGCGCCCAAACAGTACACACAGAGAGAGTGATCATCTGTGATCGACATTTTGAAACTGCACTTAGTGCACTTTTTAAACCCTGAAGGCCTAGGAGCCTGTGACATTATGGCAACCAATTTAGTGTATAACCAGTAAAATACAAAACACACTAACTATCACAGAGAAATTCTTTCTTTTTAAATCAAGAACTGTCATAAATAGAAAAGTATGACCAAGGAATACAAGAACCTTTAAAATAAAAGGAACTTGACAGACAACGGCTGACAAGGGAAGGCCCTTCAACCCAAATGGAACCTCCAGTCAGACAAAACGCAATCACTACACAAAGTTTTTCCACAAAAAAAACTTCAATCATACACAAAAATACGATATAGCTGTTAAAACAGCTTTTTGTTGAATTTTAAAGGAATTCCTGACAGGAAAGTAAGAGAAAAACCCTACTTAGCTCAGCCAAGCTCGAGACCACGTCTTTGCTTGTTAGCGGCAAACGAGATCTGGGGGACTGGTAGTGGTGCATCCTGGGATATAGTAAGCTCAGCCAATAAGAGACTTCGCTCTTTGGCATAAGCGTGCCGAGTCGGAGCCGAGGGATCGGCTCCGAACCCATCAGTCAGAATGTAGGCGAGATAGGATCACATAACATCTATCATTTGTCTGTTTGAAAACATATGTATATAAGGGACATTTCTGTCTAAAAAAATGTTCTATATTAAAGATACATTACACTATTAATCAAAAACATTTTTTTTAATTTAAAAAAAAAAAAACAACTTTGAGTAGTGACTCTACAATTTGCCGCTCTTAATTTCAATACAGGTGCAAGCGAGACCACCTCGTTTAGGTCCGACCATTTATTTGCTTCCAAGACCAGCTGCCAATATACTTCTCTATATTCTATTTGGGTCCCCCTCTAACATCCATTTGAACTTCTTCCAACACAAAAAATGTGAAAGAAGCCTCCTTACATATGTGCGTGCGTTTATACAAAGTATTCCTATTATTACCTTTCTTAATATCGTAACTATGCTCGTAAATTGTTCTTTTTAAGCACCTTTCCGTTTTCCCTACATAAAATCCTTCGCATTTTCCACATTGGGCCATGTACACTAGCCCCTCTGAATCACAACTGGAGTAATCTTTTGCTGTAATACATCTCCTCCTACTAGGGATGTTAATCTTTGATTTGTTGGAAACAAATGAACATTGTCGACAAGCTCCACATTTGTACTTCCCCACTTTCTTATTTCTTTTGCAAGGATCCTTCTTTTCTAAAATACTTTTAATACTTTTGCCTTTTCTGAAAACAAATTTCAAGGGATAATCAAACTTTATATTTAAGTCTGACAACTTACTATACCTATCCCATTCTTCTTTCTAACCACTTTAGCAATGTGAGTGTCAAAAGAAAGGTTTCAGCGTCCTCACTATAATCTAAAACAAAAATGTTTTCAAATCTGTCCTTCCTACCACTTACAAGTGGGTTTCCTCCTACATTAGTATTTTTCTTCCCCAAAATCTGAGCAAATTTATTATTTCTATTTTCAAGGACCTCCTTAAAGGTCTCTAGGTTGACAGTGACCCAGGTTGACAGTGGCCTTTCTTTTGACACTCACATTGCTAAAGTGGTTAGAAAGACCTTCTACATTGCCCACCTGATCATGAAGGGATTCACATCCAGATCTAGTGAGGTCATTGTTCCCCTGTACTCTTCACTTATCAGACCAATGATCGAGTACAATGCCCCATTTGGGATGTATCTCACCCGACATCTGCAGCAATTGGAGAGACCCCAAAAGTTCCTCACCAAAAGGATAAAGGGACTCCAAAATCTGTCATATGCTGCCAGATTGAAGAAACTCCAGCTCTATTCAGTCGCATACCGTCTGCTCAGAGGTGACATGTGCCTGACATACAAGGCCATGTCCAACCCGGAATTAATGGACATGCTCCACCTCAAAAATCCAAATCCACCAAAACCACTAGAGCAAGCGACTTAAACCTTAGCACGGATATAAATAGGACGTGCTGGAGGGATAGATTTATCACTCAGAGACTCCCTATGCTGTGGAATAAAATCCCGGTCCATGTGAGGCAGAGCACCTCGCTGACTCTGTTTAAGAGAAATCTAGACCTGTGGATGGGAGATCGTAGGTTTACCCCGGGAATCATCTCTGGGTCACTGCTGGACAGAGGCACAACAAACTAATGGGCACAGTATTTTTTCATATAAGGGGTGGCGTAAGCCACAATAATTTGGGCTAGGCTTATAAATGCCTTAGGGCAGATAGCCTAGTATAAACCTATGAACCTATGAACCTTTCAAAATTCCAGTAACGGTTTCAGCGTCCTCACTATAATCTAAAACAAAAATGTTTTCAAATCTGTCCTTCCTACCACTTACAAGTGGGTTTCCTCCTACATTAGTATTTTTCTTCCCCAAAATCTGAGCAAATTTATTATTTCTATTTTCAAGGACCTCCTTAAAGGTCTCTAATTGTTCTCTCAGGGTATCCCCTTTCCAAGAACATAGACTTTAATAATTCACCTTCCTGCATAAAGTCTTCATCCTCTGATGTCATTCTACTGCCCCTGACATACTCCCCTTTCACAATACTCTTTTTTGCATAAACGGATGGGCACTCTGGAAATGCAAGAATGAATTACAGTAAGTAACTTTCTTGTGTACCTTAGATGTACATTTTTTACTACTACGGTCCATCCCACTGCTCACATCTAAGTAATCAATAGACCCATAGCCTATTTTATAGGTGAACCTTAAAAATTATGTACTATAGTCCAAGAATTCACCAAACTTTTCCTCGCTCTCTATCCAGAACAGACATATTGTTTGTTTGTGTCTTTCGGCTTTTCCCGGTTAGGGGTCGCCACAGCAGAACTCCGGTCCGTTAATGATTGGTAGTGGATTTTTACGTATCGGGTTACCAGCCCTGATGCACAACCTTCAATGAAGGCACGCCCCATTCACGTATGCCTCCACACAGAAGACGCTCTAGCTGAGAATCTAATGGGACAACGTCTTGCTATGAGGCGACAACGCTACCGCAGCACCACCACCGCAGTATCCAGATATCTAAAAAACGTTTATAGAGAACCGAACAATCTTTGTATACAGACTTAAAAATATATTTCTTCTCCAACCAAGCTAACACCAAATTTGTAAATGTTGGCGAACACATGCCTCCCCCCCCCCCCACTGCTACTCCAATCAGCTGCCAAAAGAATTCTCCCTCAAAGTAAATAAAATTATGTTTCAAAATCAATTTCATTAATGTTAAAATCACATAAATATCCATGTCACTAAAATCCTTATTGTCTCAAAATTTCTTCAAAAAATTCCAAACCTTCTTTGTGTGAGATGGAAGTAAAAAGGTCAACCACATCTATTGTAATAAAAATCATGTTCTCTTTAAGTAAATCACTTTTCACATTTCTAAGAAAATCCCATGAATCCTTAATTGCATTTAAGGAAATTTTTTTTATTTAAAATCAAGGTACTTCGCAATAGGGGCTGCAACAAATTGACTAGCTGTTACCACTGGTCTCATGGGTGGGTCAGTTAAATCCTTCTGCACCTTCGGGATGCCAAACGTGGTGGGTACTCTTGGTTCCTTATTATGCAAAAACTTAAAGGTCTCTGTGTCCAAAACCCCCTCCAATACCAAATCATTTAAAGATGCATAATTTTTTTCTATGCAATGTTTATTTCATTCACAGAAACCTTAGAATACTTAATTTCATCATTTAAAAGATTCATCATTTTACTTTCATATATGATAGAATCCATGAGAACTGTACCCCCACCCTTATCCGGTTTCATGACTCTAACATATTTATTGTCCCAAAGTGCGTTTAAAATTGACCTTTCCTCCTTAGTTAAGTTAGACCATATTTTGCTTTTCATAACTTTGTCCCTTAAACTATTTTCCACCATATTCTCAAAGTTCTTTAATTGCGGATGCAAAGGTGGATTCCAAACACTCTTTCTTTAACATTTCTACTTTTTCCCCTTGCTCGCCTAACAATAATTCCAAATTTTTCTTTCTGACAAACATTTTTAAATCAATAAGCAAATCGCTTATCTCACTTTTCCTCTTGGGGACGAACTTAAAACCTTTTGCAAACAATTCAAAATAACTTTCATTCACTTCCAAGCTACTGTAGTTAAAAATCTTTTATCCATTAAATGTTAATGTATTGCCACTACTAACTATCTGGTTAGTTATTTGACTCGCCCCTTTATTATCTATGGATGCAATATGCTCTCCTTTTGAAACATTTGGTATCCATGATTCATTCCTTTGTTGTGCCACCCCCTACAATTGCCCTGATAATAATCCACATTCCCTTTGTTTTTTAGTCTTTCGGACCTTCGGAGGGGGGGATACCCTAAAGGGTCATTAATGTCACATGGGCCTTCCACACTCTCATTAAACATTTCATAGTTGATGTTATATCTGTCATCCATTCTTCCATTATTGGAACCCCATCCACCTGTCCTATAGAATACCTTCTCCACCCTAGGCAGGTTGGTGAAATGCCTTGGTTTAGAGTAATGTGTTTTCAGTGTATATTCAGTAAGGTCCCTATCCATTTTTCTTTTTTTCCTATAAACAATATTGTTTATCTTCTCATCAACATGTTTCCTTAATTCAAAATATTTTCTTTTTTCTTCTTCCACGGTAAATAAATCATTAACCAACAAATATTGACCTTAATAATTCTCTCATTTAAAACTTCCATAACACTTTCATTCTGTCTTAATACAGCTTTTAAAATCTCAAAACCACAGTTATCAAAAATATCTAACAATTCCATATGAAAATCCGACCCCTACTCTACATTATTAGGAAATTTGTACACTCTTAAGCCTTTAGGCACAATTTTTGACTTAATACATTCTTTTAAATATAAATTGTCCACACTTAGCGTTTTAAATTTAAATAAATCATTCAATTTGTGCACATTATTAGCATAGGTATCTGAGTTATCTGCAACCACTGTTTGTACAGGTTTGTCAAACTTAACATTTTGCTTCAACCAAGTCTCTAAATTAATGTCCTGCTGTTCCACATTCAAACTGCTTAGATTAGATAACATACACTCACCTCGTATCCTCGAGGTGTTTCCCTGTTCCTTGCCATAGACAATCTCCCTCCTAGAAGCTGTTCCGTTTACTTTTAGTAGCTCAGGAGTCCTTCTTTCATCAAAACTATTAATATTAGCAGTTCCAGCCTCCCCATCTGAATGCCGATGGTTATTCTCTCCATTACAGACTTCCTTAGCTGCACACGCCTCCAAATGACCCGATGATGAAACATTAGAGGCGGGTCTTACCAATGAATGGCAAATCAGCTCCAAAAGATCAATCAGCTGTGCTACATGTCCAATCAGAGCCTCTACTGCTCTGTCTTTGCTATTTCTGACTGAAATAGCCTCGGGCGAAACAATAAGCTCATCCATTGTCAAAAAAAAACGCAAATTACCACACAAAACGGACAGAGTGCAAAAGCAGTCACCAATAACCTCAGAAAGGCACTCGGACAGCCGTTTACGCCCCAGGAACCTTTACTAACACAGCACAAGTAAAAAATAACACTGAACACTTCATAGTACGTTTTTGTCCGAGACTTCATCAGAATAACCATCTAAACCACTTCCCCCCATTTTATACCACTAGCAATTAATTCACCTAAACCAATCATTAAAGACACAATTAAGCAAAAATAATTAATTAGACACAGTAAAATCAAAACAATGGCTGGAACTAGGTTTAAAATAATATAAAAAGAACTTCTCATCCTATTATACTTCACTTATTAAACAATCTAATGTTACCTATCCTTAAAAAATAGAAGTTATGTTCTTACCATAACGTTCCATGTTAGTTGTCTTCTTCTCGCCTTCTTCTTGCTGGATGGGTTCGGAGCCGACCTCGGCTCCGATTCGGCCACTGTAAAAGCTCGAGAGTTGGTTCCACCGGCTCGAGGCTCCCCTTATATCCCACAATGCTAGGCGAGAGTTACCTCAGATCTCGTTTGTAAGCTAACCCCAGCTTATAATAGTAACAGAATAACTCTAAACAGAGTCCACCTCTAACAACAGGAAGAAAGAAGGGTGACCTACATCCTGAACCAGGAAATATGCATAACAGCATATGCCTAAGAAAGAGGTGGTAGAAAGAGAGGTCACAATCACAACTCCTCTAGGTCTGTCCAGGCCAGGGGGAAGGAGGGTGGGACGCAAGAAAAGGCGAGAAGAAGACAACTAACATGGAACGTTATGGTAAGAACATAACTTCTATATGTTAAGTTGTCTATCTCGCCTTCATTCTTGCTGGATGGGACCGCATCCCTAGCACCTTGTCCCGGGTGGCCTAACGGAACAGACTCCTGAGAACAGTGGAACCAAAAGTTAGCTCTATGCCTAGAAGCTAAGTCCAACTTATAATGAGAAATGAAAGTGTGAGGAGTAGCCCAAGTAGCCGCTGCACAAATGGTGTCAATAGGCAGTCTGTCTTGGAAGGCTAAAGAAGTAGCCAAAGCTCTGGTGGAATGGGCCTTAGGTTTATTAGGCAGTTTTTGGTGTCTAATTTCATATACAAGGGAAATCAAAGATGTTAGCCATCTGGATAATGATACCTTTGAAACTGAAAGTCCCTTTCTGCTTTCATAGGAGACAAACAGCTGATCAGATTTTCTGAATTGTTTTGTTCTATCCAAGTAGTACCTCAGTTGACGATGAACATCCAGGCAGTGTAATTTTTGTTCAGACCTATTGGAATATTCTGGAAAAAAGACAGGGAGGTCAATGCTTTGATTTAGATTTGACGTCGAGACCACCTTAGGCAAAAAGGACGGATTAGTTCGTAAGGATACTCTGTCCTTATGAAACAATAGATAAGGAGGTCGACAGCTGAGTGCTTGAAGCTCTGAAACTCTTCTAGCTGAAGTAATAGCTACCAGAAAAAGAGTCTTCCATGATAGCAATTTTAAAGAACAGGAGACTGCAGGTTCGAAAGGGGGAAGAATCAAAGAAGCAAGAACTAAATTTAGGTCCCAAGGAGAAGGAGGATTTCTTATAGGAGGTCTGAGAAGAAAAACTCCTTTCAAAAAGGCTTTGCAAAGCTTGTGGGACATTAAGGCAGATTCAGAAATACCCACATGAAAGTTAGAAATAGCTGCCAATTGAACTTTAAGAGTAGAGCCAGATGAACCTGCATGGAAGAGTTCAGCTAGAAAATCAAGGACTAATTGGATGGAAGCAGTGAAAGGATCTATGTCCTTTCCTTGAGCCCAATATGTGAAGCGTTTCCACTTACTCAAATAAATCTTCCGAGTGGAAGATTTATGGGAAGCTATCAAAATATCTCGAAAAGAGTGAGATAATTGAGGAAGCCTGGCTAAGGTTGGAACTGGAGGAACCAAGCAGTGAGGTTCAGAGAGGGGAGGGAGCGATGAAACTGACCCGACTGATGGATCAAAAGATCTGGAACTAGGTCCAGATTCCACGGTCGCTCCAAAAGAAATTGATGTAGAAAGGGAAACCACACCTGTCGAGGCCAGTAAGGAGCAATGAGGATCAATGAGGCCTTCTGAGCGATAGCTTTCTGTATCACTTGAGAGATTAGTGGGAAGGGAGGAAATGCATACAGAAGTCCCCGGGGCCAAACTTGGACTAGAGCGTCTCTGCTGGGTTGGCCAGGTAAAGGGAATAGAGTGAAATATTCTCTGCGCTTGCTGTTTTGGGGAGTAGCAAAAAGATCGCAGCAAGGCTGACCCCACTTGAGGAAAATTTCTCTCACAACAGAGTCTTTCAGAGACCACTCGTGAGGCATGAGGA
The DNA here is from genome assembly GCF_019279795.1 of Protopterus annectens. Taxonomy (NCBI): domain Eukaryota; kingdom Metazoa; phylum Chordata; order Ceratodontiformes; family Protopteridae; genus Protopterus; species Protopterus annectens. The sequence continues at coordinate 1,568,713,829 of NC_056737.1, forward strand.
TAGCTCTGCTCAACTTGTCCATAATTTGATTGGACTTCCGGGATGTGCGTTGCTATCAGAAATCGCTGAGAAGAAATCGCCCATTGCCACAGTCTGAGTGCTTCTCGACACAGGGGGTATGACCTGGTTCCGCCTTGTTTGTTGATGTACCACACTACAGACACATTGTCTGTCTGGATTGCAATCGTTCCCAAGGGAAGAGAGTCTTGAAGGGCTTGCAACGCTAAAAGCACTGCTCTCATCTCCAGAACATTTATGTGCAAGTGGCATTCGTTTGGTTGCCATGTGCCCTGGACCGTCCTGCCCTGATAATGCCCCCCCCACCCGATCAGGGAGGCATCCGTTGTCAGAGTAGCAACCGGAGGGTGGAACAAAGGGTCTTCCCAACAAGAGCTGAGGGGAAGACATCCACCACATGAGATGATTTTTGCACACTTGCGTGATCATAATGGTGTGAGACATTGGAAGTTCCTGGTATGACCACTGAGTAAAGAGCATCCATTGAAGGATCCGCATGTGGAATCTGGCTAATGGAAGCAGAGGTATGGCCGCCATAATTCCCAACACTTTCAGAACTAACCTGGCTTTGATTCTGTTGTTGTTGAAAAGGAGTGAGACCAGTTTGTGAATGTCTGTTATTCTCTGATGTGTTAGTCTCGCAGACATGTCTACTGTGTCTAGATTTGCGCCTATGAAAGTAATAGTACGACAAGGCGACAAAACAGACTTTTCGCAATTTATTGAAATGCCTAACTTTTGACAAATGCGAAAAGTGTAATCCCTGGCCATCAGAAGGAGATGCTTGGTGGGAGCTGTGAGGAGCCAGTCGTCCAAATATGGAAACACCTGGAATCCTTGTCGTCTCAGGTGAGAAGCTACCACTGCCATGCATTTGGTAAACACCCGGGGGGCAGTGGTGAGACCAAAGGGCAGGGCCCTGAACTGAAAATGACTGGTTCCCAGCCTGAAGCGGAGGAATCTTCTGGAGCGTCTGTTCATTTTTATGTGATAGTACGCATCCTGAAGGTCTATAGAGCACATCCAGTTTCCTTTGCCCAAGACGGGAAGAATGGATTGCAGCGTGACCATCCGAAATCTTGTTTTCTTGACTGATCTGTTCAAGATACTGAGATCCAAAATTGGTCTCCAGTCCCCTGTTTTCTTTGGAACTAAAAAGAACCTTGAGTAGATTCCGGATCCTTGCTGGTCTGCTGGAACTGGCTGAATTGCTCTTTTGCAAGCAGTTTTGAAATTTCCAAAACCGCTAGATCCCTTTGAGCGGGTGGAACATCTGGAAGGGATTTTTTTGATTGTTTTGGAATGCGAAGAAAGGGGATAGAGTAGCCTTCGGAAATGACGGACTGTACCCATTTGTCTTGAGTCAGGGATAGCCAGGCTTCTGGGTACAGTGACAATCTTCCCCCGACTGCCTCCGAAGATGGGCAGTCGGGCAACACCTCAGGGATGCTGAAAGGGCTTGTCAGAGAAGGCTTCCCGATTGCCCTGGTTCTGCGGACCCCCCCTGCCCCTAGGGCGACGTCTACCATTGTTATTCCTGCCTCTGCCTCTGGCGGGGAAACGACTCTGCGCGTCAGGCGAAGTCCCTTGAGATTGTTTACGGAACCACATCTTTCCACCTTTCTGGCCTTTGGGGTAAGGCCTAGAAGAAGTAGAAAAACGGACTCCGACGGCAGAAAGGGTCTTGCCATCAGTTTCGCACCTAGTCAAGGTTTCTTTCACTTGAGGACCAAAGAGAGATGATCCATCAAACGGGGAGTTAGTGAAAGACGTCTTGAAGGGGTCCGCAAAATTGCATAGCCGCATCCAGGCATGCCTACGTAAGGCCACACCTGTCCCTGCGGCTCTACTCGCTCCATCAGCCGCGTAAGAAAGAAGATGCATGGAGGAGTTGGTTATGGAGTTAAGGGTAGCCAGCTGCGTGTTCATCTTATCTTGAAAACCCGCAGCTGTAGGGTCCTTTAACATTTCACTCGCTTCCTTGATCAAGTCCCTTTGAAGACGAGTAAAATGGCATAGGTAGTTCAGCGAACGCATGGTAAATGTCGCTGATGAGAACATCCGCTTCCCGTACCTGTCCATGGACCTAGATTCCTTGTTAGGTGGATGGACAGGTACTGAAGGATCAGCTAGCTCCTTCTTAGTGGCAGCAGCTACCACCATAGCATCCACAGAAACTCCTTTTGTTAAGAACTGTTTGCTGGTGCCGTTATGAACTTGGAGGGTCTCCTGGGAGTGGGGTCCACTGAATCAGGAGCCGTCCATGCCTTCTTAGCAACCACCTGCATGAGGGGGTCAAAGGGGGGGGACACCCAGGAGGTGGAAGGGCGAGAGCCAAACGCCTCAAGATACACAGATTCATCCTCCGAAGGGTTGAGGGCTGGCCAATTTCCCCTCTGCTTCAGGATCTCTAGAATGTCTGCAAATGAGACATCTTCAGAAGGGGAATGGGGGGAACCCTCAGAATCATCTAAATCTGTGTCCGACGTGATGGACTCAGGTGAGTCAATGTGTTTCCTCTTACACTTCCTCTTCCGAGGGGGCTCTTCTGCCAAATCAGGAGAGGCCTCGGAAGAGGATGAAATCCCCACATGGGGTTCCTGAGGAGCTGGCTCTCTGCGGTCCGGGATGAGGGAGTGAGTCGACTTGACCTGAGGCACTGTAGAGGGAGGGGCGGACAGAGCCGACTGTGGAGTAGAGCCAGGCTCTAACACACTCCGCATGACCTCGAATGCACCCCTGTCAGGCAAAGCCAGAGGTCCCCGCTCCGAGAAGCTAAGAACCTCCCTTGGCACCGACAGTGATGGCTCCGAGGCCGATGTCGGAGCCGAACTTACCAGTGCCGAAGCACCGAGAGGGAGAGGGGGGTCGGACAAGGGTCCGATGCCACTCACCCCCTCGGAGCCGACGAGGGAAGTCCGGCCGAGATTCTTCAAGGAAGAAATCGGAGCCGGACGGAGCCGAAGACAATTGTATCGGCTCGGCGCTATCACAGTCTCGGTTCCGGCGACCCGGCTCTGAGCTCAAGAGAGTCGAAGGAGGAATATATTGATGGACCGGGGCAGGCATCGACTGATGAGTCGGGCTCTGAAGCATCTGGGCCAGTGCCTCGGACTTAAGAAGTCGACTCACTACCCTCTGAAGGTCATGATCCGACAGCCTCGATGACCTAGAGGAGTGAGATCTTTGGCTCCGTTCAGACAGCAGGGGAGATCCTGGAGCCGAATGAACGGAGCCAAGGGATGGTGACCTGGACCTCTTCCTAGTTGTCGGCTCCGAAGGTCTGGTCGGAGCCGACACGGAATTTCTAATACCTCGGCTCCAGCCGAGCCGAGGAACCACAGAAACTGTGGACTGAGACTCATCGGCTCCAGCCGGAGCCGATGTAGACATAGGTTTAGAAACCTTAGGTCTCGGCTCAGATGTCGGAGCCGAAGACCTAGATGCCTTAGAGGGCTTCCCTGTAGATACAGAAAGGGAATCCTCTGGCTTGAGTAAGCCCTTAAAATTAATTTTTTTTTCTTTCCTGCAGGACCCTGGGGCTGAAGCCATGGCACACAGCACAGGAGTCCTGCAGGTGCAAAGGTCCCAGACAGTAGACACAAGAAGTGTGAGCGTCTGTCAGAGACATTTTCTGACAGCACGCATCACACTTCTTGAATCCGGAGACCTTTGCTTCTTTAGACATAACTAAAGGTGTAATCACACACACAGTCACAAACACACTAATTACACCTTGTCTAGTTTAAATTATAATAAAACACTAACTAGGTTTTTAAAATAAGAAAATAACACACACACTCCACTAGGGAAAGAAAAAAGGCCTGTAGGCCCAAGGGAAGAACTTAAAGTTCTTGAGGGAAAAAAACGGGAATTTTTTAGAAGGGGATAAAAATTTCTCTAAACTAAGGGAAATAAATAAAAATATTAAAATTAAAGGGGTTTTAATAGACTAACTACACAAGAAAAGTCACTTACCAAGAACCGGTAGAAAACCAACACCTCGATAGCTGTAGCGGCAAACGAGATCTGAGGTAACTCTCGCCTAGCATTGTGGGATATAAGGGGGCCTCGAGCCGGTGGAACCAACTCTCGAGCTTTTACAGTGGCCGAGTCGGAGCCGAGGTCGGCTCCGAACCCATCCAGCAAGAATGAAGGCAAGATAGACAACTTAACATCTTTGATTGATAAATATATATTGAAAATACAATGAATAAATAGTCCATTAAATTCCTAATGTATTCAATGTATGAATACATACTTAAGTTTATAAAATATTAACATAATTCATTTTTTCAATTAAATGTAGATATTTTTAGGCAAATATTTACAAGAGCTGTTGTGAAACTTTACAGAAAAAAATTAAACAGAAAAATATAATTAGTAATATTATCCTACACTTTTACAGTATGCATCCCAGGAAGATGGGTGAAAGTCCTAAGGGAGAAATTGTTAAATAAATAATGTAAAGGATATGCTTTTGTTTAAAAGTTACCCTGGGGACATAATTTAAGAGAAAATAAAGCAAGCCGTATTACACATCAGTAACTCTAACAAAGAAGAAAACAAGAAAGATGATGGTGACTAGAGTATGGTTATGGCAAATAATGTATCCTCTGGACAAGGAAGAAGTTAAGAATATAATAGAAAATAATTGGAAAAGACTGTTGCCCCATGACCTGTTAGTTATGAAATTAGGGACAAAACCTGTTTTATTATGGAAAAAGGAAAATGTTTACAGAAATCTTTGAATGCATGACCCAATATGTCTTGCCCTGACCTAAATACTTTTACTGAAGGGAGACTGACACGAGAACTACACAAAGGGCACGTGGAAAAAAAAAATAAGTTGTTATGTTCTTAAAATAATGTTCCTTCTGTGTTGTTGATATTGATTCATTCATGATTGATAGGTATTGGTTCTGTCCTCGGAACCGAGTCGGCCATTATAACAAGCTCACTCCAGCAAAAATAACTCTCGAGCTAAGCTTACCCATAGTGCCCCTCTATCACCTCAAATTGAGTTTGCCCGTAAGAAAGAAAGCGGAGGCTTTGTCTGAGCAAATTCCCTATCATGAGGCTAGGACCAAATCTAAAACCAGCAGGAGTCTTATGGAGGGGGTAGGAGGGTGGGATGTCATGAATGAATGAAGATCAACAACACAGATGGAACGTTATGGTAAGAACATAACTTCTTTATCGGATGTTGTTAATCTTCATTCATTCATGACTGATGGGACACAGTCCCTAGCTACTTTATGTTCTGGGAGGCCCTATGGAAGGATATTCCAGAGCACCATTGAGCCAAAGGATGGTTTCCCCCTGGAGACCAAATCCAATTGGTAACGAGTGATAAAAGTATGAGGAGTGGCCCATGTGTCTGAAAGTTCTTGAATGGAAGGCAACAGATGTCGCAGCTGACCTGGTTTGTGTGTGCTTTGACCTAGTTGGTAGGCAAAGGAAATACAATCTTTCAGCCATTTAGCTAGGGTTACTTTAGAAACAGGTTTTCCCAATTTTGGTCCTGAGAAGGATAAGAATAACTGTTTAGATTTTCGTAGTGACTTAGTCTTGTCCAAGTAGAAACTTAATTGTCTATGGACATCCAACAAATGCAGACAATATTCTGCTTTGCTTTATTAGAAGAATTGGGGAAGAAGACTGGCAGATCAATTGATTGATTAATAGTCAAATCCAAAATAACTTTGGGTAAGAAGGAGGGGCTAGCCTGAAGTGATAGTCTGTCTTTATGGAAAACCATGCAAGGTCATTTTATGCATAAAGCTTATTGTTCAGATATTCGGCTTGCTGAGGTAATTGCTACCAAGAACAGAGGTTTTCCAAGAAAAAAACTTCATATCGCAACTGGCAGCTGGTTCAAAGGGAGGATGAGTCAAGATTTGTAGAACTAGTGTCAAATTCCAAGGTTTGACTGGTTCCTTGAAGGGTGGTCTAATATGTGTAATGCCTTTCAAAAAGATCTTACAGAGATGGTGAGATATCAAAGATGAGTCCTGGAAGCCATTGTGGAAGTTTGAGACAGCCGCTAGGTGTACAGGAATAGTGGAAGCTGCCACTTCAGAATGAAGGAGATTTGATAACTAATCCAGTACAGAACTAACCGAAGACAAAAAGGGGTCTAGCCCTTTTTTTCGTGACCAAACTATCAATCTTTTCCATTTACTGAGATAAAGTTTCCTGGTGGATGGCTTATGGGAAGTCAGAAGGATGTTTCGTACAGGGGAGGATAGATTACTCTGCCTGGCAATTACTGGAAGTAGAGGAAAGCTATGTCAGCTTCAGGCTAGAAATGTTTGGATGGAGCAACCCTTGTGGGTGCAATAGTAAATCCAGAGTTGGAGCCAAAATCAATGGTCAGTGAACTAGATGAGGCCAAAGGAAGGGAAACCAAACTTGTCGGGGCCAATGAGGTGCGATGAAGATCACTCTGCTTCTCAACCAAAGAGCTTTCTTTAGGAATTTTGGGATCAAAGGAAGAGGAGGAAAAGCATAAAGATGTCCTGTGGGCCAATCGTGTATTAGAACGTCCCTCGGGGGGCTCCCCCTGAGGGGGGATTAGGGCAAAGTAGCTGCTGCATTTGTGGTTTGCGGGGGACATGAATAAAGTGCAGCAAAACTGGCCCCAGCGGTTGAAGATCTTCGCTGCTATCACAGGACTGAGGGACCAGTTGTGAGACAGGAGAATGCATCTGCTCAGCTTGTCTGCAATCACGGTGGAATCCCCGGGAATGTGCATTGCTGTCAGAAAGCGGTTGGAAGATATTGCTCATTGCCAAACTCTCATGGCTTCTTGACACAACGGGTAGGATTTGGTTCTCCCCTATTTGTTGATATACAAACTACGGACATGTTGTCCAACTGGATAGCAATTGTCTCTGAAGGGAAGACAGATTGGAATGTTTACACCAGAAGCACTGTCTTTCCCTGGAGATGCCCCCCACCCCATCAGGGATGAGTCCGTGGTCACTATGGCCTTGGGCTGAGAGGGTGAGAAGAGATGACTCCATAGGCGCTTTTCTGGCTTCATCCACCAGTTTAAGTCTTGTCTGCATTTATTTGTTATGCGGATCAGAAAGGACATAGGATGAGCAAAAGAGAACCACTGTGATGCTAGGAGCCATTGTAGAAGTCTCATGTGTAGTCTGGCTAGCGGGACGATAGTAATAATTGTTGTCATTGATTCTAGTAGTTGAAGGACTGCACGAGCTAAGACCTTGTCGTGATTGAGTATCACTCGGAGTTGAGAGCTTAGTCTTTGGAGCCTGTGAAGTGGGAGAGCGACCAGGCAGGACTGAGTGTCGAAAGTTGATCCTATGAATTCTAGATTTTGAGTAGCTACCAGTTTGGACTATTCTTCATTTGAGATCCCTAGAGATCTTGCTAGATGTAGGGTGTAGTGTAAGGTTAGAAGCAGCAGATGCTTGGTAGGGGCGGTAAGGAGCCAACAGTCTAAATACGGAAACACCCGTAATCCTTGCAGTCTCAAGTGAGCTGCTACCATTGCCATATATTTGGTGAACACTCTGGGGGCTGTAGAGGGACCAAAGGGCAGTGCTCGAAATTGGTAGTGATTGGTTCCCAGCCAGAAGTAGAGGAATCTCCTGCAGCATTTGTTCACTGTTATATGACAATACACATCCTGGAGATCTATCCAGCACATCCAATTGTCCTTCTCCAGGAATAGGAGGATAGACTGAACCATGACCATCCGGAATTTTGTGTGTCTGACGAACTTGTTTAGGATGCTTAGGTCCAAAATTGGCCTCCAGTCCCCTGTCTTTTTTGACACAAAAAAAGAACCTCGAGCAAAATCCGGATTCTATCTGGTCTGGTGGGACTGTTTGGATGACTCTGTTTAGAAGCAGCTTTTGAATTTCCTGTGCTGCTGCTGCATCCCGTTGACTGGGTAGAACACTGGGAATTTGCCTTCGTGGCCTTGGGTAAAGGTCGAAAGGGATGTGATAACCTCTGGTAATTATTGTCGGCACCCAAGAATCTATCGTTATGGATTGCCAGGCAAGGTGGTGGAGAGAAAAACGTCCCCAACTGCTTCCAGAAGTAAGCAATCGGGCCGCTCTTCAGAAGCGCTGATAGGGCTGTCCAGAGAAAGAATCCCGGGATCCCTGATTATGTAGACCCCCTCTGCCTCAGGAGTGGCGTCTATCTGATGTGTTTCCCTCTTTGCCCCAGGAAGAAAACTTGCCACGTGTGTCACGGAAAGGACACTCGGATTTTTTATACCACATCTTTCCACTCCTCCAATTCCAAGAATAGGATTATTAGGGAGTGGAAAAACACAGACCCACTGCAGACAGGGTCTTGCCGTCCTTTTCACACCTGGCTAATGTGTCTTTTACCTCTCGGCCAAAAAGGGAGGAAGAGTCAATGGGAGCATTGACAAAGGAAGATTTAAAAGGTCCGCAAAGTCACATAAGCGCATCCCGGCATGACGTTTTATGACAACGCTTGCACCCGCTGCTCTAGCGGCCCTTTCGGTACTATAAGAGATCAACCACATGGACGAATTAGATATGGATTCCAGGGTGGAAAGCTGTGAGGCAACTCTGTCACGTACCTCATCAGATACTGCTCCTGTAAGGGTTCCGGAGAGTTCCATGATCAGGTTTCTCTGGAGACGGGTAAAGTGTGCCAAGTAATTCAAGGACCGAATGGTAGAGGTCGATGAAGCATACACCCACTTCCCTAGTCTGTCCATCGTCCAAGACTCCCTGTTTGGAGGATGGACAGTAGGACTCTTCCTTGGCAAGTTCTTTCCTAGTGGCTGCCACTACCACCATAGCATCTACTGCTAAGCCTTTGGACCAATGAGGGTGATCCTCTGGAGGGGAGAGAATTTTGTCTGATCTCCAGGAGATAGGCTCAACGATGTCAGGACTCTTCCAGGCAAGCTGCACGATGAGCTGAACTAGATCTGCAGGCGGTGTCACCCAGGAAGTAGAGGGTCGAGCACGAAAAGCCTGCAAGAATACAGACTCCTCAGAGGAAGGGTTGGAGGACTTCCAGTCTCCCGGCTGCTTTAAGATTTCTAGTACGTCCCCCAAAGGAGACATCAAAGAAAGAGGAATGTCTTATAAACAAACTGGTGCTGCAACAACAGCAAAATAAAAATAAAACAAAAGCTGCACCAGAACCATGAGACTATACAGAAAACCACTGAATCTTGTTTACCTCATTTATTCTAGCAAGAATAAAAGAAATTCAGTGGTTTTCTATAGTCTCATGGTTCTGGTGCAGCATTTGTTTTCTTTTTATTTTCCCAAAGGAGACATCCTCAGGGGGTGACCGTGGGGACCCTTGCCCCCATCATAGTCTGTATCTTTGGTAAAGGATTCTTCAGGGGAATCCATGTGTTTCCTCTTGTATGATCTCTTGCAGGGTGCTTCCTCACTGGGGGCATCTGAAGAGAGAGTGCCCTGTGGTAGGGTATCTTGAGATTCCCGCGTTTGATGTCTTAGAGTAGTGGACTGTCAGCTACAGTCCAGAGGACAGGTATATGTGGCATTCTGGCACCGAAGGAACCAGCTGCGAGCCTGCTGAGGCAAGTGCCCTCTCCACCACCTGGACAGCAGGCCCACCCAAAGAGGGATGGGAGCCCAGAACCGATTAAGACAACCTTGGGACCATGGTCACACCCCGCTCCGATGGGCCCAACCCCAGGGAAAGAGCTGCGGGAGGACTCGGTGCCGTCAAAACAACCGGGTCTGTAGTAGACAGCGCTGTAGAAAAATAGGTGCCGTGCTAGGGGTCATGGTGCCTACAGACCAGTCATGATCCCGAGGATGGCACGGCTCCGATTGAGTCGAGGACCAAAGGGTAGGCTCCAGAGCGATGGTAAGATCTACCACTGGAACCAAAGAAGCTGGAACTGGGATAGGCGTCAGCATCGAGGGCTCCAATACCTGCAAGGAGATCGGTGGAGGAGTATATATTGGAGTCTGTGGAGAAAATTCCTTGGCTCTGGGTGGGAGGGAGGATTTAAAAGGAGTTGGAATTCCTCTGGCCGCCAGGAGCTGATCCACAAGTCTCACTACATCAAGTTCCGAAAGGCTCCAGGAGGAGCGGGTTGACATTCCGATGGAGAATCAGGCCATTCAAGAAATGGGCTCAACTGTTGTCCAAAAAAGGGATCTACCGATGGGGAATATCAGGTCTGATGTAAGGTCTCGCCCTTCTGCACCGTAGTCAAAGGACCAGTAGGTTGCGTTGGAGGGGGGTAGTGACCGGAATTGGGGAGACTTACTTTTGGTGCCGAGAGGGGCAATGGTACTGTAGCAGTGGTTGGTACTGTAGGTGTTGAAGTCATGGTCAGTTCCATAGCAGAGGACGGCACCGTAAATGGAGTTTTAGTCTCCGGTGCCAAGATGGGTGCAGAAGTCAATTTCGGATGTTTTGGTTTCATGGGGGACTTAACACATTTAGGCTCACTGGTATGAGGAAAGGAATGTAACTGACTCCTCCTATTATGTTCTGTTTGAGGTAGGGTTTTTATTTTTATTTATTTTATTTATTTACATTTGTTGACCAGGAGAGTCCGACTGGACACAGGTCCATTTTCAGAGGAGGCCCAGGGAGAAAAACTCCACATTCAAATGTTTAAGACATTATACAATTAGAGAAATATCATATAAAATTATAGACACTGTTACAGCTGTAGAGCTTAAGACAAGATTAAACAAAGTTGTACAACAGCTGTAGAACAAGAAATTAAATTTTAAGCCATAGTGACAGATGTTGAACATAGTTGCAGATGTAGAACAAATTCATCAGTTGGCTTTCAGCAGAAATTTGGGAATCAGTAGATTTGGGGGATAGGCATACAGGAGACTGGGGGGGGGGGGGCAATCATGGAACAGAGTGTCCCTTGGTGATTCTCCCATGTAGTGATCAGGGCAAAGAAGCTGATGCACTTGTTGTTTAGGGGAAATGCAAAAAGATCACAGCAAAGCTGGCCTCAGTGAGGGAAAAGCATTTATCCCCTTTCATGTTTTGAGATCAGTCATGAGGCAGTAGAATGAACCTGCTCAATTTGTCAGCTATCAAGTTGGATTTCCCAGGAATGTGCATTGCTATCAGAAAGCGGTTGGAGAGATTGCCCACTGCCACAATCTAAGGGCTTCTCGACACAAGGGATAACACCTGGTTCCCCTTTGTTTATGTACCAGACTACTGACATGTCTGTCTGTACTGTAATTGTCCCAAAAGGGAGAGAGTCTTGAAAGGCCTGCAATGCTAACCGTACTGCTCTCATTTACGGGACACTGACGTGCATTTTAGCCTCTTCAGGGGATAAACTGCCTTGGACTGTCTTCTCCAAGAAGTACTCCCCACCCCCCAATATGGGAAGTGTCCATAGTCACTACAGCCTTGGGCCAAGGGAAAATGAAGAGGCAGCCTTATTGAACTCGATCTGATTGAATCCACCACCAAAGCTATCTCTTGCATGCCAGAGTGATTCTTATTTGGGCTGACGTGCACTGATAAAGAATTGACCATTGTGCTGCTAACATTCTTTGAAGGATTCTCATATGAAATCTTGCTAGAGGAACTAAACATATGGCCACTGACACTGACCTCAAAGTTTGAAGAATCAAATGGGCTAAGACTGTGGTACTAAGAAGCATTTTTCTGACCTGGAATATGACAGTTTGCACTCGAAAGAGGAAGAGAAGCTGTCAAAGAAACTATGCTGAAAACTGCTCCTATGAATTCTATTGTCTGAGATGGCTGTAACTGAGAGATTTGTTGTAATTTATGGTTATTCCCATAAGGGAGCAAAGTCTGGAGTTCCTAATCTCTTGCTCTTATTAGTAGACGCTTGGTTGGGGTGATTAAGAGCTAGTCATCCAAAAACAACTGGAATCTCTGCAGTCTCAAGTGAGCTGCTACCACTGCCATGCATTTGGTGAACACCCTGGGGGCTGAGGTGAGACCAAAGGGAAGTGCTCTGAACTGGTAGTGACTGGCTCCTAGCCGGAAGCGTAAATTGCTTCTGGATTATCTGTTCACTTTTACATGACAATATGCATCCCTAAGGTCTACTGAGCACATCCAGTTGTCCTTGCCTAGAAAAGGCAGAATGGGCTGAACTGTGACCATCCAAAACTGTGTGTGCTGAACTGCTTTAATTCTCTGAAATCCAGAATTTATCTCCAGTTCTCTGTTTTCTTTGGCACTAAAAAGAATCTTGAGTAAGTTCTGGATTCTACCTGGTCTAGTAGGACCTCTTGAATGACTCTCTTTTAGCAGCTTTTGTACTTCTAGTGCTGCTGCTTTTATCAGGAATTATGCATACAGGTGGAGATGGCAGGGAAAAGGGAATTATATAACCTCTGGAAATAATTCTCTGCACCCATGCATCTTTTGTTAAATCTAGCCAGGCTTTCTCGTGCAGGGATACAGCCCCCCCCCCCCCCCCCGGCTGTCTCCAGAGGTGGACAATTGAGTCTCCTTTCAGGAGCCCTGGTAGGGGTCTATCAGAGAAAATCTCTGGACCCCTGGTTTTATAGACCTCCTCTGTCCTGTGGATGTCATCATCCATCTGAGTTCCCCCTCAACCTCTGGGGGAACCATCTCTACGTGGATCTTGGAAAGGACCCCGGGACTTTCTGAACCACATTTTCCGACCTCTTCACTGATTCCTAGAAAAGGATCTTTGAGGAGTTGAGAAATGTAAACCCACTGCAGAGAGGGTTTTTCATGCATGGAGAGTGAGTCTCTAACTTTAGGGTCAAACAAAGAATTGCTGTCAAAGGGTGCACTGACGAACAAGGACTTAAAGGGGTCCGCAAAATCACACAAGCGAATCCAAGCATGAATCCTTTATCCCATGGGTTCAATTCCCAGCTGTTACAGTAGTACTATAAGCCCCAACATGACAATATGTCATAAATTCAACATCTTTCTCATTCCAATCTGCAAGTCTTAAAAAGTTATGCCATTAAGCATTCCATTGCTGACCACTGGAATCTGTGTTAATGGGTTGAACATCATACACGGCAAAGTTCAATGCCATGTTTCACACCTTTACTGGTTTGTGATGCAAGTAGTGCCAGTGTATCTGCCAATGAGTCCACCTGGTTTCAATTGTGCAAAAGCAGGTGGCAAGGCTGTATATGTCTGAGCAATACCAGTAGCAAACATAGTTGGCGAGGGGGAGAATGGTCCTAAATTTAGAGCACAAAGGTGGGGTGTTGAGGAATCAAGGATATTTGTGGCACTTCTTGTGAAGCTCCATAGTTGTAGGCTGCTGCAGGGAGATTATACCAGGTCTCAATATAAGGCTAAGACTTGAAATAGCTTAGTAAAGGCCATTTCCAAAGCAACAGGCATTCCATGCAATGTGGAACAATGTTGTCACCACTACACTGACCTCAAGAACTGGGAATACCTCATAGTTATCTAGGTTTACTGACCCATAACCTATTATATGGCATTAATGATCTAGCCAGCTAGTGCATGTACTCATTATGCTTTCATATACATTTCTTTAGTTTTTGCACTGTACAGCTGCAGAGGAGATAGCTGCAAAATGTGAGGCACACTAGCAGATCAACTCACCTCAGAGAGGTACAGGGTAATTATGACTCCAGCACAAATGCAAGCATTATGTTATTTTTATCCCTCAAGTACTAGCAACTTCAGCAGGCATAAATCAACCTTCATCTCAAGCATGCATACCCCTCCCCAATAACTCTTGCTGCGTACATTAGGCAATGAGAAGATGTGGGTTCAGTTACCAGAAGCAATAACTACTTATTTTTACTGGATAAGTAGTTATAAATTATTAAGGGAAATATGTCAGTAAGAATTAAATTATGGTAATTGCAATTATTAAATTAGGATGCATATTTCCTATCCATCATATGGAACTAAAGGCTGATGTTTCTTGTATCATAGCAGTGTGATTTCCTTATTTTATGACACAAATATCTTTCCATCACATATGGATGTGGTAAAGGTATCTTCTTCTTTTGGCTGCTCCCGTTAGGGGTCGCCACAGCAGATCAACTGTTTCCATTTCCTCCTGTCCTCTTCATCTTGCTCCGTCACACCAACCACCTGCATATCCTCTCTCATCACATCCATAAACCTTATCTTAGGCCTTCCTCTTTTCCTGTTACCTGGCAGCTTCATCCTTAGCATCTTTTTCCCAATATACTTTGTATCCCTCCTCAGCACATGTCCAAACCAACGTAATCTTGCCTCTCTGGCTTTGTCTCCAAACCTTCCAACCTGGGCTGACCCTCTAATATACTTATTCCTAATCCTGTCCATCCTTGTCACACCCAGTGCAAATCTTAACATCTTCACCTCTGCCACGTCAAGCTCTGACTCCTGCCTTTTTGTCAATGCCACTGTCTCCAACCCGTATAACGTAGCTGGTCTCACTACCCTCTTGTAGATCTTCCCTTTCACTCTTACTGGTACTCGTCTGTCACAAATTACTCCTGACACTCTTCTCCATCCACTCCATCCTGCCTGTACTCTCTTCTTCACCTCTCTTCCACTCACCATTACTCTGAACTGTTGATTCCAAGTACTTAAACTCATTCACCTAAGCCACCTCTACTCCCTGCATCCGCACCATTCCCCTATCCTTCCTCTCATTCACACACATATATTCTGTCTTAGTCCTGCTGACCTTCATTCCTCTTCTCTCTAGAGCATATCTCCACCTCTCCAGGGTCTCCTCCACCTGTTCCCTACTCTCACTACAGATCACAATGTCATCTGCAAACATCATAGTCCACGGGGACTCCTGTCTGATCTTGTCTGTCAACCTGTCCATCACCATTGCAAATAAGAAAGGGCTCAGAGCTGATCCTTGATGTAATCCCACCTCCACCTTAAACGCATCAGTCACTCCCACCGCAGACCTCACCGCTGTCACACTACCCTAGTACATATCTTGTACCACTCTTACATACTTCTCTGACACTCCCGACTTCCTCATACAATACCACAGCTCCTCTCTAGGCACCCTGTCATATGCTTTCTCTAAATCCACAAAGACACAATGCAACTCCTTCTGACCTTCTCTGTACTTCTCCAACAACACTCTCAGAGCAAACATCGCATCTGTAGTGCTCTTTCCTGGTCTTTCCTGGCATAAAACCATACTGCTGATCACTAATCATCACCTCCCTTCTTAACCTAGCCTCCACTACTCTTTCCCATAACTTCATGCTGTGACTGATCAGTTTAATCCCTCTGTAGTTACTACAGCTCTGCACATCACCCTTATTCTTAAAAATCGGTACCAAAACACTTTTTCTCCATTCCTCGGGCATCTTCTCACTTTCCAAGATTTCATTAAACAATCTAGTTAAAAACTCCACTGCCATTTCACCTAAACACCTCCATGCTTCCACAGGTATGTCATCTGGACCAACAGCCTTTCCGTTCTTCATCCTCTTCATAGCTATCCTTACTTCCTCCTTGCTAATCCACTGCACTTCATGATTCACTATCCGCACATCATCCAACCTTCTCTCCCTCTCATTCTCTTCATTCATCAACCCCTCAAAGTACTCTTTCCATCTGCTCAACACACTCTCCTTGCTTGTGAGTATGTTTCCCTCATTATCCTTTATCACCCTTACCTGCTGCACATCTTTACTAGCTCGGTCCCTCTGTCTAGCCAATCGGTACAGGTCATTTTCTCCCTCCTTAGTGTCCAACCTTTTATACAACTCTTCATATGCCGGATGTGGCAAAGGTATACAATAGTAAATTATTATAACTATTTATGCTTTGCCAAACCAAGCTTTTTGAAAAAATACAGGACTACAACATGCAGTGTATCTAATTATCCCTTTTACTTGTCTTTCTTCACTCTTTATTGCTCTTTTTTGGGGGACAGGGTTATAATTTATTAATCTGCTATTTGCATAACTTACTCCTGAAAAATCAATAATCAACAGCACTGAGAGGTACAATGACCACTGTGGCCGAGCCACTGCCATACCTCCCCAAATAGAAGCAGAGAAACCCAGCACTTTGGGGTCACAAATTGTTGTCAGTGTTGCCTCCACAAACCCTGCACTACCTGCTCCAACTGCGTCAGGCAACTCTGCCTCAGCTCCTGGTGGTGCAGTTGTACTCTTCAGGAGCAGAAGTACTGGAAGTGACGATTTTGTCACCTAGCAGAAGCTGACAGGGCTGGTTGAGGACATAATGGAGAGAGGTTTCAGTGCATGTATCAGCAGGGTTGAAAAGGTCCAGTGTCACATTGCAAAGATGCAGCCACGTCTGGCACAGACCAAATGAGGTACTGCAGGAGACAGTGATGACAGTTCTGAGGGTGAAAAGGTCATGTGTCGCACTACAAAGATGAAGCCACGTCTGGTACAGACCAAAGGAGGTGCTACAGGAGATTGTGATGACAGTTCTGAGGGGGAGGACTAGATTCTCACAGTTTTCAAGCTGGACGTCAGTGTACCTCCAATATCCACTACCTCTGCCCAATCATTGTGTCTCCCAATCTTTTGTCTCCATTACCATCTCTGTCTGTCTTGCATGTCCTGTTTGTCTTCTGCGTTCTTGCCAACCTACCCTACCCACCTGACCCTCTCAATCCTAAGTACCTTTCCTAACACCCCCCTAAAAATGCTGCCTGTCCCACACAAAAAAAACTGTGCCCCATACTCTCCACTTCACCTGTGCACCATCTTGACACAAATGATTTGGTACAACTGGCCACATAACATTATTCTGTTGCCATCCATCAATGTGTGGTGACTCTGCAAAGTCATGAAATTGTGTGTACAAGGGTACATTTACATTGTAAGGAACTGGAGAGCTATGGAACTCTCCCAAGACCCTCCAGCAAATTCCTGTATTCTTTGCTGTGTGGTACCCTCTGCTTGCAAACTCCATTTTCACCACTATCTTATCAGCCACTTTTTCTCACATTTAGTCTGGTAAAAAAAAAAACAGATTCCCACCCAACATACACAGCTAGAAATTGCCCATGGAAAAGCCTTCACTTTATGTCTTTGGCATTTGTGCAGAGTTTGGCATAGCACAGCAATGCTGAGTGACAGTGAACACTGCAACTTTTTACTGCAAAAGATGAAGATTTCTATTTAATCTGCAGTGGTCCATTTATATTCGTGCAATGTGCTTAAATCTGCTGCACTATGTAAATACACAGTAAAGACACACTAAAGGCAGTACTGTGGAACAGTTAATGTAACAGTTCTTAGGTTGCTGGATATATTAATGCAGCAGTTCCTTTGTGGTGTGTTGAGATAATTACCATGTTTGTAGCCTATTTTTTGCATAGGGTCATGGGTTCAATTACAGCTGTATGTCAATTTATTACTTTATGACGTTTCATATTCCTGTTATATACTTAACTGCAAACATCTGTATTTCTCTCCATATAAAACATTTTATTAAAATAACATTAGACTAGTGCAGCAAGACATCATTTAAGAACAATGCTGCCCCAACAGGGACACTTATTCGCCTACCTTATCTTGGTTAGGTATTCATGTTTATTGCACTATTCTACCCCTTATTTGTACCTATAGCAAGCAATTTATTGTACAGAGCATGACAGATTAATGATTTAATTAGTAAGACAAACACCATTCAGGTGTTACTACACATCTCAGAAAACATATTGCTGCGATTCTCTGCATCTGTCTCAGTCTCCTCTGTTCACCCCCGTTTGCTTCATTAAGTTGTCACTGTACTTAAATTCAGTTATTTTAATGCTGCGCAGTAGTAATTCCTGCGTGGACTTAACAGCTAATGCTCACACGTTTAGAAACAGTTTTGGAATAATTTCAAGGGTTTCAATCCAAGCATTAGCAAATTGTTACTGACTGTTTTGGGTAAACTAATTTATCTGCACCCGTTGGGTACATATTGTTCTGAGCCATCATTATCCTTCTTCTGTCATATTTACTTTGGCCCTGTCTCCATGTCACCTTGTCAATGCATCTACTCCTTTCTATATCATTCATTTTTCACCACTTCAATTGCTCAATGTCTAGAGTCGAGCAACAAATGCAACTCAGGTTAAGTGGAAGTCCACAGTTCATGGCAATATCTTGGGATTTTACCATCTTTATCTGCATTAATTTGTTGCACTTTGCACTGCTGTGCTTAGCTATGTTTAGTCACTTTAATGTACTTTTAAACAGGAACAGTTGTATGTACAGATTACAGTATGAAATAGGGTAATGAAGATGAATACATATATTCAGGTTTGCTGAAATCTGCTGACCAACTAACTATCACAATTACGACTTTCTACATACTATGTTTAGACAATACTCACATGTACATGTTTTTCTTGGCATGCTGTAAATGTTCAAATTGTGACGCTTACCACTACTGCCAATGGGTGACGGGCACCAGTGTGTGTCGTCCCCAGGCTGGACCATTAATCAAGGAGTCTGAATCCTCGCCACTGACACTGGAGAGGGATGTGCACTTGGAATACAAATGGCTACACTCAGTATTTCCACATCCTGACCTCTGTGCATCAAGTAGAATTTCCCTTAAGAGCACACAGGAAACACACACAGTCTGGAGTTTGGATGTCTCTATGTCTGTCTCACTCCAGTTCTCCAATAAGACTCCCCACTGGTACAGCTGCAGGGTTAGGTCCTCAGCCAAGTGTCCAAGCAAAGTATTCTAGCACCCTCTCTGTAAACCCAGTGCTTCGTGTCCCTGCCCCCAAGCAGCTGACACACACACACACTTGATTTTGTAGCTGACACACACACACACTTGATTTTCTTACACACACACACACACACACACACACACACACACACACACACACCTGGGAAAGGCTGACCGGATTACCTGCTGTGGCCCCTTCTCCCCAGAGTATAAGGTAGTTATCATTGCCACTAGCAATCAGCTACTCTACGGCCCTTGACAAAGGGTACCCAATTATACTGTGTAATATTAATGGTAATACTTCACCAAGATGGCTAGGCCTTCTGGAGTGGCCCACACAGTGTCACCAAATAAATGCAAGTACTCTCAAATGTTACATACTCTCTACAAGATCCATTCACAATAAAAGTTTTAAATATATTTAATAATAAAAAAACATGAATTGAATATATATTCACAGCAAACCAAAGAGTTCAAATCACAGAAAATATTGAAAACAACATTGATGGACAGACTCATACAAATAAAGAAAAACAATCTGTAAACTAAGCTTCATTATATTCCTGATTGAATCTAAGAGAATTTACTGTTCCCTAATAACTTGCTTGGGCAAGGCAAGATGAAATACGTGAGCAGTCTTTCTAGTCAGGTTCTCAAACAGAATACTCTACCCTCTGAGATTACTCTCTATAAAATATAATATCCAAGATGACTCTCAGAATGACCTCAACTGGTCACCTGACTCTAGGTTCTCACCAATATCTCCATTTGAAGTTTGAGACAGGACTTCTGGAGATGGCTATAATACATATTTACATCTTTTATGGGAATGCCTAGGAGCCGGAAACATTTACAACACCTCCCCCTTCTTTACAAAAGCTAACAAACAAGGGTTGCTCCCAGACATACCCTCTCTGGGCCTACTCAGGAATGTGGGGTGCCTTTCAATGATTTAATAGCTCGTTTATATGTCCCTTATTTTTCTTTAAATAAGCCAGCTGGTTAACCTATGCAGTGCCAGTGTCCTCTATACATTTAATTCAGATACCATAATACATGTACATTTCTCTTCATTTCAGCAGGGTGCAGCGTGGATATATTTTAACACAATTAACACAAGCAGAGCTCACAAATACCTTTTCAGCACAGGCATCTGTACAAATCAGTTTTATGTACTAATTACATACAATTATTTACAAAATTCCAGCTAGCTGTGCTGGCACAAGTCGTTCATCCACTGCCCTACTTCTCGCTGGCATGGCTGGCCATCACACAAATACAAACTGATGAAATATATTTCAAGATGTGTTGTCGGAGTCCTGTGGATTTAAATGTTGGCTACAGCTTTACTTAACACATCACTATCATGTAGCCATAGTGGTGTGCCCGACACCTATTCTGAAGTCTGGGCTGTACAGATGCTTACACAGCATTCAGCACAGAGCAACATAGATTTATGCCAATTTCCATTGTAAATTCAACACTTCAAAATACAATTAAGCATGTGCTAAACCTTTGCCATCATCAACGCAATTCAGCTTAGCACAGCTGTGCTCAGAGAGTACAATAAACAGAGAGAAAATCAGATTATAAACCAAAAAAGTATGATGCAATGAAACCTGGCTTCTTTCATAAAACAAAGAAATATTTATTGTAAAATGACAAGCATTTTTGCAGCAACAAATATTGCTTCTTCAGATTCATAAGTAGGTACCTGGCTATCGGCCCAAGGGCCTATGCAAGCCTAGCAAACAAGGTTCCCTGGCTTACGCCACCCAAGAAAGTTATTTTTCTGTGCCACTGTCAAGCAGAGACATAGAAGTGATCCCTGGGGTGTATTTCCTATTTCCCATCCACTCATTAAGATTTTACTTGAAGAGTGCTAATGAAGAACTCTGCGTGACATAGATGGGTAGCCTGTTCCAGAGTATGGGAAGTCTCTGGGACAGGAACCTATCCCTCCAGCATGTCCTGTTTATTGTGGTGACAAGGTTTAGGTCCCTAGAGCATGTAGCTCGGAGGGACTGGAATTTCTTTAGGTGTAGCATGTCCAACAGGCTCTGGGTTTGTCATAGCTTAAATGTTAGGCAGAGATCACCTTGGAGTAGGCGATATGGTACAGAGTAAAGCTGGAGTTTTTTAGATGGTCAGTGTAGGGCATTTATTTGAGGCCCGTAATCCTCTTTGTGAGGTACTTCTATGGCCTTTCCAGCTGCTGCAGATGTCTTGTGAGGTACATTCCAAAAGGGGCGTTGTGACTCTATAATGGGTCTAATGAGTGTCGAATAGAGAGGAACAATGACCTCTTTTTTCCTGGATGAGAACTCTTTTATGATGAGGTGTGCCACGTAGAAGGACTTCCTGACTACTGTGGCGATGTGACTATCAAAGGAGAGACTACTGTACACCTGGGTCCCAAGGTCTCATCACACATTCTGTGTTAAGTAGATTGCTGCCTATGTGGTAGTTCATGGGTACAGAGTTTTTACCAAAGGGGATGAAACTGCACCTTTTCATTGAGCTTGAGGCCATGGCTCTTAACACCAGGCATCTGTCTCAGCGAGGCCCTTCTGTAGGATGTCCACATCATTTGGGGACTTGATTATGGCTCCTAGTTTGCAGTCATCTGTGAACTTCGTTAGCCAGAGGCCTTCTGTGTTAGCCTGTACTTCAGAGAAGTAGATACCAAACAGGAGAGGTCCCAGGATGGATCCATGTGGTACTCCACTTGTCACTGCTTTGAGGTGAGATTTGGAGTCTGCAACTTTCACAGTGTGGGTTCTGTCAGTGAGCCAGTTGGCAACCCATCTTGTGACGTATGGATTTATACCTAGTTTAGTGAGTTTAGCTATAATTCCAGAATGGGGGATGGTGTCGAAAGCCTTGGCGAGGTCAAGATAGGCTGTATGAACCACCTTACCCTCATCTACAGCTTTGGTGACTGCCTCAAAGAAGTCGATCAGGTTCAGGAGGCATGATCTGCCTTTCACAAACCTGAAATTGGTGGGATCCAGAGTTTGGAGGTCACCAATGTCTTTGTTAATGAGTTCCATGATGATACATTCCATGGCCTTGCAGACCAGGCTAGTCAGGCTAATATGTCGATAGTTCCTGGGAACAGTGGTGGCTCCCCCTTTGTGGAGTGGGATAACTGTTGCTGTGTGCCATTCAGTGGGCACAAAGCTTGATGCGAGGCTATTATTGAACATGGTGCTTAAGTGGGGAGCCAGTTTGTTCTGACTTTCATGTAAAACGCAGCCTGGGATGTTGTGCGGTCCCATGGCTGCTGTGTTTTTGGCTTTAGAGAGTGCAGCTTTTACTTGCATAGTTGTGATTACAGGGACTCTGCATTCTTCCTGTATAGATATGGGCCTTTTAGGGGGTGAGGGGGGGGTTAAAGTTAGCATTGAACCTATCTGCCAGGATGTTGGCAATATCAGTTGGTTCTGTAATTTTCGTGCCGTTGTGCTGTAACTCAGAGCAGATCTGGGTGTTGCCATCGGGACTCTTGACATAGCTATAGAATGCTTTGTGGATGTCCTTAGAATTAGTGGCGATTTCATTTTCGTAGCTAGCGTTGGAGGATCTTATAAGGGATCTCATCTTCTTACTGAGGCTAATCAGGGAGCATCTCTACTCATGGGATTTTACTCTCTTTTGCAACAGTTTCTTCCTTCTGTTGGACAGTTTGTTTATGGCAGGGGACCACCAGATTGGCTTCCTTTTTTTGGAGGATAGCGTCTTGGTTCTGTTTGGGATAGCACGATCCATGCACTTGTGTAAGTGCTTATAGAGTGCATTTGTGTAGGATTCAGCAGTCGTAACTGTGCTGTCCATCTGCATTGGTGTCATGAAGTTCACCACTTCTGTCTTAAGAAGCATGAAGAGCATGAAGTTGGCTTTGGAGAAAATTTTTACCGTGCTTTCCTTAATGGGGGGTGGGGGTGGGATGTGGATATCAAGGGTGATTAGCTTATGGTCGGATCGGACCAACGAGGAGTTGACTTCAGGTGTGGAACACCGGTCACTCATGTTGGTAATGACTAAGTCTAGGATATTGTTGCCCCTGGTGGGGGTGTGGATAAGTTGAGCCAGGACACTGGAGTTTATGAATTCCAGAAAGCGTTGAGCTAAGGGGTTGGCACACGAGTAGTTTTCCCAGTTAATGGTGGGGTAATTTAAATCGCCATTATTAGGGTGTTTGGTTGAACCCTATTATTTTCCAGTACATCAAGAAAAGAGGAGTGGGAATCCTGGGGCATGGTGGGGGGGGATCTGTAGAAAGCTACAATTTAGATTGCAGTTTTCCCCAGAGTTAGTTGCACTTGGATAACCTTGGATGCATTATGCTGAGCAACTAGCCTGGAGGTGTGGATATCCTTAATGAATATGGACACACCTCCGCCTTTGGTGTTTCGGTCCAGGTTACATGGCTGAAAAGTGTGGTATGAGTTATAGCCTGGTAGTGCAGGGGTGCTCTTTGGAGCCTTGAACCAGATCTCAGTCACTGCACAGATATCTATGTTCTCCATTTTAAGGAGTGCCTTGAGGGAGTGCATTTTGAGATTTAGACTTCTAGCATTGAGTAGCATTATCCTCAGTTTTTGCTTGCCTGTTCCTGTTACGGTGGTGAATTTGTCATTTGAACTGTGCCTAAAAAGGCACTACAGGGGCAGCAAGAGCCTTAGCCAGTATCCGGAATCTCAGGGGCGACAGGTGCAGGCAATCTGTGGCAAAGCATCGTGGTCTGTCGACCATGTCATCCCAAGCAGACAGATAATGGATCCCCTTAGAATGACACCAGAAGCTTAGCCAATTGTTGAAGTCAATCATTTTGTCCTTGTTCTGCAATATCATTCTGGGCGATGGCAGAATGCTACTCAGGGCTAGAGTTATACCTGCCTGGGCTACAAGATTGGAGAGCTCTTCCATGTCTCTTGTCATGTAGTCCAAGGAGATACATCTCAGGTCATTCACACCAACATGGACAATGACAGAGTCATATTTGTACTTGTTGTGGAGTGCCCCGAGTGCGTGTGTTATGTGGTGGATCCTGGCACCTGACAGGCAGCTGACAGTAACCTTCTCCTTGTTTAGCCTGGTGAGTGGGAGATCAGTGTGCCTGACTATAGAGTCACTTATGACTAGTGTGTTGGGTACGTTGTTTTGCCTTATTGGCTGTGGTTGAGTGGCACACTGAGTTTGTTGGCTATGCGTCTTTGGGTTATGTTGGGGGATGGAGTTGCTTGCGTTTCTGCTTCAAAGGTCTCTGTTGCTTAGACAGATTATTATTGAGAGCCCCCGCAAATGTTTTTGTGTTACTATGTGTGGATTTTGGTGGTGTAGATTTAGTGAGACTATGTGATGAGTGTGATGTGGTGCAAATGTTTACCTTCTCCTCATGACTGTCAAGTTCAGTTTTGGTTAGAAAGAGCTTTACCTCCAGTTTGGCTAGATAAGTGCATCTCTCACAGGTTGTAGTGTTGGGTGGTAGGAGGAGAGGGTTGTCTGTGTACATGAGGCAATTTCTACATTGCCTCAAGATGCTCAGATTCATCAGATTGACAGGAGAGAACACTGGGAGCTGACCCTTGGACATGCCTGAATAAAAAACTATTTTCCTCTAGATAAGTGAGAAAAGTGAGTACAAGAGCTGTTTTTCTCTAAGCAAGTGAGAAAAGTAAGTACAAAAACTGTTTTCCTCTAGGCAATGAGGAAGGTTGAGTGCTATAGTAATTAGTAGCTTATTTAGTGTTTACAAGTTCTGAACAAGTGCTGAGCACGAATAAGCAAATTTAAGTGCTAAAACTAAGAATCTGTATCTGCACTAGACGAGTTACAGGACAGAAACAAGTGCAAATGAAAGGCCTCCAAATCAGAAAGTCGAGAGAGATGGAACGGCCAACAACCACAATCGCTGGGCCAGAACCACTCCTTATGCGGTAGACAGGTTACCTAGTGCTTACCACTCCCACTGATAAGCTAGAAGGCTTCCCTGCAACACAGAAAGGCTTGGGGGTGCAGAAGCTTACATACAGTCCTGGATACAGCAAATCTGTATCTGGAACACTAGTCACAGGAAAGGTATGAAACAGGCTTACAGTCTTTTTTTTCCTATGAATAAAAAATCCCACCTACTAAATCAGCTTATATACACATAAATCACATGTTCAACTAAATCAATCAAGTCTTAAAAAAGACAGCAATTAATATATTAATTTAAATATAAATCCTTCACATTATAAATATTTTATACCCAACAACTATTTTACCACACTTGAGTAATATAAAATGTACTAAAGCATATATATTAAAAATATGTTTACCTAAAAAATGAACGTGCCTTAAGCAAAGGTTTAATAGGCACTTTTTCATTTAGTCCTGAGCCATAATCTGCTCTTAATCTAGCAATCCATTTACTTTCTAAACATTCAGTTGCATTCCTTATATCTCCTTTCCACTGATTAACTTCAACTTTCCCTATAACCTGAAACTTAAAATTAGGTAAAGTGGAAGTTTCTTTCACATGTTTAGATAAGGCATTATTATCTGAAGCATTCCTAATATTACATAAATGCTCTCTTAAACGGTCCCGCAATAACCTGTTTTGCCCACATAAAATTTTGTACATATAATACAACATGCTAAATATACTATATGCACACTACTAAACGTGGCAGAAACATGAAAAACATTTTTTACCCTGATCAAGTTGAACAAACTCTCCAAAACTATCTATACAAGTACAGTAATTGCAGCAATGACATGGCTTAGTTACTGTTTTACTAGACATCTTGTCTTTACGCAAAGACTTACCATTAAGAAGTTTTTTTGGGTAACATCTCTTTCAATGATCTCTTTATCTTGTACACAAAACTAGGGTGTTCACCTATTATATCTTTTAGTCCCACATTTGTGGTTATATGGGCCAATCAACAACGTATCCTGAACATCTAGAAAACGTTACTGGCATCCTACATTTATTATTATTAACTTTAGCAGAAAAATCAAAAATTTTATGAGGAACAGACCAAAAATAAGAGGCGAAAATCTGGATAGTTGAGAGGTATTCATGTAACAATCATGTTACATTGTCCTGTGAACACACACACATTTGTTGAACAACCCTCTGATGCACAGTACCATCTCTTCCAAACAATGGATTTGACAAATATTCCGAAGGCCTATTTCACATTGGTAATGTCAGTCTCCTCCTGTGCTGCTTACAATGAACACTGTGCTCTCTAGACTGTGCAACTAGATAGGTCGGAGGTTCAATGCTCAACATGCAAGATGTGTGTATGTGTGTGTGAGTGAGAGAGAGAACACTTGGTGCTGTATTCACTTTCCATGAGAAAAACACATTTAACTGTTCTCACACCTCCCTTATCCCTGTTTTTACAGCAAGTAATATAATGTTTTCTAGATTGTGTAACTAGACAGGTAGGAGGTTTGATGCTGGACATGGAAGATGTGTGTGTGTGTGTGTGTGTCAGACTGTGTGCAACTGTTGTATCCACTTCCCACAAAAATACATTTAGCTGTTTTTACACCTCTCTTATTCCAATTTTTACATAAACATCCTGTTTGCGGCATACTGATGATGTCTTTTTGACAAAAGGGCACTCTCTTCCCTTAAGAGTCAGACTTCTCCTGTGGTGCTTGCAACTGTTCTCTATAGACTGTGTAACTGCACAGTGCAGAGGTTTGAAGCTAGATATGAGAAATGTGTGTGTGTGTGTGTGTGTGTGTGTGTGTGTGTGTGTGTGTGTGTGTGTGTATAAAATGCTTGTTGCTGTATCCACTTCCCCTGAAAAGAATGCATTTACATTTGCACACAGCTCACTTTCTCACACTTTTTATGGAAACATCCTCTCCTCTTATGAGTCAGACTTCACCTGTGGCACTTGCAACTAATACAGTGCTCTCTTGACTGCGTGACTAGATAGGTAGGAGGCTCAATGCCCAACACAGAAGACATGTGTGCTTGCATGCATGTCTGTGTGTGTGCATGTGTGCACGAGAGAGTGAGGGTATTGACAGTTAGCTGAGCATGTGCTCAATCATATTCTACTCTGGATAAATGTTTTAAACTGCTACAAGACTCCACCATCCCCAAAGTCCACATTTCACATCTACAACTTCTCTGCAACACAAGTGTTTAGCAATGCATACTGTTTCTACTCCAATGATTACAGTCTTTTAAACATTACTGAAAGAAAACTTTGCTTTTTAGGCAATACTCTGTCCAGAGGTGTGTAAAGTAATACTTCAACTAAGTGTCGTGGATTGAAAACATACCCATTTAATGTTTTCAGAGGGAAAGTGATGCAAATATTTAAATGGGGTGGGGGGACTTTTCTATTTTTCAAGTATTACATCACTAACAGCACATGATTACAAAATAACATTGTCTGCCTACACCCCTAGTTCAAAAAACTGAAGGTCATTATTTCACAAGTGAACTGTCACTATTTAAATGTCAGACGTCTCCTTTGGTACTTGCATGTCTTAGACAATTCTCTAGATTGTGTAACTAGATAGGTAAGATGTTCGCATTCAGCAGTGCTTAACTTCTACAAGTGTGACTGCAAATAAATTCAGGATTTGTTTACACACATTTGCTCTGAGAAGTTTTACAATTCCACATGGTTGTAAAAATAATGTTACCATATATATCTCCTTGGCAATACACTGCTGATGTCATCCCTTCATAGATGCAGTATGTCTCAATTGTACTCACTATTGTACTGTGACACTGGCTGGTGATAATGTGCTGTATAGACGGCAAGTGGATAGGTACGTGGTTCAATACAATCACTGCTTCAATAGCATGACTGTGATTACTGTTATATACAGTTGGTCACCTCATAACTACCTTTATATATACTTCTAACTATGAGATGGATTTACAGTGGCACTCTAGCTTTCACAGAGAAATTAAATTTTTAGTGACACAATGATTACATAATGCTTACATATCTGCATTATGTGACAGCTGGAGTGGGAATTATCTTGTCTTACATGACTGATACTGTAGTCTGTACAGTATCAAATACATATGTAGGATGTTTAATGACAGCTGTGTGTGTGTCTTTTACCCTCATACTGTGTATACTATTCTTCAAAGGCATCTATAATGTGTAGCTGTAGTGTTACTGTGCATTTTCAACAGTTTTTAGCATAAACACCCAGCTAATACTTAGTGGTGATGTCATCTATGAAACTGTGCACTGTCTTAGTTGTACCTCAACATGTTGTGTGGCACTTGCGATTCAGGCACTAATGTTTAGCTTGTGATCTTGGGTATTTAGTTCAACTCCATCCATTGCTGCTCAAACTACACTGTGTCAGTCTTATTGTGGCTGTACTTTATTAACACTGTTATCAAGAACATTTGCTTTGTACACACACACAGATGCGGATCCCTCTTACTAAAAGCTATGGCAATTTGTCCCATAGCTATGTGTTTATTGAGAATAATGACAACGTGATTATATTTTCTTACATATGTAGGAAGTGTTATCCTCTAGCATGAGGGAATGAGACAACATTATGTCTGCTGTTGACTTACTACAGCAATTACAGGTACACAGATCCATCGCAGCAATAACATGATGTAATGCCTTCACATAAAGACATCTCATAACTGTGGTGACACTTCTACTGTGTCACATTCATCCTGTACAATATCATGCATTTTCTGCTGTCAAATGCTCATGTGTTCAACATCTGCATTTACTGCATGTTAGCATTGTTGGGTTTTATACTGTAATACATGAATGGCATCTACTACAGTTATAATGGGCCCATTTGCAGAGTGAGAGACCACGATCATCCCTTTCATCTCAGAGATCGTTTACCACACATACATCTGATGTAATAACTTAGCATAGGTGGACTGCCATAATAATTTTAGCACTTGCACCAGGCGGTTGTGGTTCATCTACATACCAGTCAGATGACTTGCTGTTTCAATTCCTGACAGGGGCAACATTACATGAATGTACTGACATTACATAAATACCACTGTATCTAGTTATTCATACCCATTTTTATGTTGGACAATGATACATCATGACAAGTTGTGACTGCACGGCACTGAAATGTTTATTGGAGCCTGTCTTATTGTGAGTGCTCCTGTGGCATGTGCATTGAGTACTGCCTGGATTAGCACACCTACACAGATAGACTGTTGTTCAGTCCTGGGGCAGTATGTGTCCTACATGATGGAAACAGCTTTCTTGTCCAACAAGCAGTCATATTGTAATGCTCAGTGTTGTGTTGACAGTAACATGTGTAGCTCCTTTCCAGGACTGCAATTAAATCTGATTGTTCGTATTATATTCACAGTTCCTGTCTTAATACACTCATTCAATTCAGTTATTTGTGACCGTCTCCACTGCTATCTGATGCAGCACATGAAGTCAATACAGAGGTGTACCAATTCCCCTATTTCACTTCCCCTCATTCTCTATTCTTTCCATATACTTGTTCTTTATATGTCTGGGCTACAGCACATGCTCTTATGCAAGTATTGCCTATATGTGAACATTTTGTTTACCTGCTATGCTTGCTCTTGCAAGCACCTTTCCAAGGCCATGAGAATATACTTGCAAACGTGAAAGCGCAATGAGCAGCATGCATATTCGATTAGCACTGTTGCTCATCTGGCTAACACACTTACACTGTGTAGGTGTAATGTGGCATCTATACAATTGTTAATGAATCCCAGGGATTACATATTGTTTCTATTATACAACAAAGCTAGAACTTTCACACACAATATACAGCAACAGCAAGAAGGTTATAGGAAAGAAGATTACTTACAGGTTCATAGGTGTATACTATGCTAACAGCCACTAGGGATCTTAAAAGCTTAGCCATGCAACCCAAATGTGACCTACACATTTTGATTTATAGGGAGAGATTTACTGACTGCCTCTGTCTATCAGAGACATAGGAGCCAGACCAGGGGTGAATTTACAATTACCCATCCACTGGCCCAAGTTGTACTTAAATACGGATAGGGAGAAACTCTGCTTCATAAAGATGGGGTGCCTGTTCCACAGAATGGGAATTCCCTGAGAAATGTCACTCCAACTTGCTCTATGTTGCAAGCAAACTGTAGGTCTACTAATCCACTATTTCTAATGCCATTTGGTTTCTGGATGTGCAAAAGATTCAATCAGGGTCCAGGGATGCCTTGTATGACAGGCAAAGATGATACTGAGTAAAGAGACAGGGCTTTGAAGTGATCAGAGTAGGACATCATATTTACGCCCTGTATTCTTTTTGTAAGGAACCTTTGTGGACATTCCAGTTGCTGCATGTGTCTGGTCAGTACACACCAAAAAGGGCATTATACTCTATGATGGACTTGATGAGGGCCAAGTACAGTAGTATGTAGACTTCTCTGGAGCTAGATGCCATGCCCTTGCTTATAAATTTAGTACCATAGCAGGATTTTTCTTACTACCTCAGACACATGTTGGTCGAATGGTAGGTTACCACCTACGCGAGTTCCCAGATCCCTAGATTTGTGAATCAACTTTTAAGTTTTTTTTTTTTTTTTTAATACTGATGTAGTTACCTGAGGATGCAGACTTCTCAAAAGGTACTATACTGCATTTCTTGGTACTGAGTTTTAAGCCATGGCTTTGGCATCAAACATTTGTCTGTATTAGACATTCCTGAAGGGTGTTCTCAATTTGAGGGGATTCAACGACTGCTCCCAGTTTTGCAATCAATATAAACTTGGTAAGTCTGAGACCTTTGACATTGGCTTTGACATCTGAGAAGTAGACACCAAAGAGATTTGGGCCTAGCACACAACCCTGGGGGACTCCACTGGTGATTGACCATTTTGCGGAGGTGGCCTCACTGAGTCTAACCTCCTGGGTCCTATCAGTAAGCCAGCTAGTCATAAAGGGGTTTATACCCAATTCTACAAGTTTAGTCTGCAAGCAATGTCAGTGGTGTACAAGCACATTCACCTTTGGTGCAAAAGGCTGTGGGTTCAGTTCCCACAGCAGGTAGATCGAATGCTGACACTGCAGTACAGCATAAGGGGGTGCTGCACTCCTTAGTGTGCTGTCCTTCAGATGAGATGTTAAACAAGAATAGGGGAAGCTCCCTAATGCCCTGGCTAAATTTCCCTTATTAATATAAAAACCATGTCGGGTTTCCCCTGCTAAGAGGCCAATAGCCTAGTGGAACTAATATGGTCAACAAAAGGATAAATAAATAAAAAAAATAAAAATCTGATGACAATCTGAGTGAGGTATTAGATCAAATGCCTTACCCAGATCTAGGTGCCTTAGTGACCTTTTCAAAGAAGTCCACTTAATTCAGTCAGCATGGCCTTGTTTTCACAAAGATAAAGTGGGATGGATCGAATGTCTGGAGGTCTCCTATGTCCTCAATGATAATTTCCATGGCTTTGCAAATGGGTGCAGTTTCCAGGAACTGTTGAAAGTCCTCCCTTATGAAGGGGGTGAGCATCGCAGTCCTCTATATATGTGGCACAAAACCTGTTTTAAGACTATAGTTAAATAATGACTCTGGGGGTTCTGATAAGTCGTATTTTAGCAATTTGTGAGGCTTCCTGGGAAGTTATCAGGGTCCACTGAGGTCATATTCTTGACTTTAGTGAGTGCAGCCAGTGCATGCTTTTTTAATTTCTCCAAATCTTTTGGGTTTCTAATACCACGACAGGAATGGACCCCATTCCTAAGTTAAAGTACGATTAAAGTTCATGAAATTAGTATTGTTTCACTCTTTGATGTCAGCCAGTAGTGCTCTTCTCAGCATCCGCAATGTGCCCAGTAATGATTCCTGCTATTCTTATGGAATTACATGTATTCGTAACATACCTAAATACAATTGTAGACTCTTCTTTATAAGACCTGTCGTTCCTACTACTATTGGAACTGTCTAGGTATCTGTCTTCCACATTGCTCGTTTCTGCCTGCAAATCCTGACATTTTATGACTTTGTGTCTTTCTGTATGCAAGACACTGTGGTCACTGGGTGTGGCGATTTCAATAATCAATACTACTTTTGTCTTCTTTTCTTGGACCACTATATCTGGTTTTCTAGCATCTATCTTTTGAACTGTTGGTAACGGATGACCCCATGTGACGTAGAATTCATTTTCTATGATGCTTTGTTGCTCATGTTTCCAGTGTTTTTCAGCCACTTCAGTACCGTGTTTGCACAATCCCCAGTGCAACAATCTTGCCACATTAGTGTGTCTTTCAGTATACAGTCCTTCTGCCATTAGTATAGCACAACGAGCAACGAGGTGTGCGACCGTTTCCAATTCGGTTTTATAAAACCTACATTTGTCTGTTTCTCCCACATGTTCAATGGACTTTGTAAACCAACGTGTATGCAGCCCACTATCATGGGACACCAATATTAACCTTTCATCTCTTGGTTTGAGTTCACCTCAGGCCATTCCTATGTTCGTTCCTGATCAACATGAGGTTCTTCAAGAAGTGTTCTATACTTGCTACTATATTTATGCATTTTCCACATTTCTTGCCTTCTCATCTGGTCCCTCAACCTTATATTCTTTCTTTTGTTTTTTGGCACATTCGGTTGCTGCCTGATTTTTATCTACTTCTGGTTTGAATTCCATTCCTGCTTGATGCCGATATGCTTCTGCTAGATTAATCAGAGCAGTCATCTTGGATTTAGTCTCCTCATGTTTCAAAATTTTCACTACATTTGGGTCTTGTGACGTCAGCAGATATGTGTGCTGTCCCACAATTGCAAATCTATACATGTAAGCAATTTCAAGGAGGCCCATACCTCCTTCGGTACGAGGAATACATAATCTTGGTATACACTGATTTTTATAAATCATTTGGTGAGCATGAAGCATCCTTCTTGTCTATCTAATCTATCCAACATGTTTTGGGGCCAGTAAATCACTCCAAAACTATAACTTAGGACAGGAAGAGCAAATTGGTTTATAGCCTAAATTTTGTTCCTAGATGTCAATGCTGTTTTCAGGATTAATTTAAGTCTTATAAAGTATTCCTTACTAAGTTTTATTCAGATTTGTTCATGTTTTATTGTTGATCCCTCATTAATTCACAAATATTTATACAATTCCTCTTGCTCAATTTCTTTTATATCACATTCTTGTCCCAAACAGATGTTTTCCTGGTGCTGCAGTTTTCCTGCTGTAAAGGTTGTTTTTGCACATTTATCAATACCAAATGACATTCTTATATCATCTGAAAAAGTTTCCACAACCTGCAGTTGTGCTTTCAGTTCCACATCTGATTAGCTATACAGTTTGAAATCATTGACAAAGAGAAGGTGAGAAGTCTTTACACTTTGTTGTTTTCTAGGAGCCAAATTATAGCCATGGCCTAAGCTGTTGAGTAAACAGCTCAATGGATTAAGGGCAAGGCAGAACAGCAACGGTGATAGAGAGTCACCCTGAAATATCCCCCTTTGAATTTTTATCCCTGGGATAATAATTTGTCATTTATCATGGCTTAATTGCAAAGTGGTCTGCCACTGTTTCATGGTCACTGTAATGTAGTGCTCCCTATAGCTGGAGGTATTATGTTTGAGAGTATTCTGGAGGAATCAATGGGGGGTGGGAAGGGAGTAAAGTTGGAACTGAATTTGTCTAACAGGTTCACTACACTGTCAGGCTGCGTGAATATGACACATTAACTGCCAGTTCAGTACATTGTTGTCTGCTACCCTTGATGTTTCTGACATAGCTGTAGAAAGCCTTATGGTTACCTTTCATCTGGCAGGATATCTTAACCGCAAAGTTGGCTTTTCTTGACCTAATTAATCCTCTTAATTGCCTATTTACTTTAATGAGAGAGTTTTTATCTTTATGGGAATTACCCTTCTTGATTTCTGCCATAATTTTTTTTCCTTTTGTTATATACCTTGTTTAATCTCGGATACCACCAGAGCGGTTTGTTCTGGGTTTAATTCTGGTAGGTACAGCAGGCCTCTATTCAACCACTGACATGGCAGTACAGAGTTTCTGAGAGCAAATCAACCTAGACTGATGTGTTCTTGGAGTTTGGAGGGGCATTGCATTTTGACAAACCATCCCTTAATAACAGGTAATTTTCCTTGGAATAGTTCATGTTACTGGTTTTAATGAGATTATGGAGTTGATTTTGATGGAGACAGCTTTACAACTGGACCTTAGCAGGGAGGATAAGTCATGGGGGGGGGGGGGGGTGCAGCATATTTGTGAGGAAGAGGTCCAGTATGTTGGAGCATCTAAGTGGGCATACTTGCACCAGAGAAAACTGTTAAAAGCTACAGATATAAAGTTAAGAATTTTAAAAGATCAGATCAGATCCTAGATTAAAAAAATAGACCCTCTGGAAAAAGATGCAACCAATCAAGTGCTAAAAGAAAAAGAGCAAAACCCATGGGCTATCAACATTCATAAAAAAAGAAGCATGGAGTTGGGAAAGAAAAGATCTGACATGGTTGCAATGTTCATGCAGAAAAGCTCTACTAATTAATACAGCCAACTGCAGCTGCAAAGACATCCAGGCATGGTATATATTACACAGAAAAGAATACACAAAAATTAAACACATTGAAAAGAAGCAAGTTTAGTGATGTGGAAAGGCAACAAATATAATAGTAAGTGGTAGACCAAATGAAAAGTGAAATTTTAGTGTGGAAACTCTTAATACAGGTAATATCCTTCCATGATAAGTCAATAAATCCTCAGAAAATAGTATAGCAGACACACCCACACCATAAACTAACATTTTAAAACCTTCTGCGGGAGACTTGGTTGAAAGTCCAGTAAGACTGTAAAGTAGTTAGAAGAGCAGGAATCAGACAGCAAAGATGAAGCTTTCAGCCAAGATCATCACTATTTTAGGGGAGACCTATCTGATTTAATAGAAATGGACAGACATTACGATAAATATGAGAAGGAGACTTTGGTAACACCTTTGCCATTCTCTTAGCGAGTACCGACAAACGCTTTATAATTAAGCTTCAAAACTGAAATGAGTCTATATGAAGCCAGATTTGAAAAATACAGATAACCGTATCTTTCTTCCAAAATGCTGGTATCCACCTCCTCCCTTTTAAAATGTTGCTAAACAAAGCTTTCCAGATCTTTACTATTTTATTCCCTTTTATCTTCCAAATTTCCACAGGAATATCATATTTTCCTGTAAACTTTCCTATCCACTGATTATACATAATTGTTTTTATCTCATCTATTCCTTCCTTAGCTATTAAAAGTTAACTGACATCTTCCTCTAATCTTGCCATAGTTAAGTGCTTTATAAATATTTCCTTTTGTGCCTTTTCTTGGTTTCCCCATTCCTGTGCTTTACGCAACTTCTCTCATCATTTCCAAAATCTATCTAAAACTTCTGCAGGATCTCTGGTTATTTTTTCTTGTCATGCAGCTCCATACATCTATCTTTAGCTCTTTTCTTTCTGTTGTCAATGCCAGTGAGCTAAAAGCTTTTGTGATCTATAACAAAAATAATTGCTTAACAGCAACCCTTCTAAACTGATGCAGGATATCCAATTGCTCCCACACTTTCCCTTTAGCATTCTAGAGTTCCTCCTATTCTTGTTATGCAAGATTCTCTTCATTCTGTAAAACTATCTTTGACCACCTCTGGAATTACCTTTGACCACCCCTGTAAACAATTCCTATTACTTCTTTCCCTTATTATTTTCTGTCTTATTTTTACCATGTTTTAAACTCTATTTTCATTTTATCGCACTTACTCTCCTTTCTGAAAAAAATTCTATCTTCCCTATTAGTTCTCAAATTACTTTAACTACAAATTGTGTAAGTTCCCTCTATTTAACAGACAAGCAGGAAAGTACCAGCACTGCACTCATGTCCATATCCTGCATCTTTACTTTTTTGTGGTACACGAGCTGATATAATTACTGGATGAGTTTCAAAACTATCAATTAAATAGACATGCTCCTGTGAAATGCAAGTTCTACCCTGTCTAGCTCAGCTGTTGTATCTTGGGGAACAGGTAAATTCTGTCAGATTAAAAAGGACAGCAAACCAATAAATGTTCCAATACAGCTCCAGGTGATGGCCAGTTGAAAAAAACTCCAGCGCAAACAGGAACAAGTAGAAAGCGTTTATTTCAAATAAACAACAACGTAAAACAAATAAAACACTTAAATCCACTAAGCGCTTTCACCTGAAAAGGAGTCAGGCATCATCAGAGTGTTGAGGCAAATAGTAAACCAACCAGCTAATATAAGTTTCAAAAAAACGCCCATTATGCCAAACCTATCAAAATGAAGTAATCGCTCGATGTCATTAATGACAACACCTTTTTTAAAAAAGAAAAACACACACAATGCAACTTTTTCTTACCCTTAAAAATACCCTTATAGGTTCCAAAAAATAATAATAATGAAGCTTAAAGTAAAATAATGTAATGTAAAATAATGAAAATATGAAATAAAATATAATTTATAATTGAAGATGTGCATATGTACACATAGTTCAAAGTTGATCAAATCTATTTAAGTGAATAAATCAATAAATAAATAGATAAATGAATAAATAAATAAATAAATAAATAGGGTATAGTATTATGTTATATTAAAATAGTTGTTAATAATTTATTAATTAATGTGTAAATAGTTGTTTGAATAAGTAAATAAATAAGTGAATAAATAAATATCTACATGTTTACACATTCAAGCTGTCCACATAATAAGCTTGTAAAGTTTATAGTATTTGTATATAACTGTATAAAATATTAAGTAATAATAATAATAATAAAAAGTGCAAAAAATGCAGAATATATAGATATATTAATGTGCTTATATATCCAATTTAAACAAAGAGAGATCTATGCTTTAAAATGCTTACCATAGAAATATACTCATTTATACCTGGGGGTCTGGATGCATTTAATCTCAACTGCCACAAGGTCTCCCTCATCTCTAATATAATCTTAAAATCACCGCTTCTATCATTATCAGGTATCCTATCAATAATAAAAAATAAAAATTTGCTAAAATTAACACAAGTCAAACTATGTAAATAAAGAGAGTTGGTCGTCTTTTTGTTTCTAATGTCCCTAACATGTTCAAGGATTCTTAACCTTAGTTTCCTAATGATCTTCCCTACATAGAAACTAGGGCAACATAAGCAAGTAGCAATGTAAATAACCCTCCTAGTGTTGCAATTACAATGGCCAGGACATTTAATAGTCCTATAAAAATTCATAAATTCATAAATTCTGTCAGATTTCCTGCTACTGAATCCACATCATCCAAACCAAATATTCTTAGATACTTTTTGCAGAAATCTACTTTCTTCTGTATATGTTCCCTTCTAGTTCCCTCAATATATACTCACTAATGCAAATCAGGTTCCAGTCTCACCCATACATAATAACCCCTGCTGAAAGCTTAATTCACCCCAAATTCTCCTAAACTCAACAATAAATGCATATGAAATCATAATT
Organism: Protopterus annectens; assembly: GCF_019279795.1. Lineage (NCBI taxonomy): Eukaryota > Metazoa > Chordata > Ceratodontiformes > Protopteridae > Protopterus > Protopterus annectens. Next base: position 1,568,751,019 of record NC_056737.1, read on the forward strand.
TAAACAATGATATAGATGCACATACATTAATAGTAAAGAAACAAACCATGGTGAACTTTTTCATTTTCACACAGTATACATGTTTTCTTTTTAACAATTGTTTACTCCAACGTTACATAAATTGCTCTACTCCTGGTATGGAAACATAGAAATCACCATCTCCCCTCTCATGGGTAGAGACAGTCAAGAAATTCCCACAGAAAACAAAGTAAGGGGAAAAGAAAATGTAGTAGATGAGGAAGACATCTTTAAATCAGCTGCATCAGCAAGGAAGACAAAATGTGTGTGGGCGGGGGGACAGAAAGGACAGCAGTCATCAGGTAGTTCCAGAAAGAACTGCAGGAACTAATCAAACTGAAAATATGACAAATTCCAACTGTGATGCACACATTTTGCTAAAAGCTGTCCTAAAATTAAATGGTTTAACTCAATATTAAAAAAATTTATGGAAGAAATGCAAGACCAAAACAATGAAATCAGTCTTGAACAACCACACGGACATGATCCAGGACACTCTCCAGGAAACTGACCAGCTCCGACAGAGAAAGTACAGTTGTGTACACTTACCATAAATGTAGATGTTCGAGTGTATTCACTGTTGCAGTCATTACATTTGGGTAATCTGCTGGCAGGTTGCCCTCAGTCGGCCTGAATTCCAAAGTCTTGGGTCCTGCGTCAGTTGCTGTCTCCTCTTCCATGACGTCAGGTCGTCAGGGGTATAAAACATGCAGCCGACGCCATTTTCTTTAGTTTTTCTTGCCCCAGATGTCAGGTGCCCCCAAAAAGGTAGTAAAAAAAAAAAAAAAAAAAAAAAAAATATATATATATATATATATATATATATATATATATATTAACCTTAATCCACAAGCAAATACACCACATAGGTTGTAGAAGATAGAGAAGGAAAGATAAAGTCCAGAATGACTGGGGGATGGCGGGCGGGTAACCTGGACTGCAACAGTGAATACACTCGAGCATCTACATTTATGATAAGTGTACACAACTGTACTATGCTCCTCGTGTTTCACTGTTGCAGTCATTACATTTGGGTAGAATCCCAAAGCTCTAGTTGGGAGGCTGGAGCTAAACAGCATTAGGTGCAGCTATAAGGCCCTGCAGAACTGCAGTGGCAAAGCCTGCCCTGGACTTAGAGTAGAGAGGCAAATGATAATGCTTTGTAAAGGTGTGAACAGAACTCCAAGTAGCAGCCTCTAGAATGTCTTTGGTTGGTACTCCTCTGAGAAAGGCTACTGAAGTAACTGCAGCTCTGGTGGAATGAGACCTAATACTCTTGGGCACAGGTTTACCATGGTGTAAGTAGCAGAAACGGATGCAGTGGCTTATCCACTTTGAATTGCCTGCTTTGAAATAGCCTTTCCTTCTGATCCTGCAGCACATGTCACTAGAAATTGCTCAGTTTTTCTTAGAGCTTTAATCCTGCTCAAGTAGAATCTTAGCTGTCTGTGTACATCCAAGGAATGCAGAATTCTCTCCCCCTTGTTCTGTGGATTTGCATAAAAGGTTGGCAGATGAGTTGTTTGGTTAAGAGCCACACTGGAAACCACCTTCGGCATAAATATAGAATTTGTCCTCAGAGACACCCTGTCTGGGTAAAATATGACAAAAGGCTCTACAGCCATGTGGGCCTGTAGCTCAAACTCTTCTTGCTGAAGTAATTCCTAGTAGCAGAGCTGTTTTCCCTGATAAGAACTTTATATCAGCGGTAGCAGCTGGTTCAAATGGAGGCAGGGTGAGCTTTTCCAATACATAATTGAGGTCCCATGCAGGTAATGGTGATCTTCTAGGAGGTCTTAAATTTTCTGGCTCCTCTAAGATACTGCTTTAGTAAAGGATGAGAAAAGATTGGTGACTGTATTGTAATGAGCCAAAATGGCAGAGGCATGCATTTTAATTGAAGAGAAAGATAGGCCTTTGTCAAGCATCTCAGTTAAGTATTGTAAAATCTGAGGAATATTTGGTTCTGCTGTATCAGTTCCTTGTGCTTCATTCCAAGCACAGAATCTCTTCCATTTATCAGCATACGATTTTCTAGTACTAGGCCTTCTGGCTTCCAAAATGACATCCATCACAGCTTTACTGAGAGGAGTTGTTTGTATAAATACATGATCAGCCATGCTGCAAGGTTCAGTGTCTGGAGTTGATTGTGCAGGATCTGATTGTTTTGCTGGGACAGTAGTTGAGGTCTTTGAGGCAAGGTCCAAGCTGGGTATTGAGACAAGTTCCTTAGGACTGGGTACCATTATTGGTGGGGCCAGTCCGGGGCAATTAGTATCATCTTTGGTTTCTCTTGTCTGACTTTTAGGAGGACCTTGGGAAGAAGAGGCAGAGGAGGAAAGGCAAAAAAGTACAGTTTTGTACCTACCATAAATGTAGATGTTCGAGTGTATATACTGCTGCAGTCATCACACTTGGGTTATCCTGCCATCAGGTGGTCCCGCAGTCCGCCGAATCCCAAAGTCTTGGTCCGGCGTCGGTTGTCGTTGCTTCTTCCCTGACGTCAGTGCGACAGGGGGATAAGAGAGGCAGCCGACGCAATTTTCTTCAGTTTTTCTTGCCCCAGATGTCAGGTGCCCCCAACTAGGAAGGCAATACAAATAACTATGCAAAAATACCTTAGTAGATAAACAATAGTACTAGCTGTTAGCAAATACACCATATAGACATGCATCCAATAGATTGATGTACATGCAGTTATAACTAACACCCTGGTATGTAGAGGGGATGGTGGGAGGGTAACCTGGACTGCAGCAGTATATACACTCGAACATCTACATTTATGGTAGGTACAAAACTGTACTATGTTCATTGTGTTATACTGCTGCAGTCATCACACTTGGGTTGAATCCCAAAGCTATGGATGGGTGGCTGGTACTAAACTGGGTTAGGTGAAGCTAGGATGCCCTGCAGAACAGCAGTGGCAAAACCAGCTCTGGTTTTAGAGTATAATGGAAGGTGGTAGTGCTTGGTAAAGGTGTGCACTGAACTCCAAGTAGCTGCCTCCAGAATGTCCTTGGTTGGAACCCCCCTGAGAAAGGCTGCTGAGGTTGCTGTAGCCCTGGTAGAATGGGACCTAATATTAACAGGCACTGCTTTCCCATGGTGCGAGTAGCAAAAGCGGATACAATGTGCTATCCATTTGGAGATGGTCTGTTTTGAAATAGCCTTTCCTTGTGAACCTGCAGCATAGGATACAAAGAGTTGGTCAGTTTTTCTGAAGGTCTTTGTCTTATCCAAATAGTAACGTAGCTTTCTGTGAATGTCCAAAGAGTGAAGGAGTCTTTCTCCTTTATTCTGGGGGTTTGGATAAAAGGTGGGTAAATGAATGGTCTGATTCAAAGCCACACTGGATACTACCTTTGGCATAAAGGTAGGGTTAGTTCGTAAAGAGACTCTGTCCTGATGGAAAATGATGAAAGGTTCCATTGCCATAAGTGCCTGTAGTTCTGAGACCCTGCGTACTGAGGTGATAGCCAGCAATAGAGCTGTTTTCCAGGACAAGTATTGTAGTTCTGCTGAGAAGGCTGGTTTGAAAGGAGGCAGTGTTAATTTTTCTAAAACTAAGTTGAGGTCCCAAGATGGCATTGGGGGTGTTCTGGGGGGGGGTCTTATATTCTTAGCCCCTCTGAGAAATTGCCTTAGTAAAGGGTGTGAGAATATGGGAGGATCCGTATTATATTGAGCTGAAATGGCTTAAGCATGGATCTTAATGGATGAGAAAGAAAGGCCTTTGTGTAGCATCTCAGTTAAGTATTGCAGTATTTGAGGAATGTTTGGTATCCAAGGATTTTGGCCTTTAGCCTGGTTCCATGCACAAAATCTTTTCCATTTGTCTGAGTAAGTTTTTCTGGTGCTGGGCCTCCTGGCCTCCAAAATGACATTCAGGACGTCCTTTGAGAGAAGTGTTGATTGATAGTTCAAGGTATTCTCCATGCAGCTAAATTTAAAGTCCTGAGCTGACTGTGAAGGATCTGAGAGTTTTGCTGAGTCGACAGAAGTGGGAATTAAGGCAAGATCCATGGAGGGCTGTGAGTCAAGGTCCTTAGTAATGGGTACCAGTGCTGACATGGCCAGTCCGGAGCAATGAGGATCATTTGTGGTCTCTCTGATCTGACTTTCAGTAATACCTTGGTCAAGAGAGGTAGTGGTGGGAAGGCATAGACTGTCAATGCTGTCCAACTGAATGATAGGGCGTCCACTTTCCAGGCTAGGGAATGAGAAGTCCTTGTGCAAAATTTCTGTAGTTGGCAATTGTTGGGGGAGGCAAATACATCTATGTCTGTGCGTCCCCACCTTTGAGTTATCATTGAAAATACTTGTGGGTGTAGTCTCCACTAGTGAGGATCTGCCAAATTTCTGCTTAATTCGTCTGCCAATATGTTTTCCTTTCCTGGCAGGAATTGTGCTTGCAGTTGTACTTGGTAAGTCAATGCTGTGTTCCACAAGGTCATTGCCTGTCTGCATAAAGGGTAGGAGTGTGTTCCTCGCTGTTTGTTTATGTACCACATAACTGTGGTGTTGTCTGTCCTTATTAGTAGTTGTCCTGGATGCAAGAGGTCCTTGAAGGCTGTCAGTGCATTTTGCACAGCTAGCATCTCCTTTTGGTTGATGTGTAGATGCATTTGTTTTGCAGACCATTTGCCCTGTATGCACTGTCCTGCCATGTGTGCTCCCCAGGCGTAGTCTGAAGAATCTGTTGTCATAGTTTGGTTTGCTGGAGGTAAGACAAAAGGAAGACCCTTGTTTATTTGACATGCTTGAGCCCACCATAGGAACTCTTTTTGAAGGCAGGGAATGAGAGGTATACTTGTTTCGAGGCTGCGCCTGTGTTGAGTCCATACACTTTTCAGGTACCATTGTAATTTCCTCATATGCAGCTTTGCATGTGGAATTAGTTGAATGCAGGATGCCATGAACCCCAATGCTTGCAGGATTTTCCTTGCAGTGAGCTGGGTAAAAGTTGCCATCTTTTTGAAGTATTGAGTCAGTTGTTTTTGCTTGTCTGGCGTGAGATAAGCCATCTGGGCCGTTGTATTTAAGCTGGCACCCAGGAATATTATGTCTTGTGAGGGTATTAGCTTTGACTTATTTTTGTTTACTGTGTACCCTAGGCAACTTAGCAGCTTTGTTACAAATGCCAGATGCTGTAATAGAATGGCCTTGCTGTCCGCTTGGATCAGGCAGTCGTCCAGATATGGATAAATTTGTACTCCTCGTTGTCTGCAGTATGCAATTGCTGTTGCCAGGCATTTTGTAAATACTCTGGGCACAGTAGACAAGCCAAAGGGCAATGCAGAGAATTGATAATGCGTTGTACCTGCCAAAAATCTGAGGTATCTTCTGCAATCTTGTCTGATAGGGACATGCAGGTATGCCTCTTTGAGGTCCAACGTTACCGGCCAAGACTCCTTGCCCAGCATGGGAAGAAGCTGCTGTAGTGTGAGCATTTTGAATTTGGGTACCTCCAGGTATGTGTTTAGAATTGAGAGGTCTAAAATGGGTCTCCAGGCTTTGTCCTTTCTTAGTACTAGGAATAGTCTTGAGTAAAAACCTTGACCTTGCTCCTTTGTAGGTACCTTTTGAATTGCTTTCATATCCATGAGAGCTGAAATTTGCGTTTGTGCCTCTGCCCATTGGTTTGGAGGCAGATTTGGCATGCCTCTCATCTGTGGTAAAGTGTGAAAATGAAATCTGTATCCTCGGGTAATGATATCCAGAACCCATTTGTCCTTTGTTATGATGCGCCAATTTTGTGGAAATAGAGCCAGTTTTCCTCCCAAAGGTGCTGCCAGGGCAATTTGGCTTGGCAGGCGAAGAGGGAAGTAATTGTGTTTGTTTCCTGAAGGGTTGAGATCTTTCATCTCCACCTCTTTGAGTTGTTGTATGCCATTGTCTAGGCCTGAAAGAACCTTGTGGCTGGCCTCGTCCCCTTGGGCGTCGGTACCTACCCCTTTGGGGTCTGTCTGATGCAGGAAAGGACCAGTTTTTTGATGGCCAGTTTCTGCTGAAACAAGGAGGTTGTACCTGTAAAAAATCTTTAACTGTCTGCATAGATTTTGCCTTTTCTTCCATTTTCTTTAAAACTTCCTCTGCTTTGGACACCAAATAACACATCTTTCTGCAATGGAGCAACCAATAACTTTGCGTTGACATGTTCTGGTAAGGCTTGCTCTTTTACCCAAGCATGTCTACGTATTACAGATCCTGTGACAGCTGCTCTACATGAGGCTTCCAATGAATCAAAACCACACTGTAAGGTATGCTTTCCCACCTGTTCTGCTGCATGCAGCAAATCTTGCATCTCTTTGAAATCAGGTTGATCTGTCTGAGGGATCATTTTCTGCTTTAACTGTGTAATCAAGTACTGCTGGTATTTTAGCATGTGGAATTGGCAGTTTAAGGCCCTCATGGCCAAAGTGGCAGACGTATATACTTTCTTACCCCATCTTTCGAATGCTCTGGAATCTCTTTCAGAAGGTAGTGGATTCTTAGCAGTAGAGGCCTTAACCCCTTTGGGACCCTGGGAAATGGTTTTGGGGTCTGCAACAGGGCTTTTATATAGAAACTTATGAGAATCAGGAACTTGGTAGTATCTGTCTGGTTTAGCTGGTGCAGGAGGTAAGGAATCTGGGTTTAGACTAGATTCGGTGTAAACATCATCCAAAATGTCTAAAACAAAGAATTGCAAGGGGTCTATGCTGTGGAAGAAGGAGAAACTCACGGAGTCTTTCCTTAGAGTCAGAGAAATCTTGTCCTTCCCAGTGGAAGTGTTCCCTCATGGTGTGTAGAGTTTCCCCAAAAGAGTAGACTTCGGGGGGGGGAGACAGAGGGAATGGACTCTTCAGCATCTGAGTCTTCATAAGGAGGGAAGGAATAATCCTGGTCCTCAGAGTTAGCTGAGGAAATGGATGCTTGGTCAGAGGAAGGATAATCTTCCTCCAGTCTAGGCCTTTTGTCAGGAGGGGGTTGGGAACCCCTGATAAGGGTAATTAAATCCTCAGCCATCTTAAGCATCTGTTTTTTAGGCATAGGGGCCTGTGGGGGGGTCTGTGGCCCCGGTTTCCTAACTTTTAAGGGGGCTTTAAGTTTAGCATAAGACATAATAGAGATAGTTGTCAGTTTGAAGACACCTTCAGAAACCGAAGGCCTGTCCAAAATCTCCGGATCACCGTCAGGGTTGGCATCCGAGGGGTGAGAGGGAACCGGCTCTTGAGGCCCAGCTGATTCGGTCTGGGAGGCCGTCAGAATTTCTAAACCAGCGGTAGTCAGGGGCTGCGTAGGCGCCTCGCTGAAAACGGGAGAACCGGCGGCAGGCCTTGCTGAGGCCTCGGTATCTGGTCTTGGCCTTGGTTGCCTGTCCTTATCCTTGCGTTTTTTAATCATTGCTGATGTCGGTTGCTCCGACGACATGCTATAGTTAAATTTTCTGCCAAAATAATGTCGGGCGAAATCTGCCCGACGCTTGATTGTACATTTGTTGAACCTAGCACAAAACCGACAACCAGAGACGTCGTGGTCTGGGCCTAGGCAAGGAATACAATAAGAATGAAAATCCTTATGAGGTATTTGCTTCCCACAAGAAATGCAATTATTAACTTTGTCTGACATCGGTCTGAGGCAAGAAAAGTTTCCCCAATGGGGTACTTAGCTTTAGAGAAGACTTCGGGCTGAAATTCGATTTGAAAATCTCAGGAGCTAGCCGACCGGCACTTGCGAACTGCTTCTGCGTTGGGCACTGCGCGGCAAGAAAGACCGAAGAAAATGGCGTCTGCTGCCTCTTTTATCCCCCTGTCGCACTGACGTCAGCGAAGAAGTGACGACAACCGACGCCGGACCAAGACTTTGGGATTCGGCCGACTGCAGGACCGCCTGACGGCAGGATAACCCAAGTGTGATGACTGCAGCAGTATAACACGATGAACATCTGATAGGTTTTTCCAACTGAAGGATAGGGCGTCTACTTTCCATGCTTGTCTGTGATAAGTCCTTGTGCAGAATCTTTTCAATTGATAATTCTGAGGAGAGGCAAATAGATCTATGTCTGAGCTTCCCCATTTCTCTGTTATCATGCTGAAGACTTGTGGATTTAGTTTCCACTTGTGAGGGTCCATAAGGTTTCTGCTTAAATCATCTGCCAGAGTATTTTGCTTTCCTGGCAGGAATTGAGCTTGGAGATGTATTTGGTAGGTCAAAGCTGTGTCTCACAGTGCCATGGCTTATCTGCAAAGGGGGTATGAGTGTGTGCCCCCTTGCTTGTTTATATACCACATGACCATGGTGTTGTCAGTCTTTATCAGTAGTTGTCCTGGATGAAGTAAGTCCTTAAAGGCTGTTAGGGCATTTTGAACAGCTATCATCTCTTTCTGGTTGATATGTAGATGCATTTGTTTTGGGGTCCATATGCCCTGAATGCATCTTCCTGCCATGTGGGCCCCCCCAGGCATAATCTGATGCATCTGTTGTTAAGGTTTGGCTGGGGGGGGGGGTAGAGTGAAGGCCCATCCCATGTTTTGGTGACATGCCTTTGCCCACCATAGAAACTCCTGTTGTAGGCAGGGTATGAGAGGAATCAGTTTCCAGACTGTGAGAATGTTAACTCCATAAACTTTTTAGGTAACATTGAAGTTTCCTCATATGCAGTCTCACATATGGAATCAGTAGGATGCAGGATCCCATGAAGCCCAAAGCCTGCAGAATTTGTCTTGCAGATGACTGGGTTTTTGTTGCCATCAGTTTGAAGTAAGTAGTTAGTTGCCTTTGCTTGTCTGGCGTGAGGTAAGCCATCTGGGCAGTTGTATTCAAGCTTGCACCCAAGAATGTTATCTTCTGAGAGGGTACCAGTTGTGATTTCTTTTCGTTTATTGTGTACCCTAGACATGTTAGAAGCCTTTTCACAAATGCCAGGTGTTGAAGAAGAATGTCCTTGCTCTCTGCTTGATTGAGACAGCCATCCAAGTAAGGGTATATTTGTATACTTTTTTGTCTGCAAAATGCAATTACTGGTGCCAGGCACTTTGTGAAGACCCTGGGCGCAGTAGATAAGCCAAAGGGCAGTGCAGAGAATTGGTAATGCATTAAGCCAGCCTTGAATCTGAAGTATCTTCTGCACGATTGTCTAATTGGGGCATGCAGGTATGCCTCTTTTAGGTCTAATGTCACCAGCCAGGCATTCTTGCCCAGCATGGGTAAAAGCTGCTGCAAAGTCAGCATTTTTAATTTTAGAATGTCCAGGTATGTGTTCAAAATTGATAAATCCAGTATTGGCCGCCAGGCCTTGTCCTTTCTGAGTACCAAGAACAGTCTTGAGTAAAAACATTGTCCTTTTTCCTGTTCTGGTACTGGCTGAATAGCCCCCATATCCATGAGGGACGTAACCTGTTTCTGTGCCTCTCCCCATTGATTTTTGGAAAGATCTGGCCAACCGTTTGCCATTGGCAGAGTGTGGAAATGGAATCTGTATCCCTGTGATACTATGTTTAGTACCCACTTGTCCTGGGTTATTAACTGTCAATTTTGAGCAAAAAGTGCTAATTTCCCCCTAAGGGTGCTGCCAAAAGATAAAAATGCTTGGTGAAGGCAGAGGGAATTCATTGGGACTGTTTTCTGTAGGTCTGCACTTTATCTCCTTCAGATTTGGAGGTAGAAACGCCCCATTGCTTTGACCTGTATGAATCTTGCGCCTGGTATCTGGAACCCTTACGGCATCTGGATTTGCCCCTTTGAGCTCTGTCTGACACAGGAAAGGACCAATTCTTTGTAGGCCAGTGTCTACTGAATCTTGGTGGCTGCACTTGTAAGACGTCTAACAGTTTGCAGAGATTTAGCTTTGTCTTCCATTTTCTTTAAAACCTCTTCTGCCTTAATACCAAACAGAGTATCTTACTGTAAAGGTGCAGCTAGCAATTTAGCTTTAACATGATCAGGCAAATTTTGCTCCTTTAGCCAGGCATGCCTCCTAAACACAGATCCAGTAAAGTACAGTTTTGTACCTACCATAAATGTAGATGTTCGAGTGTAGACACTGCTGCAGTCATTACACTTGGGTTATCCTGCCGTCAGGCGGTTCCCCAGCCGGCCTGAGTTCCAAAGTCTTGGTCCGGCGTCGGTTGCTGTCGCCTCCTCCCTGACGTCAGTGCGACAGGGGTATATAAGATGCAGCCGACGTCATTTTCTTCAGTTTTTCTTGCCCCAGATGTCAGGTGCCCCCAAATAGGTAGGCAATTCAAATTGCTAATAAAACATACATAAGAAATGTAAACAACATACTTTCAGCTACCAGCAAATACTCCCCCCATAGGTAGTAAAAGGTATGTACTAGTCAGTAAGAGGGGAAGGAGGGAGGGTAACCTGGACTGCATCAGTGTCTACACTCGAACATCTACATTTATGGTAGGTACAAAACTGTACTATGTTCGTGTGACACTGCTGCAGTCATTACACTTGGGTAGAATCCCAAAGCTGAGGTAGGGTGGTTGGTTCTATAAGGCATTAGGGGTGGCTATAAGGCCCTGCAGCACTGCAGAGGCGAAGCCAGCTCTGGATTTAGAGTATAGAGGCAGATGGTAATGCTTGAAGGTATGCACAGAACTCCATGTTGCTGCTTCCAAAATATCCTTGGTAGGTACTCCTCTGAGGTAGGCAGTTGAAGTGGCTGTTGCCCTGGTGGAGTGAGATCTAATGCTGTTAGGCACAGGTTTTCCATGGTGCGTATAGCAGAAACGTATGCAATGTCCTATCCATTTGGAAATAGTCTGTTTTGAAATAGCTTTTCCCTGTGCTGCTGCAGCATATGCTACCAATAATTGCTCAGATTTTCTGAAAGCTTTGGTTTTGTCCAAGTAGATGCGTAACTGCCTGTGAATGTCCAATGAATGCAGTAGTCTTTCCCCTTTATTCTGTGGTTTTGGATAAAAAGTAGGCAAGTGAATAGTTTGGTTTAGAGACCCACTTGAAACCACCTTAGGCATAAATGTAGGGTTAGTTCTTAAGGACACCCTGTCTTGGTGGAAAATGAGCAAAGGTTCCACTGCCATTAGTGCCTGTAATTCTGAAACTCTTCTTGCAGAAGTTATTGCCAGGAGCAGAGCAGTTTTCCAAGGAATGTACTTTAATTCTGCCATGCTAGCTGGTTCAAAAGGAGGTAAAGTTAATTTTTCCAAAACAAAGTTGAGGTCCCAAGTTGGACTAGGTGCTCTACGGGGCAGTCTTATGTTTTTAGCCCCTCTGAGGTACTGTTTTAGCAAAGGATTAGAGAAAATTGGTGGATCCGTGTTGTAATGTGCAGAGATGGCAGAGGCGTGGATCTTGATGGATGAAAAGGAGAGGCATTTGTCCAGCATCTCAGTCAAATATTGTAGTATCTGAGGAATGTTTGGCACAAGAGGATCAAGGCTGTCAGCCTGGTTGCAGGCACAGAATCTCTTCCATTTATCCGAGTAGGTTTTTCTGGTACTAGGCCTTCTGGCCTCCAGAATGACATCCAAAACTGCTTTGTAGAGAGGCACTGCTTGCGTGGCTATGGAATCTTCCATGCAGCTAGGTTTAGTGTCTTTAGCTGGCTGTGGAGTAACTGATTGTTGTGCTGAGACAGCAGATGTGGTATTTGAGGCAAAATCCAGGATGGTCCTTGTGCTAAGTTTTTTAAGATTGGGTACCAGTGCTGGCGTGGCCAGTCTGGTGCAATCAGGATCATTTTTGGCTCTTCTTGCCTGGCTTTTATGAGTACCTTTGGGAGAAGAGGCAGTAGTAGAAAAGCATATACTTGTAGGCTTGTCCAGCTGAATGAGAGGGCATCCACTTTCCATGCCTGCGGATGGTAACTCCTTGTGCAGAATTTCTTTAGCTGGCAATTCATTGGGGAGGCAAACAGATCTATGTCTGGGCTCCGCCATTTCTTTGTTATCATTCTGAATATATGAGGATTCAATTCCCATTCGTGGGGATCCATGATATTTCTGCTTAAGTCGTCTGTCAGTGTGTTTTTCTCTCCTGGCACGAATTGCGCTTGTAGATGAACTTGATAGTTTATAGCTGTGTTCCACAAGGTCATGGCTTGTCTGCAGAGGGGGTAGGAGTGAGTGCCCCCTTGCTTGTTTATGTACCACATAACTGTGGTGTTGTCTGTCTTTAGTAGCAGTTGTCCTGGATGCAACAGGTCCTTGAAAGCTATAATGGCATTTTGCACAGCTAGCATCTTTTTTTGATTGATGTGGAGATGAATTTGTTCTGCGGGCCACTTGCCCTGAATACATTTTCCTGCCATGTGTGCTCCCCAGGCGTAATCCGATGCATCTGTTGTCAGTGTTTGCCTGGCTGTGGGTTGAGTGAAAGGCTGTCCCTTGTTGAGGTGACAAGCTTGAGCCCACCATCGAAACTCCTGTTGAAGGCAAAGTATTAGTGGTATAACTGTTTCCAAACTTTGACAGTGTTGAGACCATACATTCTTTAGGTACCATTGTAGTTTCCTCATATGCAGTCTGGCATATGGAATTAGTACTATGCAAGATGTCATGAAGCCCAAGGCCTGCAGAATTTTTCTTGCAGGGAGTTGGGTCTTTGTTGCCATCAATTGAAAGTATTGTGTCAGTTGTCCTTGATTGTCTGGCGTGAGAAAAGCCATCTGGGCCGTTGTGTTCAAGCTGGCACCCAGGAATATTATCTCTTGTGAGGGCACTTGTTTTGATTTCTTTTCGTTTACTGTGTACCCCAGGCAACTTAATAACTTTTTTACAAATGCCAGATGCTGTAGAAGAATGAACTTGCTCTCTGCCTGAATCAGGCAGTCGTCCAGGTATGGGTAAATTTGAATTCCTTTCTGTCTGCAAAATGCAATTACTGGTGCCAGGCACTTTGTGAAGACCCTGGGCACAGTAGATAATCCAAAGGGCAGTGCAGAGAATTGATAGTGCATTGGACCAGCTAAGAACCTGAGGTATCTTCTGCAGTTCTGTCTGATAGGACATGCAGGTATGCCTCTTTGAGGTCCAAAGTCACGAGCCAAGCTTGCTTGCCCAGCATGGGAAGAAGCTGCTGTAATGTCAACATTTTGAATTTCAGAACATCCAGGTAAGTGTTTAGTGAAGAAAGATCCAGAATGGGCCTCCAGGCTTTGTCTTTTCTGGGAACCAGAAAGAGTCTTAAGTAAAATCCTTGCCCTTGTTCCTGTGGTGGTACCTTTTGAATAGCTCCCATGTTCATGAGTGCCATAATTTGTTTTTGGGCCTCTGCCCATTGATTTAGTGGCAGATTTGGCATTCCTTTTAATCCTGGCAGAGTGTGAAAGTGGAACTTGTAACCTTTTGAAATAATATTGAGAACCCATTTGTCTTGGGTGATCATATGCCAATTGTGATAAAAAAGTGCCAGTTTTCCTCCCAAAGGGGCTGCCAAGAGTGAGTTGTTTGGCAGCTGGAGTGGGAAGTCATTGGGGCTGTTTTTTATAAGGTTGGTGCCTGTCTTCCCCTTCTTTCTGGCCTGATGCACCCCATTGTCGAGGCCTGTAAGGACCTTGTGGTTGACCTCTACCTCTTGGCCGTCTGTATCTGCCCCTTTGAGGTCTGTCATTAACTGGAAAGGACCAATTCTTTGTTGGCCAGTTTCTACTAAATCAAGGAGGCTGAACCTGTAAGAAATCCTTCACTGTTTGCATAAATTTTGCCTTATTTTCCATTTTCTTTAATACCTCTTCTGCCTTAACTCCAAATAGAACATCCTGCTGTAAAGGTGCATCCAGTAATTTAGCTTTAACATGATCTGGTAACGTATGTTCTTTTAACCATACATGTCTTCTAATGACAGAGCCTGTAACTGCTGCTCTGCATGAGGCCTCTAAAGAATCAAAACCACATTGCAAAGTATGCTTTCCCACTTGTTCAGCAGCATGCAATAAATCCTGCATTTCTTTAAAATTAGGAGGATCTGTATCTGGAAGCATTTCTTGTTTCAACTGAGACATCAAAAATTGCTGATATTTTAGAATGTGAAACTGGCAATTTAAGGCTCTCATTTCTAAAGTTGCAGACGTATATACTTTCTTTCCCCATCTGTCTGGTGCTCTGGAATCTCTGTCAGAGGGAACTGGGTTCTTTGCTAATGACGCCTTAACCCCTTTGGGTCCCTGAGAAATAGTTTCAGGATCAGCAACAGGGCTTTTATACAGAAATTTGTGAGAGTCAGGGACTCTGTAATATCTGTCCGGTTTAAGTGAAGCTGGAGGTAAGGAATCAGGATTTAAGCTGGATTCAGTGTACACATCATCCACAATATGCAGCACTGGTGGAATAGCCAGGGGTCTGTGTTGAGGTAATAATAGGAAGTCTCTGAGCCTTTTCTTGGATTCTGAATAATCCTGGCCTTCCCAATGGAAATGCTCCCTCATGGTATGCAAGGATTCCCCAAAGGAGTAGTCCTCAGGCGGAGAGGCTGATGGAACAGATTCCTCAGCATCAGAATCCTCATAAGGGGGTAAAGAATATCCCAGGTCTGAGGATGAATATGAGGAAATGGACTCCTGGTCGGATGCATCATAATCTGCATCCTGTCTAGGCCTTTTATCAGGTGGGGGATGGGAACCCCTGATCAGAGTGATAAGGTCGTCGGCCATTTTAAGCATTTGTTTCTTAGGCATGGAGGCCTGTCCTGGAGAATGCTGTACTTGTTTCTTAGTTTTTAAAGGGGGCTTTGACTTAGAAGAGGGTTTAATGCTTAGCTGAGTAGGTCTGAAGACACCCTCTGAAGCTGCGGGTAGCTCATGTACTCCGGATCCCTCTGCAGGATTGGTTTCGGTCTGCTGAAAAGCTAGTGCGTCCGAAGGCCCAGCCATCTCCATGTGTGGGTCGGGGGTGGCCTGTGGTTCTGCAGAAACGGTTGTCAGGGGCTGCGAAGGCGCCTCACTGAAAACCGGAGAACCGGTGACTGGCCTAGAAGAGGCGTCATCCTCAGTTTTGGGCCTCGGATGCCTGTCCTTGTCTTTGCGCTTTTTATGAATACCGGTCGTTGGAAGTTCCGATGGCATGGTATAATTTAATTTTCTGCCAAAGTAATGTCGGGCAAAATCAAACCGACGTTTAATAGTGCGCTTATTAAACCTAGCACAAAACCGACAACCAGTAACGTCGTGGTCTGGGCCTAGGCATGGGATACAATAAGAATGGAAATCCTTATGAGGTATTTGCTTCCCACAGGAAATACAGTTATTAACTTTTACTGACATCGGTCTGAGGCAAGAAAAAGTTTCCCCAATGGGGTACTTAGCTTTGTAGAAGACTTTGGTTCTGGATTCAGAATGAAAATCTCAGGAGTAGGCCGACCGGCACTTGCGAACTGCTTTTGATTCAGGCACCGTGCGGCAAGAAAGACTGAAGAAAATGTCGTCGGCTGCATCTTCTATACCCCTGTCGCACTGACGTCAGGGAGGAGGCGACAGCAACCGACGCCGGACCAAGACTTTGGAACTCAGGCCGGCTGGGGAACCACCTGACGGCAGGATAACCCAAGTGTAATGACTGCAGCAGTGTCACACGATGAACATCTGGGGCCTTGCAGGAGGCCTCTAAGGAGTCAAAACCACATTGCAATGTATGCTTTCCAACCTGTTCAGCTGCATGCAATAATTCCTGCAATTCTTTATTTTCTGCACATTCAGAAATCAACAGCATTTTTTGTTTCAGCAGTCCCATAACATGTTGTTGATACTTAAGCATATGAAATTGACAGTTTAAGGCTCTGATTGCCAAGGTTGCAGATGTATAAACCTTTTTTCCCCATCTGTCCAGTGCCCTTGAATCTCTGTCAGAGGGGGTAGGATTTTTTGCTGTTGAGGCCTTAACTCCCTTTGGACCCTGTGAAATAGTTTCAGGATCAGCAGCAGAATTTCTAAATAAAACTTTATGTGAGTCAGGGACTCTGTAATATCTGTCAGGCTTACTGGGAGCTGGAGGTAAGGAGTCAGGGGTCAAGCTTGACTCCGAAAACACATCATCCACAATGTCTAAAACAGGGGGAATGGCTAAAGTCCTGTGCTGAGGGAAAAGAAGGAAATCCCTGAGCCTCTTTTTTGATTCTGAGAAATCTTGACTCTCCCAGTGAAAATGCTCCCTCAAAGTATGCAAGGTTTCGCCAAATGAATAATCCTCAGGTGGAGAAGCCGATGGTATAGACTCCTCTGCATCAGAATCCTCATAGGGAGGTATAGATAATTCCTGATCAGAAGAGGAATCAGAAGAAATAGAAACCTGATCTGAAGATTCATAATCAGTGTCTTGCCTAGGCCTCTTATCTGGAGGGGGATGGGTACCCCTGATCAAGGTAATAAGGTCTTCAGCCATTTTGATCATCTGTTTTTTAGGCATAGAGGCCTGTGCACATGGCTCATGCATCGTTTTTTAAGTTTTAGAAGTTGCTTTTGTCTTTGGTTTTGCAGCTGTCATTGGTTTGATATACAAATGTTGAAATCTGAATACTCCCTCAGAAGCCGGTGCCTGCTCAGCGGCTCTGGACCCATCCGAGGGAGATACATCCGTCGGTCCAATACCTTGAGTGTCTTGCGGCATGCCGGACTCCACATGGGTGTCGGTAGGGGCCTACAACTCGAAGGTAGCGGGTATCAAGGGCTGCGAAAGTGCCTCGCTGAGTACCGGCAAACCGGCGACTGGCTTAGGAGAAGCTTCGTCGTCGGGTTTGGATCTCGACTGCCTTTCTCTGTCCTTTTCTTTGTGTTTTTTATGTACTCCAGTAGTCGGATTGCTATCCAACGACATTTCTGGGTAGTTAAATCTGTTTCCAAAATACTTTGAGGCAAAAATATACAGACGCTTAATAGTGCATTGGTTAAATCTAGCACAAAACCGACAGCCAGGCACGTCGTGATCAGGGCCTAGGCAAGGAATACAGTATAAATGGAAATCCTTATGAGGTATGTGCTTCCCACAAATAATACAATGATTAACTTTTTCTGACATCGGTATGGAGCAAGAAAAAAGTTTCCCCAACGGGGTACTTAGCTTTAGTGAAGACTTCGGTTCTGAAACTCAAACTCGAATATTTCAATAGTCGGCCAACCGGCACTTGCGAAATGCTTCTGCTTTGGGCACCGCGCAGCAAGAAAGACTAAAGAAAATGGCGTCGGCTGCATGTTTTATACCCCTGACGACCTGACTTCATGGAAAAGGAGACAGCAACCGACGCAGGACCTAAGACTTTGGAATTCAGGCCGACTGAGGGCAATCTGCCAGCAGATTGCCCAAATGTAATGACTGCAACAGTGAAACACAAAGAACATATAAAGGAACAGATGTTATCAATGAAAGTCTTGGAGTTCAATAAGACAAAGCCCAATGACAAAAACCTCCACCTAAGTGGAATAGTGGAATGACTTGTGGGCAGAGACTATGCATCTGCTGTGGCAAAAACTACAGCTGAATGGATTTCAATCCTGCAGATCAGATTAACACTGAAAGAATGCACAAGGCAGCTTGGTCAACAGGTAGTCACCACAGTCCTTGGCAGACTATAGTGCACTTTGAGATGTACAATCAAAAGAAAATCATCTCTCTACTGTAGAGACAGAGAATAAAACTAAAGTATGGCAGATTGCAATGATTTATTGATTTGGGTTATTCACAAAATACTAAGCGCAAGATGGCAGCATTTATCCTGGTAATAAGAATGAACAGACTTACAGGGATCAAACTTAAACTCACCTACCCAGTGGCATGTAACATTTTTTCTCCCTCAAATGACTAAGTATAAGAATGAAAAAAATTGCACAGGATGCCTCAAATTGTGTAACACAACAAAAATTTAAACTGAAACACAAAAAAGTGGAGTCAAAAAATATTTCTCTTGGAATTTTAATGCCACTGGTTAAGCGCTTTCAGCCAACAACTCTGGCCTTCTTCAGAACAAACAACTAAGTTAATGCTGCCCTTATATAGAAAACAACCAACAATCCTAGCCAATCACATTATGTTCAATTAATTAATGAACAAACATAAAAAACATACACACACTTGAAGCAACACATAAAAAAAAAACATTTCTTGAGTAAAACATTAAAAACGTGTATGCATATGTAAACAAATCCTATTTACATTTGTTATAATATGCCTTTCTTTTTAAAACTACTTTATAATTAACTGCATTATTCAAGCATGGTGCCCTACAAGCATCCAATAAAATTTGCCATTTCAACTCCCTGTAGTCAAGATCCCCATCTCTGTCCCAGTTAAAATTCTGGGGAACATGATCAATAACCCCAAAAGAGAATTTGACTCGATTCTTTGTTACCTACAAGTGTAAGAGTATGCTTGTAAAGGGTATTGTCCAAATTGTTCTTTTTCGTAGCATAATAATGCTCGTAAATCCTATTTCTCAATTGTCTGTTAGTCTTTCCAATGTAAAATGAAGGACAGACTGAACAATTGGCAATATATAGGTCGATTTACAGCTAAAAATCCCAGGAACCTGCCAAGCCCTTTGGTGAGTGAAAACTTCAAAAAATGGCCCTTCTGAAATGTATTTGCAAAAGTTAAAACTTTTGCACTTAAAAGTGCCTCCACATTTTTTAACCCACTTGTCCTGTCCACTTTCTCACATTTCTTTAAAATTCTTTGCTCTTTTGTTGACAAAAGGTGCCTCTCCCACAACTGTCTTTAAATCACGGTTAGACACTAAAATTCTCCAGTTATTATATATTATGTCCTTAATTTCTTTACTGTCAACAGTAAACATCAACAACATGGAGGTAACCCAATCTTTGTCACCTTGCATGTTCTCTCCTGTTCTTTCTAGGTTACAGTTACTTTTTAAAACCTCATTCACAACCTCAGGGGGGTATCCTCTATTTTTAAGCCTGCAATGCAGCTCCTCCACAAAATAATCTAACTTTGTTTCATCACTTGTCAACCTACTTAAACTGCTACGAATAGAAATAAAAACAGACTACTTAACAAAGCCGCTAAAAGCCGTAACTCTTGAGGAACGCTGAATTTATTTAAACGTTAAATAAAACATGTTTTTCGTCTAACACAAATGGCTAGACTTCATCAGAAAGAAAGCAAACAAAGCAGTGTCAGTTAAAATTCAAAAACAATATATATAAACTCCCCGCCAAATGCAGTAATGACCGGACTCATTCTTAATGGCATAAGCTCATAAAAATACTATAAACCTTTTATATGTAAATAGTTTAACTTGCTTTGAATAAATCTATGCTCAGCAAAAACCATGCTTCAATGAACGCCATGTTACAAAACAATGCTAACAAACAAATAAACTAAAATTCAGAATACATAAAACCCGATGATGTTATCCTATCATGTTATTAAAAAATGTTACTTAAAATATTATTTAAAATTAATTACCTAGCAAAAGGCTGTAACTAAATGGATCGTATATGTCTGTATATGGTGCCTAAACCATCAACAACTCACTTGTAATGAACACCTAAGTATATTGAAATCACTCAAAATATAAATATACATACTAACATACATACATTTAACTCTATATCTCCTATATGTTGCAAAACTCCAAAAAGGAGTAAAAAAATAGTGTAAAAAATAATAATAAATAATAAAAAAATAATAAAAAACAATAAAATAAATAAATAAACCACCTAAACCATAGTGTACATATATACTCCCCCACATATCCTCTCAACTAGAAGTAATTTTAAATAATTTTCAAACACATCTAATAAGAACTTCATGGTCATAAAATTATCTTTCCAGACTTTTGAGTTTCAATAAACACATTAAAGAACACTCATTTAAACCTGGGTTTGTATACGTATTGAGCTTAATTTGCCACAATAGCTCATTTTTTTCTAACAACAGACCAAAGGGACCCCCCCTCCCTCACATCCTGCCTAACTTGATCGATCACTTTGAAACAAAATCTATGATTAGGATAAGTCAGAATATGTCTTGCAAGGGCATTTTCTTCTTTCTGCAAGTTGATACTTCTCAGGTGTTCGTAAACCCTATCTCTTAATCTACGCTCCGTCTTTCCTATATAAAAAGATGGGCACCCTTGGCAAACTGCTACATATACAACTCCTTTTGAGTTGCAATCAAACTTGCCTTTAGTATGTAACCTGAACCCATTGACCTCAATATTAATTCCCAATGCCATTAAATGGCAGTAAGAACAATTGCCACATTGCATCATACATTTGTTAGATGCCAAACGGTTCCCCTGTGGTTGTTTCTGCAACAGTTCTTTAAAACTCAATCCCCTTTTCCAAACTATTTTTGGTGTTGTTCCCAGTTTGGAAGTTAAGAGTATTATCATCATTAAATATAGCCCAATTTTTCGTTATGATTTCTCTTATGCTATAGTAATCCAAAGAAAACCTCAAAATACAAGCTAAATTGAACTCTAACTTATTCGGTTGTTGTATCGTCCCTTGCATTTCTATACTAAACCGTAAAGCGGGTTGATTATTAGGACAAGTGATTTGCTGCTTTAAAATGGGGTTAAAATGCCCATTACTTCTTTTGAATGTAACCTCTACTATTAGTTCTTCTATTAAAGATATAGGATATGCTCTGTTCAAGAACATTTGTTTTAAATTCAAACATTCTTCCTTAAAGTTCTTATCTGAGGTGATCATTCGCGCAGCTCGTACCAAATGGCCCTTGACCACTGACCTTTTTTGATGTATTGGGTGTGCACTTGAATAATGTAGAAATTTGTTTGAATATGTAGGTTTCCTGAAAATTGTCGCCTCATACTCTTTCTGTTGTACATTTTTACTTGATGTTAAATCCAAAAATGAAATAGATGTTGCGTTAAATGTGTGTGTTAATTGCAAAAATTCTGTGGAATTATTTAATATGCTAATTAAGTTAGCCGCAACGTGCTCGTCGCCTTCAATAATCATGAAGATGTCATCTATAAATCTCACATAAAATTTAATGATATTTTTAAAGGACTCATTCCCAAACATGTATGCATTTTCCCAAAATGACATCACCAAATTAGCATAACTAGATCCACATGGAGAGCCCATTGCTACTCCTTTCTTTTGGATGTAAAACTGATTATCAAATAAAACGAAGTTATATGACAGAATTACATCCAGTAAATAATGTACCAAAGAAACGTCATCCTCTGGGGCGCCTTTTTGTCTTATTCTTGCTGTTGCCCATTCTATTCCTTGCTGATGCAGTATACTAGTATATAACTCCTTAACATCTACTGTTAAGAAGTTATTTTCTTTTTGAAATATGAGGCTATTAATTTTCTCTAAGAAAACCCAAGAATCTTTAACAATCCACTGTTCCATTACTACATATTTCTTCATTATTGCATCTACATATTTGGCACAGGCATAAGTGGATGATCTCCTACCATCCACTATTGGTCTGAAGGGAAGGTCATTGATGTTTTTGTGTATTTTCGGCACACCGAACATACAAGGTGCTCTCGGTGACTCCACCACCAAATAATTAAATGTATGCAAGTCTATTCTTGCTTCAATAAACAATTCATTTAAGAAGCTTATGATGAATTGATTAGACTTATTATATTCATTTATTGATGATGGATCATATGTACCACAAAATAGAATTTCCTTGATTTTCCTAACATAATCTGGTGTGTCCATGGCAACTAGCCCCCCATCCTTTATCTGGGTTCATCACCCTCACATTAGCTGCCAACACTTCAAGATTATCCCTCTCATCTCTGCTTAAATTGTATTTGTATTCTAATTTTTTTCTCACTTAGCTTCCTAAGGTCTAATTCACAAATTTTTTCAAAGGTATGCAATGTGTTGTGTAGTGGTGGATTAAAACAACTAGCGACTCTAAGTTGGTTACTGCTTATAGGCCATCCGCCCAAAAGTTGTTTTAAGTTCAATTTCCTCACATAGAGCTTTAAATCACAAATTGTTTGTGCCAAATTCATTTGACTTGTGGGTACAAATGTTAAGCCTTTTGATAATATGTCCACCAATTGTTCTGCAACGTGAAAAGATGAGAAATTATAAACAGTAAAATGTTCTTTATTACATTAAATGTTCTATGCTGGTGATTGGTCGATGTTATCTCCTGCGATTGTGATTTTTCCTCTTGCTCCACTGTTTCTTTTGGTTGCGTCTTGGAAAACCCTGATTAAAATTAGAAGTAGTAACCTCTTGGTTGTTTCTTGTTTCATTACTATTGTTGTTGTTACGTTCTCTGATTCTTTCGCTTCTCCTTACGTTATCATTATCTATCTCCTCATTGTCAGGGTTGCTATGAGAATCTTTTTGCTGTGTAACATCACCAGCTGCTTGATTAATCTCATTAAAGGTACCTCTATCCCCCTTAAATTTAGAGCTCGCAGTCTGTTGATTTGACCATGCTTGTGAACCTGAAGGTGGGGGATATGCTGACCCTGTACTGTACTGCATCTGGTCTCTTTGGAGTTTTTTTAATTTTAGTTTGTCTTGTTTTTTTCTAAATGTTGTTTTATACTCTGAAAACAACAAAGATATTCAAATTTATATCTTGCAAAATCTACATGTTGCTTAATTTGTCCATCTAAAGATTCAATATATGGTTCCAATTGTCCGGCATACAGTGGGGTACTGGGTATACCCCATTGTTGGGTAGTGGGGTAATGACTAACAAACCTATTCCCAGAAGGAACACAGAAACTGTTAACAACTTTGGGAAAGCTTGTATATTACAATATGGGCACCATAGTAAATACATTAAAATATTATTCAGAACAACTGGAAGGTATTTCAGACTGATAAAAGGATATGGGAAATTGTGGGGAGTGAACCCCAGTTTGTACACAGGAATGGCCTGAACTTGAAGTTCCTGTTAGAGAATAAACAGACCAAGACTGATAGTATGAGGGGAACCACAAAGTGTGGCACGTGTTCACAGTGCCATTACATTACGGTAGAGCAGGAAGTCACTTTGGAGAACTTTAACAATACTAAAATTCATTTTCAAAAAGGGAACTGTAGATCCACCAATTTGATTTATTTAGCCTTGTGCACTAACTGCCCTTGTTTTTACGTAGGGAAAACTACCCGTTGTTTCCGTAATAGGATCTATGATCACCAATACAGTATAAGGAAACAGGATGAAAAGAATGCTCTATGGAAGCATTTAAAAGTTAGTAAGGAGTGTTCTAATTTTAAATTCGGTATTTTAGAGGTAGTTAGAAATAATGCAAGGGGTGGGGATGTCAAAAAGGCAGTGAGTGAAAAAGAGGTGAGGTGGCAGGTTAGATTAAATGCCTCCTTCTACCCTGGTATAAACGAACACATATCTATTAAACCTGTTTTGGACAATCGTAAATAAATAAACAGGTGTTTGAAAAAGGGTTTATTCAATACTTCTATTTCACTGATGGAAGGTCGTATGCACTAGCATTTTGCAGACACTAGCACTTTAAGGTTCTAACTATGAAGGACATGTGATGTATTTTTTAATTGTATTTAAGGGATTAGCAATTTTTAATTATTGTTCTGAAGAAGTCCCTGGTGGATGAAAGCGCTTAACCGTTTGTGATTTTAAACTGGAATTAAAAGTTATTGCTTTGTGAATTGCTGGTGTCGTGCTGGTGCATTTTTTACCTGAGACAGAAGATCGTGCTCATTACCTTTTTATTTTGTGGACTGTTCTCAGTTTTGGTTGCTGTTTACTTGGTAAGATAATTTTATGACCATGAATTTCTTATTAGATGTGTTTGAAAATTATTTAAAATTACTTATAGTTGAGAGGATATGTGGGGGAGTATAAATACTCTACGGTTTAGGTGGTTTATTTATTTATTTTATTATTTTTTATTATTTTTTACACTATTTTTTACACCTTTTTGGAGTTTTGCAACATACAGAAGATACAGAGTTAAATGTATGTATGTTAGTATGTATATTTATATTTTGAGTGATTTCAATATACTTAGGTGTTCATTACAAGTGAGTTGTTGATGGTTTAGGCACCATATTACAGGCATGTACGATCCACTTAGTTGCAGCCTTTTGCTAGGTAATTCACTTTAAATAATATTTTAAATAACATTTTTTAATAACATGATAGGATAACATCATTGAGTTTTATGTATTCTGAATTTTAGTTTGTTTGTTAGCATTGTTTTGTAACATGGCGTTCATTGAAGCATGGCTTTTGCTGAGCATAGATTTATACAAAGCAAGTTAAACTATTTACATATAAAAGGTTTATAGTATTTTTATGAGCTTATGCCTTTAAGAATGAGTCGGGTCATTACAGCATTTGGCGGGGAGTTTATATATATTGTTTTTGAATTTTAACTGACACTGCTTTGTTTGCTTTCTTTCTGATGAAGTCTAGCCATTTGTGTTAGACGAAAAATGTGTTTTATTTAGCGTTTAAATAAATTCAGCGTTCCTCAAGAGTTGCTGCTTTTAGCGGCTTTGTTAAGTAACCTACTTAATCTTACTAACTGTCCTTCAATAACAATATACTTGACATAGGTAGGATGCATACTAGAGTAATGCGATAATCCATTCCTGGCTATATTTTTGTAACTGATAACCGAACCTAAGACATCCTTTCCTTCCTCTTTCAACACCTCTATGTCTAAAAAACAGACTTTTGAGGTGTCGCAATCACCAGTAAATCGCAAAAAGAGGTGCTGCTGTTCATATCTTCTAAAAACATGGCCAGTTCAGACTCTGTTCCCCACCATACAAAAAAAGAGGTCATCTATAAAATGGTAATAGGTGACAATAGGTTACAATTTGTAGAGAAGAGTTTTCTCAGAGGCAGAAATTGACTTACTGAGAAAAGGTTTTAACGTTGTGCCTACAGAAGGGCGGACATTGTGGACACCATTACAGATTTGAAAACATACACACGCAAACTTAATTTAAAGCTTATTATGGGGAATCAAGAGGGTAAATCTAAAGGGGATTTTATTGTACTTAGTGTGTTCAATCCACCTCTACACTCAATGCTTAAGGCCTTTGAAGATTTGTGAGGTGGAAATTAGAGATTTGTTGAACAAAAAAAGTAAAAGAAAGTTTTTTTTAACATGATTGTGTCTGAGCAAGCAATTTTCAACTCCATTAGTCAAGACTGTTACATTAGGGTCATGCATGCAAAAAAGGGGGGTTCCATGGTTATAGTGAACACAGAGGATTACATCAAGGATATTTATGCTTTGTTAGCAGACAGATCTGCATATCAGCTAATATCTAAGGATAGATTTGTGGAAGGAATAAATTCTCAAACAATGATTTTTTTTACAGATGACAAGCCCAAGATTGCACAATTTTTTGGTATCCCAAAGATATACAAAGATGAGCATTCTCCACCTTACAGGCCCCACTGTTTCTTCACCAGCATCCAAGTTAGAACCGTGTTCTAAATTTATTGATAGGACTTTGCTTAAATTAGTACAAAAGACAGATTTTTTTTTATTAGGGACTCCTTTGATTTTTTGAAGAAAATCAAGAGCATTAAAGTGGAAATAGGAGATTTATTGGTTACAGTGGATGTGGCATCCTTACACACTTGTATTCCTCACAAGGTGGGTTATAGGTTGATACACAGTGGTGAGTATGATTTTGGAGAATGTAAATTTATGTTGGAATGTATTGACAGCATCCTTTTTTTGTCTTTGATGACAAATACTTTTTACAAAGCAAGAGTGTAGCGATGTGTGCAAGAATGGCTTCCAATTACGCCAATTTGGTCATATATTATTGGGAGACCAACATTATGTCTAAGCTTGTCAACAGGGAAAAGATTGTCACCTAATACCGTTTTATAGATGACATTGTTTTTGTATGGAGGGGAACAGAGTCTGAACTGGCCATATTTTTAGAAGATATGAACAACAGAACCTCTTTTTTGTGATTTATTGGTGGTTGGGACACCTCAAAAGTCTGTTTTTTAGACATAGAGCTGTTGAAAAAAGAAGGGAAGGATGTTTTGGGTTCGGTTATCAGTTACAAAAATGTAGTCAGTAATGGATTATCACATTACTCTAGCATGCATCCTACCTATGTCAAGTATAATATTATTAAAGGACAGTTAGTAAGATTAAATAGGTTGACAAGTGACAAATCAAAGTTAGATTCTTTGGTGGAGGAGCTGCATTGTAGGTTTAAAAATAGAGGATATCCCCTGAGGTTGTGAATAAGGTTTTAAAAAGTAATTGTAACCTGGAAGGAACAGGAGAGAACATTCAAGGTGACAAAGATTGGGTTACCTGCATGTTGTTAACATTTACTGTTGACAGTAAAGAAATTAAGGACATAATATCTAATAACTGGAGAATTTTAGTGTCTAACAGTGATTTAAAGACAGTTGTGGGAGAGGCACCTCTTTTTGTCAACAAAAGAGCAAAGAATTTAAAAAAAATGTTAGAAAGTGGACACAACAAGGTGGTTAAAAATGGTGGAGGCACTTTTAAGTGCAAAAGTTGTAACTTTTGCAAATATATTTCAGAAGGGCCATTTTTGAAATTTGCACTCACCACAGGGCTTGGCAGGTTCCTGGGAATTTTAGCTGTAAATAGACCTATGGGGTGTATATGGCCAAATGTTCGGTCTGTCCTTCATTTTACACTGGAAAGACTAACAGACAATTGAGAAATAGGATTTACGAGCATTATTATGCTATGAAAAAGAACAATTTGGACAATGCCCTTTACAAGCATACTCTTACATGTGTAGGTAACAAGAATGGAATCAAATTCTCTTTTGGGGTTATTGATCATGTTCCCCAGAATTTTAACGGGGAGAGAGATGGGGAACTTGACTACAGGGAGTTCAAATGGCAAATTTTATTGTTGCGTGTAGGGCGCCAGGCTTGAATAATGGAGTTAATTATAAAGTAGCTTTAAAAAGAAACGCATATTATAACAAATGTAAATAGGATTTGTTTACATATGCATACACATGTTTTTAATGTTTTACTCAAGAAATTTTTTTTGTGTGTTGCTTTAAGTGGATGTATTTTTTTATGTTTGTTCATTAATTAATTGACATAATGTGATTGGCTAGGATTGTTGGTTGTTTTCTATATAAGGGCAGCACTAACTTAGGTGTTTGTTTTGAAGAAGGCCAGAGTTTTTGGCCGAAAGTGCTTAGCCAGTGGCATTAACATTCCAAGAGAAATATTTTTTGACTCCATTTACGTATAAGAATGACCCAAAATAAGTGCTGCATTGGCTAGATCAACCTGCGGCTGACACTAAATTAAACTCTATTTTCATTTTACCCCACTCACTAGCTATCCTTTCTGAAAAAAAATTCTTATCTTCTCAAATAATTCTAAAATCTCCATAGGATATCTGGTTATTTATCTTGTCATACCATTCACCAAGTCTGGCTGCAGCTCTTTTTACTTTCTGTTGCCAATGTCAGTGAGCTAAAAGGTTTTGAGCTCAACGGTTGCTTTCAAAAATAGTTAAAAGCAACCTTTCTAGATTTATGCAGAATATCCAATTATTCCCTTCCAAGACACAGAATACCATCCAGGAGATGACAATGGCAGATGACCTGGAAGGACAGGACAGATGGAATAGAAGAAAGGGACAACTGTACCTCCTGTTTAGGAGTTAGCAGGTACTAAAACAGAAATGTGACACTGCCCAGCAGAGAAGCAAAGTTCGGAGTATGAAATAGTGAGACTGCGAATGAACAGTGTGACTGTGTACGGTTTTGGGCTTGCAAAGATCCAGTCTAAAAGGGCTGGTGACTAAAGGAAGGAATGAAAAGGGAAGCCCAATGAAAGGGGGTCCCCTTAAAAAATCTAGACTGTGTGAGGTTCATTAAAACAGAACTGTTACAAGAAAAATGCCTTGATGGTTTTAATCAAAAACTGTAATTTGTTGGAGGACTAAACTGCTGCTTTTTACCTCCAGAAACTTGAGGGAGAGAAATGTAAAAGAGGAACAACTACAGTTAGAAAATGATGTACATTACAAATGCAGTAACAGAGTTTAAAATGAATGCATTTTGCTGGGTGGGGGGGGGGGGGGGGAGTCTGAAATATGAGCACCTCTATTTAAACTGCTAGGTAAGAATCCACCAATCAGAAGATGCCAAAAGAAGAGGGGGTGGGGCTCAGTTAGCATGACTACACAAAGGACTAAAATGACTCGTGTAGTGGCGTTTACACAACCCTATGCTGTTCTGTGGGATTGATTATGGGCTCAAAATGCTCATCATGTCTTGGAAGTTTAAAAAATCATATATAGGTTTTATTTTGTTGGGTTATACTTATTTAAAAATGTAACAGTAAAGTAGGGAGATGCAAAGGAGCTAGTAAGCAAGGAAAAATCATATTGGGGCAGATAACACATCTGTTAGATTAAGCATGAGAAATAATGAAAGGCCAGGGAGAATAAAACAAAGAAAAGGCAACTTGAGAGGAGGAGTAAATGAGAAGACAATTAAGAACAAAAGGAGAAGCCTGGGGAGGAAGGGGATATATGTAAATGGCTGACTCAATGTAAATATGGGGATGAGATGTCTGGCAGGAGCTCTAATTATAAAGAGCCAACTTCCCTTCCAGATAACAGGAAAATCAGATAATCAGAAGGGTTAAGATTTCAGGAACTAAAGGATACAGATATCGGCACATGACAACAGTACTAGCAACTTACATACTGCCCAAGGTGAAGTTTAAGAAAATATGGTGAATAAGAGCAGATATATTACTGTTTGCAGGGGAGACATTAATAATGTTAGGTGACTGGAACCAAATGCACAGAACTGTGGACACATGATACATTAACAGTCAATGGAAGCTAAAAAGGGACGAGAAGAGCTTAACAAGCTATTATCCCAGACAGGGCTAGAAGATATGTGGCTAATGCGCAGTGGGGAAAGACAGAACCATGGCTTCACATATTATTCAGGCAGACAACACCTGGCCAAGAACAGATAAGCTTCCATAATGAAATAGTATGTGGGACAGATTTACAAATTTGAAGTGGGGCCGCTAATACTCTCAGACAACTATCTAAGGATTGAACAGCTTCTCAGATAGGTAGAAGAAAAGGAAACAATGGAGATTCCCTACATATAAATTAGATCATGAGAAATATAGAGAAAAACTAAAAACTTATGAAAAACAGATAAACACTTTAGATTACATTACAGTTGAGAAGTAGCAAAATGTAATATAGAAATAAATGAGAGCATAAGGTTACTGGAAATTAAGAACAACAGAGATGTGGAGAAGTAGCAGGAATTCTACAACAAGAAAGATGCAGCTCAAAGAAAAAAGGAAATTAATCAGAAAATCTAAGAGATGGATGATAAAAATATAAGGATAAGGTGGGAGGGTGTTCAACGGGGTGTATTTTGCTAATACTGCTAGAAGTGTGAGAGAAGATGCTGTGCAGCTAAGACAGCAGGATAATTAGGGAATCACAGTAGCTCTCTGAAATACACATACAGGGTAAGGGAAATGAAAACCCCAAAACCTTTAGAAATTTTGGCCGAATATTACACCAGACTATATCAAATAAAAGAGAGGCATTCAGACAGAGCAAATACAGCAATACCTACACACCAAGTAAACATGAACAGACTTACAGAAGAGAAACTGGGGGGGGGTTCACTAAACTGATAACTGACACGGACATTATGGAAGCACTAGAGAAGCAAACTAAAGGGAAATCACCAAGGACAGATGGAGTACCTAAAGAAGTATGGAACCTACCAAAACATATGATTAAGGTATGGATATTGTTATTTAACTTAATACTACATTCAGGGCAGGTGCCTGCCTTGTGGAAATGGGCAGTACTATCCAGCATCCTTAACTCATTAACACCTATGTAGTGTGGAATGTCACACCTCTAGCAGCCTACACACATCCTTGCATTGCAGAACATTTTCGGAAAAATCAACTTTAAAAGCATAAGATAAGTAAATATAAACATTTGTGAACAGTAAAAGCTATTAAAACTGTACAAATAACAATGTTATCAGAAAGAAGTGTTCTTTGTGGTGATACTAGTCAGTGTATTCATAGTCTTTCCATAAATAATACAATATTTTAGTAATTCACACAAACCTAAATTATACTTTTGCTGAACTTTCATAGTGCCATAACTTGAAAAATGTACAACACAGACATATACTACAACATTTTAGTTATCTAGACACAAGCTTTCACATAACAGCAAGAAATTCTTCTCTGAGTGCATATTTAGATGTTTACAGCAATGTAAATACATATGCTTAATTAACTAGCAATATAAATAACACTGAATATCTCTCAAGATGTGCACCTTAAAGTGCAAATATCAGACACTTTTTTCAACATCTACGGTTTCATATGATGCCATGTAGCAGTTTGTAAGCCACTTGATTTTTTGAAATATTAAGTACATATGAAAATATTATTTATTTTCATAATTAGAAACAAACTAGCAATATCTTAAGTGCGGTATGATATAAAATGGATATTGACAATTAATTTCCATGCCTATTACATGGTATTTCACAACCTACCCCTCAATAACATGCAGGTCCTTCAGTTATGAAAGCATGATCACAAATACGAAAATGTGAATGAGTGGCAAACAGTGATCCATTAATCACTGCAGGACATCCTGGATTAACAATCTTAGTGTCATTTTGTTAGTAAATCATTGCCCTTTCTAACACCGTCGATTATTAACCAGGAAATCACTTGGCTATAGAAGCCAGATTAAAAAATACATATATATCTGGATGCCACAAGGAGCTATGGGTGTTAACTGCAACAATACAAAAAAGCCCCTATAGTCCTGAGTGATTTAAGGAAATTCAAGACCCTGAACGGGTCTCCTTGTACAGACCAGTACTAGTGCTAAACCAGGAGCATAAGCTAATGATGTCCCTTATGGATCATAGGTTAAGCTGTATAATTCCAGGCCAAATCACTTTAGATCTAACAGGTATTATAGAAAAAAAGGAGGATATCAAATAATCTTATATGCACAATGATGATAATACAAGAAGCACAAACAAAAAACCCTTCCAGTAGGCCTAATTTGCCTAGACATGAAAAAGTTTTTGATTACATGGAATGTTGTATTCTGTTTCGGAGTACTGGAAGCAATGAATTTTCCAGAAAGGTGTATTAATCTGTTGAAAAAAAATTATATGAGAGCTCCAAAGCCCAGGTTAAGATAACAGCTTACCTTTCAGAAAAATCTTCCATAACTTGGGGCACCAGGCAGGGCTGCCCATCATCCCCTCTATTTTCCTTATATTTAGACTCTAAGCTGAAAAATAAGCACATCTACAACACAAGGGTTTAGATGGGGAAAGCTGAACTATCACTGTTTGCAGACAATGTCCTAATAACAATGAGGAAACTACAGACTGATTTGCCAATATTGTGATAGATTTTACAGGAATTCAGAAAACTGTCTGGGTATAAAATAAATAAGAATAAAACACAATCTCTAGATATAAATCTAGTGCAAGAAATTGTTTTGAATGATTTATACCCAGGCATGTGGAATTGTGATGACATGAGATAACTAGAGATATGGCTAGGCAGGAGGAGCAACAAACTAGAACCACCATGTCAAAAGCACTGGAAAATAAGGAGTACCCTACAAAGTTGGAAGAAATAGTGATTAGATCTGGACCACAACGTGTAAGTATTAAACTGGCATATTTTACCTCACATACTGCATTCACTACTGTAACTCTAAAAATGGTATCTAGTCAGTCTCCAAGTGTAACGTCTACTGCTTGGATCACTGATAAGGAAATACTGAACATAATATCCAAACTGACTTCTGCAGGGTCTAGTTCTCTTACAACTTTTATTGACAAGATGATGGCATACAACTCTGTGAAGGCTACATAGAGGTTTCTGCTCACTCATTCCTCTCCAATTTCAAAGCAAATGGCAGAATTTTCTTGGTTACTGCTTTTTTTAGTCAGCTTCTTGAGATTCCCTTAACTAGCCTACTTGCTGCAAGGGCTTTTCCTGGTGAACACTGCATCAACCCACAAGATGTTTGTGTCAATGCTGGAATTCTCCCTGAAGTCAGACATCTCCTCAGGCCATAAGCAGTAGCCTGTTGATGTTGACCAAGCTTTCAATGTTGATTGGGCCAGGGCTTGCAGGTCTGTCACAGTCCCAAGGCTGGGGGGTGATGCTTTAATGCTGGGCTTGTCACCAGTTTTTATTTTTCAGCAGAGATACCGTCAGTCTTCAGCCTTCTGCCATTTGGTGCTAGTGATAGGGATCTTGCCTAAGCCTTTTTTCTTCCCAGCCTTCTCTATGCCTCTCCTATCATGACCAACTTACAATCTTCTCTAAAGACCAAGTTTGAACTCACTCACAACAATGTTGACAGGTTCGCTGCAAATCAGCCCTACAACTCTCACCACTACCTTTCTTTACTAGTACTCCCCCCATCAACTCTTACTCCCCAACTGGCTCTCATTCACTCCATCTTAAGCAAACCCACCGTCGGTCCTGCCATCTCTTCACTTTTATCTCGATACACACCCACCTGCTCTCTTCGGAACTCTGACCAGTTTCCTTTAGCAATCCATAAGCCAAAAAGAATAAAACCCTAGATTGCCCTAGCTTTGAACAAATTCCCATTGAATACTAGAAATCTTCCCCACACTCAAAGCTTCAAAAAAGCATTAACAGAAACCCTACTAAAATCTTGGATCTGTACATGCCACAGCCCTAACTAACTCAATTACTGCCTTTCTCTCCACTTTTTCTTGTACTCTCTTTTCTGTCCACTAACTACTCCCTTCAACTCCTCCTGTCTCAACTCCCATGCTTGTTGACCTGCACTTCTCCATACTCTGTTCTCTATCTGCAATTTCTTTTTTGTACCCACCATTAATTGCTACTAGCTTCCTCTCTTCTGCCCACTGATGTACCATCACTGATTGTACTATGTACTGCATATGTCTTCTGTTATGTACTTAAACTAGAAGTGTGTCATTCATGTATTTAAAAACCTCTTGTAATTACCGTTATCTTCTGTTTGCAATTTTTCTTATTGGGCTTTTCCCCTGGGCCTCCGCTGAAAATGGGTTATTGCTTAGTCGGACATGCCCGGTTAACAAATGTCAAAATAAATAATAAATAAATAAAATAAATTACTTCAGCATGAAGTTTTTCACTGATAATACTGTTAACATTGTTGCTACATTCTTTGCTGTATATGCTCTAATTTCTACATCACCCCAACTTCAGTCTCCAATATAGACAGAAGCAATGTTATGTAAGAGTCTTCAGCTACACTTTTTCACTTACAGCAGCACAGAAGTTCTAAAGGTCACCTGCAAGAATCTATCTACAACTTCAATGATTCTCTCCTCACCCCTTGTCCAATTACCTCCAAATACAGGAAAGAAATGTGAAAGAGGAAGCACATGGATGCAACAATGCACTACAAAGCTTGATGACAAGGAAAGTGTTCACTTTCTCATAACCCCAAATGACCCCAGCTTTGGTGAAGTTTTGGAAATAAGGCAAAGAGGGGATGGCTCACAGATCCAAAATTCTAACTGCAAAGGACCTGAGGGAGGTCTTCAGGACTCTAGACATCCATCTTCATAGGTGGTTCCCCAGCTGATAAGATGATAAAGTTGGTCACCACTACTACTTAAGGCAAGCACAATGCAGTGAGGCTACTACCAAGGAAACCAGATACAGTCCTTTGACCTGGAAGGACTGGCCTTGTTGGTCTGAGATACGAAGTCAGACTCCCTCATGGCAACAGCAGCCTTAAGATTCCAACAATGCAGAGTACCACTACCCTACCACTTAATAAGGAGTCAAAAGTGATGTGCAAATTTAGAAAACAGGATTTATGCTTCATCCACATTTACGAGGGCCATATACTATATGGTACATATGGCCAGTCTCCAGAGACAGCTGTACAATGAAATGCAACAAACTTTAAACAAGTTGCTGGGTGTCTAGCTGAAGCACAAACTTCAAGTATAATTGGCAATGATTGTTTCAATTACAACTGCAGTCAGGGGCTGTCTCCCACTAAATGATAGCATGGCTAGCCATCATGTAGGACAAGTGGCTAAGAATCACCATACACAGGAGGTATATGATATCATTTCACAGCCACCCTCAGTCCCAACTCCTTCCCCTTCCCAGAGGTCTTGCTTCATTATCAAAAGTTAATGATAAATAGGGCTGTCTTCCCTTTTGCACAAATGTGCCACAGAGGAGGTCCTATCTGACCAAAGAGGGCAAGGTATTTACTCCAGGTTCTTTTTCATGCCCAAGCAAACAAAAGCCTATTCTCAATATGAGTGGCCTTAACTCGTTCTAAAAGATAAATTTCAAATGGTCAAGGTGCAGTCAATTTTTGTGTGTCTGGAAGGAGACTACGGGAGCTTTTTGGGATCTCCAGAATATCTACCTTATAAGATGACCCACGGACTCCAGGAAGCAACTGCTTCTGGGTAGGAGCCAGCTACTATCAGTTTAAGGCACTTCCATTTAGCCTCACTTTAAACACCAGGGTGTTCACCAACTGCATGCCTATGACTGCAGTGAACCAGAGGCTGCAAAGATGATCTTTATTTACCTTGAGGACTGACTCATTGCTGCTCCACCTTATATAGAATTAATGTTATTCAGGAGTCACTCATCAATCTAGTCGAATCTTTGGGGATCACGATGCATGTGGCAAAGTGTCAGCTGGAATAACAGAGCTTCACATTCATGGGTTGTTCCACAGACAAAGAACATTGCATGCAAGGCTGCCTCTACACAAGATTCCACCACATCTGTCTTTGCTTCAGGCAACCATGCATTCTCAGTCTGTCAAAGCTCTGGGGTTGACAGCAACTTACATACCCATGGTTCCATCTGCAAAAAATGCTGAGAGTTTAATGGTCAAAGTTACAAGATACAAGTTACAATACCCACTCTTGTTACAGGAAACCCCTTTTCTTACTCCCACAGCTCTACTGGCTACCCTAGACTTGGGAGAAATTCAGGATAGAAGCCACTTTGTATACAAAACTCTTTAAAATAAGAGTAGCCCTTCTGTCTTCTCTCTCTCTCTCTCTCTCTCTCAGAAGCCTTTCAGGACTCCTTACTCCATGGTGCAGTTGCCATATACTCAAACAGCATGGCAGTGGTATGGTATATACACAAACAAGGAAAAACTCACTCTAAGTCAAGAGGCAAACAGCCTGCTAGAGGTCAGTCTCTCTTGATGCCACAAGTGTGGTCCCTAAGTCTAACTGTAGTATGGAACTAGTTCCTTCATGGGAGAAGCCTTACTGTGACCTGTCTACATCTTTGACCAACATCAAAGGCAGCCACTTCTTTTCCCTAGTTCCCTGGTCAGTTAATGTTAGAGGAATGCACTCATCCAGAAATATCCCTCAGAAAGAATAGCTGTGTAAAATCTTACCATAACCATATATGTCCTTCTCTTTCATGTTGCCTTATTCCAAATTCTTGGATTTTCCTCTCTTGCTACCCGAATGTCCGGCCAGTATAGAAAAGCTTCTAGTCAACTGCTGGGTATGTGGGATGTCTGACGTTGGCTAAAGGAACATGGGCCATAAAAGTCAGGTCTGCACGTACCAGACTTCAGAAATGAGAGCCCCTGTCGGATCCCAGTTCCAGGAAAACTGTACAAGTCCAGTGTTATCCAAGAAGGAACAGTTTAAGGGAAGAAGAGGGGAAGGAATACTGCAACATGGAAGAGAAGGACATCTACGGTTATGGTAAGATTTTACACTGCTATTCTATGTCCTACTATTCTCATGTTGCAGTATTCCAATCTCTTGGGTGAGTACCAAAGCTCACTGGGAAGAAGAGGGTGGTGGCATGGAACCATTTCCTTTAAATCCATGGAGGACTGCCCTGGCAAATCCAGCCCTGGATTTGGAAATGTGGTCCAATTTGTAATGCTTGGTAAAGGTGTGGACAGAGGTCCATGTAGCTGTCTCTAAAATTGTGGCTGTGTCCAATCCTTTAAAGAAAGTTCCAGATGAAGACATACCCTAGTGGAGTGTGCTTTAATTTTGGACCACAAAGATTTCCCATGGTATGCACATCAGAAGGAAATTTCTCTGGAAATTCAGGCTGAAATTGTCTGCTTTATCGATGCTTTTCCCAGGGCCCTGGAGTGAAAGGAGACAAACAACTGGTCTGATTTTCTGATAGATTTGGTCTTGTCTATGCACATCGAGGGAATTCAAGACTCTCTCACTGTCACTCTTAGGATGGGCAAAAAAAGTGGGAAGGTGAATAGCTTGGTTTAGGAATAGCTCATTGACCACCTTGGGCATGAAGGAAGGATTGGTCCTAAGGATTACCCTGTCTTTGTGGAAGATGAGGAAAGGGGGGGATGGCCATGAGGGCCTGTAACTCTGACACTCTTCTAGCTGATGTCAAGGCTACTAGGAATACTGTTTTCCAAGTGTAGTGTTTTAGAGAGGCCTCTGAAACTGGTTCAAAGGGGGCCACCGTGAGGTTCTCCAAGACATAATTCAGGTCCCAGAGTGGTGAAATGGGTTTCCTGAGGGGCCTAAGATGCAGCACTTCCTTTACGAATAACCTTGCAGGCAATCGAGAAGCCAAAGGAGGATCGACAGAAAGATAAGTTGAAATAGCAGCAAGAGGAGTATACCAACATTGTCTGCAAGAATTCACACAGGTATTACAGTACCAAAGGGACATCACCCTGGAAAGGGTTCAACCGTCTTTGTAAACAGTATACAGAGACTCTCTTCCGTTTAGACATACAAGATCTCCTAGTATTAGGTTTCCTAGCCTCCTGCAGGACTGAGCACGTCCTCATTGTATGGGTGTCTGTAAGGGATCAGAATTCTACCACCCACAGGGTAAGTTTAAGAGACTGTAGGTGGGGGTAGATTAAAGATCCCTTGTCGTGTGTGGGAAGGTCCACTCTGTGAGGTAACTTGTGGTGACTGCCCCTGGCTAAATATGCAGGAGGAGGGGGAGCCAGTGCTGTCTTGGCCAAAAGGAAGTCACTAACAGGATTTTTGGTTTGTCCTACTGGATTTTTAGTAGGACTTTCTGAAAAAGTGGGAAGGGGGAAATCCATACAGAAACATCCCCCTCCAAGAGACTGAGAAGGCATCTGTTGCCCTGACTTTACTTGAATTGTTTACTTCCTGGCAGACTTTCAGCCTGGTGCAAAAGGATGGAAGTTGTCTGTTCATAGGGAAGGCAAACAGATCTATCTGAGGTGTACCCCATTTGTGGACCATGTCCAAGAACACATCCCTGTGGAGCATCCATTCGTGGGACTGTGACATGGACTTGCTTAATGTGTCTGCCCGAGTATTCTGCTCTGAAGGGATATACACTGCCTGTAGTGTGAATCCCTGTTTTGTGGCAAGCTCCCACATTTGGGGAGCTAGTCTGCATAGCAAAGTAGGATTTTGTTCCCCCCTGCTTGTTCACGTACCACAGAACTGTAGTGTTGTCTCTGAACAGTTTTAGTGAGCCCTGCTTCAGCGCATGCTGGAAGGCCTTTAGGGCCAACAGAAATGTTCTCATCTCTCTGATATTGATATGTTCCTGTGTGATAGAGTCCGACCAAGTGCCCTGGACTCTTATGGAACCCAAGCCTGCTCCCCAGCCCAGATTTGAAGCATCCGTGTACATATCCTGCACTGTCAAGGGAGTCCTGGGTTGCAGTTCACTTGTTCCAACCACCACTGAATCTCTACCTTGAGGCAAGGTAGAAAGGGGATTTTGTACTCTTGAGGGTGCGTGTGCTGTGTGTCCAAACAGACCTTAGATACCATTGTAGCATTCTCACGTGGAGCCTTGCCAATGGTAACATGGGAATGGTAGATGCCATATGATCCAGGAGTCTGAGGTACGGCCTCGCAGTAAAGCCTGTGGCCTAAAGGACAGTGAGCACGTACTGCCTTAAGCTTTCCACCTTTTGGGATGGCAGAAAGGCCCTCATGATATCCATCATTATCCTGCACCCCAGGAAAATTTGGTCCTGAGAGGGAGTCAGGTTGGACTTGGGTTAATGTATCTTGAAGCCCAGTGCTTACAGGAGTGATATTACTGTTTGTAGCTGGCATTGCAGGGATTCTGTGCAGTCTGCCTGGATGAGAAGGTAGTCTAGGCAAGGGAAAATATGAATCCCTTGGGTCCTGCAGAAGGCCACCACTGGTGCCAAGCACATGATGAAAACCCTTGGTGCTGTAGAAAGTCTCAAGGGCAAGGAACAGAACTGAAAATGTGAGGAGGCCACAGAGAAGCCCAGGTATTTCCTGTAGCTGGGTCTTATAGGGATGTGCAGGTATGCATCACTGATGTCCAAGGTAGCTAAGCACTCCTTAGGGAAAATCAAGGGGAAGAGGCTCTGCAGAGTGAGCATTTGAAAGGTGGGCATTTGCAGGAAAATTGAGGTGGGAATGATCTAGGATTAGTCTCCAAGGGCCATCTTTTCTTGAGATTAGGAAGAGTCTTGACTACAAACCCTTTCTCTTTTCTGTCACAGGGACAGGTTGAATTGTTCCCTGGACAATAAGACTGTCTATAACTGGCTGAAATAATGGAAGCTGTTCTTTGGAGCTGTGGAATGCCCCTCAAGGAAGGGGTTGTGATCCAGGTCATAAAATAACCCATCTCTATGATGGATAAGACCCACCT
This sequence comes from Protopterus annectens, assembly GCF_019279795.1. Classification (NCBI taxonomy): domain Eukaryota; kingdom Metazoa; phylum Chordata; order Ceratodontiformes; family Protopteridae; genus Protopterus; species Protopterus annectens. The sequence continues at coordinate 1,568,789,658 of NC_056737.1, forward strand.
GTTTGTGGTGATGTTATTCCAAGCAGGGAGACAGTAAGACAGTCTTAGGGATAGGGAAATGGAGTCAAGAGGTTGTTTCAGGAATGGCAGGTAGTTACAGACTACCTGCCCATCTTGAAATTGAGGCTTCTGGGCTGGAGTCTGAGCAGGCCTGGAAGGAATTGTTTACTTCCTGGCAGACTTTCTGCCCCTGAAAAGAGGAGGAGGAGCAGAATATTTCCTGATTAACTGGGTATTAGAAGGGTAGTTCCTGTGGAATTTGGGGAGAGGAGAAACAGGTGTTTGAGGTCTTGTAACTCTTTCCACTTTTGTTGCAGAGTTTTGAACAACTCAGCCACCTTTGTCTCAAAAAGGGCAGAGTTATCAAGAGGAGCATCCAAACATTTTGCAGTAATGTTATCAGGTAGGTTCTGTTACCTTAGCCAGGAATATCTTATCAGGACAGAGGCAGATGCAGCAGATCTTGCAGGAACTTCAGCTGCATCATAACTGCACTTAATGGAGTGCCTTGTGACCTGAGAGGATAGAGATATAAGGCTAAATATCTGAGCCTTGGCAGGAGAGTCTGAGATTTCACTCAGAAGTTTAGTGGCTTGTCCTAAAAGGTATAGGACATATTTGGACATACATGTTTGCTAATTTATTGCCCGAATGCCAAGGCCGATGAGGTGTAAACCTTTTTACCAAGGCGTTCCATGACCTTAGTTCTCTTTGTCTGTGTGGAGAAGTGAGGAAGATGGAAGGAGCTTAGATGCCTTATCAGCTGACACAGATACAGTGCCAGGGTCTGCTGCAGGACACTTAGCAAGGAATTTGGCTCCCTCGGGGGACCTTGTAGAATCTGTCAGGACTTCGTGGTGCAGGAGGCTGGGAGTCTGGATTGATGCTGGTAGCACTGGGGGAATAGCTGAAGGGGCAGGGTAGTCCATCTGAAGAAGTCCATAGTATCTTTTCTGAACTTCTGTCATTTCAGAGGAGTCCCATTTGAAATGTTCCCTCATCTTTGAAACGGTCTCCCCAAAGGTGAGACCCTCACCTGAGGAATCTGTTTCTGCAGATTCTTCCTCAGGGGAGGCATAGCCAAAAGTCAATGGCATTTGGGACACATATGACAAGGAATCCTCTGAGGAAAAGTCAGAGGATTCCTCAGCTACAGCTTGGGAAGTATCTAAGGCCTGAGGCCTAGGGCTCATCACAGAAGGAGCCACAGGGGAGGCTAAGGTTGTATTAGGCCAAAGAGCCAGGAAGGTATTGAAATGGCTTTGAGAAAAAGCCTGCCAATCTGGGTGGCTCTCTACTTGGGGAAGAAACATGCTTTCTTTTCTCTTTCCTTTTAAGGGAAGGCCTAGTAGGCGTCAGAGCCAAGGTAGGCCTGGATTCAGTAATCCATGAAGTAGTGGAGGGATCTGTCTGGGCGACTGGTGCAAGATGAGGTTCTCCCTTGTTGGTGGTAGCTGTCTGTGTTACCTCTGAGGGCGTGCCTTCCACTCTGGGTTCTGCAGCTTCCACAGAGGTACCCGCTGTACCCATATCGGCCACGACCGATCGTTCCTCCAGGCTGACGTCAGTCACAGGAGGGACATCAGGTGGAGGAGGTGCAACTATGGATTCAGGCCTAGCAACCTTGGCCTTTTTCTTGGGTGGCTCAATGGGCTGACCGGACAGACCCTCCATACCTAAAGGTAAACGGTTAAGGCGCTGATTCTCAAGATAAATGTTTAACGTGTGCGGATGGCTGCATAGTGGTTTTGGAAAGAAGGCCTGGCAGATGGAGCAGGACTTATAGACATGCATAGGCCCCAACAAAAAAGGCAAATCTCGTGGGCATCTTTATGGGGGATCTGACAACTGCACCTATACTTTCCCTTCCTGGATGATATGAACCTACACACGCATACAGTGATCTAAAGAAACAAAATGTCCCCAATAGGGTACTTATCTTAGAATTTTCGATCCAACGGCCAGTACGGCAGGAACAGCTGACATTCGACTGGTGGCAGAAAAGTTTTGAAGTCGGGTACAAGCAGATTTCACTTTTATGGCCCGCATTCCCTTAGCCAATGTTAGTTGTCCCACATACCCAGCAGTGACTAGAAGCTTTTGTATACTGGCTGCACATTCGGGAAGCAAAACAGGAAAACCCGAGTTTGGAATACTGCAACATGAAAACAGAAGGACATCTACATTTAGCATTTCCTCCAATTCCAAGATTAATTCAGAAAATCAATCAAAATAATGCCAACAATATTCTTTGGCCTCAACAGGTACGGTTCCTCCTGCTTAGACTTCATCTGAAAAGGTCACATCTCTCTCTTCACCTTCAGCCTTTCAGGGTCCCACATTTCATCCCTTGGGCAAGCCTATTCTGGTATCTAGTCCCAACATCTAATGGCATAGTTACTCCAATTCTATTAATAGCCAGGGCAGGTCCAGATCTTCACTTCAGCAAAGATGCCCAGTGGACAAGTTTCTCCATTTGGACTACAGCTTAAAGACAGGATCCTTCTACAGACTCTTTTCCTGCAGTTTGGATTACCTGACTTACATTTTTCATATGGATCTGAATTATTCCTTAATTAAACTTCATCTTGCAATTTGAGGTCTTAATCAATGATCTAATGTTGTGCCATTAGCTTTTCTTAAAGTCTGCAAACCTACCGAATGGTGTTTTGCTGTTTTTTTTTTTTTTTTTTTTTTTTTAATCAGGCTTCCACATTAATGACCATGTTCTGCTTTGGGACCTCTGTTGTGTACCAGAGAAGGTGACTACCTCTAAATGAAATCTCCTCTTCTGCAGAACAAAACATTCCTTTTAGTAGTAATCTTAACTACAGGAATTTCAGAACTCTCAAGCTTCATCAGTGCAATCTCCTTATGTAGTTTTCCAGAAACACTGACTTTATCTTCTATTCTTTCTGAACAGAAGTTAGTTTTTACTAGAATGCAAAAATGTTTGCAAAAAACTCAGATTTTATGTAGAGAAATCTAAACATTCCACCACGGCAGATCTAGCCACCCGGCAGTGTAAACCTTCGCCAAGATGATCGTCACTGCTGAGGTGACACACAGACCCCATATGCCAAAATGGGAAAAAAGGGTTGTGGATGGGTGGATCTAAAAAAAATCCTTTTAGAAAGGCTAAAAGCTGTTTTTTGTCTTTTCTGCTAAAATGTTTGGCTGCAAAGTACAATTACTTTATCAAAATGAACAGCTTCCATACAGCATTAAATTTTGTTATGATAAACACGTGGAATTTACATCTATCCCCAGGTTAATTTCAGCACTGCAGAGGCTTCTTTTCAGGCTTTCTTTCATAAAACAGCTACATGGCCCCATGCTGAATATCTTTCCCAAGCATTACATGCTGGATGTGACCCCTTGATACTGGTCGTTTTTGGGGGTGCATTGATAAAGTATATGCTCTTAAAAAAAAAAAAAAGAGAGACCATTCAGGAAGATAGGCACGAGACTCATGTTGTTACAGAGGACGGAACTCTTCATAGCAGACAATAGTTACGTACTTGCCTTAATGACTGACCTGGAAGAGTAGATCCATGCATGACAACATTCCTATTTCCAATTCAGTCTAGAGATCCATCTACTATCAGAGTTTAGCATTACACTGCAGAGTTCTGGAGAAGATGGATTTTCTCCTACCAGGTCACAGCTTAGTAACACTGCAGAACTTCAGGTCCTCCCAAAAAAGTACCAAACTTGCACCTTTTTGACAGGATATTTATACTGATTCAATATGTAGACATCAGTCACAATACAATATAATTTTCTGACAAGCAACAGGACAGAGCAGCACAACTCCAAGAAATTTGGACATATGCATTTGAATTATTACTACAATTTCAGTTAATATAACTGTAGAGAATCTGGGCCTATAAAGTTGATGACAAGAACCTGAATGGACTCTGATTATGATGTAGTCAGTAGTTTTTCTGAAAATGCTTTCTGAAGTAGTAGTGAAATCAGGACTATAAAATCTGTTACATTTAGACTACAATGCAGAAACTAAATCTTCACTTTTTTTTGGACCATGGGTATTTTTATTTCCAGTTATGTAAAGCAGTATTTGACTGGAGTCCATTTTTTCAGACTCCCCCCAACCCAGTGCTGACATCAAACCCAGGGATCCCACATTCCCTCTAGGGATAAAGGTTGCATGGTAGAAACCTGTCACAATCACATTAAAGGTCCATGTTATACCTTACCTACTACCAATGTACAATAATGTCAATATGGGAAGTAAACACGTTTCATGCTTGTGCTTTAATACAGACGTTAATATCTAGCCTACATGAATCTGCTGAATGCATACTGCAAGCCCCTACCTCCGATGGAAGGGTGTCAGGTAGTATACCCCCCCCAAAGAGTGGAAAGCAATACCATCAATCACTCATATTTCCTCTCCAAAAAGGAATTTGGTACCTATGTCACTAACTGAAACTGGGCTGCTGGCTTTGCTAACCGGAATTAACTTCCTGTGCCATTTGATTGATGCCAGTTTCCTTTTTTAAAGGACAGCTTTGATTCTCTAATTCAAATTAGAGAATCAGAATCTACAGAATACAACTAATCACAATCATGTATCTAAACATTTAAAAAACTTACAGCTTCTCAAGGTTAAGTAAGAAAACTGAAATAATAATAATAATAACAATGTTAATGCTACTACTGCGATGAATAATAAGTAATAAAGGGGCATTCATTCCACAGTGCCTGGCAGTTAAATGATCAATGCTAAGGCTATGACTCACTAATAGGCATCGTACTGTTGTTCTGGGTTTGACCTTACCAGTTGCTACTCAACCTACTGTACAACTATGAGTGAGTCAGTTAACCAAACAGTACTCAATCACACATGAAGACAGCCACTTACACTTACTGAGTCTGCCCAGTTAACAAAAATAAAGAACACTTTATGTAGGGGTACCATGTTAGTTATACATACACTGTGGCACTGGAGGTTTGACCAAAATTTTTATATTACACTAGCGGTCTTCTAACACGTTTTGTAACCAACTCTAAAACGAATGAAAACCAGCTGGTCCACACACTTTACAGACACAGTATGCCTGACAAATACTGACCAGCTGATAACCTTTGGCAGGGTGTATGCTGGACATGGAAGCAGAATGCTACAAGTCTTCTCTTACACAGTGTACACTGCATAAATGAAAGTTACGTACTTAGCATAATGACAGATTCATGTAGTCTGATTTTAGTCTGGTTCAACTTATGGGTTGTCGGATCCAACCTCTGCACCATCTCTGAAGCTTCATGGATCCAGGGCTTGGACTCGTCCTCTACCCATAATTCCCCGCACTCTGCCCAGATCAAAATTGATAGACATTTGGCAGTATAATCACCTTTTAAAAAGGGTTGCTCATTAACCTAATGAAAAAACTACATAAGGAGATCAGAATTTAATAGGAGTGTATACAGACAAGGTCCATGTGAGCTCCACAGGTCAACAGAAGCCAACAAGATATGGGAATCTGAAGGGGGTAGGAGGTTGAACCAGATGAAAATCAGACAGCACAGATCTACCGTTATGTTACAGTACATACAGTGGATATAAAAAGTGTACACCCCTGTTAAAATGCCAGGTTTTTGTGATATAAAAAATGAGACCACAATAAATAATTTCAAAACTTTTCCCACTTTTAATGTGACCTATAACCTATACAATTCAATTGAAAAACAAATCAATCTGTTAGGGGAAAAATAAAAAAATGCAACCAGTTTATTCTACATTTTTTATAAGTGTGCACACCCTTAAACTAATACTTTGTTGAAGCACATTTTGATTTAAATACAGCATTCAGTCTTCTCAGGTAGGAGTCTACCAGAATGGCACATCTTGAATTAGCAAAATTTGCCCACTCTTCCTTGCAAAAGCGCTCCAAATCTGTTGGATTGTGAGGGCATCCCTTGTGTACAGCCCTCTTTAGGTCACCCCACAGATTTTCTATTGGATTTAGGTTTGGGCTCTGGCTGGGCCATTACAAAATTTTAATTTTCTTCTGTTGAAGCTATTCTTTTATTGATTTGGATGTATACTTGGGGTCATTGTCATGTTGAAAGCTGAAATTCATTTTCATCTTCAGCTTTCTAGCAGATGCCTGAAGGTTTTAGGCCAAAAGTGACTGGCATTTGGAATTGTTCATAATTTCCTCCACCTTGACTAAAGCCCCAGTTCCAGCTGAAGAAAAACAACCCCAGAGCATGATACCGCCACCACTATGCTTCACCATGAGGATGGTGTTCTTTTGGTGATGCGAAGTGTTGTTTTTGCACCAAATGTACCTTTTGGAATTGTGCTCAAAAAAGTTCAACTTTGGTCTCATCAGACCATAAAATATTTTCCCAACATGCTTTTTGGAGACGTGATGCATTGTTTTGCAAATTTTAGCTGGGTCTGGATGTTTTTCTGTGTAAGAAAAGGCTTCTGTCTTGCAACCCTACCCCATACCTCAGACATATGGAGAATACGGGAGATTGTTGTCACATGTAGTACACAGTACACAACCAGCACTTGCCAGAAATTCTTGCAGCTCCTTCAGTGTTGCTGTAGGTCTCTTGGCAGCTTCAGTGACCAGTTTTTGTCTGGTCTTTAAATCAATTTTGGAGGGACGTACGGTTCTTTGCAACATTACTGTTGTCCCATATTTTCTCCACTTTTTGATGACTGTCTTCACTGTGTTCCATGGTATATCCAATGCGGTGGAAATTTTTTTGTACCCTTCTTTTGACTGATACCTTTCAACAATGAGATCCCTTTGATGCTTTGTATGCTCTCTGCAAACCATGGCGTTTGCTGTAGCAGGCAACTGAGTAAATGTCAGAAAAATCCTACTAGGACAGCCGAACTTTATTTGGGGTTCATCAGAGTCTCTTTAATTGATGGCAGGTGTATACCCAAGATGACTGAATGCTGTAATTAAATCAAAAGCTGCTTCAAAAAAGTATTAGTTTAAGGGTGTGCACACTTAAGCAACCAGCTTATTGTACATTTTTTATTTTTTATATATATTTCCCTAACAGATTTGTTTGTTTTTCAGTTGAATTGTACAGGTTATAGGTCACATTAAAGGTGGGAAAAGTTTTGAAATGATTTGTTGTACTCTCTTTTTTATATCACCAAAAAATTGCATTTTAACAGGGGTGTGTAAACTTTTTATATCCACTGTAACTTTCATATTCAATGTTGTCTATTTTCTTCTGATTCAATGTATGGGACAGATTCCTAAGCTGTTTCTTCCTAGGTGGTATGAAGGAAGGACATTCTTGAGAATGGTGCAACCAAAGGAGGAATGCCATATAGATAGTACATCCAATTTATGATGAAAGAGAGAGAGTTGTGAACTGTTGGCTAAGTTGCAGCAGCACAAATATCTCAATGGAGTCTTGTCATGAAGACCAGTGAAGTAGCTGCTGCTCTTGTGGAATAAGCTTTGGGTTTTACATGAAGGGGTAATCCCTTTTTTGTGTATAGGGTCTATATTATATCATTGAATGCTTAAAAAAGTGAACGCTGATTGATCAACCTAATTTAAGCGAAAGCTTACAATCTCAAACTGTCAGGGAAAAAAATCGCTGATCCAAAACACATACACACAACACAAGCACACCAAACAAACAGAAATCCACACACACACACACACACACACACACCTAAAATCTGATACCTAACCCTACATTAAACTATGCACACACCACTAACTACCCACTTACCTTAACCCAAACCCTAACCCTAAGGTCCGTCACTATCGCACACTCACCTCACTTGCTCCCTAACCCTAACTCACTTAAATCCGCCCTAACCCTCATGTCCACTCAATCGCACACACACCTAACCCTAACTCACCTAAATCACTCTAACACTCACATCCACACAATTGCACACTTACCTGAATCCTACAGGTAACTTTCCACCATAACACTGAAAATACCAAAGCAACAGAAACGGACAACCGAATTCTTTCCCTAGGAAAAAAATTGAGTTTCTGCTGCTTCGATATTTTGCAGTTTCGCGAAAATAAGTTCTATCAATCAGCGTTCGCTTTTTTAAGCGTTCGAGGATATAATATAGACCCTTGTGTATATAAGGGAAATGCACTTGGATAACCACCTTGAAATAGTAACATTAAAAACCGCTTTGGCTAGTTTAGGTTTAGAATATAGAATGAATAACTAGTCAGATCTCCTGAAGTGTTTGGTTCTATGGAGATAAAATCTGAGTTGATGAAGAACATCTAACATTTACAGTGTATATTCACCTTTGCTGGAGAATCTGGGGAAAAACACTGGAAGGTTAATAGACTGGTTTAAGCTTGCTTTGGATGCCACCTTAGGAATTTAAGTCCCTAAGGAAACCTGTCTTTATAGAAAACCAAGTATGGAGGTTTGCAAAAAAAAGCCTGCAACTTTGACATTTGTCTGGCTGATGTGACAGTCACCAGAAAAATTGTCTTTCAAAAAAGGAACTTCTACTCTGGTGATGCTCCTGGTTCGAAGGGTGGTTTAGCTAATGCTTGAAGAAAAACAGTAATATCCCACACAGGAACTGGATCTCTGATTGGCAGTCATAGGAGGAACATTCCCCTCAAAAAGGCTTTAGACACCCATAGAGATGCTATGGAGGAGTCATTTTAACCTATGTGGAAATTTTAAATTGCACTGTGAAAGTTGAAAAACGTACAGTTGTGTACACTTACCATAAATGTAGATGTTCGAGTGTATTCACTGTTGCAGTCATTACATTTGGGTTATCTGCCTGCAGGTAGCCCTCAGCCGGCCTGATTATCAGTCTTGGGTCCTGCGTCGGATGCTGTCTCTTCTTCCATGACGTCAAGTAGTCAGGGGTATAAGGCATGCAGCCAACGCCATTACATCAGTTTTTCTTGCCCCAGATGTCAGGTGTCCCATAATGGGAAGCAATTATATACAAGGTTACACCTCCAACAAAAAGCAAATACACCAAAAAGCTAAAATACAGTAAACAAGAAGAAAGGTATAGCCAATAGAAGTCAGGGGGCTGGAGGGAGGGTACCCAGGACTGCAACAGTGAATACACTCGAACATCTACATCTATGGTAAGTGTACACAACTGTACTATGTTCTTCGTGCTTCACTGCTGCAGTCATTACATTTGGGTAGATTCCCAAAGCTAGGGAGGAGGCAGTTAGAGAGCATTAGGACCAGCTATTAAGCCCTGCAAGACTGCAGTGGCAAAACCAGCTCTGGATTTAGAAAAAATAGGCAAGTGGTAATTCTTGGTGAAGGTATGTACAGAGCTCCAGGTAGCAGCTTCTAGGATATCCCTGGGAGGAACACCTCTGAGAAAGGCTGTAGGTGCAGCCTTGGTGGAATTTGATCTTATCCCCAGTGGGGTACATTTTCCATAATGCTTATAGCAGAAATGAATGCAATGGCCTATCTACTTAGAAATGGTTTGCTTTGAAATGGCCTTCCCCTCTGCCCCTGCAGCAAAGCAGCTGTTCGGTTTTCCTGAGAGGCTTAGTCCTGTCCAAATAAAATCGAAGTTGTCTGTGCATGTCCAAAGAGTGCAGTATTCATTCTCCTTTGTTCTGTGGATTAGAAAAGAAGGTTGGCAAATGAATGGACTGATTAAGGGCCACACTGGATACCACCTTGGGCATAAAGGAAGGATTGGCCCTGAGTGACACACACACCCTGTCTGCATGGAAGATGACGAAGGGCTCCACTGCCATGAGGGCCTGTAATTCAGACACTCTTCTTGCTGAAGTGATGGCTAGAAGGAAGGCTGTTTTCCAAGAAAGGAATTTCAACTCTGCAGATGCAGCTGGCTCAAAAGGAGGTAGAGTGAGCTTTTCCAATACAAAGTTAAGGTCCCAGGCAGGAGTAGGGGCTCTCGAGTGGTCTTACATTTTTGGCCCCTCTGAGGAATTGCTTAGCAGGGGGTGAGAGCAGAGGGGCGGCTCAGTATTGTAATGTGCTGAAATGGCTGAGGCATGAATTTTAATAGATGAGAAGGAAAGGCCCTTGTGGAGCATGTCTGTTAAGTATAGAAGAATATGCGGTAAGTTGGGCACTGCTGTGCCCATCCCCTAAGTCTGGCTCCAGGAACAGTATCTTTTCTACTTTTCAGCATAGGATTTTCTAGTACTAGGCCTCCTTGCCTCCAGAATGACATCCAGCACTTGCTTACTGAGGCATGGTATTGGAGAGCTCTGGTAATTAGCCAGGCTGCAAGGTTCAGGGTTTGAAGCTGGGGGTGCAGAATCTGGCCCTCCTACTGGGACAGCAGGGAAGGGATCTGAGGCAGGTGCCATGGTTCCAGCAGTGACATACTGCACAAGAGGGGATACCAGTGTTGGCGTGGCCAGTCTGGTGCATGAGAATTGTCCTTGGTTTGTCCTGTTTGATCTTTAGCAGAACTTTCAAGAGGAGAGGCAGAGGGGGAAAGGCATACACTGAGAGGCTTTCCCAGGTGAAGGACAGGGCATCCACTTTCCAAGCTTGTCTGTGGAGAGTCCTTGTACAGAATTTGTCCAATTGGTAGTTCTGAGGGGAGGCAAACAGGTCTATCTCTGGGCTCCCCCACTTGTTTCTCAAAATGTCGAATATCTTTGGTTCCAGTTTCCACTCGTGTGGGGGTCCATGAGATTTCTGCTTAGGTCGTCTGCCAGTGAATTTAGCTTGCCTGGCAGGTATTGAGCTTGTAGGTGCACTTGGTTGCTTAAGGCTGTGTTCCATAGAGCCATGGCTAATCGGCAGAGAGGGTACCAGTGGGTTTCCCCCTGCTTGTTTATGTACCACATAACAGTGGTGTTGTCTGTCTTTACCAATAATTGTCCTAGAAGAATGTGGTCCTTGAAGGCTGTCAGAGAGTTCTGTACAACTAACATTTCTTTTTGATTGATATACAGGTGCATTTGACTCTGGTTCCATTTGCCCTGAATGCACTGCCCTGCCAAGTGAGCCCCCCATGCATAGTTTGATGCGTCGGCAGTTAGGATTTGGGCAGCAGGGGGTAGAGTGAATGGCAGTCCCTTGTTGTGGTAGCAGGCCTCTGCCCACCAAAGGAACTCTGTCTTTATACAAGGAATGACAGTAATCATTGACTCCAGGTCCTGAGAATGTTGACACCATAGGCTTTTTAGATACCATTGTAGTTTCCTCATATGCAGTCTTGCATATGGAATTAGTAGGATGCAAGAGGCCATGAACCCCAGGGCTTGTAGTATTTTCCTTGCAGATAGCTGGGTCTTTGTGTCCAGTAGTTTGAAGTAGGCTGTCAAATAAACTTGTTTCTCTGGCATGAGGCAGGCCATCTGGGAAGTTGTGTTCAAGCTTGCTCCCAGGAATACAATTTCTTGGCAGGGTACTAGGTGAGATTTCTTTTCATTTATGGTGTACCCCAGAGGGGTTAGCAGTTTCTTTACAAATGCCAAATGATTTAATAGAGTGTCCTGGCTTTCTGCCTGAATTAGACAATCGTCCAGGTATGGGTATATTTGAATATTTCTTTGCCTGCAAAATGCAATGACTGGAGCTAGACACTCTGTGAATACCCTGGGCGCAGTAGATAAGCCAAATGGCAGTGCAGAAAACTGATAGTGCATGTAGCCTGCTCTAAAGCGTAGGTATTTTCTGCGCAAGAGGGGATACCAGTGTTGGCGTGGCCAGTCTGGTGCAATGAGAATTGTCCTTGGTTTGTCCTGTTTGATCTTTAGCAGAACTTGCCTCCCCTCAGAACTACCAATTGGACAAATTCTGTACAAGGACTCTCTTCAAAAGGAATCTTGATGAGTGGATGGGAGATCGTAGGTTTACCCCGGCTATCACTTCTGTGTCACTGTTAGACAGAGGCACAGTATACTAACCTCAAAAAAAGGCATAGCAAAATTAATTTAAAATGGGTGGCGAAAGCCAAACACACTCTGGCTAGGCTTATAAATGCCCTAGGGCAGATAGCCTAGTATGAACCTATAAGATTCCAGGCATTTTTGCCTAGCATGGGAAGCAGCTGATGAAGAGTTAGTATTTTGAATTTTGGGATTACCACAAAGCTGTTTAGAATAGACAGGTCCAGTATTGGACGCCAGGAGTTGTCTTTTCTGGGTACCAGAAAATGTCTTGAGTAAAAACCTTGTCCCCATTCCTCTGCTGGGACAGGCTGAATAGCCCTGATACTTAGAAGAGAGAGAACCTGCTGTTGAACCTCTGCCCACTGACTTGGGGGTAGGTCTGGCCAACAGTTTGAGGTTGGTAAGGAGTGGAAGTGGAATCTGTAACCTTGGGAAACTATATTTAAAACCCATTTGTCTTGGGTAATGAGTCCCCGTTTTTTTGCATGCAGGGCGATCTTTCACCCTAAGGGAGCAAACAGTTGAGCAGGGCTTGGAAGGTTTAAGTCATTGTGACAGTTTAATATAGGGGGGTGTCTTACTGCTTCCAGCTTTGGAAGTGGGAGCCCCCCACTGCTTAGGCCTGTGAGTACCCTGAGACTGTAGCCTAGGTGGTCTGCTGTTCCTGGGTTTGGACTGAAGGCGTGGAAGAGACAGGAAAGGACCAATTCTTAGAAGGCCAATGCCGACTAAATCTGGGAGGCTGTACTTGCAGGAAATCTTTAACAGTTTGCATAGATTTAGCTTTTCCTCCATCTTTTTAAGAACATCTTCTGCTTTGTTGCCAAACAGGTGGTCTTGGTTTAAGGAAGCATCCAGTAATTTAGCTTTAACATGATCTGGCAAATTTTGCTCCTTAAGCCAAGCATGCCTTCTTAGAACAGACTCAGTGACAGCAGCCCTGCAAGATGCTTCTAAAAAGTCAAAACCACATTGCAAAGTATGTTTACCAACTTGTTCAGCAGAATGCATTAAATCCTGTAATTCTTTATTTTCAGCACAGTCAGGAATCAACATCATTTTCTGTTTAAGCAGTCCAATAATATGCTGCTGATACTTTAACATATGAAACTGGCAGTTTAAGGCCCTAATGGCCAAAGTAGCAGAAGTGTATACCTTCTTACCCCATCTGTCCAGGGCCCTGGAATACCTATCAGAGGGGGTAGGGTTTTTGGCAGTAGTAGCCTTAATGCCTTTGGGTAACTGTGAAATGGTCTCTGGGTCCGCAGTAGGATTCTTAAAGAGGAACTTGAGAGAGTCAGGTACTCTGTAATACCTGTCAGGTTTCCTGGGAACTGGAGGTAAAGTGTCTGGGGCCAGGCTAGATTCCGAGAAGGCATCATCTACAATGTCCGGTACAGGAAGGATAGCTAAAGGCCTGTGTTGAGGTAGGAGTAAAAATTCCCTACGCCTCTTTTTGGAGTCAGAGTAATCCTGGCTTTCCCGGCAGAAATGCTCCCTAAGAGTGTGCAAAGTTTCACCAAAAGAAAAATCTTCTGGAGGGGAAGCAGAGGGTATGGAGTCCTCTGCATCAGAATCCACATAGGTAGAGAAGGGCAAATCCTGGTCATCAGAAGAAACAGAAATTTCAGAATCCTGATCAGAAGAATCAGAAGGAAAATCAGTTCTAGGTCTCTCAGAGGGAGAGGGCTGGCTTCCCCCAGTTAGAGTAATAAGGTCTTCAGCCATTCTTATCATTTGTTTTTTAGGCATATGGGCCTGACCATGTGGTTTGGATGCCAGTTTTCTAGGCATGGGTCGAGTTTTAGGCCTTGAAGATGAAGATGGCATTGGTTTGAAATGCAAGTCCGTAGGCCTGAATACACTCTCAGAAGCCAGTGCCTGCACAGCGGCTCCGGACCCATCCAAGGTAGAGACATCTGCAGGTTCCATAGTCGAAAAAGCATATCGTGGCATACCAGACTCCAAATGGGTCTCAGTAGAGGCCTGCGAATCTGAAGTAGCAGGTAACAGGGGCTGCAAAAGCACCTCACTGAGTACCGGCGAACTGGCGACTAGCTTAACGGAAGCGTCATCGGCAGCTTTGGACCTATGCGGTCTGTCTCTGTCTTTATCTTAAGTTTTTTCAGAATGTCGGTAGTCAGATGGCTTACCGAAGCCATTTCTGGATAATTAAACCGAGTACCGAAATAGTTTGCTGCAAAAATGGACTGACGACGAATAGTTTGAGGATTGAATAAGGCACAAAACCGACAGCGAGGGACATCGTGGTCTGGGCCTAGGCAAGGAATGCAGTACGAATGAAAATCTTTATGAGGTATTTGCTTTCCACAGGTAATACAATCGTTAACTTTTACTGACATCGGTTTAGAGCACGAAAAAGGATTCCCAACAGGGTACTTAGCTGTTTTGAAGACTTCGGTTCTGAAACTCGAAAATGAAAATTTCAGGAGTCAGCCGACTGGCACTTGCGAACTGCTTCTGCATCGGGCACCACACGGCAAGAAAGACTGATGTAATGGCGTCGGCTGCATGCTTTATACCCTTGATTACCTGACGTCATGGAAGAAGAGAAAGCATCTGACGCAGGACCCAAGACTTTGATAATCAGGCCAGCTGAGGGCTACCTACAGGCAGATAACCCAAATGTAATGACTGCAACAGTGAAGCATGAAGAACATCTGGAACTACTATGAAAAATCTCAGACAGAAACACCAGTATGGAAGGGATGGCAGCAGCAAATGGATTTATTCCTTTCAATGTGGCCCAGATGGAAAATCTCCATTTGGTAAGACAAACCTTTTTTGTGGATTGCTTTTGGGAGGCTCTGAACAACTGATGCTGGAAGCCTGGCATCTCTGACTAAAGTCAGAACTAGAGGAACCAAGTGGGTAGTTTCCTGGATTTTTGATATGGCGGAGGCAATCTGGCTGGATCACTCAAAAGATTTGGATACCAATTCATTATCCATTGAGGATGTACTAGCAGAGGCCAAAGGAATGGGAGCCCAAGTCGGTCAGGACCAGAAGGGAGCAATGAAGATTACTCTGGCTTTGCACCTTCTTGCTTTCTGGATGAATTTGTTCATTACAGATAGTGGGGAAATGCATAAAGGAGACCTGGGAGGTCAGCTGTAGATCAGAGTGTCCCTTGGTGACTGTTCATGTGGAAGGAGCACAGCAAAATAACTGCTGTATTTTTTGTTCAAGTAGGACAAAAAAGAATGCAGCAAGGCTGACCCCAGTGAAGAAAAAGCAAAGCTGTCATTGTATTGAGGGATGACTTGTCAGGCTTTAAGGCAGTTTTGCTCAATTTGTCCAGTAACACAATGGATGCCCCTGGGATATGGGCTGCTATCAGAAATTGGTGCAAAGACATTACCCATTGCCATACTACTATGGCTTCCTACTGAAGGGAGTATAAGGAGGTTCTTCCCTGTTTGCTCACGAACCAGACTACTGCCATGTTGTCAGTCTGTATGGAAATCACACCCCTGGGGAGAACGCCCTGAAATACCTGCAATGCTAGAATTACTCTCATCTCCAAGACACTGATGTGAAGATTGTTCTCTAGATGTCACCCGGAACCTTGGACTTTCTACCTTTGAAATGTCCCCTAACCTAAAAGAGAGACGTCTATGGTTACGACAGCAAATGGCAGATACATGCGGAAGGGTCGACCTTCCATCACTGACTGTGATGTTATCCACTAGCTGACAAGCTCTCTGTAGATCTGAGTGATGCAAATTTTGGCATGTAAAGTATGAACGTTCTGAGACCTACCCTTATGTGAAACCTCGCTAGAGGAACTAATAAAATTGTGCAGTCATTAGGCCTAACAGTCATAAAATGAACCTTGCTAAGGGTGAAGGATGTAGAAGTATCAGTGTAGCCTACCAATCGCAGGGAGAATACTCTGGATTGGGGCAACTGGAAACTTGCAGTACTGAGTCCAGTTAGCATCCAATTAATTCTATTTGTTGTGAAGGTTCCATATTGCTCTTTGGTAAGTTTATTGTGATTCCCAGGTTTTGCATTAGCTGCAGAAGAAGGTGCAGATAGTGAAAGAGTAAATGCCTGGCGGTAGCAGTAAGGAGTCAATCACTGAGGCATGAGAAAATCTGTATCCCCTGCAGATGGAGATGGGCTGCAACCACTGCCATTATCTTGGTGAACACCCTGGGGGCTGTCGTGAGACGAAAGAGCACTTCTTTGAACTGAAAGTGACTGGTCCCCAGCCAGAAAATGAGAAACCTCCTTGAATCCTTCTCTACCTTTACATGACAGCATGTGTCCTGAAGATTTACCGAGCACATCCAATTGACCTTCCTCAGAATAGGCAATATAGACTGCAACGTGACCAGCCAGAATTTTTGTCCGTTTTACAAATAGATTTAAATGCCTCAGATCTATAATGGATCTGAGGTCCAATGTTTTCTTAGGTACCAAAAAGAACACTGAATAGTCTCTGGACTCTAGCTGGTCTTCAGAGACAGGCTGGATGGCTCTCTTTTTGAACAGCTTGTAAATTTCTGCTGCTGACATTTTCCACTCACTGGGTGGAATGTTGGATACTTTCTTCTTTGTTATTGGGAGAAAGGAAAAGGGAATTAAGTAGGCTCTGTAAATTATACTTAGCACCCAGGAATAAAGAAGTTATGTACCTACCATAACGTTTCCATGTTAGTTGTCCTGCATCTTGCCTTCCTTCTTGCTGTTTGGGTTCGGAGCCGATCCTTGGCTCTGACTCGGCCTACTTCTACAGCTCGAGAGCGGTTTACTGGCTCGAGGCTAACCCTTATCCCAGAATGCCCAGCGTCAGCTACCCAGATCTCGTTTGTGATAGCATACACTAGACATATAAAGTAACCAGTAACCTAAAAACTGATTTATCAAAATAAAAGATCAGAGTAAACTGTCATATAATTACCTGGCATGTGAACCAAGAAAAAGGAAATCAACCAGTGTGAACTCCTCTCAATCTTCCAGGAAGGGGGAAGGAAGGGGGGATGCAAGAAGGAAGGCGAGATGAAGGACAACTAACATGAAACATGATGGTAGGTACACAACTTCTTTATGTTAAGTTGTCCCATCTTGCCTTCATTCTTGCTGTTTGGGACAGCATCCCTAGCACCTAAAAACCCCGGGTGTCTCATTGGAACAGACTCTTCAGAACAGTGGCACTAAAGGAAGCCCTGCTCCGGGAGACCATATCGACTTTGTAATGAGAAATAAAGGTATGAGGGCTTGCCCAAGTGGCAGCTGCACTGAGTCTATGGGCAATTTAGACTGAAAGGCTTCAGAAGTGGCTAATGCTCTAGTAGAATGACCTTTTGGTTTTGCTGGTAGAGCTTTATGTCTTAAATGATAAATAAAGGCAATGATGTCAGCTAACCATTTGGATAAGGTCACCTTGGAAACTGGAAGGCCTTGCTTATGGTGAGCATAGGAGAGAAATAACTGGTCTGACTTTCTTAGCTCTTTAGTCCTATGGAGGTAAAAACGTAATTGTCTGTGCACATCCAGTTGGTGAAGACTGTATTCTGCCTTGTTGCTATGATTGGGAAGAAGAAGGGGAGATCAATGGATTGATTTAAATTGTTTTCTGAATAGACTTTTTGTATAAATGATGGGTTGGTTCTCAGAGAAAAGTACAGTTTTGTACCTACCATAAATGTAGATGTCCGAATAGGAATGCATCTGCAGTCCTTACAAATGGGTTGTCCTGTCGTCAGGCAGCCCTTCGGTCGGCCGGATTCCAAAGTCTGGGTCTGGCCTCGGCTGGTGTCGCACTTCACCCGACGTCATAGCTGCAGCTCTTTGGGTATAAAGGCATCAGCCGACGACATTTTCCTCAGTGTTTCTTGCCCCAGATGCCAGTTGCCCTCTTGGATAGCTAAATTTTGGATAAATGCCAATGTTTCCAAATAGTAGAAGGCAAACACAAAAAATAAGCATGTATGTACATATATACAAACAAATACACCATAAGAGATCCCCCCCAGCTAGCTATTAGATGGGCAAATACCCTAGGAATACCTCAGAGGGAAGGAGGGTGGGTAATCCTGACTGCAGATGCATTCCTATTCAGACATCTACATTTATGGTAGGTACAAAACTGTACTATGTCCTTCAAGGATGCATCTGCAGTCCTTACAAATGGGTAGAATACCATAGACAAACTAGGGGAGGAGGAAGAAAAAATTATGGTGTAGTTAGGATCCCTTGCAAAACAGCAGTGGCAAACCCTGCTAGGGATCTAGAGTATAAAGGTAAGTTATAATGCTTGGTAAATGTATGCACGGAGGTCCAAGTAGCAGCCTCTATAATGTCCTTGGTAGCCACTCCTCGTAAGAAAGCTGTGGTAGTGGCTGTAGCCCTTGTAGAATGAGGCCTTATGTTCTGTGGAGTTTGCTTTCCATGGTAGGAGTAGCAGAATCTGATGCAATTTCCTATCCACTTGGAGATTGTCTGTTTTGAAATTGCTTTTCCTTCCCTTCCTGTTGCATATGCTACCAGAAGCTGGTCAGTTTTTCTATTGCCCTTGGTTCTGTCCAGGTAGTAGTGTAACTGTCTATGTACATCCAAAGTATGCAGCAGTCTTTCCCCCCTGTTCTGTGGATTGGGGAAGAATGTAGGTAGGTGGATAGCCTGGTTTAAAGACACTCTGGATACCACCTTAGGCATAAATGTAGGATTTGTTCTCATGGACACTCTGTCTTGATGGAAGATTAGGAAGGGTTGTACTGCCATTAAAGCCTGTAGCTCAGAAACCCTTCTTGCTGAGGTAATTGCCAGCAGGAAAGCAGTTTTCCAGGATAGGTGTTGTACTTCTGTTGTTGCTGCTGGTTCGAAAGGGGGGAGTGTCAATTTTTCTAGCACAAAGTTCAAGTCCTATGCTGGCAATGGTGGTTTCCTAGGAGGTTTTACATTTTTAATTCCTCTCAGAAACTGCCTGAGTAGAGGATGCGAGACGACAGGGGGATCGAAGCTGTATTCTGCAGAAATAGCTGATGCATGTATCTTGATGGAGGAATAGGACAGGCCTGTATGGAAAAGCTCTGCCAAATACTCCAGGATGTTGGCTATGTCTACCTTTGACACATCTTTTCCCCTTTCAGTACTCCAAATGAGAAATCTTTTCCATTTTCCTGCATAGTTCCTTCTTGTTGAAGGTCTGCGGGCCTCAAGGATAATGTCTTTAACCCTTTGGGATATATCTGGGTTTGTTGCTCTTATGTAATGTTCCAGGCAGTCAGCTGCAGAGTTTTCAGGTTTGGATGCAGGGTGTTGTAGCCGCTCTGAGTTAACAGCAATGGAATCAGGGGTAGTGTCCACATTTGTCCCCGAGACATGCTCCTCAGTAATGGGTACCAATGTTGTCTTGGCCAGTCTGGAGCTATCAGAATGATCCTTGGACGTTCCTCTTTGATTTTCAATAGCACCTTGTGCAGCAAAGGAAGAGGTGGGAATGCATATGCTGTCAGGCTTTTCCAACTGAAGGATAGAGAGTCCATCTTCCAAGCAAGTGGGTGGTACGTCCTTGTGCAGAATTTCTTGAGCTGGTGATTGAGTGGGGATGCGAATAGGTCTATTTGTGGTAGTCCCCATTTCCTTGTGATGGCCTTGAAGATGTCCGGGTGCAGCATCCATTCGTGAGCATCCGAGGTAGTTCTGCTTAATATGTCTGCTAGGATGTTTTCTTTTCCCGGTACAAAAATTGCTTGTAACTGAATGTTGTAGCTCAGAGCCATATTCCATAGGTCCAGTGCCATCCGGCATAGAGGGTATGAATGAGTGCCTCCCTGTTTGTTGATGTACCACATGACTGTGGTGTTGTCTGTCCTTATCATCAACTGCCCTTCTTGGAGGAATGGTCTGAAATTCTGGATTGCCAGTTTTACTGCCAGCATTTCCTTTTGATTTATGTGCAGGTGCAGCTGATCTTGAGTCCATAAGCCTTGTATGCACTTGTCCAGCATGTGGGCCCCCAACCGAGGTCTGAGGCGTCCGTTGTGATGGTTTGGCTTGGTTGAATGCTGTGGAAGGGCAAACCTGGGTTTGACTGGCATGCCTGAGCCCACCATAGGAACTTTTGTTTTAGGCATGGGATTAGTGGTATTTCGGTTTCTAGGCTGTGCCTGTGTTGAGACCATAAATTCTTCAGGTACCACTGTAGCTTTCTCATATGTAGTCTGGCATGAGGGACCAGTATTATGCAGGATGCCATGAAGCCCAAGGCCTGCAGTACTTTCCTTGCTGTTAGTTGGTTCTGCTTTGTTAATGCCAAGAAGTAGAGAGGAAGTTGTTCTTGTTTTTCTGCAGTTAGGAATGCCATCTGTTTTGTTGTGTCCAATTCTGCACCTAAGAAGGTTATTCTTTGGGATGGTATCAGTCTTGATTTTTTTATATTGACTGTATATCCCAGGGTTTGCAGTAAGCAAATGACTCTCTGTAAGTCTTCTGTTAGCTTGTTTCTGTTGTCCGCTTGTATCAGGCAGTTGTCCAGGTATGGATATATTTGGATTCCCTGAAGCCTGCAGTGAGCGATTACTGATGCCAGGCATTTCGTGAACACTCTGGGCGCAGTAGATAAGCCAAAGGGCAATGCTGAGAATTGATAATGCTCTGATCCTGCAAGAAATCTGAGGTATCTTCTGCAATTTGGTCGTATGGGGACGTGCAGGTATGCCTCCTTGAGATCTAGAGTCACCAGCCAAGACTCCTTGCCCAGCATGGGAAGAAGTTGCTGTAGGGTCAGCATTTTGAATTTTGGAACAATGATGAATGTGTTTAAAGCGGACAGGTCGAGAATAGGCCTCCAATTTTTCTCTTTTCTTGGTACCAGGAAGAGTCTGGAGTAAAATCCCTTTCCTTGTTCCACAGATGGTACCCTTTCCACAGCTCTCATTCTTACTAATTGAGCTATTTGTTTTAGAGCTTCTGTCTTTTGATTTGGTGGTAGGTTTGGCATTCCTCTTTTTCCTGGTAAAGTATGGAAATGAAACCTGTAGCCTTGGTCTATAGTTTGCAAAATCCACTTGTCTCTTGTGATGCAGTGCCAGTTTTTTGAAAATAAGGCTAACTTTCTGCCTAAGGGTGCTGCTATTTGTTCCCTGGCAGGCGGTGCCAGAGCCAAGTCACTGTGATTGTCCTGTTGCAGTGGTAGTAGTTGTGTCTGTGCCTCGCTGGTTGTTACCTTGCCACTGGCGTCCCCTGTAGGCACCTCCTCTGGATTGGTTTCTGCCTCTTGAACGCCTATTCCTGCCTCTCTGTGTTTTAGAGGTTTCTGGAAAGGACCAATTTTTGGAAGGCCAGTTCCTGCTAAACCTTGGAGGCTGAACCTGTAAGAAATCTTTCACTGTTTGTACAGATTTTGCCTTCTCTTCCATTTTCTTCAGTACCTGCTGAGCAGGAGAACCAAATAAATTGACCTTATCCATAGGAGCATCTAATAGTTTTGCTTTAACATGATCCGGCAAGACCTGTTCTTTCAACCATGCATGCCTTCTGATAACTGTGCCAGTCATGGCTGATCCTCCAGTGCATCATAGCCACATTTTAAAGAATGGTTACTAACCTGTTGAATGTTATGCACCATTTCTAGAACATATTTCTTATCCAAAGAGTCATCAGAGGACAGTTTCTTAGTTAACTGATCAAGCACAAACTCCTGGTATTGGATCATATGAAACTGACAGTTCAATGCCCTAGCTGAGAGAGTAGCAGAGGTGTATACTTTTTTACCCCATCTCTCTAAGGACCTGGATTCCCTTTCAGAGGGGAGGGGATTTTTAACTGAGGTCGAAGCTACTGCCTTAGGCCCCTGGGAGATCGTCTCGGGATCTGCAAAAGGAGCCTTGTATAAATGGTGATGTGTGTCCGGGACCCTGTAGAACCTATCGGGCTTAGCAGGGGCTGGAGGCAAAGTATCAGGAGCAGTGCAAGCATCATTAAATGCATCATCTACAACAGGAAGAACTGGAGGTATAGCTAAAGGCCTATGTTGTGGTAAATGCAAAAAAGTCCTAAGCCTTTTCCTTGAATCTGAGAAATCTTGCCCCTGCCATTGAAATTGCTCCCTCATGGCATGTAGGGTTTCCCCAAAGGAAAATTCCTCTGGTGGAGAGGCAGAAGGAATCGATTCCTCAGCATCGGAGTCTTCATAAGGAGAAAAAGGAGCCTCTGGATGGTCTGTATTGTCTGAATCATCAGAAGAATCATCTGAGGACACTGGCTCAGGGGGCTCTGCTCTAGGTCTCTTTTCTGGAGGAGGTTGAGAGGCCCTGTCTGGATGAGGTTGGGATCCCCTTATTAAAGAGATGAGATCCTCTGCCAGAGTAAGCATTTGGAACTGGAGCTGGGCCTGTGAGAGGGGGGCTTAACAGGCGCAGACTTAGAAGTTTTGGCTGCTTTAGCCCTGGCAAAGGCCTTTATGGACATGGCTGCAGGCGGCCTAGCAGCACCACGTGCAGGGGTTGAAACATCCAAGGGGATGGTGTCCGATAATTCTTGTGAAACCACAGTAGCAGGTTGAATTTCAGAGGCCGATTCAACCAGGTTAGAAGGGGCCTCGGTAGTAGTCATGGATTCAGCTGAAATTAGAACCGCTTGCTTGGTTTCAGCCGAAACCGAGACACTCGCGGTTTGCTTAACCGTGGTTTCGGCCGAAACCGCGGACCGCGAGTGTCGGTCCTTTTCTTTGCGTTTCTTAACAACTTGTGAAGTCGGAGGATCCGACGGCATTATGTACGTGAAATCTGAGCCGAAAAACTGTTCAGCAAACTCCGACCGACGTCTAAGCGTCCATCGGTTGAAAGAAGCACAGGCTAAACAAGCTGCTACGTCGTGGTCTGGGCCTAAACAAGGTAAGCAGTAAGAGTGGAAATCTTTATGAGGTATTTGTTTCCCACAAGTTAAACAGTTATTCACTTTTTCTGACATCGGCTGAGGCAAGAAAGAGTCCCCAACGGGTACTTAGCTTTTAGAAGTCTTGGTAGTATTCGGTAGTAGTAATCTCTGGATCTGACCGACCGGCACTTGCGAACAGCTTCTGCTTGGCCACGGCAAGAAAGACTGAGGAAAATGGCGTCGGCTGATGCCTTTATACCCGAAGAGCTGCAGCTATGACGTCGGGTGAAGTGCGACACCAGCCGAGGCCAGACCCAGACTTTGGAATCCGGCCGACCGAAGGGCTGCCTGATGACAGGACAACCCATTTGTAAGGACTGCAGATGCATCCTTGAAGGACATCTCTATCTTTGTGAAACACCATATATGGAGGACGAACACAGAGTGCTTGGAGTTCTAAAACATGTCTAGCTAAGGTAATAGCAACCAGAAAAAGTGTTTTCCAAGAAAGAAATTTTAAGGGACAATGATGCTGCTGGTTCAAAGGGAGGCAGAATTAAAGAAGTCAAAACTAAATTGAGATCCCAAGGAGGAGGTGGATCCCTCACTGGGGGTCTAAGAAGAGATGTTCCTCTCATGAAGGCTTTGCAGAGCTTATGAGACATTATGCTAGAATTAAGAATTCCAATACGAAAATTAGATATGGCAGCCAGTTGTACCCTTATGGTAACAGCAGCCGCACCTGACTGAAAAAGCTCTGCTAGAAATTCTAGAATTTGATAGACTGGTGTTGAAAAGGGGTCTAAGTTTCTAGATTCTGCCGAGTAAGAAAATCTTTTCCATTTGCTTGCAAAAGTCTTTCTCGTAGTTGACTTATGGGAGGAAACAATAATATCATGAACTGCTGGGGCGATACTTGGGAGCCTGGCTAAGGTAGGAAGTGGAGTAACCAAGCTGTGAGCTTGAGAGTCTGAAGGGATTGGTGCAACCCGCCTGATTGATGAATCAAAAAATCTGGCACCGGGTCCAGAATCCAAAGCTGGTCTAGGAGGTGGAGGTGCAGGAATGGAAACCATATCTGTTGAGGCCAATAGGGGGCAATGAGGATCATTTTGCAACCCAACGATTTTGCTTTCTGTATGAGTCTTGGAAATTGGGAAAATGCATAAAGGAGTCCTTGAGGCCAATCGTGGACTAGAGCGTCCCTGGGTGTTTGACCTGGAAGAGGAAGCATGGAGAAGTAGCTGCTGCATTTGTTGTTGAGGGGAGTGGCAAATAGATCACAGCAAGGCTGGCCCCATTTGCGGAAGATAAGATCCGCAACTTCCTGATTCAGAGACCACTCATGAGGCATGAGGATAGCCCTGCTGAGCCTGTCCGCTATAATGTTGGATTTCCCAGGGATGTGCGTTGCTGTCAGAAAACATTGGGAAGAAAACGCCCATTGCCATAGTCTGAGGGCTTCTCGACACAAGGGGAAGGACCTGGTCCCGCCCTGCTTGCTGATGTACTACACAACTGACATGCTGTCTGTCTGGATCGCAATAGTCCCGGAAGGGAGAGAGTCTTGAAGAGCTTGCAATGCTAGGAGCACCGCTCTCATCTCTAGGACACTGATATGCAGACGGTACTCGTGAGGTTGCCACATGCCTTGGACTGTCCTGCCTAGATAATGCCCCCCCCCCCACCCTATCAGGGAGGCGTATGTGGTCACTGTGGCTACCGGAGGGGGTTGTATGAAATGTCTGCCTTGAATCACCAGTGGGGAGACCATCCACTAAGTGAGGTGTCTTTTGCATGTTTCTGTAATCAGGATCATGTGAGACATGGGTAGTTCCTGGAAGGACCACTGCGTGAATAGAAACCACTGAAGGATTCTCATGTGGTAATGCGCTAATGGAACAAGAAGAATGGCAGCTGCCATGGAGCCTAGAGCTTGCAGGACATGTCTGACTTGAATCTTTCTGCTCTGCATTAGAAATGACACTTGTTGGCGAATAGTGAAAACTCTTTCCTGAGGTAACTTTGCAAACATCTGTTTTGTGTTTAATTCTGCTCCTATATATGTAATAGACTGACAGGGCAACAAGGCAGATTTTTCAAAATTTACTGTAATGCCTAGTTGGGTGCAGGTTGATATATAAGAGATGATGCCTGGTGGTAGCAGTCAGAAGCCAGTCGTCTAGATAGGGAAACACCTGGAATCCTTGACGTATCAGGTGAGCCATGACTACTGCCATACATTTGGTGAACACCCTGGGGGGCTGTGGTGAGACCAAAGGGCAGAGCTCTGAACTGGTAATGACTGTCCCCTACCCGGAAGCGAAGAAATCTCCTGGAGCATCTGTTCATTTTGATATGTTAGTACGTATCCTGAAGATCTATAGAGCACATCCAATTGTCCTGACCCAGAAAGGGGAGAATGGACTGCAGTGTTACCAGCCGGAACTTTTCTTTTTGTACATATTGGTTCAATCTGCTGAGATCCAGTATTGGTCTCCAGTCCCCTGTCTTTTTTGGTACTAAAAAGAATCTCGAGTAAGTTCCGGATCCTAGTTGGTCTGTGGGGACTTCCTGAATGGCTCTTTTTTCTAGCAGTTTTGAGACTTGTATGACTGCTTGATCCCTTAGATTGGGTGGGACATCTGGGATGGACTTTTCTGACTCTAGAGGGGGTTGATGGAAGGGAATTTTGTAACCTCCGGATATAATAGATCGTACCCATCTGTCTCTTGTTATATTTTGCCAGGCTTTTGGGTACAGCAAAAGTCTTCCCCTGACTGCCTCCAGAGGTGAGCAGTCAGGTAACCAGTCAGGGATACTGGAAGGATTTTGGCAGAGAAAGTTTCTCGGTCACCCTGATTTTGCGGTCCCCCTCTGCCATGAGGGCGGCGTCTGTCATTGTTGTTGTTTACCCTTCTGCCCCTGGGGGAAAGAATCACCACGTGCGTCAGGCAAGGGTCCCTGGGATTTTCGAAACCACATCTTTCCACCCCTCTGACCTTTGGGATAAGGTCTGTTAGGAGTGCAAAAACGGACTCTCACGGTAGAGAGAGTCTTGCCTCCCTGCTCACACCTGGTAAGCGTGTCTTTCACCTGAGGACTAAACAGCGAGGAGCCATCAAAGGGAATATTTGTGAAGGACGCTCGAAAGGGTTCTGCAAATTGAAACAGCCGCAGCCAAGCATGTCTCCACTCCTGTACCTGCGGCTCTGCTCGCTCCATCGGCTGCATAGGAAATAAGCCTCATGGAGGAGTTGACTATTGAATTAAGAGTCGCAAGCTGGGAAGCTATTTTGGCTGATGCTCCCTCAGCTGTAGGATCTTGTAGGGTATCTCCAAGCTCTTTTAGGAGATCCCTTTGAAGTTGTGTAAAATGAGAGAGATAATTCAGGGACCTCATGGAGAGGGTCACTGAGGAAAACATTTGCTTCCGATATATGTCCATCGTTCTAGCCTCCTTGTTTGGTGGATGGACAGACAAAGTTTCTGCTAACTCTTTCTTGGTGGCTGCTGCTACCACCATGGCATCAACTGGCGCACCTTTAGTGAGAAACTGTTTATCCTGGGGAGCTGTTATGAATTTATTTGGTCTCCTCGAAGTAGGTTCCCCATAGTGCGGAACTGACCAAGCCTTTCGAGCCGCTACAGACATGAGTGGATCGAAAGGTGGAGATACCCAGGAGGTGGAAGGTCGGGAACCGAATGCCTCCAGGTATACAGACTCGTCCTTGGTAGGGGCTAGAGAAGACCAGCCACCCCTTTGCCTAAGCATTTCAAGGATGTCCGAAAAGAAAACATCTTCTGAGGGGGACCCTTCTGATTCATCCAGGTCTGTATCTCAGGTGACAGACTCAGGGGAGTCTAGGTGCTTCCTCTTGCACTTCTTCTTCTGGGGAGGCTCCTCTGAGTGATCAGGAGAGGCCTCAGAAGAAGAGGGATCACCCAATGGGGTGTCCTGGGACATAGGTTCCCTACGCTTCTGGGACGGAGGAGCAGAGGTTGGCACAGGCACCACGAGGGATGGAGCCGATGGGGCTGATAGTAGGGCTGTTTCAGGAGACAGCACACTCCACATGACCTCGAAGGCGTCCCGACCCCGAGGCAAAGAAAGCTCCGGCTCCGAAGAGACGGGAGTCTTTCTCCACATCAAGGGTGACGGCTCCAATGCTGATGTGGGAGCCATGCTCACCTGCACTGAAGCTCCGAGAGGAAGAGCGGGGTTGGACAAGGGTCTGATGCCACTTCCCCCCTCGAAGCCGACGAGAGAGCTTCGGCGTCCAGATCCCTTGATGGACGGTACAATCGAGGTGATCAGAGCAGATGTCGGAACTGAAGAGGAGGTGATTGGTGTGGTCGGTTCTACTATCAACACGTCCATGGTCTCCGGTTCCAAACTAAGTGTAGTAGGAGGAGGAATGGAGATAGAGGCAGATGGAGACGCAACCTGCTGAGGTGGGCTGGAAAGTAATTTCGCAAGGGCCTGTAACTTAAGCAACCTGCTGACTACTCTCTCCACATCCTGATCCAATAACCTAGAGGAGTGGGATGAAGAGTGATGACTGCATTCACGTCCGAGTAAGGGTGACTGTGGCACCGAGCGGATCAGCTCCAATGAAGGAGACTTTGCTCGCTTGTGGCTCCGAGGTAGCAGTTGGAGCCGAGGGAGGAGTTGTCTTGTCGATGCTAGTCGGCACCGACAGACTTGGTTGTTCAAGCCCAAGAGTCGGCTCCGAAGATGGAGCCGACGGCTTAACAGACTTAAGAGGATTTCACTGGCTGAGAACCTTTAGCTGGGGAATCCTGTGGTTTCCATAATCCTCGAAGGATTAATTTGTTTTTGTGCTCCTGCAGGACCCTTGAACTAAATGCATGACAGATAGAGCAGGAGTCCTGCAGATGCACAGCCCCTAAACAATAAACACAGCTAGTGTGCCCATCTGCCAGAGACATTTTCTGACAGCATGAGTCACACTTTTTGAAGCCGGAAACTTTGGCCTCTTTAGACATCTTTCAACAACTAAACTAAAGAAGCAAACAGTCTTTTATTTTTTATGTTTTAACAAATAAAGAAAAAAAGAGAGCCTCTAACTTAAACGGCTGTCTTAAGGGGGGGGGGGACTCTCTAATTTAAATGAGTTCAGGGGAAACAGAAAGGCCTGCGAGTATGGAACGACGGCCAACAAAGCACAACACACAAGAAAAGGCGATAAGGGATACAAAGTACTATATAGACAAAAACTTGTTAAATTCTGAAGAATAAACAACAACAATAATAATAGAAAAAACTATACTAAGCCTGAGCCAGTAACGAAGCAACCTCGCAGCTGAAGTGGCAAACGAGATCTGAGTAGCTGACGCTGGACATTCTGGGATAAGGGTTAGCCTCGAGCCAGTAAACAGCTCCCGAGCTATAGAAGTAGGCCGAGTCGGAGTCAAGGATTGGCTCTGAACCCACACAGCAAGAACGAACGTGAGATGGGACAACTTAACATCTGTTATTTCTTGCCAGGCTTGTGGGTGCATGGAAAAGTCCCCACTGACTGCCTTCAGAGCACAGCAGCCTGTCAACCTTTCAGGGACGCTGCTAACACTTTTTGGTAAATGGCCAGCAAAAGCCTTGATTTTGCAATCCACCTCTCTCTCTTGGGCGACGCCCATTAGAGTTACCTCCTCCTCTGCCACAAGGAGTTCTGTCCTCAGGAGTGTTATAGTAATAAAGTTGTAATGTTCCAAACTATATCATCTTGTTGCCCCTCTGGTTCCAGGAGAAGGTCCTTTGAGGGGTGGAGAAGCAAATTCCCACTGCAGAGAGGGATTTACTATCTTGTTGACTCCTGGTTAGTGTGTTATTTTTACCTTAGACCCAAAAAGTGTGAATCCATCAAATGGGGCATCTTAAAGCTTTCTGCAAAGTCACAAAGACGCAGCTAGGCATGACTGCATACAGTAATACCAATGCCCGCTGCTCTTACTCTACCATCAGCTGCATTCGATAGCAGTCGCATGGTGATGTTTGATACGGATTGCAAGGTGGAAAGTGGGAAGTCCACAGTCTTTTGGACATCCACAAGCAGGTGACTGTGACAGATTTGGTGAGCTCCTTAGTTAAATCTCTATGAAATCGGGTTATATGCGCCAAACAGTTCAGCGCTCAAAAGGGGAAAGTCCCTGAAGCATATGTCCATTTCCCAAACCTGTCCAACACCCTAGTCTCCCTTTTAGGGGTGAACAGAGGAATTTCCCTCTGATGGTTCCTTCTTGGTGTCATTGCTACCACCATGGCATCTAAAGGTGGACCCCTGCACCAATGCTTCCTCTCCTTGGGTGTTGCCAAAATCCTGTCTGCAGCCATCTGCTGGGCCATAAGATCAATCAGGTGATCAATAGGTGGTACTACCCAGGATGAAGTTGAGCCAGAAACAAAAGCCTCCAAGAACATGGTCTCATCCAGTGAAGGATCATCTGTGGACCATCCTCCTCACTGTTTCATCAATTCCGGGAACTAACCACACGCGAGATATTCTAAGGGAGATCTGGGGGATCCTTCTCCTTCATCCAAATCCATGTCTTCTGTAAACAACTCCAGGAGATGAGTCTATGTTCTTACATTTGCATGTCTGTTTTCAGTGAACCAGAGCTAGTGGGTGGTCAGAAGGATCGGAATCAGACTGAGAACTTGTGTAGTAGTGAGCTGAAATCTGTGGTTCCGACTCTCCATGTTTTCCCTTGGCACAGCCAACACCCTTTCAAAGGCCTCTAACGTTGAAACGAACATCGGACCAGAGAGGGATCTCCTTTTGCCTAAAGTAGGTGGGAAAATCTCAACGTCGACAGTCCCCAGTGCCAAGACCAACCTCAGTATTGAGATGCTGAGGGCCAAAGCCCTGAGAGGGAGATGGACAGTTTGATAACTTTGGAGTCAACCTGTCCCCTCCAGTTCTGGCACCAATGCTTTGGCTTCAAAACTCTTACTGATCCAAGCATCTCAGAGTTGAAAGAGACAGGGATACCACCATCAGATTCAAAGCAGCAAGCTCTTCTGGCTCTGACAAAGGAGTACCAGAGAAGGTCGGATCCATGACAACCAGATCAGATGGGCGGGCCAGTATTGCAGATAGAAGAGGAGGGGTTTTTGGACCAGTACTTGATGCATTTGAAGTTGATCGCACTGAGAGAACCTCAAATGAATCTGCATTCAAGAATTTCTGCATCATTCTATCAACATCTTGCTAGGTGAAGCTTCTGGATGACTGAGCTGAAGATGCTTACTGAGGGTGGTCTTGAAAATCTTTTCTCTTGTAAGATGGAGTGTGCAATCTCTGGTTTACAGGCTCTGGAGAAAAATGGAGCCAAAGTGGGGAGGGTTGGGTCCGAGGTACTGACTGATATGACCTCCTTGAAATTTTAGGGTCAGGATCGGCCAAAGCAGAGGGATCCAGAGACCTCCTCATGGATTTTTTTGAAATCTTCTTTCTCTCTTTTTCTTTGGTCCTTCTCCAACCTTTTCTTCTCATTACCCTTGCTCTTGTCCTGTTTTCTTGGCCAGAGATGAAGTGGCAGCAGATGATGATGAAGTAACAGGAAGGGAAGTCCCCATCTGAGGAGGGAGGAGACGCTTGACAATCAACTTTTCCCTTTGAATTTGTAGGGTTCAGGCACCAAAGGATGCACAGACATCGCAATTGGTGTTAAAGACGGGCAGAGTCCAAACAGTAAACACAGAGTGAGGGTCTTGAGGGGGAATTTTGTGGCTGCAATCAGCACATTTCTTGAACCCCTGACCACTTGACGTCTAGTACAAAGAGAATGAATAACTGCCCCATAAACAAAAAACTAGTTATAGAAACAAAAAAACACATACACAAACTCACACAACACCAGAACAAAGAGAGGAATCGAGCTACCATCTACTATCATTAGTAGAGAAAACACTACCCTAAGGCCTAACCTAAACTGTGTAACTAAGAACTATTTTTAAACAATATAGAAACAAGCAACTATAAAACACTAGAGACAAGTTTCTCAGTAGGACAGGAGTTTAGATAGGTAGTTGTCCAAAAAGGATACACTGACTATGAGCCCTCATCCTGAAACGCTTCTGATGCTTCAGTTGTCAAATGAGATCTAGGGTACTACGGCAGAGTGCTGGGAATTATGGACTGAATTGCAAGAAAACAGACAAAATTGGATCTGAATATTCTCCTCTCACTGCTGCAAATTCTATTTTAAGACACTGGATTTACAGCACAGGATAGGATGTTAAAGCAATATTTACAATTTGTACTGTGAATGCAAAGTATGACTTTCAAGACATGAGTGCCAACAGTAACACAGCAAAAAGAATGCAGAATCTGAACTGATACTGTTGCAGTTCACAGTTTGCATTCCATAATATCAAGGTAAGACAAGAACATGAAGAAACTGTGATGACAGAGGTGCCATATGCATATGTGCAATACAGAATGCTACACTGATGTGTGAGAACAGAACTAATAAGTCTGAAGCTGGATCTATACTGTGAATTATGTAAAGCATAAGGCTTAATATGTAATGTCTTCAAATTCTTTCATCTTATATTGGTGTACTGCAATTAAATACATGGACTATGAAGCTAACTGAAAATACATTCACTTTGTAGTCAAGGTACAAATGTTATCACAGAATATGGGAGTAGGAGTACAGAATCTGCAGAGGGATATCGTGCATAACAGTACATAGTTTTTATATATTTATATTTGTTTCTGTAAAAATAGACAACATGCAAGACTGAGGATGGGTTATAATGCAAACTAGTTATACATGTGCTAAATATGGAATGCATACTCATTTGGTGAAGAAATGTAAAACCACCACTCAAGTTGTAGATGTTGAATATCATATTTTAAACTCCTAAGCATGAAATTCAAAACAAACTGCATAACTACCATTGTGCTAAATGAACAGGAAATCCAAGTAAAATAAGTAATAAAAACCGTTGGGGTACACTTTTTTTTTCTTTAAAAGGTTCAGGACAGTGACAGACTAATTAGAGAAAGAATGCAAGCTTAAAATATACAAAAATGTTCTAAAAAGTAAATTTCAAATTTAAATGAATACTACTCACACATCCATGTGGTGACCAGCGCTCTGAAGTCCATCCCCCATCTCTTTCTCTATTGCACTCCACTCACTACAAAGCAAAAGGCAAACTAATGTATCTTAAAAACAAGCTATGATCAATTACATTTTACCTTTAACACTGTTGAAAATATTTAACACAAAGATTCAACATAACTTTTAGCGTTGCATGACTGCAACTTTAAATCGATGTTCATGTGATTTAAGAGTACAGCTGCCCATGTCTGCACCACAAAATGGTGTTGACTACTGCGTCCTGGGAAAGAAACGTTGCAGAGCCTCAAATCAAATCTCAACAGTGGAGAGCCCCCCCTTTTTTTTTAATATTATACAGTTTTTATTTTACTTTTGGATTAAACAAGTCAGGCTTGGTAAAAGGGTTAATGCCTTGAAATTATCAATGAAATCAGAATCACAACTGGATACAGTGGCATTTAACAAAGTTGGTATCTGATGTCTAACTACATCATCTGCAGAAATATGCATCAGGTGCACAGTGACCCTAAATATTGATGAAACTGAAAATGAGCATGGATTTTATTTCACTGTTAAGCAGTTTTTGCCAGCACCCTGGCAATCTCTTTCAAGTTCTCAATGAACCAAGCATATAGTTGCACAGGTGCAGCCCACAAAAGAAACACTTAAAACCAAGGTAAAATAAAAGGGACTGCACACGATGGAGGAAAAGTAGGTTTCCACACCACACTTTAATGAAACAATCGGATTAAGTGCTTTTGTCTCTCCCAAAATGGGGACTTCATCAGAATCAGTAAAAATAATGTAAAACCTGCTTAAATAATTACAAAGCTTTTCCAAATTGATAAATAATTTTCAATTAATATAACCCTCACCAGTCACATGACTTAATCAACAACCTTTTGTATATTTCATGACAAAAAAGAATCCATGACAAAACTGACAAAGACAAATTATATATATATATATATATATATATATATATATATATATATATATATATATATACATAGAATTAAAAATATAAATAGTATAAAAAATTTTTTGAAAATTTTTTAAAAAATAAATGGGTTACCACTATTTATTAAAGATCATTGTGAAGTTGTTAAGTTCTCACTTTGTAGCCCCAGTGCCCCTATCATAACCTCTCTGCTTTTTCTTTTAAGATAGGGACAATGGAAATGGATTAATTTAAACCTGGTGGGAAATTAGCTGCCAATCTTGATTGCCACTGTCTCTCCCTTTTACTCAACAGGGTTTTCCAGTCCCCACCCCTTGGACTTATCAAAATCTGTTCGATAATACCAAAGGTAAACTTCCTGAAGTCCGTACACCTTAAGGAGTGTTTATAGAAAGCATTAGTCTCTTTTTTGTGTTTAAGATCGTATAAATGTTCGTATATTCTATTTCTTAATGTTCGCTCAATCTTCTTGATGTAAAATGCAGAACAGCTATCACAGTTTGCCAAATGCACTATCCTAGTAGCATTACAGTTGCCTTTTTTGGAGACTTTTACTGTGCATTGTGTTTTCTAAGGTGATATCCACATTTTTGTTAATAAAAGCACACCGGTTACATGACCCACACGGTCAATCTAAAATAATGAGGCGGCACTGGAATATTTTTAGGGTTGACCCGATGGTGTATAACATTGGGGGTGACCAACCACTGTTTATTACTAAAACCTGTCAATATAAAGAGGGTTTTGGAAAATGGCGGTACTGGTACTGGGGTGAGTGGCATGGGTACGAGACCTTGTGGGTCATGCAACCAATGTGCTTTTTGAAGACAGAATGGGTGACCTGGATTTAGAGAAAAATGATCTCTTTACAAAAGAAGGTCTGTTTTCACAAATCCCAAAACGACCACAAACTAATCACCTTGGAAATCCACATCTCCCCACCACTTGCAAAGGTAACCACCATGAAAAACTTCAAAGCTAACTTTGGGCTCCTAAAAACAGAGGTGGCTGAGTTCACGGCACCCATGCAAATGGAGATCAGTTGCATGACTGCCGAATCATACACCAATGCACTGTACGAACATGTACACAAATGCATAGATTTCGCCATACCCAATAGAATCAAGATGCTCTCCTCGAAAAAAAGGAAGCCAATCTGGTGGTCCCCTGCCATAAACAAACTCTACAAAAAAAGGAGGAAACTGATGCGGGATAAGTGAAGTCCCAAGACTGGAAAAGCGCCCTTATCAGTCTCAACAAAAAGTTGAGATTCCTCATCAAATCCTCTAAAGCTAGCTATGAAAACAGAATTGCAGCAGATAGTAAAGACAACCACACGGCCTTCTATAGTTGTGTAAAGAATCTCCACGGCAATACCCAGATTTGCTCTGAACTACTGCACAATAGTACCTCCTACACTGAGCCAACAGACATTGCCAACATACTGGCCGACAGATTCAGTGCCAACTTCACCCCCCCCAGGGACCAGTCACAATACCAGCAGATTGCCAGACACCCAGTATTACTGCTGCACAGGTAAAACAGCACTGTCCAAGGCCAATAATACAGCTTCTATGGGACCTGACAATATCCCTGGCTGTGTTCTACATGAACTACAGAGTGAACTGGCACCTCACCTGTGTGCCCTGTTCAATCACAGCCTCACCTCAGGCTTTGTCCCTACTGAATAGCGCACTGCTACAGTCATCCCTCTCCACAAAGGAGGAGCGACTACAGACCCTGGGAACTACTGCCCCATTAGCCTGTCTGATATGCAAAGATATGGAACGCATCATCATGGACCTAATAAACAAGGATATAGGGGATCTCCAAATTCTGGATCCCAAACAGTCTAGTTTTGTGAAGGGTAGATCATGCCAGCTCAACTTGGTCAACTTCTTTGTTGTGGATGAAGGCAAGGTGGTTCATACAGCCTACCTTGATCTGGCCAAGACTTTTGACACCATTCCCCACTCAGGAATCATAGAAAAACTCACTAAGCTAGGCATCAACCCCTATATCACTAGGTGGGTTGCAAACTGGCTCACAGGTAGAGCCCACAGTGTGAAAGTAGCTGACTCCAAGTCAGACTGCCGACCAGTCACGAGTGGAGTCCCACAGGGTTCGGTCCTGGAACCTCTCCTGTTTGGTATCTACTTCTCTGAAGTCCAGGCCGACACAAAGGGACTCTGGCTGACACAGTTCACAAACAATTGCAAGTTGGGAGCTATTATTAACTCCTCAAGTGATGTTGAAATCCTACAGAAAGGCCTCACCGAGACCAGTGACTGGTGTCAAAACCATGGCCTTAAGCTCAATGCCAAAAAATGTGTCGTCACCCCCTTTGGAAAAAACCCGGTTCCCATGAATTACCACATCAATGGTAGTCCACTGAACACAGAAGGCATTATAAGAGATCTGGGAACACAGGTTGACAGCATCCTCTCTTTTGAGCACCACATTGCCACTGTGGTCAGAAAGTCCTTCTATGTGCCACATCTCATTACTAAGGGTTTTGCATCCAGAAAAAAGAGGTCATTGTCTCCCTCTACTCTTCCCTCATTAGTCCAATCATTGAGTACAATGCCCTATTTGGCATGTACCTCACTAAACACCTGCAACAATTGGAGAGGCCCCAAAAGTACCTCACAAAGAGAATCCTAGGCCTTAAACATTTGTCCTATATGGACAGACAAAAAAAACTCCAACTATTCTCTGTCTCATATTGCCTACTTAAAGGCAATCTCTGCCTGACTTACAAAGCCATGTCTGACCCAGCTATGTTAGAAATGCTACATCTAAAGAAATCCAAATCCCTCCGCACCACACGCTCCAGAGACCTCAACCTCATTACCATAATCACGGGAACATGTTGGAAGGACAGGTTCATAACCCAGAGACTGCCCATGCCATGGAATAGACTTCCCATACATGTCAAGCAGTGCACCTCACTGGCTCTCTCCAAGAGAAATTGTGATGACTGGATGGGAAATAGAAAATTCACCCCAGGATCACTCCAGTGGCTTTACTCAACAGAGGCACTGGGAACTAAGGTCCAATGGCACGATGCCAGGGTAATCCTATGAGCTAGGCTTGTAAAGGTTTCAGGGCAATTAGCCTAGTACATACCTATGAACCTATAAAAGAGAAATTTCGGGTCTGACTTGGCCAAAAGTTCAAAGGGGGATTGAGTTAAAGTTTGTGGCAAAACACTAAGTTCCCAGGGTGAAGCAGGGTCTCTTACTGAAGGTCTAAGTAGAAGAGAAGATTTCAGAAAAGCCGTACAAATTTAAGAAGCTAGGGGGAAGGCATTATAATCTATCTGGTAATTAGAGATGGCTGCATGCTGGACTTGTAAGGTAGAGAAACTAGCACTGTCCTGAAAAACTGAAGCCAGAATATTGAATATAGCAGGAATTGGAGATGTGAAGGGATTTAGCTTCCTTTGTTCTGCCCAATATGAAAATCTTTTCCATTTACTCTTGTAAATCCTTCTGGTAGAAGGGTTTTGAGATGAGGATAAAGTCTGACGAACTGGAAAGGAAAGCCTGGACTGTCTAGCCGGAGGAATGATGTGGTTAACTTGAGGCCTTGAATGTCTGGATGAATCGTTCCCGATGGGTGCAACAGTAGGTCTGGACTGGTTTACGTGTCCAAGGTGGACATAAAGATGAGACCAAAGGAAAGAAAACCACACCTGCTGAGGTCAGAAGGGAGCAATGAGGATTACCTTACTCTTCGGCCATTGTGCTCGCTGAAGAAATTTAGATATTAAGGGAAGGGGAGGATAAGCATAAAGGAGACCAGAGGGACAAATGTAGACTACAGCATCTCTCGGTGACATCCCCTGAGGGGGAATTAGGGCAAAGAAAGTACAGTTGTGTACACTTACCATAAATGTAGATGTTCGAGTGCATTCACTGTTGCAGTCATCACATTTGGGTTATCCCTGCCAGGGTATCCCTCGTCCGGCCCGAATATCAGAGACATAGTATTTCAGCGTCGGTTGTTGTCGCTTGAGGACTGACGTCAGGTCGTCGGTAGTATACAGTAAAGCAGCCAATGCCATTACATCAGTTTTTCTTGCCATAACCTGTCAGGAGCCCCCAAAGAAGGAGGCCTGGTTCTGGAGGAAGAACTTCACCAGTGGAAAATAAATAGCAATATTTCCCTTGTAAGGAAAAGAGAACAACAAAGAAAAATGGTAATAAAAGAAGAAAGAGAATAAAGGGGGATGGAGGGAGGGAAACCAGGACTGCAACAGTAAATGCACTCAAATATCTACATTTACGGTATGTGTACACAACTGTACTATGTTCTTTGCGTTTCACTGTTGCAGTCATCACATTTGGGTAGATTCCCAAAGCTGAGAAATCGGTGGAAGCAGCCAAGGAAACTAGGGGCTGGCTAGGATGTCCTGTAAGACTGCAGAGGCAAACCCTGCCCTGGATTTGGAGAAGAGAGGCAGGTGGTAATGCTTGGTAAAAGTGTGAACAGATGTCCTGGTGGCAGCCTCCAGGATGTCCCTGGTGGGACTCCTCTGAGGAAAGCTGCAGAAGTGGAGGCTGCTCTGGTGGAGTGTGTCCTGACCCCCTTGGGGGGAGGCTTTCCTTGCTGTTTGTAGCAGAAATGGATGCAGTGTGCTATCCATTTGGAAATGGTTTGCTTGGAGATAGCTTTGCCGTTTGCCCCTGTAGCAAAGCTAACCAGCAATTGATCAGACTTTCTGAAGGATTTAGTCCTGTCCAGATAGAATCTGAGCTGTCTGGGCACATCTAGACAGTGAAGAATCCTTTCCCCCTTGTTCTGGGGATTAGGAAAGAATGTGGGAAAATGAATGGATTGGTTGACAGCCACACTGGACACCACCTTGGGCATGAATGATGGGTTAGTTCTGAGGGATACCCTGTCTGCATGCAAGATGACGAAGGGTTCCACAGCCATGAGTGCTTGCAG
This sequence comes from Protopterus annectens, assembly GCF_019279795.1. NCBI lineage: Eukaryota > Metazoa > Chordata > Ceratodontiformes > Protopteridae > Protopterus > Protopterus annectens. The sequence continues at coordinate 1,568,827,389 of NC_056737.1, forward strand.
CGCAGAGACTCTTCTGGCTGAAGTGATGGCCAGAAGGAATGCTGTCTTTCAGGAGATAAATTTTAGCTCTTCAGAAGAAGCTGGTTCGAAAGGGTGCAGGGTGAGCTTTTCCAAGACGAAATTAAGGTCCCAGGCTGGTGTTGGTGCACTTCTGGGGGGCCTCATGTTGCTAGCCCCTCTAAGGAACTGTTTGATCAAAGGGTGTGAGAATAGGGGCTTCTCAATGGGAAAATGAGCAGAAATAGCAGAGGCATGAATTTTTATAGAGGAGAAAGAGAGACCACTGTGTAGTAGGTCAGCTAAGTAATCCAGGATGAGAGGGATGGAGGGCTGTGCCATATTGGTTCCCTTAGCCTGGATCCAGGTGCAGAACCTTTTCCATTTATCTGCATAAGACTTTCTGGTGCTAGGACATCTGGCCTCATGGATAACAGCCAGAACCCTGTTTACTGAGGATGGCAGATTGGTTAGGGAATAAGTCAAGCTGCCAAATTGAGTGTCTGCAATTGGGGATGCATGAATTCCCCTTCCCTCTGGGTCAGGAGGTTTGGAATCTGAGGAAGATGCCATGGAGGCAGCGGGAACAGGCTGCGCAGCAAGGGGTACCATTGTTGTCGGGACCAGTCTGAAGCTATAAGAATGGTCCTTGGTTTTTCCTCCTTTATTTTGAGCAGTACCCTGGGATGAGAGGTAGGAGAGGAAAGGCAAAGACCGATAGATTGACCCAGGGGAAGGAAATGGCATCCACTTTCTAAGCCATGCAGTGATGCTCCCTGGTGCAGAATTTGCTGAGTTGATGGTTGGTGTGGGAGGCAAAGAGGTCGACTTTCGGGGTTCCCCATTTCTGAGTTATTAGGGTGAAGGTACTTCTATGGAGTTGCCACTCATGTGGGTCCAGAAGGTTTCTGCTTAATTGGTCTGCCAGAGAGTTGAGAGAGCCTGGAAGGAATTGTGCTAACAGGTGTAGTTGCATGAAAGAGGCTGTGAGCAAAGGGTCATGGCCAGCCTGCATACAGGGTAGGAGTAAGTCCCTCCCTGCTTGTATGTACCACATCACAGTGGTGTTGTCTGTTTTGATCAGGGGAACCCCTGAGGAGAAAAGGGGTTTGAAAACTATCAAGGCATGCTGCACAGCCATCATCACTTCTTGACTGATGTGCAGAGGGATTTGCTGTGGGCTCCATTGGCCTGTATGCACCTGCCGTCCAGGTGTGCACTCCAAGTGTAGTCTGATACATCTGTGGTGAGGGTCTGGATGGCGGGGGGTGGGGAGAAGGGCAGTCCCTTGTTGTGGGAGCATGCTGTTGCCCACCAAATAAATTCCTTTCTGAGGCAAGGAATTATAGGTAGAAGAGTTTCCAGGTCTAGAGAGGGTTGACACCAAAGGCTCTTTAGGTACCACTGAAGTTTCCTCATATGCAGTCTGGCATATGGAATGAGTAGTATGCAAGATGCCATGAACCCCAGAGCTTGCAGGATCTTCCTTGCAGATAGCTGGGGCCTGGTGGCTAGTTGAGAGAAGTAGGCTGTCAAATTTGTTTCTCTGGTGTAAGGTATGTCATCTGGGATGCTGTGTCCAGACTTGCTCCAAGAAAGATTATCCTTTGGGTGGGCACCTGTTTGGATGTATTTTTGTTGACTGTGCACCCTAGGGAGGTTATTAGGATTCTTTACAAAGGCCAGGTGCTTGAGCAGCTTTTCCTGGCTATCTGCCTGAATAAGGCAGTTGTCCAAGTATGGGTAAATTTGAATATTTCTTTGTCTGCAAAAGGCAATGGCCAGAGCCAGACATTTTGTGAAAACTCTGGGAGCAGTAGCTAAGCCAAAGGGAAGTGCAGAGAACTGAAAGTGTTGAGATCCTGCCCTAAAGCGGAGAAATTCCCTGCATGATTCCCTGATAGGAATGTGGAGGTAGGCCTCTTTTAGATCTAGGGTGGCTGCCTCTGCCCACTGATTTAGTGGTAGACCTGGGAACCTTTTTGGGGTTGGAAGGGTGTGGAAGGAAAATTTGTATCCCTGAAACACAATGTTCAGAACCCATTGATCCTTGGTGGCTCAGGTGCTTGAGTGAAAGGAGAGTTTCCTCCTAGGGGTAAGTGAAGGTGGGTTGAGGAGGTGAGTCTTTGTGAGTTCTTACCATAAGGGGGTGGCTTAGAACTCCCTGGTTTTGAAATGGAGGTAGTCCACTATTTTGATCTCTGCATTCCCTGGGGCTGCTGTCTGGGTTTTCTGGGAGCAGGAGGAAAGGTGTTGGGAATCAAGCTGGATTCAAGGAAAACATCATCCACAACATCCAAAACTGGGGGGGGGGGGGGGGGGGGAGTGGCCAAGGGTCTGTGTTGTGAAAGATCTAGGAATTCCCTGAGTCTCTGTTTAGACTGAGGGTAGTCTTTGACTCTCCCACTGGAAATGCTCCCTTAAAAGTATGTAAGGTTTCCCCAAAGGAAAAATCCTCTGGGGGAGAGGCTGAAGGAATGGAGTCCTCTGCATCAGAATCCTCATAAGTGGAGAGGGGTTGCATGTCTTCATAGTCAGATGCATCAGATTCATCTGACTCTTGTTCAGACAAAACTACAGGGGACAGACCTCTCTCTTCCTTTTTGAGGGGGTAGCTTGGCTTCCCCTGATCAGCATGATAAGATCTTCCGCCATTTTAAGCATTTAAGACAAGGTAGCAGGTACCTGAGAGTGGGTCGTTGGTTTCTTGGGTGTGGTTCGAACCTCGGTCATTTTTGAAAGAATGGTAGTCAGAGGCACAGCAAAATAATGGGTATAGTTCCCCATACTAAAGGGGTGGCGTAAGCCACAAAACTATGGGCTAGGCTTGTAAATGCCCTCGGGCAGATAGCCTAGTATGAACCTATGAACCTATGAAAGAAGACATCTGTTTATGCTGAGATTTGGTAGTGCGAAGGACTTCCACAGAAGCCAGTGCCTGCTCAGCGACTCTGGACCCATCCAAGGTAGAGACGACCGCAGGATCCTTAGTCGAAGAAGAGTTGTGCGGCATACCGTACTCCAAAAGGGTCTCGGTAGCAGCCTGCGAATCAACTTGAAGTGGGCATCAGGGGCTGCGAAAGTGCCTCACTGAGTACCGGAGGACTGACGACTAGCTTAATGGAAGCATCGTCAGTAGGTCTGAACCTGTGCAGTCTGTCTCTGTCTTTATCTTTACGCTTTTTCTGAAAATCTGCTGTAGGATGGCTTACTGAAGCCATATCGGAATTCGAGGACTGTAAACAAAAATATCTGGCTACAATAAGGGCCCAATGATGGATAGTTCTGGAGTTGAACAAAATACAGAAGAGACAACGGAGGACGTCGTGGTCTGGGCCTAAACAAATGATGCAGTAAGAGTAAGAGTGGAAGTCTCGGTGTGGTATTTGCTTTTCACAGGCGAGACAATTATTAACTTTTTCTGACATCGGTTAGTGCAAGAAAAAAGGATCCCCAATGAGGTACTTAGCTTTAGAATACTTCTACTTCAATTCGGAGATGAAACTCAGGTAGCGATCGACCGGCACTCATGCAAACTGCTTCTGCTTCGGGCTCCACGGCAAGAAAGACTGATGTAATGGCGTCGGCTGCCTTACTTTAGACTACTGATGACCTGACATCAGTCCTCAAGTGATAACAATCGACGCAGAAATACATCTCTGGTATTTGGGCCGGCCGAAGGCTACCCTGGCAGGGATAACCCAAATGTGATAACTGCAACAGTGAAACATGAAGAACATCCTGCTGCACTTGTTAATAAGGGAGAGGCAAAGAGGTTGCAGCAACACTGACCCCAGTGAAGAAAAATCACTGCTGTCACTACAGGATTGAGAGACCACTACTCATGTGCATCAGGGTGGATCTGATGAGCTTGTCAGCTAAGACACTGGACTTCCCTGAAATGTGCGTTGCCACAAGAAAATGGGTGGAGATCACCCACTGCCAGACTCTCATTGCTTCTTGGCAAAGCAGGTTAAGATCTGGTCCCCCCACCCAGTCTGTTGATGCACCAAACCACTGACATATTGTCTGTTGGCATAGCAATCGTACCTAGCGAGAGAGAGCGCTCTGAAAAGCCTGCAATGCTAACAGGATTTCTGTCATCTCTAAGACACTGATATGCAAACTGGTCTCTTCGGGGGACACGTACCCTGAACAGTCCATTCCAAGAAATAACCCCCAAACTGGGAGGTGCCCGTGGTCAGCGTGGCCTTTGGGGGAGGAATGATAAATGATTGTCTGACTGGATCCACCAAAGTAGGGAATCCTTTCAAGCCCACAAAATTTTATAGGATGCTTTAATGGATGACGAAGCACTGACCACTGTACCAACAGAGTCCACTGTAGAATTCTCATGTGAAAGTGAACCATAGGTAATAGGGTGACTGCTGCAGCCACTGAACCTAAGGCTTGAAGAACTAATCTTGAGGAAAGGGATGGTCTAGAATCTGTCTGACATGCAATCTCAGGAAATGAATTCTGCTTTGAAGTAAAAATACAAACTGTGCTCAGACGAGCTTCTATAATCTCAAAGACTTGAACTGGCTGAAGTTGTGACTTGCAAAGATTTACTGTGATCCCTAGGAATGGACACAACTGGAGTAAAAAAATCCCTGTCCTTTTCTAGGAGATGCCTGGCTGGTGCGGAAAGGAGCCAGTCATCTAAATAAGGAAATATTCTGAATCCGTGCAGTCTAAGATGAGCTGCCACCACTGCCATGCATTTGGTGAACACCCTGGGGGCTGTGGTGAGACCAAGGGGTAGCACCCTAAACCTATCATGACAGTCTCCCTGCCAAAAGTGCAGATATCTTCAAGAGCACCTGCTCATTGTGATGTGATAGTATGCAACTTCAAGATCTACAGTGCACATTCAGTCCATTCTGTCAATTCTACAGAAATGTAGGAAAGGGAGTAGAATGTGGTAAATCCATTTATAACATATGTCATAATACCTCCTTAAGAAACAGTAAAATTCATGCTGTTACCAATGCAAAAGTTATTCATTCTGGACAGTCTCTGAAAAAGGAAAAATTCCTCAAAAGGAGAAAATAAGGAGCCATATTCCTCAGAATCAGAATGTGGGACATAAGAAGAAAATACAGGAAACCCTGTCCCTGTGCTTATCAGACTCATCCAATAAAGGACTCTCAGGAACTGTGAAACAAGAATTATCTTCTTTAACAGTCAAATATCTGTTCTGTTCCAAAGGATTCAAAGCCTGTAATAAACTCAACAGAAAAAACTGTTGAATGAAGTAATATGCCTAAGCTTTTGTTTCTATTTCCTGGTGACATCGCTAGGAGACTGACTCAAGGATGGCACTTGTAGCTGGGAAAAAGGTCTCTTACCCTGGCCACCCTAGGAAGAACCTCCAAGTGACACTCCCATGACCAGAAAGTCTCTCTCCCATGCCAGATAAGGATCACTCACAGTAGACATTGCTAACCCCTGGTCCATAGTGGCAGATGAGAGTACATCAGTGGGAACAGTAGAAACCAGTATGAAGAAGTGGCTATCACAGAGTCACCCACCAGCAGCTGAGGCACTGACTGAGCCCATGGTGTAGGCAAGGGTTCCCCAACAGTTTTCTTTTTCTTAGGTACTGGAACAGAAGGAACCAAAGAACTGGTAAGTGAATCCATGCTCTTGCTGAGAGAAGTCTATTTCTTCATAAACACAGCTGGAAACAGACAGTTGGAAGGCACGTTGCCACTAAAGTGTTCATAATCAGCACACACACTCACATACGTGCAATTCCCCAAATATACATCAGACCAAATAAAACACAAAAATAAATGTACCAACAGTACACTTTTACCACAAAAACTCAAGAAATACAGAACTTCCAAGACAGCTGCACATCGATCAACAGCTTAATTTCAGCTCTTTCAGTATGAAAAAAGAAATTGAGAAATAAGAGCCAGTGATAATGACAACTTGAGTTAAACTGGCTAGTAAATATACTGCCTGGATGCAAACAAAGAAATTTAGAGAACCTGATAAGACAACCAGAAAAGGCGAAGAAAAAACATTGGCTAGGAAGAATCCTGCAGCTGTTCATAAAAAAACAGTTCAAGCTTCAACTTTGGCACAACAAGAGAAAGCTTTTGGTAATTTAGAGGAAAAATAAATGAAATGTACTCAGAGGTGATTAAAATAAATGAAACATTGCCATACTCAAATAATAATCTTTGTCCTAATCCAGATAAATCACCCACAGAGATAGCTTCACTCTGACTCATATTTTATTGATACCATAGCTAAGGTGACCACCACCTTCCCCCAAACAAACCCCAATCCAGTTGAAACACGTTTATCACACTCAACTTCCTCTCTACCTAGGTTTTCCCTCTCACCTATACTAACCTCCATTATAAAAAAAAAACTCCTTCATACAATCAAACTTTGTACTAAAGCACCTGACAACTTACTGGCAGAATCTCTACAACTATCTGCAAGCTCCACTGCCAACACCATCAGCATACTCCTTAATAGATCAATTTGAGTGTCCCATGTACCACATACCTGAAACAAAGCATATGTTCTTCCACTTCATAAAGGCTGCAATAACTCTGACATCTCCATTTTCTGACCCATCGCTATTCTTTCTCCCATCTCCAAAATATTAGAAAAAATGTGTTCACATTCAGCTTCTTAATCATCTGGTTCAAAACTAAATCCTTTCTCCTACTCAGCACGGTTTCAGGCCAAGTCACATTAGTAGCACAGCTCTCATTTCCCTTATGGGCATAGTAAATAGGGCACGTGATGCTGGTTAAATTGTATTCTCACTCTTTCTTGACCTCTCTAAGGCCTTCAATATGGTATCCCATTCCCTTCCTCTCACCCCTGACTCTAAACTGGTTCTCAAACTATCTTACCAATAGGCAACAATCCACCAAATGGCAACATTGCTTCTCACCTTTCCTTAACACAGCTGTAGGTGTACCCCAAGGATCCATATTGGGCCCCCTCCTATTTAGCATAGTCACCAACAACTTCCATACCAGTCTTACTCACGGCACATTCATCCAATAAGCAGATGATTCGACAATCATCTGTGCTGCCAAATCCACATCTGAACTACAATTTCTTACCTGAAACGCCTTTACGTCAGCTGAAACTTGGATGTCCAATAACCATCTCAACCTAAACCCCAATAAAACTACAGTCCTAATATTAACCCCCAAAAATGACCCCCCTTAACAAGACTGAATTCTCTGCCCACTCCCAAAACAACACCATCAACTGCTAGGTGCCATCACAGATGAAAACATAACATCTGACCTCCATATCCACAGCAACATCAAAAAAAACACATAAAAAATTGGGTATCCTCTAAAACACAACTATTTCCTTAACCTCACCGCAAAAAGGCTTCTAACCTAATCCTTTCTGCTGCCATCTGTATTATACACCCATGTTACCAATATCCCGTCCTCCATGAAAATCAAACTTGACTCATGCTACAATAAGATTACTACATCTGTAACAAATGCAAAATTTCAGCCCACCACTGTTCATCACCATGTCAACTAAACTGGCCCGAACTTCCACACTATCTGAGTTATCTACAATTAACTACCGTACATAAATTTATATATAAACCATCAATTTGCCGTCCTTCTTTATTGACTATGTATCATCCAAACAGACCTCTTAGACCTGAAAACAAACTGCTGCTCAAAGCTGAAAAACAAATATCTCAGCTGGTCAGATGCTCTACTCTTTTACTCTTTCAAAACTCTGGAATACCCTCACACCTTCAATCAGAACCACCGGCAATCCTGCTCTCTTTAAGATGTCCCTCAGACAGCACCTCTCCTCTTTATGGCTATGCACATGTGCCAATATAACACCCTCCAAAACCTGACTTCGTCTGCGATAATCCCTTACCTTATTCCATCTCTACACTTGCACAACTTTTCCATCTCTCACTTACCATAACTGACTACATGTGCACTTGCTCTGGCTTTCTAAGTTTCACAGCTGGTCATGCCTACAAACCAACAGTTAATCATAAAACTGATATTATATTTGTACAAATTCCATTAATACTGATAACACTTCACAATGTAACTGTGTATTGCGTATGCAAATCTGTACTGTTGTACTGATACTATTATATGCAATGTGACTGTAAATACTCTGTATTGGGCATTGTGTTATTTCATGTATGTAATGTGAACCTTTTCTCTCTGGGCCTCAATTTAAAATGGCTCACCTAGGCCCAGTGGACCTTCCCAGTAAACAAATGCAAAAAAAACATTGAAGGAGTATATCAACTCAACTAAAGGCTGAACTAGCTATTCAGATGAACTGATAAAACTGCAGAAATCAGAGGACGAAATTAAAAAAAAAAGTCTGGCTTAGTAGAAGACTTCTCTATAAGAGCTGTTTTAAAAAACAAGTTTAATGTCAATATGTTGTGATCTTGGGCTGCTGTGGGTGGGGTGTAAAAGCACACTGATTATATACACAGGGAAAACATGAGAGTTTCTGCTGTACCAGAGAAACTGGAAGGAAAAAGAGTATTATTTTATGAAAGGCACGAATTAGCAACTGGACTGGTATTCCACAGCAGGATTTGTTCACTGAAAAGGGCACATTGAGTGTATGCTCTAAACCTGACCATGAGGAAGCAACCAAGACTTCTGTAAGTACGGATGTAATCATACCAACAGAAAGAGGTGATCCTGACAAAACTATGGCAGAATGAAAAAGCACTAAACATTTGAAACAGCAAAGTGTTTGTGGAAAATGCTTACTCGCGGTAAGTCAGGCAAGAGAGAAACGAGTTTATCCCAGTGGAATGCTGACAGATACGTATGGGATTTAAGCTGCTGCTTCCAGCTATCTTCAGAATATTTTTTTCTGGAGGATCAAAGACATTTTTGATGCAGAATAGGAAAATGAGGAAATAAAGTTTATTCAGCAAAAAGTGAGACAGCAAATAGAGAAAGACCAGCAACACTGAATGAATGGAAGACTCTAAAGCATCAATCACATTTGCGAAATACAGCATTGCAAGAAAAAGTAGCTGAGGAAAACAGGACGTTTGCTGACTTTGTTAAACTTCTGGGTTGTCTGTAAAGGGTATACTTCAATTTCTGTTATTAATGTTTAGAAAAGCAGGAAAAGGGGGAAAACAACTAAGTAAAAAATTTTTGTTCTTATTCATATAAAACATTTCATGATATAAACAGCATGTTAAACACAGTAAAGCAGTTTTGTGCAGTACTGTAGTCAAAAGTACTTAAAGATATTCAAGTTAACAATTACCTTTTAGTTATAAGAAACAGGCTTTACAGAATAACAAGAGGACAAAAGCAAGTTTAATGTCAATATGCTGTGATCTTGGGCTGCTGGGGGTGGGGTGTAAAAGCACACACTGATTATATGTATAATTAATATATTTTCTCTTATTTTTACAAGGATGAGTGTCTATATTAATAGTTAAACTATAAACAAGTGGTACGTGTAAGCAATTAGGTATGAAAAATAAGAAAATGATGAAGGCACTGAAAACTGCCAAGATTTTACATCTGGAAAGATATTAGCTTGTTTGTTTTTTCATCAGCAAATGTTCAGTGGGAATTCTGCTGCTAAGGCAGCTGTACCATTCTGTTCTGAGTGGAATTTACAAAGATAAGTTGCTGACTACTTTTCCATGGAAATAAGTTGCCTACAGGTACAAGCAATTAGTCTTGAGAGAGTTCAGCATTCTTTGCTGAGGGAGGATCCAAAATTTAAAGGTAGAATGGCAAGCCTTTGAGTGAAAAATGAAGTCTGAAATTATGGGAAGTAAACACGAGGTAGCAGACTCTCTGGCAAAACTTTAATGCATTTAAAAGAACAGTGCATAATTTAGTGTCATTCAGACAGTCAGTAAGTGGGGTGAATGAACTGCCATGGCAGGGCTAAACCTTGGCTCAAGATGATTGTCACTGCAGAAGTGACACCCTGGCCCCATGTGCAAAATGGGACAAGGTGTTGATGATGGATGGATTTAGACAGCCAGTGCACTTTTTCTTAGGGCTAAAAGTTAATGTTTTCAAAAAGTATAAAAGCTGTTTTTCACATTTGGGAAGGGAATAGAAATAAAAAAAGAACAGACAGCAATCTGTTTAAGTGGAAACGCAGGCTGAAACATATGGTCTAGTACGGATAACCTTAATCTTAGGTTAGGTAATGCCTGTGGGTTTAGCCGAAGATTTGGGGTAACTGTTCTTATCTGGAGGGTTAAACTTAATTTTTTTGAAGATGTGCAGTTTTGTGTGTTACAAGTTAATAGCAGATGGGGCATTTTGAAAATATATTCATTTTTTTAAGGGTTTTCATTAAAACAAAAAAGTCTTGAAAATGGGACACAGGTTCATAAGGAGATGAGAAGGAATACTGTATAAAAGATCAGACTGCCAAACATTATTGTGTGCATGTAACACAAAAGTTGGAAAGGCGCATTCAAAAAAAATGACGTATAACAGATGGAAATAGCAGCTTTTTATCATAATGGTTATACTATCCATTTTCTCTTGGAACATAAATGACCTTACAGGTACAAACAAAAAGGAAAATTATTGAATTATATTAAGAAATGCAGAGTACAAATAGCAATGCTGCAGAGAACACATATGGACAGAAATCAAATACACATGTTCCTGTGAAATTTAATTTCTATCTAGTCTAGACCAGTTACTGTACACCTTGGGAAATAATACGCAAATTCTGTCCTAGTACTGAATTCATGTCTTCCATATCAAACTTGAACATAAATTTCTTCAGAAATCTACCCTCTTATGTTATATTTTCCTTCAGCAGAATATCGGGGACAAAGAAAAGGGGAGTACTTACACTAATTTGCTAGAGAGGCTCCAATATAGTGATAGAAGAGGAAAGAAACAGCAATAATGGTAGATCTGTTGAAGAAAGGAGTAACTGATAAGGCAGGAGGGATATGCTGGCACATATACATTCCACCAAAACTGCTACAATGGTCCTTAAAAAAATTTGGGAGAAATAATCAACTTTTAGGAGGTAATATACTTACAGCTGGGGACTGGAACTTGATTTGCAATGCTAAGGATGTATCGGGGACCCAAAAGGGAAAAAATAAAATAAAAGTGCATAGAGTTTTGAAGAAATGTATGACACTCTTTGGTATGGAAGTCATTAATTCAGTACTAGGAACTTGGACAGAATTCACATAATATTCCCCCAAGGTATACTAACTGGTCTAGACTAGACAGAAACTAAATAAAACGTGTATTTGCTTGAAAGCTTCGACACACATTCAATAACTATTTCAGATCATGCATCGATAAAAAAAAACAAAAAACATACAAATACAGGTTAATAAAGCAAAAATGAGACAATGATGCTTTCCTACTTTTTTATTAAAAAGGTAGGAATTTAAGGAAGGGGTAGTGGAAATTATTCAAGAGTTATTAGAACAGATAGAAATATCCTCCGAAGTTACTGCTTGGGAGTGGAATAAAATGAAAATGGGAGTTAAAAATTCTGTAGAAATAAAACAAAGATATATATAGTTACGAAGTAATAGGAACTACATTGGGGGACTGGCAAACAAGGTATTGAAAAATAGAGGGAATCTCACAAAACAAGAGGTGGCAAAAATGCAAGATGCTAAAGAGAAAAAAGTGAGTATCTGGATAATATGCATGAGTTTAGAAAGATAACTCCAGAGCATTAAAACTTCTAGTACAGCAACTTATGCAACAGAAAATATCAAGGGTTATTGTCAACTACAGAGGAATTAGAGATATTTTGGAAATTTTATGAAAATTTGTATAAAGCAGAGAAATCTGGAAAGAAAGAAAGAGCATAAATGGAAATATTCATAGAATACTTAATAATGTTAAAAGGTTAGAGGCAGGTGACGGTCAACAACTAACAGTTAAGATAGGAGGTGATGAGACAGAAATTGTGATATACAATCAATCTTCAGAAGTCCCCAAGAACAAACAAATGACATTTCTGTGGAAGTTAAAAGGAAAGAAAGTGATAAATATCTGGAAGATTTTATTTAACAGCATTTTAAAAGGAGGAGAAAAGTACAGTTTTGTACCTACCATAAATGTAGATGTCCGAACTGGATAGCATCTGCAGTCATAACAACTGGGTTGTCCTGTCGTCAGGCAGCCCTTCAGTCGGCCGGATTCCAAAGTCCGGGTCCGGCTTCGGCTGATGTCGCACTTCACCCGACGTCATCTCTGCTGGTCTCCGGGTATAAAGGCATCAGCCGACGCCATTTTCTTCAGTGTTTCTTGCCCCAGATGCCAGTTGCCCTTCCTGGAAGGCTAATTTTTGGATACATGCCAATGTTTCCAAAAGGATAGAAGGCAAACTCAGAAAATAAGCATGTATGTACATATATACAAACAAATACACCATAAGAGACTCCCCCCACTAGCTAGCTATTAGGAGGGTAAATACCCTAGGAGTACCACAGAGGTGAAGGAGGGAGGTAATCCTGACTGCAGATGCTATCCAGTTCGGACATCTACATTTATGGTAGGTACAAAACTGTACTATGTCCTTCATGGATGCATCTGCAGTCATAACAACTGGGTAGAATACCATAGCCAACTAAGGGAGGAGGAAAAAATAGATTATGGTGTGGTTAGGATCCCTTGCAGCACAGCAGTGGCAAACCCTGCTCGGGATCTGGAGTACAAAGGTAAGTTATAATGCTTGGCAAATGTATGCACGGAGGTCCAAGTAGCCACCTCAATAATGTCCTTGGTTGCCACTCCTCGTAAGAAGGCTGTGGTAGTGGCTGTTGCCCTTGTAGAATGAGGCCTTATGTTCTGTGGAATTGGTTTTCCATGGAAGGAGTAACAGAATCGTATGCAATTTCCTATCCATTTGGAGATTGTCTGTTTGGAAATAGCTTTTCCTTCCCTTCCTGTTGCATAGGCTACAAAAGCTGGTCAGTTTTTCTGCTACTTTTGTTCTGTCCAGGTAGTAGCGTAACTGTCTATGTACATCCAAGGAATGCAGCATTCTTTCCCTCTGTTTTGTGGGTTGGGAAAGAAGGTAGGTAGGTGGATTGCCTGGTTTAAAGACACTCTGGATATCACCTTAGGCATAAACGTAGGATTAGTCCTCATGGACACTCTATCTTGGTGGAAGATTAGGAAGGGCTGTACTGCCATTAGGGCCTGAAGTTCAGAGACCCTCCTTGCTGAGGTTATTGCCAGTAGGAAAGCAGTTTTCCACGATAGATGCTGTAGGTCCGCTGTAGCTGCTGGTTCAAAAGGTGCGAGTGTCAATTTTTCTAGCACAAAGTTCAAATCCCAAGCTGGCAATGGTGGTTTCCTTGGAGGTTTTACATTCTTGATTCCTCTGAGGAACTGAGTAAAGGATGTGAAAAGACAGGTGGATCAAAGCTGTATTCTGCTGAAATAGCTGATGCATGTATCTTGATGGAGGAATAGGACAGGCCTGTATGTAGAAGCTCTGCCAGATACTCCAGAATGTTAGCCATATCTATAATTGACTCATCTTTTCCTCTTTCAGTGCTCCAAATGACAAACCTTTTCCATTTTCCTGCATAGTTCCTTCTTGTTGAAGGTCTGCGGGCTTCAAGGATAATGTCTTTAACCCTTTGGGAGTGTTCTGGGTTAGTTGCTGCTATGTGATGTTCCATGCAGTCAGTTGCAACGTTTTTAGGTTTGGATGCATGATGCTGTAGTTGTTCTGAATTAACATCAAAGGCATCAGGGGTATTGGCCACATGTTGTCCCGAGACATGCTCCTCAGCAATGGGTACCAGTGTTGTCTTGGCCAGTTTGGAGCTATCAGGGTTATCCTTGGACGTTCCTCCTTGATTTTTAGTAATACCCTGTGTATCAAGGGAAGAGGTGGAAATGCATATGCTGTTAGACCTTCCCAGCTGAAGGAGAGCAAATCCACTTTCCATGCAAGTGGGTGGAATGTCCTTGTGCAGAATTTTTTGAGCTGGTGATTGAGAGGGGAAGCGAATAGATCTATCTGTGGCCTTCCCCATTTCTTTGAGATGGTCTTGAAGATGTCCGGGTGTAGCATCCATTCGTGGGCATCCGATGTGGTTCTGCTCAATATGTCTGCTAGAGTATTGTCCTTTCCCGGTACAAATATTGCCTGTAACTGGATGTTGTAGCTGAGTGCCAGGTTCCAAAGCTCCAAAGTCAGTCTGCATAGGGGGTATGAATGAGTGCCTCCCTGCTTGTTGATGTACCACATGACTGTGGTGTTGTCTGTCCTTATCATCAAATGGCCCTCTTTGAGAAATGGTCTGAAATTTTGGATTGCCAGTTTTACTGCCAGCATTTCTTTTAGGTTGATGTGCAGGTGAAGTTGATCCTGCGTCCACAATCCTTGTACGCATTTGTCCAGCATGTGAGCCCCCCATCCTAGGTCTGAGGCGCCTGTTGTGATGGTCTGGCTTGCTTGATAGCTGTGAAAGGGTAGGCCTGGGTTTGACTGGCATGCTTGAGCCCACCATAGGAACTCCTGTTTTAGGCATGGGATTAGTGGAATTTCTGCTTCTAGGCTGTGCCTGTGTTGGGACCATAAATTCCTTAGGTACCACTGTAGTTTTCTCATATGTAGTCTGGCATGTGGAACCAAGATTATGCATGATGCCATGTAGCCCAAGGCCTGCAGAACTTTTCTTGCTGTTAACTTGTTCTGTTTTGTTAGAGCCAAGAAGTAAAGAGGGAGTTCTTTTGTTTTTCTGCGGTTAGGAATGCCATTTGTTTTACAGTGTCCAATTCAGCCCAAGAATGTCCTTGTTTGGGATGGTATCAGCCTTGACTTTTGTAAATTGACTGTGTATCCCAGTGCTTGTAGCAAGTAAATGACCCTTTGTAAATCTGTTGTCAGCTTGCTTTTGTTGTCCCCTTGTAGCAGGCAGTCGTCCAGGTATGGGTAAATTTGGATTCCCTGTAGTCTGCAGTGGGCGATTACTGATGCCAGGCATTTTGTGAATACTCTGGGCAGTAGATAAGCCAAAGGGCAATGCTGAGAATTGATAATGCTCTGATCCTGCAAGAAATCTGAGGTATCTTCTGCAAATTGGTCGAATGGGGACGTGCAGGTATGCCTCCTTGAGATCTAGAGTTACCAGCCAACACTCCTTGCCCAGCATGGGAAGAAGTTGCTGTAGGATCAGCATTTTGAATTTTGGGACAATGATGTATGTATTTAAGGTGGACAGGTCGAGAATAGGTCTCCAACTTTTTCCTTTCTTGGAACTAGGAATAGTCTGGAGTAAAATCCTTTGCCTTGTTCTGTTATTGGCACTCTTTCCACAGCTCTCATCTTTGCTAATTGCATTATCTGCTGTAGAGCTTCTGTTTTTTGATTTGGAGGCAGGTTTGGCATTCCTCTTTTGACTGGTAAAGTGTGAAAGTGGAACCGGTAACCTTGGTCTATGGTTTGCAAAATCCACTTGTCTTTTGTGATATAGTGCCAGTTTTTCAAAAATAAGGTTAATTTTCCGCCTAATGGAGCTGCTATTTGTTCCCTGGTAGGCGGATTTAGAGTTAAGTCACTGTGATTGTGCTGTTGTAGTGGTAGTGGCTGTGTCTGTGCCTCTGTTATTACCTTGCCACTGTCGCCCTCTGTAGGCACCTCCTCTGGATTGGTTTCTGCCTCTGGAACGTCTATTCCTGCCCCTTTGGGATCTTGTGGAGTCAGGAAAGGACCAATTTTGGCAGGCCAGTTCCTGCTAAACCTTGGGGCTGAACCTGCAAGAAATCTTTAACCGCTTGAACAGATTTTGCCTTTTCTTCCATTTTCTTCATTACCTGCTGGGCAGGTGTACCAAACAAACTGGTCTTATCCATAGGAGCATCTAATAACTTAGCTTTAACATGATCCGGTAAGACTTGTTCCTTCAGCCATGCATGTCTTCTTATCACTGTGCCAGTCATGGCTGATCTAAATGAAGCCTCCAGTGCATCATAGCCACATTTTAAGGAATGGTTACTAACCTGTTGTATGTTATTTACCATTTCTAATACATATTTCTTATCTATAGAGTCATCAGAGGATAGTTTTTTAGTTAACTGATCAAGCATAAACTCTTGGTATTGTATCATGTGAAACTGACAGTTTAAAGCTCTAGCTGAGAGAGTAGCTGAGGTATAAACTTTTTTGCCCCATCTGTCTAAAGACCTGGCTTCCCTTTCAGAAGGAATAGGGTTTTTTGCTGTGGTCGAGGCTACTGCCTTAGGCCCCTGGGATATAGTTTCGGGGTCTGCAAGTGGGGCCTTGTATAGGTGATGATGAGTGTCTGGTACCCTGTAAAATCTGTCTGGTTTGGCAGGGGCTGGAGGTAAGGAATCTGGTGCAGAGCAGACATCATTAAAGGCATCATCCACAACAGAGAGGACAGGAGGTATAGCTAAGGGCCTGTGTTGTGGAAGGTGCAGAAAAGTCCTAAGTCTTTTTCTGGAATCTGAGAAATCCTGTTGCTGCCATTGGAATTGTTCTCGCATGGCATGTAAGGTTTCCCCAAAGGAGAATTCTTCTGGTGGAGAAGCAGCTGGAATGGATTCTTCAGCATCTGAGTCTTCATAATTGGAGAAAGGAGCCTCTGGCTGGTCTGTAATATCTGAGTCATCCGCAGAATCATCAGAGGACACAGGCTCGGGGGGCTCTGCCCTAGGTCTCTTCTCTGGGGGCTGAGAGGCCCTGTCTGGGTGAGATTGAGATCCCCTAATTAAGGATATTAAATCTTCTGCCAGAGTAAGCATTTGTGAACTAGAAGTGGGCCTGGTTGAGGGGGGTTTAACAGGCACTGATTTAGTAGACTTGGCTGCTTTAGCCCTGGCAAAGGCCTTAATGGACATGGCTGCAGGAGGCCTAGCAGCACCACGTGCTGGGGTAGAGACATCCAAAGGGATGGTGTCTGATAATTCACTAGGAACCACTGTAGTAGGTAAAATTTCAGAGGCCGATTCAAGTAAGGTAGCAGGAGCCTCAGAAGTAGTCAAAGATTCAGCTGTGCTTTGATCAGTTTTCTCGGTTTCGGCCGAAACCGAGACACTCGCGGTTTGCTTAACCATGGTTTCTACCGAAACCGTGGACCGCGAAAGTGTCGGCCTTTTCTTTCGCTTTAACAATTTGGGTAGTCGGAGGATCCGACGGCATAATGTACGCAAAATCTGAACCGAAAAACTGTTCAGCAAACTCCGACCGACGCCTAAGCGTTCGTCGGTTGAAGGAAGCACAGGCCGAACAGGCTGCTACGTCGTGGTCTGGGCCTAAACAAGGCAAACAGTAAGAGTGGAAATCTTTATGAGGTATTTGTTTCCCACAAGTTAAACAGTTATTGACTTTTTCTGACATCGGCTGAGGCAAGAAAGAGTCCCCAACGGGGTACTTAGCTTTTAGAAGTCTTCGAAGTAGTATTCGGTAGTAGTAATCTCTGGATCCGACCGACCGGCACTTGCGAACAGCTTCTGCTTCGGGCGCCACGCAGCAAGAAAGACTGGGGAAAATGGCGTCGGCTGATGCCTTTATACCCGGAGACCAGCAGAGATGACGTCGGGTGAAGTGCGACATCAGCCGAAGCCGGACCCGGACTTTGGAATCCGGCCGACTGAAGGGCTGCCTGACGACAGGACAACCCAGTTGTTATGACTGCAGATGCATCCATGAAGGACATCACCAACATCTTGGAAGAAAGTTGCGGTGGTTGCACTACCCAAAGACGGCAAAAAAACATCATATCCAGCTTCGTATAGACCCCATTTCAATTTTAAACCATGATTACACAATGTTTATATCTATACTAGCTAAAACAAATGGCAAATGTATTGCCAAAATGGACAGATCTGGATCAATGTGGTTTTGTAGAGGGGGAAACGTATGACAACATTAACAGAATGATGATCCAGAGGGAATAAAAATGTAAGAAAATACCATTGCTGTTAGTCCGTCTTGATGCAGAGAAAGCATGCTATAGTGTAAGATGGGATTTTAGGAGTACGGCAACAGAAGCATTTGCATTCTCTAATACAACTTCTTCTTTCGGCTTTTCCCGGTTAGGGGTCGCCACAGTGGATCACCTCTCTGCTCATGACAGGCAGTGGAGTTTTACAGTGTCGAGCTGCCAGCCCGGCGCCCAACCTTCCACAGAGGGCACACACACTCACACCTAGGGCCAATTTAGAGTGTCCAATCCACCTACAGCATGTCTTTGGGATGTGGGAGGAAACCCATGCGACCACAGGGAGGACATGCAGACTCCACACAGAAGGCACCCCAGCTGAGGATTGAACTGGAGAACCTCTTGCTGTGAGGTGACAACACTAACTGCTGCACCACCACGGCCGCCCGCATTCCCTAATACAACAATAAGGTTAATTAGGAGAATATATGAAGGATTCAAGGCAAAAATTAAAGTGGGAGGGTTTCTCACTGATAAGTTGTGTTTGAAGAAAGGAACCAGGTAGGGGTGTCCTCTTTCCCCTTTGTTATTTGCTTTATATTTAGAGCCACTGGCAAAGAAAATAAGGGACTCAGAAATGCAAGGATATAATTGGTATGGCAATCTTCTTGGCTGGAGCGCCTTCTCTGTGGAGTCTGCATGTCTTCCCCGCAATTAAGTGATGTCTAAAGACATGCAGGTAGGTGCGTGCATGAAAGGGTGTGCCTTCTTTGAAGGTTGGGTGTCAGGCTGGCAACTCTGCACCATAAAAATCCACTGCCAATCATTATCGGACCGGAGATCCGCTGTGGCGACCCCAAACCGGGAAAAGCCGAAAGACATAAATTGGTATGGCAATCAAGGCAAGTTGGCTTCATCTGCAGATGATATTTTGGACCTGATAAATCATGAAAAGGACATCTCAGTGTTGTGGCATATTCTGAGAGTTTCAAGTCTTTTTGGATCATAGAAATAATGAAGATAAAACAAAGGCTATAGCTGTAAATGGAATTACCCATATTTATGGGGAGACGATAAGATGAAGTATTTAAGTGTATGTATTAAAAAGGCTTCTGTTATGGCACCTAAGGATATGTTGGAAGAGACTAAACAAAAGATAATACAAAATGGAGAAACTGGAAGCTCTTGTTTATGGATAGGGACAGTAAGAAACAAGCAGTGAAAAAGGTTTATTCTCTTTAGTTTTTATACAGGTCTGGCATATTTTTATCAACCAGAGAAGAAGTTATGGACAAAAATTAATAACGGGGGGAAGAGGGCAAGAGTTAAGTGGGATAAACTGACCATACCAATGGAATAAAGTGGTTTAGGATTCAAATAAAAAGAGTGGGGTTTTGGGTGCAGATCAAGGAGAATCATAACCATGCAGAAAAAGAAGTTATGTACCTACCATAACGTTCCATGCTAGTTGTCTTCTTCTCGCCTTCTTTCTTGCTGGTTGGGTTCGGAGCCGATCCTCGGCTCTGACTCGGCCATCTTCAAAAGCTCGAGAGCTGCTTACTGGCTCGAGGCACCCCTATATCCCGTGATGCCTGGCGCTAGATACCCAGATCTCATTTGGTAAGTCTAACTGCAGACATAATAATAAAGGAATCCTATCCTTAGAATGCATAAATCCTACTGGAGAGACCACTAGTCAGAAAGGAATAGCCAGAGAAGACTCAGCCAGTGAAAAATCAAGAGGAACTCTTCTCGGTCCACTAGGATAGGGGGATGGAGGGTGGGACGCAAGAAAGAAGGTGAGAAGAAGACAACTAACATGGAACGTTATGGTAGGTACACAACTTCTTTATGTTAAGTTGTCTATCTCGCCTTCATTCTTGCTGGTTGGGACAGCGTCCCTAGCACCTAAAATCCTGGGTGGCTCATCAGAACAGAGTATTCAGAACAGTGGAACCAAAATCAGCTCTGCTCCTGGAAACCAAGTCTAACTTGTAATGCAAAATGAAGGTATGTGGGTTGGCCCATGTAGCCGCAGCACAAATAGATTCCATGGGCAACCTAGCCTGAAAAGCCACTGAAGTAGCTAAAGCTCTGGTGGAGTGACCTTTTGGTTTGACTGGTAATTTTTTATTCCTGAGTTGATATATGAATGTGATGATAGAAGTCAACCACCTGGATAAAGTTACCTTGGAGACCGGAAGACCTTGTTTACCTACTGCATAAGACAGGAAAAATTGATCTGATTTTCTAATGTCTTTGGTTCTATGCAAATAAAAGCATAGCTGCCTGTGAATATCTAACTGATGCAACTTATATTCCGCTCTGTTGGAGTGGTTAGGGGAAAAACACAGGCAGGTCTATGGACTGATTCAAGTTACTCTCTGAAGAGACCTTAGGAAGGAAGGATTAGTCCTAAGAGCAACCCTGTCATTGTGGAACACTAGGTATGGGGGACGGATAGAAAGAGCCTGTAGTTCTGAAACTCTTCTGGCTGAAGTAATAGCTACCAGAAAAAGGGTTTTCCAAGATAAGAACTTCAATGAACAAGAAGCTGCAGGTTCGAAAGGGGGCAAAATTAAAGAAGCTAAAATCAAATTTTGATCCCACGGTGGTGGAGGTTCTCTCACTGGGGGCCTGAGCAGAGTAGTTCCTTTGAGAAAGGCTTTACACAGCTTATGGGACATGATATTGTTTTCCGAGAGGCCAATGTGAAAATCTGAAATTGCAGCTAACTGAACTCTAATTGTAGCGGCAGCGGACCCAGCATGGAAGAGCCCCACAAGAAATTCCAAAATGTAGTGTACAGGGGCTGAAAAGGGTCTATATTTTTTGCCTCTGCCCAGGAAGAAAAACATTTCCACTTACTACCGCAAGTTTTTCTGGTTGTAGACTTGTGTGATGACAAAAGAATTTTGCGCACAGAGGGGGAGATATCTGGGAGCATGGCTAAGGTTGGAAGTGGAGCAACCAAGCCGTGAGCTGGAAAGAGTGTAGGGATTGGTGCAGCCCGCCCGATTGATGAATCAGGAGGTCTGGAACTAGGTCCTGAGTCCAAGGCTGCTCGAGAAGATAGCGATGCAGGAACGGGAACCATATTTGTCGAGGCCAGTAAGGAGCAATGAGGATCATTTTGCAACCCAAAACGGTAGCTTTCTGAAGTAGCTTCGGGATGAGGGGAAACAGCGGGAATGCATAAAGAAGTCCCTGAGGCCAATCGTGGACTAGAGCATCTCTGGGGGAATGTCCGGGAAGTGGAAGAAAAGTGAAGAAATTGCTGCACTTGCTGTTGAAGGGAGTTACAAACAGGTCGCAGCAAGGTTGGCCCCATTTGCGGAAGATTTGGTCCGCAACTACCTGGTTCAGAGACCACTCGTGAGGCATGAGAATTGCTCTGCTCAGTCTGTCTGCTATGACGTTGGACCTCCCAGGGATGTGTGTTGCGATCAGAAACCGTTGGGAAGAGATCGCCCACTGCCAGAGTCTGAGTGCTTCTCAACATACGGGGTAGGACCTGGTTCCGCCCTGCTTGTTGATGTACCACACTACAGACATATTGTCCGTTTGAATTGCAATAGTCCCGGTAGGAAGAGAGTCCTGAAGAGCCTACAACGCTAAAAGCACGGCCCTCATCTCCCAAGACATTTATGTGCAGATGATACTCGTGAGGTTGCCAGGTGCCTTGGACTGTTCTGCCCTGATAATGCCCCCCCCCACCCGATCAGGGAGGCGTCCGTGGTCACCGTAGCCACTGGAGGGGGGAGAACAAATGGTCTGCCGTGGAGCACTGATGTGGAGACCATCCACCACGCAACAAGGTGCTTCTTGCATGCTTGAGTGATAATAATCATGTAAGACATGGAAAGTTGCTGGAAGGACCATTGGGTGAAAAGAAGCCACTGGAGAATCCTCATGTGAAAACGAGCTAGAGGGACAAGTGCGATCGCTGCTGCCATGAGACCCAGAGTTTGAAGGACAAACCTGGCTTGAATTCTTTTGCCTGCTAATAAAACCTTGACATGCTGACGAATCACTAACACCCTGTCTGGTGGGAGGCTCGCTAACATGTCTTTGGTATTTAAATTTGCACCTATAAAGGTGATAGCCTGACAGGGCGACAATACAGACTTTTCGAAATTTATTGTGATACCTAGCCTGGAGCAAGTGTCGATAGTGCAGTCTCTGGCTCGCAGAAGGTGATGTCTGGTGGTAGCAGTGAGGAGCCAGTCGTTAAGATATGGAAACACCTGGAATCCTTGCCATCTCAGGTGAGCGGTAACTTTTAGTTATGTACTCCCCATAACTTCAGATGTTTGGGATCCATCTCGCCTACATTCTGACTGATGGGTTCGGAGCCGATCCCTCGGCTCTGACTCGGCACGCTTATGCCAAAGAGCGAAGTCTCTTATTGGCTGAGCTTACTATATCCCAGGATGCACCACTACCAGTCCCCAGATCTAGTTTGTCCATACATGCACACATGCACGCACTGCTTATATAACATCGTCAGATGAAACAAGATAAAACAGTAGAACTCAAAACCGTTCAATCTCTTCTGATCTCCAAGGCAGGGGGAAGGAGGGTGGGTATTAGGAATGTGAGATGGATCCCAAACATCTGAAGTTATGGTGAGTACATAACTAAAAGATGTTATGTGATCTATCTCGCCTACATTCTGACTGATGGGACAGCGTCCTAGCACCTGAATCCTGGGTGGCTCACTGGAAAACACTCCTGAGTACCGTGGAACCAAATGATGCTCGCCTTTAGATGCCACATCCAATTTATAGTGGAAATGAAAGTGTCGGGTTGGACCAAGTAGCAGCACAAATCTCAGATATAGCGAGCTTGGAATGAAAGGCAATAGAAGTAGCCATAGCTCTGGTAGAGTGAGCTTTGATAGATGTTGTAAGTTGCTTATTTGAAGAGGAATAAGCCTGAGTTATACAATCTCTAATCCATTTGGAGATAGTAGCTTTAGTGATGGTTTTACCCAATTTATTGTCTGAAAAGGACACAAACAACTGGTCTGATTTTCGAATTTGCTGAGTCCTGTCTAGATAGAAGCAACTGCCTGTGAACATCCAATTTATGGAGAGTGTACTCGCCGTTGTTGGAGAATTTTGGAAAGAAAACTGGTAGCTCTAGAGATTGTTGGAGACAGAGATTAGAACAAACCTTTGGGACAAAAGATGGGTTAGGCCTAAGAGATACTCTATCCTTGTGAAAAATCAAGTACGGTGGTTTGATAGATAGGGCTTGAAGCTCTGAAACTCTTCTTGCAGAGGTAATTGCAACTAAGAAGGCAGTTTTCCAAGACAGATATTTTAACTCACATGTAGCAGCCGGTTCGAAAGGCGAATATGTTAAGGCACGAAGTACCAAATCAAGATCCCACGCGGGGGCAGGATGAAAAACTGGGGGTCTTAACAGCCCAGCACCTTTAATGAAAGTTTTGCATAATCTGCTGCTCATCAACGGTGGATCCATGGATTCGTGAAATTTAGAGATAGCTGCCAGTTGGACTTTAATAGTAGAGACTGAAGATCCTTGATTAAACAAGGATGTTAAAAATTTCAAAACCTCTGGAATCGGGGCAGTGATAGGGTCTAAGCCCCTGAGTTGAGCCCAGATAGCAAACCTCTTCCACTTACTGAGGTACAATTTCTTAGTGGTGGGTTTGTGGGCCGAAGATAAAATGTGAATAACTTCCGGGTCTAAGGTGTGATTTCTGACTAAAGTCGGAAGTGGAGGAGCCAAGCTGTCAATTTCAAAGTGTGAAGGGACTGGTGTCGTCCCGACTGATGAATCAGCAGATCCGGAGTTAGATCTAAAAACCAAGGATCGTCCACAGCATGTTTCTTCAGGTAGGGAAACCATACCTGACGAGGCCAGTCGAGCAATTAGTATCATTGTGGACCCCAATTGAGAAGCTTTCTGAATGACTTTGGGAGAAGTGGAACCGAGGAAATGCATAAAGTAGCCCTGTTGGCCAAGGTTGTGCTAGAGCATCCATAGCTGCCTCCTGACGTGGAGTCAAGGAGAAGAACCTTTGCACTTTGTGTTTTGTGGTGTTGCAAACAGGTCGCAGCACGGTGTCCCCCATCTTCTGAAAACCTGAGTTGCTACTGTTTCGTTCAGGCACCACTCGTGAGGAGAGAGAATTGTCCTGCTTAATCTGTCTGCCAATATATTGGATTTCCCTGGAATGTGGGTCGCTACCAAGAAACGGTTGGTAGCTACAGCCCATTCCCACACCCTCATGGCCTCTCTGCAAAGGGGGTAAGATCTGGTCCCTCCTTGTTTGTTTAGATACCAGACCACCGACATGTTGTCTGTGTGGATAGCGATAATGCCTTGAGGGAGAAACTTGTGGAGGGCCTGTAGGGACAGAAGTACAGCCCTCATTTCCAATACATTGATATGGAGAAAGGTTTCGTCTGGAAGCCAGGAACCCTGAACTAACCTGCCCAGACAATGCCCCCCCCACCCTGTCTGGGAGGCATCCGTCGTCAGGGTGGCCACGAGAGGGGGGATAACAAAGGGTCTTCCCTGATTCAGATTGGACGGCTGAAGCCACCAGCGGAGGTCCCGTTTGCACGTTTCTGTAATCATAATGGGGTGATTGAGGGGGAGATTCTGAAAGGACCATTGAGTCGATAACAGCCACTGAAGAATCCTCATGTGCAATCTTGCCAGTGGAACTAGGAGAACCGTGGCAGACATCGAACCTAAAAGTTGCAGGACCATCCTGGCTGGGGCTTTGGATCTTGAAAGCAGGGCTTGAACTTGACCTTGTAAAGTTTGAATCCTTTCGGTAGGAAGAAAGACGCATCAATTTTGAGTCTATCTCTGCTCCTATGAACCTTATGCGCTGAGAGGGCAGCAAGACAGACTTTGACCAATTGAATGTAATTCCCAGGGTAGCACCCAGGGAGATGGTGGCTTTGAGGTTGTCCATTAGTAGATGCCTGGAGGTGGCAGTCAGGAGCCAGTCGTCCAGATAGGGAAACACTTGGAATCCAAGACTCCTCAGGTGAGCAGTCACTACTGCCAAACACTTGGTGAACACCCTGGGGCTGTGGTGAGACCAAGGGTAGTGCACAAAATTGGAAATGACTGTCTCCCAGGCTGAAGCGCAGATACTTCCTGGGCCGATGTATCGGTATGTGATAATAGGCGTCCTTGAGATCTATGGAGCACATCCAAACATCCTTCTCCAACAATGGGAGAATGGATTGTAAAGTGACCATTCGGAATTTGGATTTCATGACGGATTGGTTTAGTCTGCTGAGATCCAATATTGGTCTCAGGTCCCCTGTCTTTTTTGGCACTAAAAAGAACCTTGAGTAATTTCCGGATCTGATCTGGTCTGTGGGGACCGGTTGGATGACTCCTTTTCTAGCAGCTTTGATGCTTCTGGCTGCGATTTCCCTTTGACTGGGTGGTGGGTCCGGGATTTTTTGGACGGTGGGGGTGAGTGTGTGAAGGAATGGTGTAACCTCCGGCAATAATCCGAAGCACCCATCTGTCCTGAGTGATAGACTCCCAGGCTTTTAGGTGCTTGGCAAACGGCACCCGACTGGCTCCGGAGCAGCACAGCCAGGCAATCCCTCATGAAGTGTGGGAGGCTGAAGAGCCACGAAAGGACTAGCGGTCTCCAGAATTGGGGCCCTCTGCGCCTGGGACGGCGTCTCCCAGAAAAATTTCCCGTCCTCTGCCTCTGGAAGGGAATCTTCCTGCTGTTGAGGAAAAACTTATGTGATTTGGAACCACATCTTCCCTCCTCCTTTAGCCTTGGGATAAGGCCGAAAGGAGTGGAATAACGTGCACCTACGGCAGATAAAGTTTTTCCCTCTTGCTCACAGCGCGTAAGAGTGTCTTTAACCTTAGGTCCAAACAAAGAGGACCCATCAAAGGGAGCGTCAGCGAAGGAAGACTTGAAGGCCTCCGCAAAATGACACAAACGGAGCCAGGCTTGTCTCCGTAGAGCCACGCCTGTGCCTGCCGCTCTACCGCCCTTCGGGCCGCATATGAAATGAGCCTCATGGACGAGTTAGAAATCGAGGTAAGGATAGCCAACTGAGAGCTAACCGACTGGGCTAGCTGCTCAGGTAGGTTACCCGAGAGGGAATCTGACAGCTCCTTGACCAGATCCCTCTGTAGCCTGGTAAAATGTGCCAAATAATTCAGGGACCTTCGTGTAAAGGCCGCTGAAGTCAGGGTGCGCTTCCGTGCGGTCCATGCTCCTAGACTCCTTATTAGGAGGATGGACGGACGTTGAAGCCTCTGCCACGTCCTGTTGTGTAGCAGATGCCACCACCATGGCATCTACAGCCATGCCTTTAGTCAAGAACTCCTTCTCGGGTGGGGCAGACAAAAATTTGTTAGGGCGAGAAGGCACTGGTTCCACGGTATCTGGATGTTCCCACGCCCTCCGACAAACCAAATCCAGGAGCTCGTCGAAGGGCAGAGACACCCAGGAGGCGGAGGGCTGAGCCCCAAAGGCCTTGAGAAGCACTGACTCATCAGCAGAGGGGGGTTTGGATATCCAGCCGCCTCGTTGTTTGAGGATCTCTAAAATGTCTGCAAATGAGACATCATCCGAGGACGACTTGGGACCCTCTGCATCATCAAGATCAGTGTCCGATGTAAGAGACTCGGGAGTCCACGTGCTTCCTCTTGCACGATCTCTTCCTTGGGGCTCCTCTGAAGAGAACTCCAAGAACCCTCAGGAGGAGGGAACCCCCAGTGGGGTAACCTCAGGCCCCGGGCTCGCTGCCTAAGGACAGGGGAACTGCCAAAGACCCAGTCTCCACGCCCAGGGAAGGTGCCGGTAAAGCCGGAGAGATGGCCGAAGAAGACTTGGCCAAGGCACTCCTCATAGCTCTGAAAGCCGGACCCCCAGAATCCTGGGAGTGTCCGGTCCCCGGAGCCATGATAGCAGACGGAAGTCCCGCAGCTGAAGCAAGTACAGTATAGTATAGTATAGCTGTTAAAACAGCTGTTTGTTAAGGAATTAGCAACTTTCTGACAGAAAAGTTAGTGAAAAGACACTACTTAGCTCAGCCAGCTCGAGACCACGTCTTTGCTAGTTAGCGGCAAACGAGATCTGGGGGACTGGTAGTGGTGCATCCTGGGATATAGTAAGCTCAGCCAATAAGAGACTTCGCTCTTTGGCATAAGCGTGCCGAGTCGGAGCCGAGGGATCGGCTCCGAACCCATCAGTCAGAATGTAGGCGAGATAGGATCACATAACATCTACTGCCATACATTTGGTAAACACCCTGGGGGCTGTGGTGAGACCAAAGGGCAGAGCTCTGTACTGATAATGGCTGGCTCCCAGCTGGAAGCGAAGGAATCTTCTGGAAAGTCTGTCCATTTTGATGTGGTAGTACGCATCCTGAAGATCTATGGAGCACATCCAATTGTCCTGACCCAGGAAGGGTAAAATGGACTGAAGCGTGACAATCCGGAACTTCGTTCTTTGTACAGACTTGTTTAGTCTGCTGAGATCCAAAATGGGTCTCCAGTCCCCTGTCTTTTTTGGTACCAAAAAGAACCTTGAGAAAATTCCGGATCTTTGTTGGTCTGCTGGGACTTGCTGGATGGCCCTTTTTCTTAGCAGTTTTGAGGCTTCTTGCACTGCTTGGTCCCTTAGATTGGGTGGAACGTCTGGAAGGGACTTGTTTGACCTCAAGGGGATGCGAACGAAGGGAATTCTGTAGCCTCCGGATATGACTGACTGTACCCATTTTGTCTTGTGTTATGTTTTGCCAGGCTCTTGGGTACAGCGATAATCTTCCCCCGACTGCCTCCAGAGGTGAGCAGCCGGGCAACCCTTCAGGGATGCTGGAAGGGCTTCTCAGAGAAAGATTCTCTGCTGCCCTGATTTTGCGGACCCCCTCTGCCCCGAGGCCGGCGTCTGTTATTGTTCCCTCCTCTGCCCCTGGATGGGAACTCACCAAGTGTGTCCGGCAAGGCTCCCTGGGATTTCCGGAACGACATCTTTCCACTCTTCTGACCCTTAGGATAAGGTCTGGAAGGAGTGGAAAAACGGACACCTACGGCAGAGAGAGTCTTGCCTTCCTGCTCACACCTGGTAAGGGTATCTTTCACCTGATCCGAAAAGAGAGGAACCATCAAAGGGGGTGTTGGTGAAAGACGCTCTGAAAGGTTCCGCAAAGTTACATAGCTGCATCCAAGCGTGCCTCCTTAGGGCCACGCCTGTGCCTGCGGCTCTACTCGCACCATCAGCTGCATACGAAATGAACCTCATGGAGGAGTTTACCACTGAATTAAGAGTCGCCAGCTGGGAGGCTGCCTTAGCCTGGGCCCCCTCAGCTGATGGATCTTGGAGGGTATCTCCAAGCTCTTTCAGGAGATCCCTCTGAAGATGGGTAAAGTGGCACAGGTAATTCAGGGACCGCATGGAAAAGGTCGCTGAAGAGAACATCCACTTCCCATATCTATCGTCCTGGACTCCTCGTTAGGGGGATGGACAGATGAAGTTTCAGCCAACTCCCTCTTTGTGGCCACCGCTACAACCATGGCATCAATGGGGACACCTTTGGTCAAGAACTGTTTGTCCTGCGGTGCAGTAATGAATTTGGCAGGTCTTCTAGGGGTCGGTTCCACTGTGTCTGGAGCCGTCCACGCCTTCCGAGCCACCACAGACATCAGTGGGTCGAAAGGCAGACACACCCAGGAGGTGGAAGGTCGGGATCCAAACGCGTCCAGGAATACAGACTCATCCTCGGAAGGGCTTAGGGTAGTTCAGTTCCCCCTCTGCCTAAGCATCTTAAGGATGTCTGAGAAGGAGACATCTTCAGAGGGGGATCTTGGGGACCCTTCCGACTCCTCTAAGTTGGTATCCGATGTGACAAACTCGGGGGGGGGGGGATCAACATGCTTCCTCTTGCATTTCCTCTTGCGAGGTGGCTCCTCTGAATGATCAGGTGAGGCCTCGGAAGAGGAGGATACACCCAAAGGGGTGTCCTGGAGCACTGGATCCCCACGCTTGGGGTCTGGAAGAGGGGCAGAGGCTGACGCAGGCACCCTAGGGGGAGTAGCCGATGGGGTCGATCGTGGGACTGACTCAGGGGCCAGTACACTCCTCATCACCTGGAAGGAGTCCCTGACCGGACGCAGAGAGGGCTCAAGCTCCGAAGAAACCAGAAGCCCTCCCCGCACCGAGGGAGATGGCTCCGAGGCAGATGTGGGAGCCGAGCCCCAAGAGGGAGAGCGGGGTCGGGCAAGGGTCCGATGCCACTCACCCCCTCGGAGCCGACGAGGGAGTCTCGGCACCCAGATCCCTCCAGGGAAGGTACCATGGAAGGGATTGCAGCCGACAAAGGAACCAAAAGAGAGGGTATTGGCGCCGACGGTTCCACAACTCGAACACCAACAAACTCCGGCTCCGAGCTCATAGGATGAGTCCGAGGAGGAATATCTACAGCTGTGGACGGAGCCGACTCCGGATGAGGAGGGCTGGACAACATTTTGGCTAGGGCCTGCGATTTTAGCAGCCTACTGACCACTCTTTCCAAGTCATGGTCCGAAAGTCTAGAGGACCGAGAAGAGTGGGATGAGCGATGACTACGCTCCGACTGGAGCACGGACGACTTCGGAGCCGAACGTATCGACTCCACAGAAGGAGACCTGGATCTTTTCCGACTCGCAGCCAGCTCCGAAGACCGTGTCGGAGCCGACTGGGAGGGAGGGACATCGGTTCCAGCCGGAGCCGAGATGGATTGTGTGGCTTCACCCAATGACGGCTCCGAACTGGGAGCCGTCGGTTTAGGTGGCTTGGAAGATTTCACGGGCTGAGCCTTCGCCGGTGAATCTTGGGGTTTAAGCAACCCCTCAGGATTAATTTTTGCACTCCTGCAGGACTCCTGGACTGAAAGCATGGCAGATCGAGCAAGAGTCCTGCAGGTGCACAGCGCCCAGACAATAAACACAAGAAGTGTGACCACCTGTCAGAGACATCTTCTGACAGCATGAGTCACACTTCTTGAATCCGGATGGTTTAGGATCCTTGGACATCCTGGAGGAAAACCAAGGACAAGGACACACACAGATAAGGTTAAAGTAACCAACCAGTAAAATTTTACACACTACAGTTACCACAATCAACTACAAGCACTACTACAACAAAAACTATAGGTAACTATCACTAAACACTAACAGTGATTAATAAAAGAATTTCTTTTTTTTAGAAGGAGATAGAAAGGTTAACCTCTAACTTAAACAGAAAAACCTTTCTGAGGAAAGGGAGAGAAGGGGGGGAGGAGAAACTCTCTAACGAGTTTCTTGGGGAAAAGTAAACGGATCTAGAGAAGAAACTAGCTACAATACAACAGTCTAATGTAATGACTAGTTCTACACTAAAAACTACAGTTTTGACAAGAAAAATACAATAATAACAAAGTTTTATACGACCTGAACCAGTAGAACAACCTCGCAGCAGAAGCGGCAAACGAGATCTGGGTATCTAGCACCAGGCATCATGGGATATAGGGGGGCCTCGAGCCAGTAAGCAGCTTTCGAGCTTTTGAAGATGGCCGAGTCGGGGGCGAGGATCGGCTCCGAACCCAACCAGCAAGAATGAAGGCGAGATAGACAACTTAACATTAAGAAGTTATGCACTCACCATAACATTCCATCTGAGTTGTTCCATCTCGCCTTCATTCTTTACTGATGGTTTTGGAGCCGATCCATTGGCTCTGATACAGCCTTTTGCAAAGCTAAAGATTTAACAGTAGCTCGAGACCAAGCACCTTATCCCATGATGCACTGCTGGAATTACCTCAGATCTTGTTTGCTGCGTGTACTATATCCAAGTAAGAGAACTACCCTCCCATAGAGAGGAAGAAGGATTGAGTAACCAGGATGAGACCAGCCTCTAGGTCAACTATCAGCCAGGTGGGGGATGTAGGGAGGAACGTAAGAATGAAGGCGAGATGGAACTCACATGGAACGTTATGGTGAGTACATAACTTCTTAATGTGAAGTTGTTCAATCTCGCCATTCATTCTTTACTGATGGGTATTGTCCCTAGCACCCTCAATCTCGGGTGGCTCACGGGAGTACATTCTTCAGGACTGTAGACCCAAAAGAAGCCCTGTCCCTGGAGGCCTTATCAACTTTGTAATGACTGATAAAAGTATGAGGTTTAGACCAAGTGGCTGCAGCACAAATGTTATCAAGGGGCAATTTGGCTTGGAATGCAGAATATGTAGAAACTGCCCTGGTAGAATGAGCTTTAATCTTGTGTAGTAAGGGCATAATAGCAGCTGAATAAACAAAGGTAATACAACCAGACAGCCATTTAGAAAGTGTTGTTTTAGCCACCGGTCTACATTTTTTGGCTTCAGAGAATGATACAAAGAGTTGGTCTGATTTTCTGACATCTTTTGTTCTGTCCAAATAATATCTGAGCTGTCTGTGAACGTCAAGTCTGTGCAGCATACACTCAAGTTTATTGGAATGGTTAGGGAAGAAGACTGGCAACTCAATGACTTGGTTGATATTAGATTCCGAACAAACTTAGGGCAAAAAGGAGGGGTTTGTCCTAAGAGATACTCTATCAGCATGAAAAATCAAATAAGGAGGGCTGATAGATAAAAGCTTGAAGTTCTGATACTCTGTGGGCAGAAGTAATAGCTGCCAGAAATATGGTTTTCCATGATAAGAATTTGAGGTCACAAGATGATGCTGGTTCAAACAGGGGAGAATTATACGAGATAGCACAAAGTTTAGATTCCAAGGAGAATAAGGAGTTTTCACTGGAGGCCTCATGTGAAAGGTTCCTTTGAGAAAGGCCTTGGACTACTTGTGGGACATTATGTTTAGCTCGCCCACTCCGAGATGAAAGTTAGATATAGCAGCCAACTGGACCCTGACTGTAGCAGCTGCAGCTCCTTTATTAAAGATCATAGTCAAGAATTCTAAAATGGACGTCAAGGGGGCTTAATAAGGATCAATGTTCTGCTTACAGGCCCATATGGAAAATCTCTTCCACTTATAAAGATATAATCTTCTGGTGGATGGCTTATGGGAAGACAAGAGGATCTACCTTGTCTCATTAGAAAGGTCATGAAGCCTGGCTATGAGGGGAACTGGAGCAGCCAAGCTGTTAGCTTCAGTGACTGCAATGAAGGATGGAGGTCCCCCGACGGATGTGTCAGAAGGTCTGGAACTGGGTCCAGAATCCATGGATCCTCCAATAGATGATGAAGAAATGGGAACCAAATCTGCCAAGGCCAATGAGGGGCTATAAGAATGGTCGTCCTTCCCAGCGACATTGCTTGCTGTAGAAGTCTGGATATTAGAGGGATTGGAGGGAATGCATAGAGGAGACCTGGGGGCCAATCATGTACGAGTGTGTCTCTCGGGGGTTCTCCCGGAGGGGGAATCAGGGCAAAGTAGCTTCTGCATTTCGTGTTGATGTGACTGGCAAAATGATTGCAGCAAGGCTGGCCCCATTTGCGGAAAATCCTGTCCGCAATCTCTTGTTTTTGGGACCACTCATGCGGCAACAAAATTGCCCTGCTCAGTTTGTCTGCTATCATGTTGGATCTCCCCGGGATGTGCATTGCCAACATAAAGCGCTGGGAGGAGACAGCCCACTGCCAAACTCTGAGGGCTTCTCGGCAAAGAGGGTAAGACTTGGTCCTGCCTTGCTTGCTCAAGTACTAGACTGACATACTGTCTGTCTTTATTGCAATAGTCCCTAGAGAAAGAGAGTCTTGGAAGTACTGCAACACCAGAAGTACTGCTCTCATCTCCAGAACATTGATACGCAGATGTGACTCTTGATCCGTCCATGTGCCTTGGGCAGTCTTTCCCTGAAAATGCCCCCCCACCCTATCAGGGAAGCGTCTGTGATCACAGTGGCTACTGGAAGGGGTAGTACAAAGGGGCGCCCTATCCCTATGGTTACATGAAGAGATGTCAACCACCACTGGAGATCTCTCTTGCAAGAGTTTGTAATTAAAATCATATGACTCATTGGAAGTTCCTGATAAGACCATTGAGTGAACAGCAGCCATTGAAGAATCTGCATATGCATCCTTGCTAATGGTATGGCCAAGATCGCTGCAGCCATCAAACCTAATACTTTTAAGACTTCTGCAGCTGGTGCTCTGTCCTTCGACACCAATGAACTGACATGCTGGTGAAGAAGAAAGACCCTCTTGATTGGTAGTCATAGAGTGGTGGTTGAAGTGTCTAACTCTGCCCCTACAAAGACGATATGCTGCAATGGCGACAAGGCAGATTCTTCTGAGTTGACTGTAATGCCTAAGTGAGTGCAGAGTGTCAGAGTGTATTCCCTTGCCTGAATCAGTTGATGCCTGGTGGTGGAGGTAAGGAGCCAATCATCTAGGTACAGAAACACCTGGAATTCTAGACGCCTCAGATGAGCCATGACCACTGCCATGCATTTGGTGAACACTCTGGGGGCTGTAGTGAGACCAAAGGGCAGGGCTCGAAATTGATAATGATTGGCTTCCAGCCGGAAATGCAGACTATCTCTGGATGGCCTGGCAATTTTTATGTGGTAGTACGCATCCTTGAGATCTATTGAGTACATCCAATTGTCTCTCCCTAAAAAGGGAAGTCTAGACTGTAGCGTGACCATCCAGAACTTCTCTTTCTTCACAAATTGGTTGTCTGCTGAGGTCCAAAATAGGTCTCCAGTCCCCTGTTTTCTTTGGAACCAAAAAGAATATTGAGTACGTTCCGGATCTTATTTGGTCTGCTGGGGCTGGCTGGATGACTCTTTTTTCTAGCAACTTACGGACCTCTACAGTTGCTTGTTCCCTGTAAATGGGTGGAACGTCCGGGTTTCTCCTTGGGGCTGTGGGTGGAGTGGAGAATGGTATGAAATACCCTCTGGAAATAATACTTTGTACCCAGCTGTCATTTGTTATATCTTGCCAGGCATCTGGGTACAAAGATAAGCGACCCCCGACTGCTTTCAGAACAGGACAGTCGGGCTTCCTTTCAGGAGCGCTGATAGGGTTGACCAGAGAAGTGATCCTTGTCACCCTGGTGTTGCGGACCCCCTCTGCCGCGAGGGCGGCATCTTCCATTGTTACACCCTCCTCTGCCCCTAGAGGGGGGTTCACCACATGTGTCCTGAAAGGTTCCTTGGGGTTTTCGGAACCACATTTTTCCTCCCCTTTCGCCTTTGGGGGTAAGGCCGAGTAGGGGTGGAAAAACGGACTCCGAAGGCAGACCGTCTTTCCCTCCTGCTCACACCTGGTGAGAGTTTCCTTCACTTTGGGCCCAAAGGGAGATGAGCCATCAAAAGGGATGTTGACAAATGAAGTCTTAACGGGCTCCGCAAAGGAACACAAGCGCATCCAGGAATGTCTTCTTAGAGCATTTCCTGTACCAGCTGCCCTACTCATCCCATCGGCTTCATATATGAGACACATGGACGAGTTCGCAATGGAACTTAAGGTAGCAAGCTGGGCGGCAACTTTGTCGGAAGCCCCTGCAGCTACAGTACCCTGAAGAGCATCTCCCAACTCCTTAAGGAGATCTCTTTGCAGTATGGCGAAATGGGTCAAATAGTTCAGGGATCGGAGTGTAAAAGTCGCTGAACTAAACATGCGTTTCCCATATCGAGCCACGATCCTGGACACTCTGTTAGGAGGATGGACCGACGAGAAAGTCTCAAACATTTCCTTTTTGTTGGTCGCCGCCACCACTATGGCATCAGCAGGGACTCCTTTGGACAAAAAGGCTTTATCTACGGGGGCAGAAATGAACTTATTAGGCCTCCGAGGGACAGGTTCCATGGAATCCGGTGGCTCTCACGCCCTCCGAGAGAGCAGCTGCATGAGCTCATCGAAGGGCAGAGACAACCACAAGGTGGAAGGTTGAGACCCGAAAGCCTTCAGGAGAACTGACTCGTCCTCAGTAGGGCTTTTGGACTGCCAATCACCCCTCTGCCTAAGGATCTCGAGTATCTCCGCAAAGGAGATATCCTCAGAGGGGGATCGTGGGGACCCTTCTGACTCATCCAAGTCAGTGTCAGATGTCAAAGACTCCTGTGGGGAGTCCAAGTGTCTCCTCTTACACAATCTCTTCCTGGGGACCTTCTCAGTGGGAGCCTCTGGGGAGATCTTGGAAGAGCAATGGGTGCCAGAGGCTCAGGGTCTCTACACTTGGTCTGGACGATGGAGGCAGAAGCAGACACAGGCACTTTGGTGGAAGAAGAGGCCAAACCTGGTGTCGAGGATATCTTCGGGGACAAGGCTCTCTTTATGGCTTCGAAGGCATCACGGCTCCAATGAGAAGGGAGTTGATGGACCCGAAGGAACCACCAGCCCCTCCCATACCGAGGCCGTGGGCTGGAGGTAGGAGCTGAGCTCATCTGGGCCGAGGCCCCGAGAGGAAGAATCGGCAGCGACAAGTCAGTGCGACTATCCTCCCTGGACCCGACAAAAGAGTGTCTGCTCCTAGAGTCCCCGGTCGGTGCAGAGGACGTCAGAGTAGATGGAACCGATGATACAAGAGCAGGTCTCGGCTCCAAAGGCTCCATGATCAGCAGGTGGGCCCCCTCCGGCTCCGAACGTCCGGTACGACTTGGAGGAGGAGCAGTCAAATCCGGGATTGTGGTCTTCGGTTCAGATGCTAGGGTTGGAGCCGACAACAATTTAGCAATGCCTGTTGCCCATAAGAGCTTCTGCACCAATCAGTCCACATCCAAATCTGAGAGGCTGACAGAAGACCTAGAGGAGTGCACCGACAGTGCCGATGGAAGGAGTGGAGATTCAGGTCTCTCAGAGACTGGCTCCAGAACTGTGGGCCGGCTCTGAAATGAGAAGACTCTCAGCCCCGAAGGCTGTGGAGCAGATGTCTCCTCCATTTTCTTAAACTTTTTAGACTCTTTGGAAACCTTGGAGTCTCCTGAAGATTTGGAGGATTTGCTGGACCCATCCTGGTCACTCAAAGCTTCGGCAAAAGGATGCTTAAAGCAAGCCTCGATGAACAAGCTTCCTTTTCCTCTCCAATAATACCCTCGAGGAAAAAAAGTGGCAGATACTGCAGGACTCCTGCAAATGCACAGCTCCAAAACAAACGCACTGAACGTGCCCATCGGTCACAGACATCTTTTGCCCGCAGTCTGGACATTTCTTGAATCCAGACTTTGGGTGTTTGTCCTTATCCTTAGACATCTTTCAAGAAAAATCTTTAGGCTTAACACTATAAA
Source organism: Protopterus annectens (assembly GCF_019279795.1). NCBI lineage: Eukaryota > Metazoa > Chordata > Ceratodontiformes > Protopteridae > Protopterus > Protopterus annectens. The sequence goes on from NC_056737.1 coordinate 1,568,863,526, forward strand.
CAAAGCCACACAAGCCTAAATACAGCCTAAAAGTCACAGTCAGTTATATCACAAAAACTACACTTAGCCTCAAGTTAACACACCTAAAAAAGCAGGAATAAACTAGAGTAATATATAAACACACAGTCTGAACAATGCCTCGAAGAAAAAAGGGGCCAACACTAGCTAAATATGTATAACTATACTCTAAATATCTATACTACTAATGAAACAACTAGAATATACTAATGAAACAACTAGAATAATAGAGAAACACACTCTAAAGAACCAGGCCAAACATGAGGCCACTACAACTAAGCTAAATATTAAAGGCACCAAGGGTAATAGAAAACTACAGTAACTATTATAAGACTAATCTAAGAATTTGAAAAAGTTACAGAATAACTTGCGAAAAAACGATTTTATTGTTCAAAAAAGGCTTGAGTGAACTGGAACCACTGATATCTGAGGTAATTCCAGAAGTGCATCATGGGAAAAGGGGCTTGGTCTCGAGCTACTGGTAAACCTTGAGCTTTGCAAACAGCCGTATCGGAACCGATGGATCGGCTCCGAACCAGTCAGTAAAGAATGAACGGCGAGATTGAACAACTTCACATTACTATATTTCATAAAGTAGCACAAAGTACTCGAGAAAGTACAGTTGTGTGCACTTACCATAAATGTAGATGTTCGAGTGTATTCACTGTTGCAGTCATTACATTTGGGTAATCTGCTGACAGGTTGCCCTCAGTCGGCCTGATTAACAAAGTCTTGGGTCCTGCGTCAGTTGCTGTCCCTTCTTCCATGACATCAGGTCGTCAGGGGTATAAAACATGCAGCTGACACCATTACATCAGTTTTTCTTGCCCCAGATGTCAGGTGCCCACCAAATGGGGAGCAAAATATATAAGTAATTAAAAAAACAAAAATATACCTCCAAGCAAACGTAAATACATCAAAAAGGCTTTTAAGCATAGTAAAAGAAATTAGCGGTATAGTAAGAGAAAAACAGGGGCTGGAGGGAGGGTAACCAGGACTACAACAGTGAATACACTCGAACATCTACATTTATGGTAAGTGTACACAACTGTACTATGTTCTGCGTGTTTCACTGTTGCAGTTATTACATTTGGATAGAAAGCTACAGTTGGGAGGATGGATTTATACAGCATTAGGACCAGCTATAAAGCCCTGCAAAACAGCAGTGGCAAACCCAGCTCTGGATTTAGAGAAAACTGGTAAGTGATAATGTTTGGTGAAAGTATGAACTGAACTCCAGGTAGCAGCTTCTAGAATATCCCTGGTAGGAACTCCTCTGAGAAAGGCTGTAGAAGTTGATGCAGTCCTGGTGGAATGAGATCTGATCCCCTGGAGGATAGGTTTTCCATGGTGCTTATAGCAGAAATAAATACAATAGCCTATCCATTTAGAAATGGTTTGTTTTGAAATAGCCTTCCCCTCTGCCCCTGCAGCAAATGCTACCAGCAGTTGTTCAGATTTTCTTCGAGATTTAGTCCTGTCCAAGTAGAATCTAAGTTGTGTACATCCAATGAATGCAGAATCCACTCCCCTTGCTCTGTGGATTGGGAAAGAAAGTTGGCAAATGAATGGACTGATTAAGAGCCACACTGGATACCACCTTGGGCATGAAGGATGGACTGGTCCTGAGTGACACCCTGTCCGCATGAAAGATGATGAAAGGCTCCACTGTCATAAGGGCCTGTAATTCAGATATCCTTCTAGCTGAAGTGATTGCTAAAAGGAAGGCTGTTTTCCAGGAAAGCAATTTTAAGTCTGCAGTAGCAGCTGGCTTGAAAGGAGGTAGAGTGAGTTTCTCCCAATACAAAGTTAAGGTCCCAGGCAGGGGTTGGAGCTCTCCTGGGTGGTCTCGAGTTTTTGGCCCCTCTGAGATACTGCTTTAGCAGAGAATGAGAGATGAGGGGTGGTTCTGTGTTGTAATGAGCTGAAATGGCTGAGGCATGGATTTTTATGGAGGCCCTTGTGAAGCATCTCAGTTAAGAATTGCAAAATCTGAGGTAAATTGGGCGCTGCTGTGCTCATTCCTTAAGACTGATTCCAGGCACAGAATCTTTTCCATTTGTCAGCATAAGATTTTCTTGTACTAGGTCTTCTCGCCTCCAAAATGACATCCATCACAGGTTTACTGAGGGATGCTAAGGGGGAATTTAAATGATTAGCCAAGCTGCAAGATTCAATGTTTGGAGCTGAGGGTGCAGAAAGTACAGTTTTGTACCTACCATAAATGTAGATGTCCGAACTGGATAGCATCTGCAGTCATAACAAGTGGGTTGTCCTGTCGTCAGGCAGCCCTGCAGTCGGCCGGATTCCAAAGTCCGGGTCCGGCTTCGGCTGATGTCGCACTCCACCCGACGTCATCTCTGTTGGTCTTCGGGTATAAAAGCATCAGCCGACGCCATTTTCCTCAGTGTTTCTTGCCCCAGATGCCAGTAGCCCTCTTGCAGGCTAAAAATTTGGATAGATGCCAATGTTTCCAAATAGATAGAGGTAAACACAGCAATAAGCATATATGTACATATATACAAACAAATACACCATAAAAGACTCCCCAACAGCTAGCTATTAGGAGGGTAAACACCTAGGAGTACCACAGAGGGAAGGAGGGAGGTAATCCTGACTGCAGATGCTATCCAGTTCGGACATCTACATTTATGGTAGGTACAAAACTGTACTATGTCCTTCATGGATGCATCTGCAGTCATAACAAGTGGGTAGAATACCATAGCCAACTAGGGAGGAGGATAAAAGTAGATTATGGTGTGTTTAGGATCCCTTGCAGTACAGCAGTGGCAAACCCTGCTCGGGATCTGGAATATAGAGGCAAATTATAATGCTTGGCAAATGTATGCACGGAGGTCCAAGTAGCCGCCTCAATAATGTCTTTGGTTGCCACTCCTCGTAAGAAGGCTGTGGTAGTGGCTGTTGCCCTTGTAGAATGAGGTCTTATGTTCTGTGGAATTAGTTTTCCATGGAAGGAGTAACAGTATCGTATGCAATTTCCTATCCATTTGGAGATTGTCTGTTTGGAAATAGCTTTTCCTTCCCTTCCTGTTGCATAGGCTACAAAAAGTTGGTCAGTCTTTCTGCTATTTTTGTTCTGTCCAAGTAGTAGCGTAGCTGTCTATGTACATCCAAGGTATGCAGTTTACTTTTCACTCTGTTTTGTGGGTTGGGAAAGAAGGTAGGCAGGTGGATTGCCTGGTTTAAAGACACTCTGGATACCACCTTGGGCATAAATGTAGGATTAGTCCTCATGGACACTCTATCTTGGTGGAAGATTAGGAAGAGTTGCACTGCCATTAAGGCCTGTAGTTCTGAAACCCTCCTTGCTGAAGTAATTGCCAGTAGGAAAGCAGTTTTCCATGACAGGTGTTGTAGGTCTGCTGTTGCTGCTGGTTCAAAGGGTGATAGTGTCAACTTTTCTAGCACAAAGTTTAAATCCCAAGCTGGTAATGGTGGTTTCCTTGGAGGTTTTACATTCTTGATTCCTCTGAGGAACTGCCTGAGCAAAGGGTGCAAAAACAGGTGGATCAAAGCTGTATTCTGCTGAAATAGCTGATGCATGTATCTTGATGGAGGAGTAGGACAGGCCTGAATGAAGAAGTTCGCCAGATACTCCAGAATGTTAGGCATATCTATGTTTGACACATCTTTTCCTCTTTCCGTACTCCAAATGACAAACCTTTTCCATTTTCCAGCATAGTTCCTTCTTGTTGAAGGTCTGCGTGCTTCAAGAATAATGTCTTTAACTCTTTGGGAAAGTTCTGGATTAGCTGCTGCTATGTGATGTTCCATGCAGTCCGTTGCAGCGTTTTTAGGTTTGGATGTATGATGCTGTAGTTGTTCTGAGTTAACATCAAAGGCATCAGTGGTATTGGCCACATATTGTTCGAGACATGCTCTTCAGTAGTGGGTACCAGTGTTGTCTTGGCCAGTTTGGAGCTATCAGGATTATCCTTGGACGTTCTTCCTTGATTTTTAGTAGTACCTTGTGTATCAAAGGAAGAGGTGGGAATGCATATGCTGTTAGGCCTTTCCAGTTGAAGGAGAGTGAGTCCACTTTCCATGCTAGTGGGTGGAATGTCCTTGTGCAGAAGTTTTTGAGCTGGTGATTGAGAGGTGATGCGAATAGGTCTATCTGTGGCATTCCCCATTTCTTCGAGATGGTCTTGAAGATGTCCGGGTGCAGCTTCCATTCGTGGGCATCGAAGTGGTTCTGCTTAATATGTCTGCTAGAGTATTGTCTTTCCCGGTACAAATATTGCCTGTAACTGAATGTTGTAGCTGAGTGCCAGGGTCCACAGCTCCAAGGTCATTCTGCATAGGGGTATGAATGAGTGCCTCCCTGTTTGTTGATGTACCACATGACTGTGGTGTTGTCTGTCCTTATCATCAACTGGCCCTCTTTGAGAAATGGTTTGAACTTTTGGATTGCCAGTTTTACTGCCAGCATTTCTTTTAGATTGATGTGCAGGTGAAGTTGATCCTGTGTCCACAATCCTTGCACGCATTTGTCCAGCATGTGGGCCCCCCATCCTAGGTCTGAAGCGTCTGTTGTGATGGTCTGGCTTGGTTGACATCTGCGAAAGGGTAGGCCTGGGTTTGACTGGCATGCCTGAGCCCACCATAGGAACTCCTGTTTTAAGCATGGAATTAGTGGGATTTCTGTTTCTAATCTGTGTCTGTGTTGGGACCATAAATTCTTTAGGTACCACTGTAGTTTCCTCATATGTAGTCTGGCAAATGGGACCAAGATTATGCATGATGCCATGAAGCCCAAGGCCTGCAGAACTTTTCTTGCTGTTAACTTGTTCAGTTTTGTTAGTGTCAAGAAGTAAAGAGGAAGTTCTTTTTGTTTTTCTGTAGTCAGGAATGCCATTTGTTGTACAGTGTCCAATTCCGCGCCCAAGAATGTCCTTGTTTGGGATGGTATCAGCCTTGACTTTTGTAAATTGACTGTGTATCCCAGTCCTTGTAGCAAGTAAATGACCCTTTGTAAATCTGTTGTCAGCTTGCTTTTGTTGTCCCCTTGTAGCAGGCAGTCGTCCAGGTATGGGTAAATTTGAATTCCCTGTAGTCTGCAATGGGCGATTACTGATGCCAGGCATTTTGTGAATACTCTGGGCGCAGTAGATAAGCCAAAGGGCAATGCTGAGAATTGATAGTGCTCTGATCCTGCAAGAAATCTGAGGTATCTTCTGCAGATTGGTCGAATGGGGACGTGCAGGTATGCCTCCTTGAGATCTAGAGTTACCAGCCAAGACTCCTTGCCCAGCATGGGAAGAAGTTGCTGTAGGGTCAGCATTTTGAATTTTGGGACAATGATGTATGTATTTAAGGTGGACAGGTCGAGAATTGGTCTCCAACTTTTTCCTTTCTTGGAACTAGGAATAGTCTGGAGTAGAACCCCTTTCCTTGTTCTGCTGTTGGCACTCTTTCCACAGCTCTCATGTTTGCTAACTCCATTATCTGGCGTAGAGCCTCTGTTTTTGATTTGGAGGTAGATTTGGCATTCCTCTTTTGACTGGTAAAGTGTGGAAGTGAAACCGGTAACCTTGATCTATGGTTTGTAAAATCCACTTGTCTTTTGTTATGTAGTGCCAGTTCTTTGAAAATAAGGTTAACTTTCCGCCTAGAGGAGCTGCTATTTGTTCCCTGGTAGGCGGATTTAGGATTAAGTCACTGTGGTTGTGCTGATGTAGTGGCAGTGGCTGTGTCTGTGCCTCTGTTGTTACCTTGCCACTGTCGTCCTCTGTAGGCACCTCCTCTGGATTGGTTTCTGCCTCTGGAACGTCTATTCCTGCCCCTTTGAAATTTTGTGGAGTCAGGAAAGGACCAATTTTGGCAGGCCAGTTCCTGCTAAACCTTGGGGTTGAACCTGCAAGAAATCTTTAACAGTTTGAACAGATTTTGCCTTTTCTTCCATTTTCTTCATAACCTGCTGGGCAGGTGTACCAAACAAACTTGTCTTGTCCATAGGAGCATCTAGCAACTTAGCTTTAACATGATCCGGTAAAGCTTGTTCCTTTAGCCATGCATGCCTTCTTATCACTGTGCCTGTCATGGCTGATCTAAATGAAGCCTCCAGTGCATCATAGCCACATTTTAAGGAATGGTTGCTAACCTGTTGTATGTTATTTACCATCTCTAATACATATTTCTTATCAAGAGATTCATCAGTGGTTAGTTTTTTAGTTAACTGATCTAGCATAAACTCTTGGTATTGTATCATGTGAAACTGACAGTTTAAAGCTCTAGCTGAGAGAGTAGCTGAAGTGTAGACCTTTTACCCCATCTGTCTAGTGACCTTGCTTCCCTTTCAGAAGGAATAGGGTTTTAGCTGTGGTCACGGCTACTGCCTTGGGACCCTGGGATATAGTTTCTGGGTCTGCAAGTGGGGCCTTGTAAAGGTGGTGATGAGTATCTGGCACCCTGTAAAATCTGTCTGGTTTGGCAGGGGCTGGGGGTAAAGAATCTGGAGCGGAGCAAACATCATTGAAAGCATCATCCACCACAGAGAGAACAGGAGGTATAGATAAGGGCCTGTGCTGTGGGAGGTGCAGAAAGGTCCTAAGTCTTTTTCTGGAGTCTGAAAAATCCTGTTGCTGCCATTGGAACTGTTCACGCATGGCATGCAAGGTTTCCCCAAAGGAGAATTCTTCTGGTGGGGAAGCAGCTGGAATGGATTCTTCAGCATCAGAATCTTCAAAATTGGAGAAGGGAGCCTCAGGCTGGTCAGTTATGTCTGATTCATCAGCAGAATCATCAGAAGACACTGGCTATGGGGGCACTGCCCTAGGTCTCTTCTCTGGAGACTGAGAGGCCCTGTCTGGGTGAGATTGAGATCCTCTAATTAAAGAAATTAAATCTTCTGCCAAAGAAAGCATTTGAGAACTAGAAGAGGGCCTGGATGTGGGGGGTTTAACAGGCACTGTTTTAGTAGTCTTGGCTGCTTTAGCCCTGGCGAAGGCCTTAATGGACATGGCAGCTGGAGGCCTAGCAGCACCACGTGCTGGGGTAGAGACATCCAAGGGGATGGTGTCTGATAAGTCAACCACCGTAGTGGGTAAAATTTCTGAGGTCGATTCAAGAGTTGTAGCAGGGGCCTCAGTTGTAAGAATAGGTTCAGCTGTACTTTGAGCAGTTTTCTCGGTTTCGCCGAAACCGAGACACTCGCGGTTTGCTTTACCGAGGTTTCGGCCGAAACCGCGGACCGCGAGTGTCGGTCTTTATCTTTGCGTTTTTTGGGGGTAGTCGGAGGATCCGACGGCATAATGTACGCAAAATCAGAACCGAAAAACTGTTCTGCAAACTCCGACCGCCTAAGCGTTCGGTTGAAAGAGGCACAGGCCGAACAGGCTGCTACGTTGTGGGCTGGGCCTAAACAAGGCAGACAGTAAGAGTGGAAATCTTTATGAGGTATTTGTTTCCCACAGGTTAAACAATTGTTAACTTTTTCTGACATCGGCTGAGGCAAGAAAGAGTCCCCAACGGGGTACTTAGCTTTAGAAGTCTTCGAAGTAGTATTCGGTAGAAGTAATCTCTGGATCCGACCGATCGGCACTTGCGAACAGCTTCTGCTTCGGGCGCCACGCGGCAAGAAAGACTGAGGAAAATGGCGTCGGCTGATGCTTTTATACCCGAAGACCAACAGAGATGACGTCGGGTGGAGTGCGACATCAGCTGAAGCCGGACCCGGACTTTGGAATCCGGCCGACTGCAGGGCTGCCTGACGACAGGACAACCCACTTGTTATGACTGCAGATGCATCCATGAAGGACATTTTGGTTATCCTGCTGAGACAGTAAGGAAGGTGTCTGAGGCAGGTGCCATGGAGAAATTTTTGACACACTGCACAGGAGTGGGTACCAGTGCTGGCGAGGCCAGTCTGGAGTAATCAAAATCATTTTTGGTTTGTCCTGTTGGGCTTTTAGTAGAACTTTGGAAAGCAGAGGCAGAGGGGGAAAGGCATAGACTGATGGGTTTTTCCAGCTGAGGGACAGAGCATCCACTTTCCAGGCTTTTTTGTGAGCAGTTTTTAAGCAAAATTTGTTTAACTGATAGTTCTGGGGTGAGGTAAAAGGATCTATGTCTGGGCTCCCCCCATTTGCGTGTCAACATGTTGAAAATACGTGGTTCCAGTTTCCATTCGTGTGGGTCCATGAGATTTCTGCTTAGTTCGTATGCCAGAATATTCAGCTTTCCTGGCAGGAACTGAGCTTGTAGTTGTATTTGGTAGCTCAAGGCCGTGTTCCATAATGCCATGGCTAGTCTGCAGAGGGGGTAGGAATGTGTACCCCCCTGCTTGTTTATGTACTACATAACCGTGGTGTTGTCCATCTACCATTAGTTGTCCTGGATGAAGGTAGTCCTTGAAGACTGTCACTGCATTCTGTACAGCTAGCATTTCTCTTTGATTGATATGAAGGTGCATTTGATTTGGGCTCCATTTGCCCTGAATGCACTTCCCTGCCAGATGAGCCCCCCATGCATAGTCTAATGCATCTGTAGTCAGGATTTGGGCGGCAGGGGGTGGTGTGAGTGGCAGTCCCTTGTTTTGGTGGCAGGCCTCTGCCCATCAGAGGACCTCTAGGTGCAGGCAAGGTATGATAAGAATCATTGTTTCCAGGCTGTGACAATGCTGACTCCATAAACTTTTAAGTACCACTGAAGTTTCCTCATATGCAGTCTTGCATATGGAATTAGAAGAATGCATGAGGCCATGAACCCCAAGGCTTGCAGAATTTGTCTTGCAGATAGCAGGGTTTTGTGGCCACCTGTTTGAAGTAAGTCACCAAATGAATTTGCTTTTCTGGCGTAAGGAAAGCCACCTGGGCAGATGTATTCAAGCTTGCACCCAGGAATGTAATTTTTTGAGAGGGTACCAGTTGTGATTTCTTTTCATTTATGGTGTACCCTAGACAAGTTAGAACCCTTTTTACAAACGCCAGATGTTTTAGAAGAATGGCCTGGTTTTCTGCCTGAATTAGACAATCGTCCAGGTATGGATATATTTGAATATTTCTTTGCCTGCAAAATGCAATTACTGGAGCCAGGCACTTTGTGAATACCCTGGGCGCAGTACACAAGACAAAGGGCAGTGCAGAGAACTGATAATGCAAGTAGCCTGCTTTGAAGCGTAGGTATCTTCTGCAAGATTCCCTGACTGTGATATGCAGTTAAAGCCTCTTTTAAATCTAGAGTTGCCAACCAGGCATCCTTGCCTAGCACAGGAAGTAACTGGTGAAGAGTTAGCATCTTGAATTTTGGAATGTCCAGAAAGGTGTTTACAGTAGACGGGTCCAGAATTGGACACCATGATTTGTCTTTTCTGGGTACCAGGAAAAGTCTGGAATAGAAACCTTGTCCCTTTTCCTCTTCTGGTACTAGTTGAATAGCCCCCCATGGTTAGGAGGGAAAGTACTTGTTTCTGAGCCTCTGCCCACTGATTTGGGGGCAGGTCTGGCCAGCCATTTGGAGTTGGCAACGTGTGGAAATGAAATCTGTATCCCTGGGAAACTATATTTAAAACCCATTTGTCCTGGGTTATAAGTTGCCAGTTTTTTGCATGAAGAGCCAGTTTTCCTCCCAAAGGGGTGGCTGAGAGGTAAATGCTTGGTAATTTTAAAGGAAAGTCATTGAGATTGTTTACCATAGGGTGGTGTCTTGTTATTTCCAGATTTGGAAGTGAAAGCACCCCATTGCTTAGTTCTGAAAGTCCCTTGCGACTGAAACCTATTGCTTTTGCAGTGTCTGGGTTTGGCTTGAGTGGCTCTGGAAGGACCTGGAAAGGACCAGTTCTTAGTAGGCCAGTGCCTACTCAATCTTGCAGGTTGTACTTGTACGAAATCTTTCACAGTTTGCATAGATTTAGTTTTATCTTCCATCTTTTTTAGAACTTCTTCAGCCTTACTGCCAAACAGATGGTCCTGCTGCAAAGGAGCATCCAACAGTTTTGCTTTAACATGATTAGGCAGAGATTGCTCCTTAAGCCAAGCATGCCTTCTAAGCACAGACCCAGTAACAGCAGCCCTGCAAGAGGCCTCCAAAGAATCAAAAAGTACAGTTTTGTACCTACCATAAATGTAGATGTTCGAGTGTATACACTGCTGCAGTCATTGCACTTGGGTTATCCTGTCGTCAGGCAGTCCCTCAGTCAGCCCGAGTTCCAAAGTCTTGGTCCGGCGTCGGTTGCTGTCGCTTCTTTCCTGACGTCAGTGCACCAGGGGTATATAAGATGCAGCCGACGCTATTTTCTTCAGTTTTTCTTGCTCCAGATGTCAGGTGCCCCCAAAAAGGTAGGCAATGTAAATTGCTAATAAAACATACATAAGAAAAGCAATCAAAAACTTTCAGTTACCAGCAAATACTCCCCATAGGTAGCAAAGGGTAGAAGGCTTAGGTAAGTACCAGCAAGTAAGAGGGGAAGGAGGGAGGGTAACCTAGACTGCAGCAGTGTATACACTCGAACATCTACATTTATGGTAGGTACAAAACTGTTCTATGTTCATCGTGTTACACTGCTGCAGTCATTACACTTGGGTAGAATCCCAAAGCTGAGGTAGGGTGGCTGGTTCTATAAGGCATTAGGGGTGGCTATAAGGCCCTGCAGCACTGCAGTGGCAAAGCCAGCTCTGGATTTAGAGTAAAGAGGCAGATGGTAATGCTTGGTGAAGGTATGTACAGAACTCCAAGTTGCTGCTTCCAAAATGTCCTTGGGTAGGTACTTCTCTGATGTAGGCAGTTGAAGTGGCTGTTGCCCTGGTGGAATGAGACCTAATGCTGTTAGGTACAGTTTTCCCATGGTGTGTATAGCAGAAACGTATACAGTGCCCTATCCATTTTGAAATGGTCTGTTTTGAAATGGCTTTTCCCTGTGTTCCTACAGCATATGCTACAAACAATTGCTCAGTTTTCCTAAAAGCTTTCGTTTTGTCCAAGTAGAAGCGTAACTGCCTGTGTTTGTGTCAGAAGAAAAATTCAGACACATCTGCCTCAGGTGATGAAAAACTTCTTTATTAGCAGCTAACCAGATTGCACAGCATGTTGACCAAGATGATCTCCTCTGGTCAACTTGTTTACTGACATCAACTTTTATACTGCAAGGAAAACAACTTTTTGTTACATTTCTGACCGTTGACAGTTGGCTATGGAAAACACCTGTGATAAACATGTTTATCACAAATCACCTCAAACCAACAGTTAGTACAGAATGTTCAAGAAGTACAGAATGTTCAGTTCAACAATGGTAGCTCAAATTTCCCAGGACACACAGCCTGCTTCAGTAAATTAACTCTTACTCGGCTGTGCGTCCTTATCCCAGGCTTCACCAAGCTATAACCAAATCTCTTTATTCTGAAAAGCAGAAAACAGATATTATTCAGGTTCATAAGCAATGCTGCATTTTGTTCACAGATGAGGCCCATCTTTGATAGGCATATCCCAACAAACATGTTCACTTTGCAAGAAGAGGAAAAAGACAAATAACAGTATGTTTTAAAACATTTTCTCTTAACATTTCCCCCCTGAAAACACTTTTTATTTGTCTTTTTATTTCAGCAATATATGGTAAAAACTAAGTTTTTCTTTGCATACACTACTTCATTGGCAAGACAAATTTTTAAACTTCAAAAACATTTGCAAAAAGTCACATTTCAATATATTCACTTTCACCAGTCTGTTGCAATTGCTGGTACATAGTCTTCGTAACAGCAGTATCAACCAGTCTTTGTAGAAGACCTCTGATAGAGGGTATACAACAGCAACCACATACCACCACGATAGCCACAGCGACTCCAACGGACACCAGGAAACTGCTGATGAGATGACTCCATTTTCCAAACCACGCTTGTAGAAAGTCTGTAAAGGGATTACTTACCACAGAGTTCTCTGCCAATTCTTCGGATAACATCTCCAAACCTTTCAAAGCTCGAGTGATACTTCCATCAGGCGCAGTGTTGTTTGGAATATATGTACAACAGAAAGTCCCAAACATCTTGCAAACTCCTCCTTCTTTGGCCAGGAGCATATCCAACGCAATTCGATTCTGCCATGCCACCTGCGAAGTGGCCTCCAGTTGTTCAGCAATTCCTTTTAATGCATCTTTGGTATAGTTCACAAAACGCTGCTGGTTATAGTAAATGTAGTTGATCCAGTCCACATTCTTATTAGGTTGAATCCAGACAAAGATGGATGTAAAACCAGCTGCTATTTGGTTTATTGCTTTGTATTTATCAGGTACGCCTCTTGGTACGCCAATGCTATCGATGTAGACACCATTATCGAAGAATTGCTTCGGTGCCTCTCTTTTTCTCCTACTCAACCACTTCGGCTTTATTTCAGGTTCTCTTACGAAACTGCTTGCTGGAACTGGGAAAATGTAGAATGGCAGAATTAACTTTACAAGTGCACAAGTTCCCTTCCAGGGAATCGTAAGCCTTGATCTGAGTTTGTTGTCTCCACATAACCACCATATGTCTACTAAACTTTTAGTTATGTACTTACTATAACTTCGGATGTATGGGAACCATCTCGCCTACATTCATAACAGATGGGTTCGGAGCTGATCCATCAGCTCCGACTCGGCAACTAATACACTAGCACGAAGTCTCTCATTGGCTGGGCTACTCCCTATCCCAGGATGCACTACACCTGCTTCCCCAGATCTTGTTTGTTCGCTTTCATACATCCATGCAAACACAGAAAAACTAGTAGTCACTATAACCAACTAAAGTTCTTCAAGAAAGATCGCCAAGAAAAAAGGGACTACAGCTCCTCTAAATCCGAATGGAAGGGGGAAGGAGGGTGGGTACTTATGAATGTAGAGATGGATCCCATACATCCGAAGTTATGGTAAGTACATAACTAAAAGATGTAATGGGATCCTATCTCGCCTACATTCATAACAGATGGGACAGCGTCCCTAGCACCTACATCCCGGGTGGCTCATTGGAAAACACTCCTGAGAACTGTGGAACCAAAGGAAGCTCTGCCTCGAGAAACCACATCCAATTTGTAATGAGAAATGAAAGTGTCTTGGAGAAGTCCAGGTTGCCGCAGCACAAATATCATCTATTGATAACTTGGAGTGAAAAGCTACGGAAGTAGCCATTGCCCTGGTAGAATGAGAATTGACTGGAAAGGGAAGGTCTTTGTTAGCCTGTGAATAAATAAAAATGATACAATCTTTAATCCATTTAGATATGGAGGTTTTTGTTACTGGTTGACCCAATTTGTTCACTGCAAAGGAAACAAACAATTGATTTGATTTCCGCGTTTGAGCGGTTCTATTCAAATAAAAACGCAGTTGTCTATGTACGTCCAATTGATGCTAAGTATATTCTGCGTTATTAGAGAATTCTGGAAAAAAGACAGGGAGTTCTATAGTTTGTTGAATACAGAAAGAGGAGGCCACTTTTGGTATAAATGCAGGGTTTAATTTCAATGAAACTCTATGCTTGTGAAAAATCAAATAGGGAGGATCAGAACAAAGAGCTTGAAGTTCTGAAACTCGCCTGGTAGACGTTATGGCTACTAAAAAGGCCGTTTTCCAAGACAGAAATTTTAAATCACAGGTAGCAGCTGGTTCGAAAGGACGGGCAGTTAGGGCAGCAAGAACCATATTCAAATCCCAAGGGGGGACAGGATGAGACAAAGGAGGCCTAAGGAGCCAAGCCCCTTTAAGGAAAGCCTTACAAAGTTTGTGAGACATCAATGAAGGTTCAAATGAAGCATGAAAATTAGAGATCGCCGCTAGCTGAACCTTAATGGTAGAAACTGAAGAGCCCAACTGAAAAAGGGAGGCCAGAAAATTCAGAACCTCCGATACTGGTGCAGTGAGAGGATCTATACCCGTTCTTGAGCCCAGAAGGCAAACCTTTTCCATTTACTGGAATAAAGTTTGATGGTGGAAGGTTTATGAGAAGAAGACAGTATGTGGACCACGTCCGCGAAAGAGCATTGTCTCGGACTAAGGATGGAAGTGGAGTAACCATGCTGCCAACTTCAGGGACCTGAGAGACGGATGAAGCCGTCCTGACTGATGAGTCAACAGGTCTGGCACCGGATCCAGAAACCATGGACCTTCTATCGCATGCCTCTGTAGGAAAGGAAACCAAACTTGACGAGGCCAGTGCGGGCAATCAAAATCATCTCGCTCTCCATGTAAATGGCCTTCTGTATCACCCTCGGTAGGAGGGGAACGGAGGGAAGGCGAGAAGACCGGGGCCAAATGTGAGTCAGAGCGTCCCTGGGAATCTGTCCCTGAGAAGGGAACAGTGTGAAGAACTCTCTGCATTTCGCATTGTGAGGGCTGGCAAACAGGTCGCAGCAAGGAAGACCCCATCTGTCGAAGATTTTCGCAGCTATACCCTGGTTGAGGGACCACTCGTGGGGTAAAAGAATGGTCCTGCTTAATCTGTCCGCAATCACATTGGACTTCCCGGTATGTGCGTTGCCATTAGAAAGCGGTTGGTAGCTACCGCCCAGTGCCAAAGTCTCATGGCTTCTCTGCATAGTGGGTAAGACCTGGTTCCACCTTGCTTGTTTATGTACCACACCACCGACATGTCGTCGGATAGGATAGTAATCGGGCCCTGTGGGAGAGCGTGATGGAGAGCTTGGAGTACCAATAGTACCGCTCTCATCTCCAGGACATTGATATGCAAATGCGTTTCCTGGATCTGCCATGTGCCTTGGACCGACCTGTCCAGGTAATGACCCCCCCACCCTACCTGGGAGGCGTCCGTAGTCACAGTGGCAACGGGACGTTGTGGTATAAAGGGTCGCCCCTGGTCGAGATTTGATTGGAGAAGCCACCAATGCAGATCTCGACGGCAACTTTCCGTGATTATGATTAAGTGGTTCAAGGGAAGTTCCTGATAAGACCATTGAACCGACAGTAGCCATTGTAAAATTCGCATGTGAAGTCTGGCCAAGGGAACTAAAAGTATGGTTGACGCCATCGAGCCCAACAGTTGTAGGATCCGATGGGCGGGGCTCTTAGTAGGGAAGACAGGATTTGATTTGATCTTGTAGGACCTGAATTCTTGCTGCCGGTAAAAGGCACATTCTTTTGTGTCTAAGTCTGCCTATGAAAGTAATACACTGAGATGGCTGTAGTACAGATTTTTGCAAATTGAACGTGATCCCTAAGAAACGCCCAAGGTGAACGTGGCTCTGAGCGCTTGGAGTAGTAGATGCTAGGAGGTGGCAGTAAGGAGCCAGTCGTCTAGATAAGGAAACACCTGGAATCCCAGACTTCTCAGGTGAGCAGTTACCACTGCCAGACACTTGGTGAACACCCTGGGGCTGTGGTGAGACCAAAGGGCAGTGCTCGAATTGGAAATGACTGACTCGAGGCAGAAGCGTAAATGTCTCCTGGACTCTTGAGCTATGGGAATGTGATAGTAAGCGCCCTGGAGATCTATGGAGCACATCCATGCATCTTTTTCCAGCAAAGGAAGAATAGATTGAAGAGTAACCATTCGAATTTGGACTTCTTTACAAACGATTCAATGAACTGAGGTCCAAAATGGGCCTGAAGTCCCCTGTCTTTTTTGGTACCAAAAATAATCTTGAGTAAGTTCCTGATCCGATCTGGTCGATGGGGACAGGCTGGATGGCTCTTTTTTCTAGCAGCTTTGAAACCTCTAATGCTGCCTGATCCCGCTGACTGGGTGGTACGTCCGGGATTTCCCTTAAAGAAAGGGGGGGTTTGTTGAAGGGGATGATATAACCTCCGGTAATAATGCGAAGCACCCACTGATCGCTTGTTATGGATTCCCAAGCTTGTGGGTGCGCCGCAAAACGACCCGACTGGCTCCGGAGTTGCACAGTCGGGCAACAACTCAGGGACGCTGGTTGTATGAAGAACCACGAAAGGAATCGCGGTCTCCAGAGTTACGGGGGCCTCTGCCACCTCTGGGGCGGCGTCTTCCAAAATTCCCCCCCCCCCCTGCCTCTGGAGGGGGAATCACTGGGTGGAGTAGGGAAAGACTTCTGAGATTTTCTAAACCACATTTTCCCTCCTCTCCGAGCCTTGGGGTAAGGCCTAGAAGGAGCGGAAAATCGGGCCCCAACGGCAGTCAAAGTCTTGCCCTCCTGCTCGCACCGAGTTAGTGTGTCCTTCACCTTGGGTCCAAACAAAGATGACCCATCAAAGGGGGCGTCGGCAAAGGAAGACTTGAAGGCCTCCGCGAACGAACACAAGCGTAACCAGGCTTGTCTCCTGAGGGCAACGCCTGTTCCCGCTGCTCTACTCGCCTTGCCGCATATGAAATGAGCCTCATGGACGAGTTAACAATAGAAAGGACGGTAGTCATCTGTGCTCCAACAGTCGGGGGCCAGCGCCTCAGGTAGGTTACCAACAAGAGAGTCATTTAGCTCTTTGAGAAGATCCCTTTGGAGCCTCGTAAAATGACATAAGTAGTTCAGCGACCGTAAGGCAAAGGCCGCTGGCTGGTCCAGCTGATCTTTCCGTACCTATCCATGCTCCTAGAATCCTTATTAGGAGGATGAACAGACGTCGAAGCCTCTGCCACGTCCTGCTGTGTGGCAGAAGCCACCACCAAAGCATCTACAGGCACACCCTTTGTGAGAAACTCCTTCTGGGGGGGGGCTGACAAAAATTTATTGGGCCTCGCAGGCACTGGTTCCACAGAATCAGGGTGTTCCCACGCCCGAGAAACCAAATCAAGGAGTTCATCGAAGGGCGGAGACACCCAGGAGGCGGAAGGCTGGGCCCCAAAGGCCTTGAGGAAGACTGACTCCTCAGCTGAAGGGGTTTTGGCTTGCCAGTCACCTCTCTGTCTCAGAATCTCCAAGATGTCTGAGAAGGAGATATCATCCGAAGATGATTTGGGAGACCCTTCTGCGTCATCGAGGTCAGTATCCGATGTAACAGACTCATCTTGGGAGTCTACGTGCTTCCTCTTACACAATTTCTTCCTTGGGGTTCGTCGAAGCAGATTCGGACGGACCACCGAAGAAGGGAACCGCCGATGGGGGTATCCTCAGGCCCTGGGGCCCCGCTGCCGGGGAGCTGCAACACAACAGAGGCACCAGTCTCCAAATCTAGGGACGGTGAGGTAGAATCTTGCTGAACCGGCAAAGACATGGCTAGCGCACTCCTCATGGCCTCAAAGGCCGGACCTCCAGAATCCAATGAGGTCACTGGTCTAGAGGCCACGATGGCACCAGGAATTCCAGCAGCCGATGCTCCAAGAGGAAGACTAGGTACCGAAGCACCCAAACCCAAAGTGTTTCCTTCGGCTCCGGCTGAAGAGGTCGCAGTGCCAAACCCTGAACCGGAGGACAGGGTAGGAAGCACAGTCGAAACCGAGAGGCCTGTAAGGGGTCTCTGCTCCGACCGTATGGTTCCACTTTGCTCCACCACCACCGGCTCCAACAGCTCCGAAGAGGTTGGAGGAGGAATCAAATGTGCTGGAGGAGGGATAGGCTCCGAAGCAAACTGTGCTGGAGCCGAGACCAATTTAGTAAACACTGGAGATTGGAATAGCCTCTGTAAAACCCTATCCAGGTCCGAATCTGAAAGTCTCGATGATTTAGAGGAGGTAGACAATCGAGAAGACTTTCCTCTCGGCTCCGAGAGAAGGGACCGGCTCAAACGGCTCCAATGCTATCGGCGCCGACTCCACCACAGCATGGACCACCATCGGCACCGAAGGAGCCTTTTTCGAAGCCGAGGGGGAAGAGTCTGAGCTGCACACTTCCACCGGCTCCGAAGCCATTGGAGCCGATGGAGGTGATTCACCTCTCGATATTCCAACTTGCGGCTCCGAAGGCAATGGAGCCGAGGTAGGAGGTATCGAGGCAGACCCTAAGCCCTCGGCCCCAAGTCAGTGGAGCCGAGGAAGAAGAGGCCAATTTTGTCTTTTTAGAAGTCGGCTCCGACGGACTTGTCGGAGCCGACGATCTTTTCTTTTTGGAAGCAACAGGTGGATCTAAGGCTTCCTCAAAAGAAGGTTTGATAAGCCCTTTCAATATTAACTTGTTCTTGCGTTCTTGAAGAACTCTAGAGGAGAACGCATGACAGACGCTACAAGTCTCTTGCAGATGTTTCGGCCCCAAACAATAAACACAGACTGAATGACTGTCTGTAATGGACATTTTATAATTGCACCGAGTGCATTTTTTAAAACCTGACTTTTGTTCCTTAGACATGATACAGGCCACAACAAGTAAAACTCTATGGAAATCTTACTCTACCACAACAAGTATAGCACTATACACAAATTGCGCCAACTGAAAAGAGCGAGACACACTGGCGCGAGTACTGGTGAAAGTTTACTTCACAACAATTAGAAACAAGTTAAACGGCCCAAAGCCCTCTAATTTAAACGGGCTTTGCCCGAAAAACAACTAACCAAAAGTTAATTAAACCTAATAGCACTCAAAGGTAGGGCAAAGGCCCTCTAACTTAAACGGGCCTTGCCCGACTGAATAAAATAAATTTTTTGGAAACCTTCAAGCACTCAAAAAAATAAGAAATAGACAAAAATTCCCTAGGTCAAGGACCAATAAGGTAAAAAGAACCACTTAGCTCCAGCCAAGTCGAGACCACGTCCAGCTTGTTAAGCGGCAAACGAGATCTGGGGAAGCAGGTGTAGTGCATCCTGGGATAGGGAGTAGCCCAGCCAATGAGAGACTTCGTGCTAGTGTATTAGTTGCCGAGTCGGAGCCGATGGATCGGCTCCGAACCCATCTGTTATGAATGTAGGCGAGATAGGATCCCATTACATCTATGAGTTTGGTTCTCCAGAAATGGATTCTCATTGCCATTCACAGTAACATTGCAATAGTTCTGTCCCATATTGCCATAATTCTTCCCTGTGCCATCTCTGGAAATGCACATATACGAACCTGGATAGGAAATCACTGCAGGCGGTTTCTCAACTTTGCTTATGACTGGAAAACGCTGAGTTTCATTTTTGCATTTATCTTCAGTTTTGTTGAAGAATAATTTTAACAGACACTTTAGGTTACCTTCATCTTGCATCAATGGGACTGTCGCTAGTTGCTGTTTACCTTCAGCACAAGAAACACAGTTCTCATGATGTGCTTCTCGGGTACTATATCTAACCCAAGATAACCATTCATTATGGTGTACGAATCCTGTCTCGAGTAACAATTGTTCTTCTTCTGTGAAGGCAAAATCTGCTTTACTTGTAGCATTTTTAAGGCTTTGTACTTTAAGTTGGAGGGTCCCCAAAGGATCAGTTCCAATTGGAAGAGACACTCCGATCCATAAACTCCTGAATCACTTTCTTGTGGTGACATAATGGTTATAGTAATTACTTCGGTAATTACTTCGGTACCTTGGAAATGCGCAATTTTTATTCTTTGTTGCCTGCTTTTATCTTTCTCTGGTATCACTGCACCACTTGTTTCCCATCCATTCACATCTGTTGACCACCAAACATTTGACCAGGACGTACAGTCTCTATTGCACAAGTATTTTGCACGAGTCAAGAAGTTATCATTGTTCCATTTAGAACAGTCCAAAATTCCTTCACAAAGTTTCACCTTAAACACAGTAGTAACACCTGTTTGCGCTTGCAGCACCACCATTCCTTTTTCTCTTGCAACTGTTCCTTCTCGTATGGACATATTTACTTTCGCCACCAAAATCATCATCATGTAACAGTTCAAGTACCAGTTGAACATGGCCATCCTCCCAAAGGACTACCTCGCGCCGTTGGTTTCTTCACTGGGTTTGAGACGAACTAACCCCTATTGGGCTAATCCCCCTTTGTAGCCAGACTTTGCACTCAGAGGTCCGGTGGAGTTTGACAAATATCAATGGCAGAAGGAAGAGCCTTGAGTTTTTTACAGTGGGTGATATGAATCCACGAAGTCCTCTCAGCGATCTTTACAGCCGTAGGTGTCGAGATAAGTACTTGGTATGGGCCTTCCCACATGGGGGATGACCAATTCTCTCTCTTCACAATTCGAATCCACACCCAGTCCCCGGGTGCCACGCTTAACAAGGTTTCATTTCTGGAATCTGCAAAGGAGTCATTGGTTACAAGAGATTTGACATTTAGCAGCTTCTCCATATAATCCGCTAGATCCTCGCCCCCCTCACGTTCCCCTGGCAACAATCCTTGCCACTGCGGGACGTAATATGGTCTCCCAAACAAAAGTTCAAATGGTGTAAGTCCTTTGTAGGAAGGTGAGATTCGCATATACAGGAGTGCCAAAGGAAGGCACGCAGTCCATGATCTGTGTGTTTCTGCCATCAATTTGCGGAGCTTACTCTTCAAGACACATTGTGTCTTTCCACCAGTCCAGCTGACTGGGGATGGTAAGCACAATGATATTTAAGATCAATTTGAAACACTTGACCCAACTTCTGAACAATCTGGTTAACAAAATGAGACCCATTATCACTGTAAATGCGTCTTGGTAAACCAAATCGGGGAATTATTTCTGTAGTCAAAAGCTTTGCTACTGTTTGTGCATGCGGGTGCTTTACTGGAAAAGCTTCTACCCATTTAGAAAAAGCATCAATAATGACTAAACAGAACCTTTTTCCCTCTGAGGGTGTCAATTCAATAAAGTCCATACAGAGTGTGTGGAACGGATATGGAGGGGTGGGGAATGCCTGCTGAGACTTTTTAACTCCCCCCTGAGCATGATACTTTTGCACATAATAAACAAGATAAACAGAATTGCTTTGCATAAGTTGAAAACCCCTTACACCAAAACACCTTAGACACTATTTGAATCATCGTCTGTACTCCTACATGGGCAGGGCCATAGCTAACCAATGCCGCATACCTAAAAAGGTTTGAGGGTAATACCATTTTGCCATCTGATGCCCTATACAACCCATCCTGTTGAGTGATACCATATTTTACCCAACGACATTTTTCCTTCTGTGTTGTCAATGTTTGCATTACTTTTAGTGTCTCTAAGTCTAAGAGGTGTCCGGGCTCTAAATCATTGTCATATAAAAGCAAATCATTTTCTTGAGCTGCCTTTTTTGCAGCCATATCAGCAAGGGCATTTCCCCTGGAGACAGGATCTTTTCTGTTGGTATGTGCGGAACATTTACATATCGCTATCTGAAGTGGTAGTTGCACTGCATCTAACAACTGTAAAATTAAATCTCTGTGATTTATTGGTTTGCCTGTCGCAGTAACCATTCCCCTATTCTTCCATTGTTGAGCGAAAACATGTACAGTGGAGAAAGCATATTGACTATCTGTATAAATTGTCACTTTCTTACCCTCCCCTAAGGTACAAGCTCGAGTCAAAGCCACCAACTCAGCTGCTTGTGCAGAATAAATGTTTGACAATCCTTTTGCCTCCAAAACTTTAGTTTCTGTGGTGACAGCATACCCTACTAGTGTTTTTCCTACAGTGTCTTTCTTTGCTGATCCGTCTACAAACAAAACGAGATCAGAATCTACCAATGGAATATCCGTTAAATCTGGTCGGGGAAGCACTTTGTCATGAATGCTCTCTAAACAAACGTGTGGAGTACATTCTTCTGGAGTCGGCAAAAGTGTCGCCGGATTAAGAGTAGTACATCTTTCTATGGTCATATGAGGCTGTGTCAGCAGCACCGTCATACATGACAAATGTCAACTAGGAGATAAAAAGGTTATCTTATCTTGCAAAAGTATAGTAGCTACTGAATGTGGAACCCGCAATTGTAATGGGTGAAACAAAACTAATGATGCTGAGGCTTGTACTGCCATGGCGGCTGCCACTACAGCTTGAACACAATGCGGCAATGCCCTTGCAACAGGATCTAATCTGGAGGAGTAAAAAGCTATCAGTCTCTGTTTATCCCCATGTACTTGTACCAGAACCGAAGTCATATATCCTCCCTTACAATCAACCATTTGTATAAACGGCTTAAAATAGTTCGGGATACCCAAAACAGAGGATCCTGCTATCAATTGCTTAATTCTATTAAATGCCTGTATTACCTTATTTGTCCACTGTATATTATTCTTAGCTGCCATGGGAGTGTCATAGATTAGTGCGGTCAATGGCCCAACTTCCTCAGCATAGTTAGGGATCCAACTTCTACAAAAATTAGTCACACCTAAAAAGGACATAATCTCCCGCTTAGTTGTGGGTATAGGTGCCTCAAGAATTGCTTGTTTTCTTTTGTTCTCCAATTGTCTACCTGCATGCGAAATTAAATAACCCAAGTACTTTACTTGTGCTTTCCACAATTGTAGCTTTTCTTTATTTACCTTATGTCCTTGCTCAGCTAAAAAACTAAGAAGGGCAAGGGTATCCTTTCTACAACTTTCCTGCGTGGGTGAGGCCAACAAAATATCATCTACATACAACAGAACCTGGCTTCCCTCTGGGGGAACAAACTGAGCTAAATTCGCAGCCATTTCTTGTGCGAATATTGTCGGACTCTCACAATAACCCTGTGGCAATCTGGTGTAGGTGTATCTTTTACCTTGATAAGTGAATGCAAACCAAAATCTACTCTCCTTATGTAGTGGTATGGAGAAAAAAGCATTGCTTATATCTATGACAAAAAATATCTGTGCTGAGGTAGTAAATCATTAAGTAGTGTATAGGGGGGTCAGGGACCACCGGTGCTCTTGGGATCACAGCCGAATTAACTGCTTGTAAATCCTGAACCAACCTCCATGACCATCCGGTTTCTTTACAGGAAACAACGGAGTATTGCAGGGCGAATCTGGGCATTCAACAAGAATTCCTACCTGTTTTAGCTGCTCAATAACTGGCTTAATTCCTTCCTCTGCTTGTTTACTTAGCGGGTATTGGTGCTTACGAGGTCTAAAACCTGACTTTGGAGTTGTACAAACTTCACCTGCTGTTTTCATCAGTCCTACATCCCCTTTACCTTTTGACCATAAATCTACAGGTAAGGCACTTAACGCACTTCCTCTTGAGTTAGGAGGATTTGTCATGCCATTTCTGTTTTGTCATCCCTGAGGTGCACGCTTGGTTGTGCCCAAGTCACCCAATTTAATCTTTGTACCTGGATCTGTTGATCTTTCAATTGACTTTCGGACACTGTGTCCCAATTTGTTACCTTTTTCGCCAAATCTACCCAATGTGTCCCCACCGCTTTAGTAATTGAAATATGTAGGCTATAACCTGAGCGATATAAAGAACTCATTTCTTTGGTCAAAGTACAGGTCACTACTGTATTACCTTGCGTATCCCAAAACATATCATTCAAAATTATCCTTGCACGTTTGTGCTTAAAGAATTCTTTTTCAAATTCTTTATCCGGACCAGGGGCCTTTCTGTAGAACATTGTACAATGTAAGTGCGCCGCAACCTGCGGTGACCCGCTCCTAGATTTACTTAAAGCTAGGTTGATCAAATCTGTATCAACCCTCCCCGACCCGTTTGAAATCAAGTCCTGGCTATACCAGTAAAACAAGTCTTGTACTCCTTGTACCAGCAAGCCATCCGCTAACCTTTTCACCTCAATGCCTTTAGGTGTGGGAATTGCCGCTATTCCAAACAAATGCATCAAATCTCTTCCCAGCAAATTAACTGGACAAACTTTCGATATACTTACCCTACACCTAACAGTTTGGTTTGTTTGCGGATCTGTGAACAATAGAGGATGAGACAGTGGTTCCTTATAGATTTTCCCATTTGCCGCTTTCACAAGGACAAACTCGTCCATCTCGCAGTTCGGAGGCAGAACTGCTGGACCCAAAAGTGTATGCGATGCACCTGAATCACATAAAAACTCCACTTTCTGTCCCTCAACCAAAAACTCTATCATGGGTTTTTGATCTAGATGCATAGCAATACCCAAATTTGCCAAGTTTATGACTTCACAGTCACAATCCCGCCCTTCCTTCTGAGTGTTCTGACATTCATCACAGAGAGTGTCTGCCTCATCATCATCACAATCATTCTCACTTTCTTCTTCTCTACAATAATCACAATAATGAATTTGGCGCCTTCCTTTACAATCATATAGTAATGCGGAGCCCTTGTTCGTAAGCTGTGGGGGATGTTGCCACTCTTCACAGTCGGCAGCGAAGTGCCCACGTCTACCGCACTTAAAACATTCTCCATGTTTTAATCTCCGCTCATACTCCTCTGAATGTCCACCCGGTTTATTTAACGTGTCCCATTTCGGACCCCCACGTTTTTTTACGCCACCACGGTGCCCTTGCCCCCTTTGGTCCTGTACCAAGAATATACCACCATCATCCCCTACTGCTAACACTTGTACTTTCTTTTTCTTTTTTAAATTGAAATGTTGCTCAGCATGCCGTGCATATTCAAACAAAGGTTGCAGTCTACATGTTCTATGATCTACCATATGCTTAGTTATAAAACTACTTATTGGAACCATACAACCCTTAAGAAAAGCATTTTTCAATTGCTGTTCATACGGACTATCATTGGTCTGATCCTGCGGAATCATCATTCCACAATGGTTATTGAACACTTCTGTCAATCTTACAATATAGTGATCTACAGATTCATCATTTTGAATGCACTGATTTATTACTGTCCAATCTGCTCTTGGACGCCACTTATCAGAAATTCTCTTTAACAGATCAGTGACTCGCGTGTCTAACCCCAGAATTATGCTTTAATGTAGTGCCGCCATCTGCCTTGCATGTCCAAGTACCACAAACTAAGTGCCAATCTGGACCCAGGATTTGTCGCACTACTTGTTCTACTTCTAAACCATTTAGATGATAACTTAAACGCATACCAACTATGTCCTCAGAAAACTTTTGAAAATTAACCTTGGGATGAGGAATACCATCTGTAGCTCGTTTTATATCCTCTCTAGCCCAGGGACGATAAACTAAAATAGTTGGCTCTTGTCCAACATCCCCTGCTTGTGGGTTTGCAACTTGTATTAAGGGAAGAGCTTCTGAGTAGTCAGAAAGTTTAATGGCCCAACGTCCTTGCCCTGCTGGTCCTGATCTTAACTGCATAGGTTGGTCTACCTGTTGCAAAGCAACCTTGGGTACTACGGGAATTTGCGGGTAAATTGGAGGGGTCACAACATTTCCTTGAGCAGCCAATAACCCACCCTGCTGTACAGATCCCACATCTTCAGACTGATATTGAGGAGGTTCCTGGTACAGCAGCAGCAATTTCCCCATACGGTGGGGCAGTTGCCTGCCTTTGTACCGCACAAACTGTATGCTCATCCTCCTTATCTAAAAATAAAGTTACTTTTCCACTTGGCACCAGTGATCCCTTTTGATTTATTTTTTCTTTTTCCTGGCTCTGTTTTTCTTTTATAGCTCGTTTATTTGCTTCTTCTAACCATTTTTGTGCTTGGGGAAATCCCAATTGTCTTTGCTTTTTAGTTCTAGTTCCCGCATCTTTTTTCAAATCTCTAACCAATTTTGCACAGGCATTCTTGTTCAGTGTACCATCAAAATCATATTTCAACTTCCACTTTTTCAAAAATTTAACATTATTTTTGTTTAAACCTTTCATATACTTAGCATCAACATTTAAACAGACATCACTCTCACACTTGCAGCAACTCGAACCCATGTTTCCCCTAGATTTCTTATTTTAGGACTGTATTAAAGTTATTTTACAGGGCTTATTATAAAATGGGGCTATCTTAACGGGTGATCCTAACAAAATAATCTTAACAAGTAATCCTACCCACCCTTAAAGTAAAAACCCTTGTCGACAAGATTAAATTAAATTAAAAGAAAATTTATTTTTCATCCTACCTGAACCAGATGAGACTCCGTTTCCCCTTTTGGTTCAGAAACCGTCCCTCAGATAGGGATCAGAGAGCGGCCGGCCTCCTCTCAACGACAAATCAGTCAGAGGGCTTTCAGTCGAGGGAATCTTAAGATGAGAAACCCTCACCTGCACAGGTTTTTCGGTCTCTCTGTCGGTCTGATCCGTATCTTCGTAGAGGTTTCTGGTCCGAAGGACCAAAATGTCAGAAGAAAAATTCAGACAAGTCACATCTGCCTCAGGTGATGAAAAACTTCTTTATTAGCAGCTAACCAGATTGCACAGCATGTTGACCAAGATGATCTCCTCTGGTCAACTTGTTTACTGACATCAACTTTTATACTGCAAGCAAAACAACTTTTTGTTACATTTCTGACCGTTGACAGTTGGCTATGGAAAACACCTGTGATAAACATGTTTATCACAAATCACCTCAAACCAACAGTTAGTACAGAATGTTCATGAAGTACAGAATGTTCAGTTCAACAATGGTAGCTCAAATTTTCCAGGACACACAGCCTGCTTCAGTAAATTAACTCTTACTCGGCCGTGCGTCCTTATCCCAGGCTTCACCAAGCTATAACCAAATCTCTTTATTCTGAAAAGCAGAAAACAGATATTATTCAGGTTCATAAGCAATGCTGCATTTTGTTCACAGATTAGGCCCATCTTTGATAGGCATATCCCAACAAATAACATGTTCACTTTGCAAGAAGAGGAAAAAGACAAACAGTATGTTTTAAAACTTTTTCTCTTAACAGTATGTCCAAGGAATGCAGTAGTCTCTCCCCTTTATTCTGTGGATTTGGATAAAAAATTGGCAGGTAAATAGTTTGGTTTAGAGCCACACTTGATACCACCTTTGGCATAAAAGTAGGGTTTGTTCTTAAAGACACCCTGTCTTGGTGGAAAATGATGAAAGGTTCCACTGCCATTAGTGCCTGTAATTCTGAAACTCTTCGTGCTGAGGTTATTGCCAGGAGCAGAGCAGTTTTCCAAGAGACATATTTTAAGTCTGCTGAGTTAGCTGGCTCAAAAGGAGGTAAAGTTAATTTTTCCAAGAGGAAGTTGAGGTCCCAAGTTGGAGTTGGTGCTCTACGGGGCGGTCTTATGTTTTTAGTCCCTCTGAGGTACTGTTTTAGCAAAGGATTAAAAAAAATTGGTGGGTCTGTGTTGTAATGAGCAGAGATGGCAGAGGCATTGATCTTAATGGATGAAAAGGAGAGCCCTTTGTCCAGCATCTCAGTTAAGCATTGTAGTATCTGAGGAATATTTGGGACAAGAGGATCAAGGCTGTGAGACTGGTTCCAGGCGCAGAATCTCTTCCATTTATCCGAATAGGCTTTCCTGGTGCTAGGCCTTCTGGCCTCCAGAATGACATCCATAACAGATTTGGAGAGAGGCATTGCTTGCTTGACTAAGGAATCTACCATGCAGCCAGGTTTAAAGTCTTGAGCTGGCCGTGAAGTATCTGATTGTTTTGCTGAGTCAGAAGTTGTGGGATTTGAGGCAAAATCCAAAGTGGACCTTGTGCTAAGTTCTTTAAGATTGGGTACCAGTGCTGGCGTGGCCAGTCTGGGGCAATCAAGATCATCTTTGGCTTTTATGAGTACCTTTGAAAGGAGAGGCAGCGGTGGGAAAGCGTATACTTGTAGGTTTTTCCAGCTGAATGAGAGGGCATCCACTTTCCATGCTTGTGGGTGGTAAGTCCTTGTGCAGAATTTCTGTAGCTGGCAATTTATTAGGGATGCAAACAGATCTATGTCCAGGCTCCACCATTTTTGTGTTATCATCTTGAACATTTGTGGATGTAATTTCCCCTCGTGCGGATCCATGATGTTTCTGCTTAAGTCGTCTGCCAGTGTTTTTTTCTCTCCTGGCAGGAATTGTGCTTGCAAATGAACTTGATAGGTTAGAGCTGTGTTCCACAAGGTCATGGCTTGTCTGCAGATGGGATATGAATGAGTGCCCCCTTGCTTGTTTATGTACCACATAACTGTGGTGTTGTCTGTCTTTAGTAGTAGTTGTCCTGGATGCAGAAGGTCCTTGAAAGCTATAAGGGAATTTTGTACAGCTAGCATCTCTTTTTGATTGATGTGAAGATGCCTTTGTTCTGTGGGCCACTTGCCCTGAATACATTTTCCTGCTATGTGTGCTCGCCAGGCGTAATCCGAAGCATCTGTTGTCAGTGTTTGCCTGGCTGTGGGTTGAGTGAAAGGCTGTCCCTTGTTGAGGTGACAGGCTTGAGCCCACCATCGAAACTCCTGTTGAAGGCAAGGAATAAGTGGTATTACTGTTTCCAAACTGTGACAGTGTTGAGACCAGACACTCTTTAGGTACCATTGTAGTTTCCTCATATGCAGTCTGGCATATGGAATTAGTAGTATGCAAGATGCCATGTAACCCAAGGCCTGCAGAATTTTTCTTGCAGGGAGTTGGGTCTTTGTTGCCATCAATTGGAAATATTGAGTCAGTTATCCTTGCTTGTCTGGCGTGAGATAAGCCATCTGGGCCGTTGTATTTAAGCTGGCACCCAGGAATATTATCTCTTGTGAGGGCACTAGTTTTGACTTATTTTCATTTACTGTGTACCCTAGGCAAATTAGCAATCTTTTTACAAACGCCAGATGCTTTAGAAGAATGTCTTTGCTCTCTGCTTGAATAAGGCAGTTGTCCAAGTATGGGTAAATTTGAATTCCTTTTTGTCTGCAAAATGCAATTACTGGTGCCAGGCATTTTGTAAAGACCCTGGGCGCAGTAGATAAGCCAAAGGGCAATGTAGAGAATTGGTAATGCATTGAACCTGCTAAGAATCTGAGGTATCTTCTGCAATTTTGTCTGATAGGGACATGCAGGTATGCCTCCTTGAGGTCCAAAGTTACGAGCCAAGCTTCCTTGCCCAGCATGGGAAAAAGCTGCTGTAGTGTCAACATTTTGAATTTTGGAACATCCAGGTAAGTATTTAGAAAAGAAAGATCCAGAATGGGCCTCCAGGCTTTGTCCTTTCTGGGAATCAGAAAGAGTCTTGAGTAAAATCCTTGTCCATGCTCCTGTGTTAGTACCTTTTGAATAGCTCTCATGTCCATGAGTGCTGTAATTTGTCTTTGAGCCTCTGCCCATTGATTTGGTGGCAGATTTGGCATTCCTTTTAACCTTGGAAGAGTGTGAAAGTGGAACCTGTAACCTTGAGATACAATATTGAGAACCCATTTGTCTTTGGTGATCATATGCCAATTGTGACAGAAAAGTGACAGTTTTCCCTCCAAGGGGGCTGCCAAGAGAGAAGTGTTTGGCAGCTGTAGTGGGAAGTCATTGGGACTGTTTTTTATAAGGTTGAGGCCTGTCTTCCCCTTCTTTCTGGGTTGAAGCACCCCATTGTCGAGGCCTGTAAGTACCTTGTGGTTGACCTCTGCCTCTTGGACGTCTGTATCTGCCCCTTTGAGGTCTGTTTGAAACTGGAAAGTACCAATTCTTTGTCGGCCAATTTCTGCTAAATCGAGGAGGCTGAACCTGTAAGAAATCCTTCACCGTTTGCATAGATTTTGCTTTATCCTCCATTTTCTTTAATACCTCTTCTGCCTTAACTCCAAATAAAGCATCCTGCTGCAAAGGTGCATCCAATAATTTTGCTTTAACATGATCTGGTAAAGTCTGCTCTTTTAATCAAGCATGTCTTCTAATGATGGACTCTGTAACTGCTGCTCTACAGGAGGCCTCTAATGAATCAAAACTACATTGCAAAGTATGTTTCCCACTTGTTCAGCTGCATGCAATAAATCCTGCATTTCCTTATAGCTAGGAAGATCTGAATTTGGAAGCATTTTTTGTTTCAACTGAGACATCAAATATTGCTGATATTTAAGCATGTGAAACTGGCAATTTAAGGCCCTCATTGCTAAAGTTGCAGATGTATATACTTTCTCCCCCCATCTGTCTAATGCTCTGGCATCTCGGGGACTGGATTTTTTGCTGTAGAGGCCTTTACCCATTTGGGACCCTGGGAAATAGTTTCAGGGTCAGGGTCAGCAACTGGGCTTTTATAAAGAAATTTGTGAGAGTCAGGGACTCTGTAGTATCTGTCTGGCTTAACTGGAGCAGGAGGTAAAGAATCAGGATTTAAACTGGATTTGGAATACACATCATCCACAACATCTAACACTGGCGGAATAGCAAGGGGTCTGTGTTGAGGTAATAAAAGGAAATCTCTGAGCCTTTTCTTGGATTTTGAATAATCCTGGCCCTCCCAATGGAAATGCTCCCTCATGGTATGCAAGGTTTCCCCAAAGGAGTAGTCCTCTGGGGGTGAGGCTGAAGGAATGGATTCCTCAGCATCAGAATCCTCATAAGGGGATAAAGACTATCCTTGGTCTGAGGATGAATCTGAACAGATGGACACCTGGTCGGATGAGTCATAGTCTGCATCCTGTCTAGGCCTTTTATCAGGAGGAGGGTGGGACCCCCTGATCAGAGTAATTAGGTCTTCGGCCATTTTGAGCATCTGTTTCTTAGGCATGGAGGCCTGTCCTGGTGAATGTTGAAGTTGTTTCTTTGTTTTTAAAGCGGTTTTAGATTTAGCAGAAGATTTAATGGTTAACTGAGTAGGTCTGAAAACACCCTCTTAAGCTGTGGGTTGTTCAGCTATTCTGGATCCCTCTGAAGGGTTAGTCTCGGTAGGCTGTAAATCTGGTGCATCTGAAGGCCCAGCCATCTCCATGTGGGAGTCAGAGGCGGCCTGTGGTTCCAAAGAAGCGGTTGTCAGGGGCTGCGAAGGCGCCTCGCTGAAAACCGGAGAACCGGCGACTGGCCTAGAAGAGGCTTCGTCGTCAAGTTTTGGGCCTCGGATGCCTGTTCTTGTCTTTGCGCTTTTTGTATATTCTGGTTGTCGGTTGTTCCGACGGCATGGTGTAATTTAATTTTCTGCCAAAATAATGTCGGGCAAAATCAAACTGACATTTAATAGTGCACTTGTTAAACCTAGCACAAAACCGACAACCTGTGACGTCGTGGTCTGGGCCTAGGCATGGGATACAATAAGAATGGAAATCCTTATGAGGTATTTGCTTCCCACAAGAAATACAATTATTAATTTTTACTGACATCGGTCTGAGGCAAGAAAAAGTTTCCCCAATGGGGTACTTAGCTTTGTAGAAGACTTCGGTTCTGGATTCGGAATGAAAATCTCAGGAGTCGGCCGACCGGCACTAGCGAACTGCTTTTGCTTCGGGCACCGCGCGGCAAGAAAGACTGGAGAAAATGGCGTCGGCTGCATCTTATATACCCCTTGGCGCACTGACATTAGGGAAGAAGCGACAGCAACCGACGCCGGACCAAGACTTTGGAACTCGGGCAGACTGAGGGACCCGCCTGATGGCAGGATAACCCAAGTGTAATGACTGCAGCAGTGTAACATGATGAACATCCACATTGCAAAGTATGTTTTCCATCTTGTTCAGCTGAATGCAATAAATCCTGTAAATCCTTATTTTCCACACAGTCAGAAATCAACATAATTTTCTGTTTAAGCAGTCCCATGAAATGCTGTTGATATTTTAGCATATGGAATTGATAGTTTAAAGCCCTGATTGTCAAGGTTACAGAAGTATAAACCTTTTTATCCCATCTATCCAGCACCCTGGAGTCACTATCAGAAGGGGTAGGATTTTTAGCAGTAGAAGCCTTAATGCCCTTGGGGCCTTGAGAAATAGTTTCAGGGTCCGCAACAGGATTTTTGAAAAGGAATTTGTGGGACTCAGGAACCCTGTAGTATATGTCTGGTTTACTAGGGGCCGGAAGCAGGGAATCAGGGGCCATACTAGATTCCAAAAACACATCATCAACAATGTCTAGTACAGGAGGTATAGCCAAAGGCCTATGCTGAAGAAGAAGAAGGAAATCCCTAAGCCTCTTTTTGGATTCAGAAAAATCCTGACTTTCCCCAGTGGAAATGCTCCCTTAAGGTACGTAAAGTTTCCCCGAAAGAAAAATCCTCGGGGAGAAGCACAGGGAATGGAATCCTCTGCATCAGAGTCCTCATAAGTAGGTGTGGACAAATCCAGGTCATTAGAAGAGTCAGAAGAAACAGAGTCTTGTTCTGAAGATTCATAGTCAAGTTCAGCCCTAGGCCTCTTAGAAGGGGGAGGGTTGACTACCCCTGATTAGAGTAATTAAATCTTCAGCCATTTTGATCATTTGTTTTTTAGGCATAGGGGCCTGAACATGTGGCCAGGGCGTCGGTTTTTTAGACACAGATCGAGATTTAGGCCTTAGTATTGAAGGTGGAGTTGGTTTAATATGCAAGTCTGTAGGTCTGAATACATCCTCAAAAGGCGGTGCCTGCACAGCGTTTTCGGACCCATCCAAGGTACAGACATCCGCGGGTTCCATAGGTGAAGCATCTCGCGGCATACCGGACTCCGAATGGGTCTCAGTAGAGGCCTGCGAATCAGAAGTAGCGGGTATCAAGGGCTGCGAAAGTGCCTCTCTGAGTACCGGCGAACTGGTGACTGGCTGAGGAGAAGTGTCGTCGGCAGTTTTGGACCTCAACAGCTTGTCTCGTCTTTTTCTTTGCGTTTTTTCAGTATTCCGGTAGTCGGATGGCTAACCGACGTCATTTCTGGATAATTAAACCGAGAACCGAAATATTTAGAAGCAAAAATGTACCGACGACGGATAGTGCACTGATTAAATAAAGCACAAAACCGACAGCAAGGTACGTCGTGGTCAGGGCCTAGGCAAGAAATACAGTACAAATGAAAATCCTTATGAGGTATTTGCTTCCCACAAGTAATACAATTATTAACTTTTACTGACACATCAGTAAGGAGCAAGAAAAAGTTTCCCCAACAGGGTACTTCGCTTTTAGTTGAAGACTTTGGTTCTGAAACTCAAAAACGAAAATTTCAGGAGTCAGCCGACCAGCACTTACGATCTGCTTGTGCTTTGGGCACCGTGCAGCAAGAAAGACTGATGTAATGGCGTCGGCTGCATGTTTTATACCCCTGACGACCTGACGTCATTGAAGAAGGGACAGCAACCGACAAGACTTTGTTAATCAGGCCAACTGAGGGCAACCTGCCAGCAGATTACCCAAATGTAATGACTGCAACAGTGAAACACGAAGAACATCAAAACCAACACAACACGAGAATGGAAAAAAGAGACTTTACCAACAGGAATCACTGCAGGTAGGGGTACATTAAATAGGCAAGAGGGGGCTAGAATTTAATGGATATAGCTGACAAAAGAACAAGGTAATGGGAGCAAATAACTAAAGAGAGAATGTTAAAAGAGTGGAATGAGGCCAAGATGATGTTTGGAATGCAACTTGGAGACTGCCTTCCCTAGCAGGGATAGATGACAGAATATAGGCAAAGAGAAAGGGATAGGCGAATCCTAATTGAAATACCTGCACTGGTAGAGTTTTTAACTAAATTTAGAATAGAAGCTGCTCTATAAAAGGGATAACTCTTAGGGCATATAAAAACTGTACAATAACTATAAGAATCAACCAGAGGAAGTTAGAAAAGACTGGGAAGACAGACTGGAAAAGCAATTAACAACAGAACAATGGGATGACATGTGTATGACTCCAAAGTATGCACTTAAGTCCAGAAGGCTTAGGATCTTTGCTTGAAGTGTTTGCATAGGTATTTCTATACGCCAAACAGATTTCAAAAGAATTTTTCCTCAGGTAAATAGCAAATGTTGGAGCTTTAATGGGGAAGAAAGAGGTAACTCAGAACATATGTTTTGGGTGTGTAATGAGTTGGCAGACTTAAAAAAAATTCCCTACAGACTAGTCAGTCAGAAATATTGGGTGAACATATGGCTGTAATTAAGGAAAAAAGAAGTTATGTACTTACCATAACATTCCGTCTGTGTTGTCCGTTTTCATTTTTCCTCAACTCTTGGGTTTGGATCCGATCCTTGGATTTGTCTCAGCCACGTCTACCAGCTTGTGGATCACAAACTCTCAAGCTCCTCCCTTTCCCATAATGCCTTAGTCACCTAACATACCTCAGATCTTGTTTGCTGCCCCTTACATCTGTAGAGCATTGTAAAACAAGTAAAAGAATAGAATAAAATAACAGAATGTGGGACTCAAACAAAAGAACAAAGGTTCCTTCAGCATCTTCGATCCTTACAAAAGCAATAAGGAGGGGGATGGGGGGGGGAGTTGAGGAAGACTGAAAATGGACAGCACAGATGGAATGTTATGGTGGGTGCATAACTTTTTTTTTTTTTATCTAATATTGTCAATTTTCATTTGTTCCTCAAATCTTGGGACAGAGCCTCCAGCTACCTAAACCAGCGGAAGACTCTAAAGATGGATATTCCTGAGTACCACTGAGCCAAAGGCTGCTCTTTCCCTAGAGACCAAATCTAATTTGTAATGAGCAATAAAGGTATGAGGATTAGCTCAAGCTGCAGCTGCACAAATACCATCCAATAAAGAACACAAAAAAGCTAAAGAAGTCACCATAGACCTGGTCGAATGTAATTTTGGTGGTTTGGGTAAAGGCATGCTCAATTTCTTATAATAATAGCTAGTCAGTCAACTATTTGGCTTAAGTCACTCTAGACACTGATTTGCCTAATTTTGAATTATAAAAAATGTTCTGATTTTCTAAAATTTTTGGTTCTATGTAAGGAAAACTAATTGTATGTGAACATCAAATAAGTGTAACATATACTCTTGCTTATTTGAGAAATTTGGAAAGAAGACTGGAAGGTTGATACTTTGATTAACATTGGATTCTGATACCACCTTAGGAAGAAAGAAAGGATTGGTTCGTAAAGATACTCTATCCTTATGAAAGAACAAATAAGGAGGCTTAGAATACAAGGCCTTTAATTCTGATACTCACTTGGTAGAGGTAATAGCTACTAAAAACTGTTTTCCAGGTTAGAAATTTTAGCTCCCTTTTAGCTGAAGGTTCAGATGGAGATTGGGTTAAAGTTTGTAAGACTACATTCAAATCCCAAGGAGGAGTGGGATCTTTAACTGGAGGTCTAAGAAGAAATGTTCTTCTTAAAAAGCCTCTGCAAAGTTTGGAGGATGCCAGAGATAAGTTACTTACTCCTACATGAAAATTGGAAATGACAGCTAACTTCACTTTAACAGTAGAAGAGCTAGCTCTGTCATTGAAAATTGAGGCTAAAAATTCCAGAACTTTTGGAAATGGAGCTGAAAATGGATCTAATTATTTTGTTGAGCCCAAATGACAGATATTTTCCATTTGCTTTTGTAAAGTTTCCTAGTGGAAGCTTTATGGGATGATAAAAGAATGTGATGAATAGGGGAGGAAAGCCTGGACTGTCAAGCGATTTACAGAACTGGAGAAACCATGCGGTCAACTTTAGGCCTGGAATGTCGGGAAGAATCGTGTCTGTTGGAAGAGACAGTAGGTCTGGAGCTGGATCCAGAATCTGCATTGGGCAAAGAAGATGAGGCCAAAGAAAGGGAAACCAAATCTGACAAGGTCAATAAGGGGCAATGAAGATTACTGGGCTCTTCAACTGGGTTGCTTTCTGAATCTGAATTAGGGATAAAGGGGGATAGGCAAAAAAAGAGACTGGCAGTGACTCCCCCAGTGGGGGGGGGGGGTGTAGGGCAAAGAACCTGCTGCACTTATTGAGAGGAAATGCAAACAGGTCGCAGCACTGTTGGCCCCATCAATGTAATATCTTCACCACCACCTTCATGTTGGGAGACCACTCGTGACTCACAATAACCTACTTAACTTGTCTGCAATCACGTTAGTTTTCCCCAGAATGTGCATTGCTATCAGAAATCAATTGGATGAGATCACCCACTGCCACAGTCTCTCAGCTTCTCAACAAAGGGTGTAAGATTTAGTTTCCTCTTGTTTGTTAATGTACCACACTACTGACATATTGTCCATTTGAATCGCAATTGTCCTGGTGGGGAGAGTGTCTTGAAAGGCCTGCAATTCTAGGAGAACAGCTCTCATCTCCAGGAAATTTATGTGTATGTTGGCCTCATGGGGACCACGTGCCTTGGGATGTCCTTCCCAAGAAGTGCCCCTCCCCTATCTGGAAGGCATCCGTGGTAACTGCAGCTTTGGGCTAGGGAAGAATAAAGGGACAACCTTCTAGCACTTGGGAGGAGTTTATGCACCAGAGGAGATAATTTTTGCAAGCTTAAGTTATTTTGATCTGACTGAACAATGGCAGATGAAGAATGAACCACTGAGTTGTGAGTGTCGACTAAAAAATTATCATATGGTACCTTGCCAATGGTACAAGAATGATTGCTGCTGACATGGAACTCAAAGTTTAATGGATCAGCTGAGAGAGAAGAATTTTGAATGATCTTTTTGACTTGAAAGTGAACAAACTGAACCCTGGGCCAAGGAAGAGAGACTGAGTGCCGCACCTACGAATTCAAAAAACTGTGTTGGTTCTAGATGAGATTTGTTGTGGCTGACAGAAATTCTCAGGCGAGAAAACAACTGGAGTACATAATCTCTGGCTAGGATGAGATGATGCCTGGTCAGAGCTGTAATGAGCCAGTTGTCCAGATATGGAAACACCCGGAATCCTTGCAGCCTCAAGTGAGCTGTCAATACTGCCATACACTTGCTGAACACCCTGGGGTTGTGCTGAGACCAAAGGGCAGAGCTCTGAATTGGTAATGACTGTCTCCTAGATGGAAGCATAGCTATCACAGGAGGTTACTAGGCCATTGACCTGGAGATCATTTCAAGCCTTGCCATTTCATCCCAACGTAAGACCATAAATACTCAAGTCAATACCCAGGACTGTATTTAGTAATGACTGTCCATGTCCCAGAGGATTGTGGGTGCTATCCCGGGTAAGAATTTTCAGTGCCCCATCCACTTGTCCAGGTTCCTTTTGAACAGTGTCATAGAGGTGCTCTGCTTCCCATGAATTGGCAGCCTATTCCAAAGACATGGCAGTTGCTGGGAGACAAATTTGTCCCTCCAGCACATCCTATTCGAGTCAAAGGCCATATTTACGTCCCTGGAATGGATAGCTCTAGTCCTGTTTGATTTACGAATGTGCAGCAAATTCACTAGGTTTGGGTTGGAGATTACTCTGTAAGCCAGGCATAAGTCTCCCCTAAGAAGTCTACATGATACTGAGTACAGTGACAGGGACTTTAGTCGGTCTGTAAAAGACAGGTGCTGGAGTCCCTTTATTCTCTTTGTTAGAAACCTCTGAGGTCTATCCAATTGCTGCAGGTGCTTTGTAGGGTACATTCCAAAAGGGGTGTCATACTCAATTACGGGCTTGATTAGTGATGCGTACAGAGGGGTTATAAAGTACAGTTGTGTACACCTACCATAAATGTAGATGTTCGAGTGTATTCACTGTTGCAGTCATCACATTTGGGTTCCAGGGTAGCCCTCGGGCGGCCCGAATACCAGAGACTTAGTATTTCTGCATCGGTTGCTGGAGCTTGAGGATGGATGTCAGGTCATCAGTAGTATAAAGTAAGGAAGCCGACACCATTACATCAGTTTTTCTTGCCCTAACCTGTCAGGAGCCCCCAAATAGGAGGCCAGGTTCTGGTGAAAGAAACCCCACCAGTGGAAAATAAATACCAATGTGTCCCTTGTAAGGAATGGAGAAAAATAAGTTAGAATGGTAATAAAAGGAGAAAGAGAAGAAAGGGGGATGGAGTGAGGGAAACCAGGACTGCAACAGTGAATACACTGGAACATTTACATTTATGGTAAGTGTACACAAAGTACAGTTGTGTACACTTACCATAAAGGTAGATTTTCGAGTCTATTCACTGTTGCAGTCATCACACTTGGGTTATCCTGCCAGGGGTAGCCCTCAGTCGGCCCGAATACCAGAGGCTTAGTATTTCTGCGTCAGTTGCTGTCGCTCCAGGACTGACGTCAGGTCGTCAGTGGTATAAAATCAGGCAGCCGACACCATTAGATCAGTTTTTCTTGCCCCAACTGTCAGGATCCCCCAAATAGGGAGCTAGGTTATGGTGGAAGAACACCACCAGTAGAAGTAAATACCAAAATTTCCCTGTAAGGAAAGAGGAAGAGAGAGAGAGACAAGGCGGATGGAGGGTGGGAAACCAGGACTGAAACAGTGAATACACGCAAACATCTACATTTTTGGTAAGTGTACACAACTGTACTATGTTCTTTGTGTTTCACTGTTGCATTCATCACACTTGGGTTGGTTCTCAAAGCAGAAGAAAAGGGTGGAGGCAGTCAGGAAGACTGGGGGCTGGCTAGGATGCCCTGCAAGACTGCGGTGGCAAAGCCTGCCCTGGATTTGGAGAAGATAGGCAGGTGGAAATACTTGGTGAAGGTATGAACAGTAGTCCATGTTGCAGGCTCCAGGATGTCCCTAGTGTGTTCCCCCCTGAGAAAAGCTGCAGAGGTGGAGGTTGCCTTGGTGGAATGCATCCTGACCCCCATTGGGGGCAGTTTCCCATGCTGTTTGTAGCAGAAATGGATGCAGTGTGCTATCCATTTGGAGATTGTTTGATTGTTTGGATATGGCCTTGCCCCCTGCCCCTGCTGTGAAGCTAACTAGCAATTGGTCAGTTTTTCTACAATATTTAGTCCTATCCAGATAGAATCTGAGCTGTCTGTGCACATCTAGAGAGTGCAGAATCCTTTCCCCCTTGTTTTGTGGGTTAGGGAAAAAGGTGGGCAAATGAATGGATTGGTTGAGAGCCACACTGGACAACACTAAGCACGAAGGATGGGTTAGTCCCGAGGGAGACCCTGTCAGCATGGAAAATGATGAAGGGCTCTACAGCCATGTGTGCTTGTAGCTCTGAAACTCTTCTAGCTGAAGTGATTGCCAGAAGCAAGGCGGTTTTCCAAGACAGTAATTTTAACTCTGCTGAAGCTGCAGGCTCGGGGGGGGGGGGGGGCTGAGCTTTTCCAACACAAAGTTAAGGTCCCAAGCTGGGGTAGGAGCTATTCTGGGTGGCCTTAAGTTGTGAGCCCCTATTAGGAACTGTTTGATGAGAGGGTGTAAGAAGAGAGGTGGCTCTGTGTTGCAATGAGCAGAGATGACAGAGGCATGAATTTTAATAAAAGAGAAGGATAGACCCCTGTGTAGTAGGGTCTGCTAGGTAATCCAGGATGAGAGGTAGGGATGGCTGTGCTTTTTCAGCTCCCTTAGCCTGGATCTAGGTGCAAAACCTTTTCCACTTGTCAGCATAGGATTTTCTAGTGCTGGGGTGTCTGGCCTCACGTATAACATCCAAGACTTGTTTGCTTAGGCTGGCAGCTTGTGGAGAGGTCAGAGAATAAGCCAGGCTGCCAGGTTCAGGGTCTGCAACTGTGGAGGCATGAATTCTCCTCTTCTGGGTCAGGAGTGTTGGGATCTGAGATAGGTGCCATGGTGGCATGGGTGACCGGCTGCGCAGCAGTGGGTACCAGTGCTGGCCTGGCCAGTCTGGGCCATTCAAGATTGCCCTTGGTTTTTCCTCCCTTATTTTGAGTAGTACCCTTGAAATGAGTGGTAGAGGGTGAAATGCACAGATTGAGAGGTTTGCTCATTGGAAGGATAGATCATCCACTTTTCAGCCTTTGCTGTGAGGTTCCCTGGTGCAGAATTTGCTGAGATGATGACTGGAGTGGGAGGCAAAGAGATCCACCTTCGGGGTGCCCCATTTCTGGGTTACAAGGTTGAAGGTAATGTGGTCTAGCTGCCACTCGTGTGGGTCTAGCAGGTTTCTGTTTAAGTTGTCTGCCAGAGAGTTTAGGGAGCAAGGCAGGAATTGTGCTAGCAGGTGTATCTGCATGGCTGAGGCTGTGTGCCAAAGGGTCATGGCGAGCCTGCAGAGAGGATAACAGTGAGTCCCTCCCTGCTTGCTGGTATACCACATCACTGTGGTGTTGTCTGTTTTGATCACTAGAAGCCCCGGGGAGAGTAGGGGTCTGAAAGCTGTCAGGGCATGCTGAACAGCTAGCATCTCTTTTTGGTTGATGTGCAGATGTATTTGATTTGGGCTCCAATGGCCCTGAATGCTCCTGCCGTCCAGGTGTGCACCCCAGGCATAGTCTGATGCATCTGTGGTGAGGGTCTGGGTGGCGTGGGGTTGTGAGAAGGGAAGTCCCTTGTTGTGGTTGCATGCTGCTGCCCATCAAAGAAAATCTTTCTTTAGACAGGGTATCATAGGTATGATAGTTTCCAGGTCTTGAGAGTGTTGCCACCAAAGGGTTTTTAGGTACCACTGTAGTTTCCTCATATGCAGTCTGGCATATGGAATGAGTAGAATGGAGGAGGCCATAAACCCTAGAGCTTACAGGATTTTCCTTGCGGATAACTGGGTTCTGGTGGCTAGTTGATATAAGTAGTCTATCAGGTAGGCTTGTTTTTCTGGGGTAAGGAATGCCATCTGGGATGATGTTGTCCAGGCTTGCTCCCAGGAATACATTTTTTTGTGTGGGGACTAGTTTTGATTTCTTTTTGTTGATAGTATATCCCAGGGAGGTCAGTAGGTCCTTCGCAAAGGTCAGGTGCTGTAACAGCTTTTCCTGTCTGCCTGAATCAGGCAATCGTCTAAGTAGGGGTAAATTAGAATATTTCTTTGCCTGCAAAAAGCAATGGCTGGAGCCAGGCATTTTGTGAAAACTCTGGGAGCACTGAAAGTGCATAGATCCTGCCCTGAAACTCGGAGGCTGGACATGCAAGAAGTCTGCCTGCATAGATTTAGCTTTTTCTTCCATCTTTTTTAAGATCTCTTCTGCCTTGGTGCCAAACAAATTGTCTTTGTTCAATGGTGCGTCCAATAATTTTGATTTGACATGGTCTGGCAAGGTCTGTTCCTTAAGCCAAGCATGCCTTCTAAGGGCAGAACCAGTGACTGCTGCCCTGCAAGATGCTTCTAGGGCATCAAAGCCACATTGCAAGGTGTGTTTAGTAACTTGGCTTGCGGAATGCATAAGCTCTTGTAATTCTTTATTTTCTGCACAAGCAGGAAAGGAAGATATTTTTTGTTTGAGGAGTTTCATGGTATGCTGCTGATATTTCAGCATGTGGAACTGACAATTTAGTGCTCTAATAGCAAGCGTTGCAGAGGTGTACACTTTTTTACCCCATCTGTCTAAAGCTCGGGAATCCCTGTCTGAGGGGGTGGGATTCTTAGCTGAGGTTGCTTTAATTCCTTTAGGTCATTGGGAGATGACCTCTGGGTCAGCAGTAGGATTTTTGAAAAGGAATGTGTGAGAGTCAGGGACTCTGTAGTACCTGTCAGGTTTCCTGGGAGCAGGAGGAAGGGTGTCAGGAGT
The DNA here is from genome assembly GCF_019279795.1 of Protopterus annectens. Taxonomy (NCBI): domain Eukaryota; kingdom Metazoa; phylum Chordata; order Ceratodontiformes; family Protopteridae; genus Protopterus; species Protopterus annectens. Next base: position 1,568,904,535 of record NC_056737.1, read on the forward strand.
CAAACTGGATTCCATAAAAACACCATCCGCAACATCCAGGACAAGAGAAATGGCTAGAGGTCTGTGCTGTGGTAAATCTTAGAATTCCCTGAGTTTCTTTTTTTTGACTGAAGTTAGTCCTGACATTCCCACTGGAAATGCTCCCTTAAAGTATGTAGGATTTCTCCAAATGAAAAATCCTCGGGAGGAGAGACAGAAGGAATGGATTCCTCTGCATCAGAATCCTCATAAGCAGAGTGGGGTTACATATCTTCATATTCAGAAACCTCAGAGTCACTGGACTCCTGTTCAGATGAAACTACTGGGGCCAAGTCTCTCTTTCTTTTGGAAGGGGTAGCCTGGCTTCCCCTAATAAGCATAATAAGGTCTTCTGCCATTTTAAGCATTTGAGATTGAGGCATGGAAGCAGATGTATAGTTCTGGCATTGAACAAAGCACAAAAGCGACAGCGAGGGACGTCGTGGTCCGGGCCTAAACAGGTGACGCATTAAGAATGGAAGTCTCGGTTTGGTATTTGCTTTCCACAGGCGAGACAATTGTTAACTTTTTCTGACATCGGTTAGAGCAAGAAAAAAGGACCCCCAACAGGGTACTTAGCTTAAAAGACCTCAACTTCAATATGGAAACAAAAACTCAGGAAGCGAAGTGAATCTACTTCGGGCTCCTCGGCAAGAAAGACTGATGTAATGGCGTCGGCTGCCTGATTTTATACCACTGATGACAGTCCTGGAGTGACAGCAACTGACGCAAAAATACTAGTCCTCTGGTATTCGGGCCGACTGAGGGCTACCCCTGGCAGGATAATCCAAGTGTGATGACTGCAACAGTGAAACACGAAGAACATCTATACTATGTTCTTTATGTTTCACTGTTGCAGTCATCACATTTGGGTTGATTCCCAAAGCTGAGGAAAAAGGTGGAGGCAGTCAATGAAACTAGGGGCTGGCTATGATGCCCTACAATACTGCAGAGGCAAACCCAGCCCTGGATTTGCAGAAGAGAGGCAGGTGGTAATGCTTGGCAAACGTGTGAACAGATGTCCAGGTGGCAGCCTCCAGGATGTCCCTGGTGGGGACTCCTCTAAGAAAAGCTGCAGAGGTGGAGGCTGCTCTGGTGGAGTGTGTTTTGACCCCGTAGGGGGGAGGCTTTTCACTCTGTTTGTAGCAGAAATGGATGTGGTGTGCTATCCATTTGGAAAAGGTTTGATTGGAGATGGCTTCTGCCTTCTGCCTCTGTAGCACAGCTAACCAGCAATTGATCAGACTTTCTGAAGGATTTAGTCCTATCTAGATAGAATCTGAGCTGTCTGTGCACATCTAGAGAGTGAAAAACCCTTTCCCCTTTGTTCTGGGAATTAGGAAAAAGGTGGGCAAATGAATGGATTGGTTGAGAGCTACACTGGACACCACCTTAGGTTAGTTTTGAGGGATACCTTATCTGCATGGAAGATGATGAAGGGTTCCAAGCCATGTGTGCTTGCAGCTCAGAGACTCTTCTGGCTGAAGTGATGGCCAGAAGGAATGCTGTCTTACAGGAGAGAAATTTTAACTCTGCAGAAGAAGCTGGTTCGAATGGGGGCAGGGTGATCTTTTCCAATACAAGTTAAGGTCCCAAGCTGGTGTAGGTGCCCTTCTGGGTGCCTCAAGTTGCTAGCCCCTCTTAGGAACTGTTTGATCAAAGTGTGTGAGAAAAGGGGCTGCTCAGTGGGAAAATGACCAGAAAGATCAGAGGCATGAATTTTATACAGGAGAAAGAGAGGCCACTATGTAGTAGGTCAGCTAAGTAATCCAGGATGAGAGGGAGGGAGGGCTGTGCCGTATTGGCTCCTTTAGCCTGGATCCAGGTGCAGAACCTTTTCCATTTATCAGCATAAGACTTTCTGGTGCTAGGACGTCTGGCCTCATAGATAACATCCAGAATCTGTTTACTGAGGTTGGGAGAGATTGGTTCTGGGTTAGGGAATAAGCCAAGCTGCCAAACTGAGTGCCTGCAATTGGGGATGCATGAATTCCCCTTCCCTCTGGGTCAGGAGGTTTGGAATCTGAGGAAGATGCCATGGGGGTAGCAGGGACAGGCTGCACAGCAAGGGGTAACAGTGCTGCCAGGGCCAGTCTGGAGCTATAAGAATGGTCCTTGGTTTTTCCTCCTTTATTTTGAGCAGTACCCTGAGGATGAGAGGCAGGGGAGGAAAGGCATGGACAGATAAAGCCAGGGGAAGGACAGGGCATCCACTTTCCAAGCCATGCAGTGATACTCCCTGGGGCAGAATTTGCTGAGCTGATGGTTGGTGTGTGAAGCAAAGAGGTCGACCTTCGGGGTTCCCCATTTCTGAGTTATTAGGGTGAAGGTACTTCTGTTGAGTTGCACTCTTGCGGGTTCAGACGACTTCTGCTTAATTGGTCTGTCAGAGAGTTGAGAGAGCCTTGTAGGAATTGTGCTAACAGGTGTACTTGTATGGCAGAGGCTGTGTGCCAAAGGGTCATGGCCAGCCTGCACAAAGGGTAGGAGTGAGTCACTCCCTGTTTGTTGATGTACCACATCACAGTGGTGTCTGTTTTGATCAGGAGAGCCCTTGGAGAGAGAAGGGGCTTGAATGCTATCAAGGTGTGCTGCACAGCCATCATCTCTTTTTGACTGACGTGCAGAGGGATTTTTTGAGGGCTCCATTGGCCCTGTATGCACCTGCCGCCCAGGTGTGCACCCCAAGCGTAGTCTGAAGCGTCTGTGGTGAGGGTCTGGGGGGTGGGGAGAAAGGCATTCCCTTGTTGTGGGAGCATGCTGTTGCCCACCAAAGAAAATCTTTTCTGAGGCAAGGAATTATAGGTAGAAGAGTTTCCAGGTCTTGAGAATGTTGGCACCAAAGGCTCTTTAGGTACCATTGAAGTTTCTTCATGTGCAGTCTGGCATATGGAATGAGTAGTATGCAAGATGCCATGAACCCCAGAGCTTGCAGGATCTTCCTTGCAATTAGCTGGGGCCTGGTGGCTAATTGAGAGAAGTAGGCTGTCAGGAAAAATTGTTTTTCTGGAGTAAGGTATGCCATCTGGGAAGCTGTATCCAGACTTGCTCCCAGGAAAATTATTCTTTGGGTGGGCACCTGTTTGGATTTCTTTTCATTGATTGTGTACCCTAGGGAGGTTAGTAGGGTCTTTACAAAGGCCAGGTGCTTGAGCAGCTTTTCCTGGCTGTCTGCCTGAATAAGGCAGTCATCTAAGTATGAGTAAATCTGAAATTTCTTTGTCTCCAAAAGGCAATGGTAGGAGCGAAACATTTTGTGAAAACTCTGGCAGCAGTAGATAAGTCAAATGGAAGCGCAGAGAACTGAAAGTGCTGAGATCCTGTCCTGAAGCGGAGATATTTCCTGCATGATTCCCTGACAGGAATGTGGAGGTAGGTCTCTTTTAGATCAAGGGTAGCTAGCCAAGGGTCTATGTTAAATGTTCGAACATCCAAAATGTCGAGCATTACATGGCCGAGACCAAATGTTCGACATTTGGATGTTCGAACATAAAAAAAAAAAAAAAAAAAAAAAAAAAAAAAAAAGAAAACACAGAAAAAAACACTAACAGTGTAGGCAAGGGGGCTTACCCCCACATGGGGGGCTGCACACCCCCCTACTTAAATATACCAACTCCGAGACTGCACTTCAGTGCAGAAAAGGGAAATTCTCCCTATCTGCACCGTACAGTGCCATTGAAAGTCTATCTTCGAGCACTCAAAATTTAGAACGTTTGGTCTCGACCACGTAACGTTCGAAATTTTGAGCGTTCAAAGATTTGACAGGTACCCGCTAGCCAAGCGTCCTTGGACAGCATGGGTAGCAGCTAGTGGAGGGTGAGCATTTTGAATTTTAGGATCAACAGGAAGGTGTTTAGAATGGATAGATCGAGGATGGGGCACCAGGTGCCCTCTTTTCTGGGCACCAGAAAAAGTCTGGAGAAGAAACCTTGGCCTGTCTGTTCTGCAGGAACGTGCTCTACTGCCTTCATAGAGAGCAGGGCAAGGATTTGCTTTTGAGCCACTGCCCACTGATTTGGTGGTAGATCTGGGAACCCTTTTGGGGTTGGAAGGGTGTGGAAAGAAAATTTTGTATCCCTGAGACACAATGTTCAGAACCCAGTGGTCCTTGGTAATGGTGGCCCAGGTGCTTGAGTGAAAGGAGAGTTTTCCTCCTAGAGGTAAGTGAAGGTGGGCAGTGGGAAGGGGTGGAGGGGGTGAGTCATTGTGAGTTCTTATCATAAGGGGGTGGCTTAGAACTGCCTGGTTTTGAAGTGGAGGTAGTCCACTGCTTAGATCTCTGCATTCCCTGGGGCTGCTGTCTGGGGGGTCTGCTTCCACAGGGCCTAGACTGGGCCGGTTTAATGAAAGCAGTAAAGGACCAGTGTTTGGAGGGACAATGCCTGCTGAACCTAGGGAGCTGGACCTGCAAGAAATCCTCAACTGTTTGCATAAATTTTGCTTTTTCTTCCATCTTTTTTTAAGACCTCTTCTGCCTTAGTGCCAAATAAGTTACCATTGTGCAAGGGGGCATCCAACAATTTAGCTATGACATGGTCTGGCAAGGGCTGTTCTTTAAGCCATGCATGCCTTCTAATGACAGATCCAGTGACTGCTGCCCTGCAATAAGCTTCTAGGCCGTCAAAACCACAGTGCAAGATATGTTTAAATTACTTGACTTGAGAATGCATTAACTCTTGTAAATCTTTAGATTCTGCCCAAGCAGGAAAGGAAGACATTTTTTGTTTAAGAAGTTCTAGGGTATGTTGCTGAAACTTCAGTATATGGAACTGACAACTTAGTGCCCTGATAGCAAGAGTAGCTGAGGTGTATACTTTTTTACCCCATCTGTCCAATCCTCGGGAATCCCTGTCTAAGGGGGTGGGATTCTTAGTGGTGAAGGTTGCTATAATCCCTTTTGGCCCTTGAAAAATGACCTCAGGGTCAGCTGTAGGATTTTTAAAAAGATACTTGTGTGAGTCAGGGACTCTATAGTACCTGTCTGGTTTTCTGGGAGCAGGAGGAAGGACGTCAGGCGTCAAGCTGGATTCAAGGAAAACATCCTCCACAACATCCAGGACTGGGGGGATGGCCAAGGGTCTGTGTTGCGGAAGATCTAGTAATTCCCTGAGTCTCTTTTTAGACTGAGGGTAGTCCTGATTCTCCCATTGGAAATGCCCCCTTAAGGTATGCAGGGTTCCTCAAAGGAAAAATCCTCTGGGGGAAAGGCTGAAGGAATGTAATCCTCTGCATAAGAATCCCCATAAGTGGAGAGGGGTTGCAAGTCTTCATATTCAGATGCATCAGATTCATCTAATTCTTGTTCAGACAAAACTACAGGGGACAGATCTCTTTTCCTTTTGGAGGGGGTAGCTTTGCTTCCCCTGATCAGCATGATAACGTCTTCCACCATTTTAAGAATATGAGACTGATGTAAGGTAGCAGGTGCCTAAGAGTGGGTCGTTGGTTTCTTGAGTGTGGTTCATACCCTGGGCCTAAGAAACTCATTAGTTTTAGAAAGAATGGTAGTCGCGAAAGATGATGTTGGTTTGTGTCGAGATTTGGTAGCGCGAAGGGACATCCTCGGAAGCTGGTGCCTGCTCAGCAGCTCTGGACCCATCCAAGGTTGAGATGACCGCAGGATCCTTAGTCGAAGAGTTTTGTGGCATGCCGGACTCCGAAAGGGTCTCGGAAGTGGCCTGTGAATCAACAGAAGCGGGCATCAGGAGCTGCGAAAGAGCCTCACTGAGTTCTGGAGAACTGCAACTAGCTTAACGGAAACATTGTCGGTACTTTCTTTCAGAGGATCTGCTGTCAGATGGCTTACCGAAGCCATATCGGAATTCGAGGACTGTCAAGAGACCAGAGTGCATGCATGATCTGACTAATCCTGGCACCAGACAGGTAGCCGCGACTTTCTCCTTGTCTAACCTGGTGAGTGGGACATCCATGTGTCTCACTATGGAGTCTCCAATGACAAGAAATTAGAAGTTATGTACTCACCATAACGTTCCATCTGAGTAGGTGTATTCATTTGTCTGCAACCTGTGGGTTATGGATCCGATATCGGATCCGAACCGGCATGGTTTTCCAGCTATGGATCCAAGCTCTCAGCTCCTCCCCTCACCCATAATGCCCTGCTCTACCCTCATGACCTCAGATCGAGTTTGCCAAAGCAACAATACCCTAAAAAGGGTAACAAGGAATATGCAGGAAACTGAAAGGCCAGGGGATAGGAGGGGATGGTTGCAGACAAATGAATACACCTACTCAGATGGAACGTTATGGTGAGTACATAACTTCTAAATCTGAAGTAGGATATTCATTTGTCTGCAACCTGTGGGACAGAGTCCCCAGCTACCTGAATCTTGGGCGCCATCATGGAAGGATATTCCGGAGCACCGGAGCCAAAGGATGCTCTACCCTAGAGGCAAGATCCAACTTATAGTGAGAAATAAATGTATGAGATGAAGCCCACGTGGCTGCTGCACAAATATCATCTAGAGGAATCCTAGCCTTGAAGGCTGCCGAGGTAGATACTGACCGGGTTGAATGGGCATGAACACCCGTGCGGGCCTTCCTGACGCTTGATAAGCCAATAAAATGCACTGTGAAATCCAGCGGGACAGAGAAACTTTAGAAATTGGCTTGCCCAAATTGAATTTTGCAAAGGAAATAAACAGCTGGTCGGATTGCCTATGACCAGCTGTCCTGTTGAGATAAAATCTAAGTTGCCTGTGAACATCTAGTGAGTGTAGCTTATATTCACCTTTGTTTTCATACTTAGGGAAGAAAACAGGGAGGTTAATGGATTGATTGATGTTTGCTTCAGAAGCGATTTTAGGAAGGAAGGACGGGTTGGTCCTGAGGGAGACACGGTCCGGATGAAATACCAAGTAAGGAGGTTTAGCTGATAAAGCTTGAAGTTCAGAAACTCTCTTGGCTGATGTAATGGCTACCAAAAAGGCTGTCTTGTAGGACAAGAATTTAAGATCCACCGTAGCCGCGGGCTCGAAAGGGGGAGCGGTCAAGGCCTGTAGAACCAAAGAAAGGTCCCAAGGAGGAACTGCTTGCTTTATAGCGTGCCTGAGAAGGAAAGTACCTTTAAGAAATGTTTTGCACAATTTGGCTGACATAAGAGGATTAGACTCTTGACCAATGTGATAGTGAGAAATTGCCGCCAGTTGAACTTTGACTGTGGAACTGCTGGCACCATCATTAAAGAGAGAGGTTAGAAAATCAAGCACTACAGGGAGAGGAACCGTGAAGGGATTTAGGCCTTGCCGCTCCGCCCACACAGAGAAACGTTTCCATTTGCTTCGGTAAACCTTTCTAGTGGATGGTTTATGAGCCGCCACCAAAATAGCCTTTATCTGTGTAGAAATACCGAGTCCTTATCAAGAGTGGAACTGGAGCAGCCAAGCGGTCAGCTTCAGGTTGTCCAGGTTCGGAGGAGGAATGCAGGATGGATGGGATATCAGATCCGAATGGGATCTAGAATCCAAGGAGGATTCACCGAGTGAGACCTTAGAAAGGGGAACCAGATCTGTCGAGGCCAGAATGGAGCAATGAGAATCATTCTGCAACCCACCCGAGAGGCTTTCTGAAGAACTTGCAGCATCAGAGGCAAGGGTGGATAGGCATACAGAAGACCGGGTGGCGAAGCATGCACCAGAGCGTCTCTTGGGGTACCTCCGGGAGGAGGTATTAGAGCGAAAAAACTGTCGCACTTGGTGTTTGAGGGAGAAGCAAAGAGATCGCATGAAGGGGTTCCCCACCGTGCGAATATGCGTTCCGCTACTTGACAATTGAGAGACCACTCGTAAGGGGTCAGAATGGTGCGACTGAGCTTGTCCGCTAGGATGTTGGACCGACCCGGAATGTGCGTTGCTATGAGAAAGCGATTGGTGGAGATTGCCCATTCCCAAACTCTCATGGCCTCTCGACAAAGAGGGTATGACCTTGTTCCCCCTTGCTTGTTGATGTACCAGACAACAGACATATTGTCCGATTGAATCGCAATTGTTCCCAAGGGAAGAAAGTCCTGAAGTGCTAGCAACGCTAAGAGCACTGCTCTCATCTCTAGAACACTGATATGCAGTAAGGTCTCTGAATCGTTCCACGTGCCTTGGACTGTCCGGCCCAAAGTGCCCCCACCCGAGGCGGGGGGCGTCCGTGGTCACCGTGGCGAGAGGGGAGAAGCACAAAATGGGCGACCCTCGTGGAGATCCGGGGAGTGGAGCCACCACAAGAGGGACCGCTTGCAAGCCTTGCTGATCGCTATGGGATGATGTATGGGGAGAGCAAGGTATGACCACTGTACTAAGAGCGTCCACTGTAGAATGCGCATATTGAGCCTGGCAAGAGGAAGAAGTGCTATAGCCGAAGCCATGGACCCTAGAGCCCTCAGGACCAACTCCGCTGGAACAGAACTTGAATGGAGAATGGCCCGCACCTGGAGCTGCAGATTTAGAACTCTGTCCGCAGTGAGGAAGGCTCGTAAACTCCTTGTGTCTAGTCTGGCCCCTATGAAATCTAAGAGCTGTGTGGGCGCCAGGTTGGACTTGTTTGTATTTATTGTGATGCCCAGAAATGGAGCAAGATGGAGAAAGGAGTCTCAAGGCCAAGAGAAGTAGATGCCTTGTTGGGGCGGTAAGGAGCCAGTCGTCCAGGTAGGGAAAGACCTGCACCCCCTGAAGCCTCAGGTGGGCCGCTACCACTGCTAGTACTTTGGTAAACACCCTGGGGGCTGTGGTGAGACCAAAGGGAAGGACCCGGAACTGGTAGTGACTGGCTCCCAGCCGGAAGCGGAGAAACCTCCTGGAGCACCTGTCCATCAGGATGTGGTAGTACGCGTCCTTGAGATCTATCGAGCACATCCAGTGATCTTCTCCCAGAAGGGGGAGAATAGATTGCAGAGTGACCATTCGGAATTTTTCTTTGGGGACTGCCAGATTCAAGAGAGAGAGGTCTAGGATTGGTCTTAGTTCCCCGCCTTTTGGCACTAAAAAGAATCTGGAGTAGAACCCTGATCCGATCTGGTCTGGGGGAACGGGCTGGATGGCTCTTTTCTTTAGCAGATGGCCAATTTCTGCCAAAGCGGCCTCCCTTTGACCGGGTGGTACATCTGGGAGGGACTTCATCTTTGGAAGGTGAAGGAAAGGAATGCGATATCCCCTGGATATGATTTGGAGAACCCAGCGGTCCGATGTTATGGACTCCCATGCCGCTAGGTGCCCCGAACGTCCCCGACTGCCTCCAGAGTAGAGCAGTCGGGCAACCCTCAGGGTTGCTGCGCGGGCCGCTCAGAGAAAGGTTCCCTGGACCCGAAGTTTCTGGGAGCCCCTCTGCCTCTAGGGCGGCGTCCTCCCTGTCCTCCTCTGCCACGGAAGGACTGGTTGTCCGGAGCAGGCTGGGACTGCTGCGACTTCGGAACCACATCTTCTTCTGACCCTTTTGGTTCCTAGAATAGGGCCTCTGGGGTGCAGAGAAGCGGATTCCGACGGCAGACAGCGTCTTCCGTCCTTCTCGCTCTGGGTCAACGCCTCTGAACGGTCTTGCCAAACAGAGCAGAACCATCAAAGGCGTCGCAAACGCCTTGAAGGGCTCAGAAAATCGCAGTGACGGAGCCAGGCCTGACGCCTAGTGACCAGTCCTGTCCCGCAGCTCTAGCGGCGCCTCCGTAGCATGGGAGAGTAGCCGCATAGAAGTATTTGTGACTGACCTAAGAGTGGCCATTTTGGTGGAGTGCAGAACTCTGTCCTCCTCCGAAATGGACTCAGGGGATGCAGCGCACTCTTAATAAGGTCTCGCTGCATCCGAATAACATGTGCCAAATAGTTCAGCGCCTTACCGAGAAGGTCGCCGAACTGAACATCCGCTTCCCAAGCGGTCCATCATCCGAGACTCCTTGCTCGGTGGGTGGACTGAGGACTCTCCTGACCCAGTTCCCTCTTTGTGGCCGCCGCCATCAACATGGCATCTACAGGAGGCCCCTTACTCCAATGGGTCCTGTCGGAGGGCGGACTAAGGATCCTATCAGGTCTTTTGGGAATTGGCTCCACGGTGTCCGGTTCCTTCCACGCCCTGGTGGTAATAAGGTCCACCAGGGGTCGGCAGGGGACACCCAAGAGGTAGACGGGCCCGCTTCAATGCCTCCAAGAACACGGACTCGTCCGAGGAAGACTTGGGGCAGACCACCCCCTAATACGGAGCATTTCCATGATGTCTCCGGGAGACATCCTCGGGGTGACCGTGGGGAGCCTTCCCTTCCTCCAAGTCCGTGTCTTCAGTGAGAGACTCGGGGAGTCAATGTGCCTCCTTTTGCACGTATGCTTGCGAGGGCCTCCTCTGGGGGCTGTCAGAGGAGTCCTCAGCAGCAATTTGCTCCATGGGAGCAACTTGGGGCACAGAAACGGGCTGTCCCAGGGGCCGGATGGTGGAAGCCTGGCCCAGTGCAGAGGGAGCGGGACGGAGCCGAAGCAAGTGCCGGGGTCCGGAGACCCTCAACAGAGCCCTCTCCACTACATCAAAAGCCGAAGGGAGCCGACCTCGACCAAAGGATCCGACAATCGGCTCCCCTCGGATCCGAAGAGTGGATCGGAGCCGGCGCCAAGCACTCGGATCCGGCGACAGTGCGCTCCGACACAGACGGCGCCGAAGGAGCACTGATCCCCGGATCCGGCTCGGATCCAGGCTCCGAGATCGGGTCCGACGCACTCGAGGGCAGGGTCGGATCCGGTACCAAGTACTATCGGCCCGACCTCCCCGGCCCGGCTGCTCGGCTCCAGTTGCTCCGAACCCGGATAGCGGGTCGGAGAAGGAGCAATAGGCTTAAAAGGGTGTTGAGCTCCCCGAGGGGAGGCAAGAGCACTCCCATCTGCATCTGGGCCTGGATGAACCTTCTCATCATCCGTCCAGATCAGCATCCGAAGGCTATGGGTAGATCTCGACGAGGCTACCGAGGTAGGCCTGGAATGCCTCCTCGATAGCCTCGACGGAGATCGGGTCTCCTCCTCCTCAGGACCCGTGAGAAGCACACAGGGGACCGGAGCCGAGAAGGAGGAGACCGAACCGACAACGGAGCCGGGAGAAGCCGCTTGGCTGGCGGGCCGAAACAGAGGTCTCGGCCCGCCGCCAGGTGCTTCTCCCTCCGTCCTTTTAGATGCATCCCTCTCCTCTCCAGAAGCGGGGTTTGAGTCCCAGGAGCAGGAGGGGTGCCACAGGGGAACAACTGCAGCCGCAGGAGTCCCGAAGGAGCGGAGGTCGGAGCCGAGTCCGGTAAAAGACCCGCCAAGACCAGCTTGGACCTCCGCTCCTCAGTGCCCTGGGGTTGAACCCTGCACAAATGGAACAACCAGATGTGAGGTGTTCAACCCCAAGACACTTAACACACCGAGTGTGGCCATCAGCCGGTGAGAGCTTATGGCCACACTCGGAGCATTTTGAAAATATAGACTTAGGCTGTTCAGCCATAATCTATAAAACCCAAAGTTACAGAAAAGTAACTTAAACAACAAAAGAAAGCACACAGGCCTACACACACACTCTACGTACAGCGAGGGGAGGGAATAAAAATTATTACTGTAACTTAAAATAAACTTAAAACAGTCTATATTAACGGGAAACCTACTACTTTCACACAAAAATTGTTAAAGAAACAAAAAATTCTCTGTTTTTAAACAAGAAAATAGTCTACTTAGCTGAGAGCTATGTATCCACATCCAGTTACCAGCGCGGCAAACAAGATCTGAGGTCATGAGGGTAGAGCAGGGCATTATGGGTGAGGGGAGGAGCTGAGAGCTTGGATCCATAGCTGGAAAACCATGCCGGTTCGGATCCGATATCGGATCCATAACCCACAGGTTGCAGACAAATGAATATCCTACTTCAGATGTTTGGTTTATGAGTGTTATGCCTTAAGGGCTTGGTTCGCAAGACACTAGTGTTGCTGTGCATCTTGTGTGCTGGGGCAACTGTGTTAGTTGCAGCAGTCTTGTGTTTTGGAGGTCTCTTATGTATCGCTAAGTTTTTTAAAAGAACCTCCACGCATGTTGATTTACGAGTGCTGTGTGTGTGAGTAGAGGTACTATGTGCATGAACAGTGGTGGGTGAGTTGACAACCTCTTCAGTGTTACTGTTTTGAGTCCTAGAGAGCAGTGATTTAAGATTTTTGGTGTAGCTACATCTCTTGCACTCTGTACTAGAGTGATTTGTTAGTAGAGGGTTGTCAGTGTACATGAGGCAGCTGCTAAACTGCCTCAGGAGACCCAAGTTAACAAGGCTGGCAGGAGAAACAGAGGTAGTCTAACTATCCATAATGCTAGGTTTGAAGAACGATTATCAAAAAGGGGGTGCTTTCAGGACTGATCTAGGAGGTGCTCTGTAGATAGGTATCTCTGACAGGGTTTTTCGCTGGTGGTTTAATAGGTCACAGCTCACTAGCAATACTTCTTAGACCGGAAATGTACTACGGATGAGAACTACACTAATGTACTACAGCTGTATCTAAGGGAAAAACTGTTGAAATTATCTGTCCAGCTGTGCCATACAATTGACAGGCAGTGCGTGGGGCTGTGCAACAAGCAGAAAGCCTCTCAAATGCAGGGCTTAAATACCAGAAGCTAAAAACTTAAAAAAAAAAAAAAAAAAAAAAAAAAAAAAAATTCAAAAGAACCAATGAGGGTTGCTTACTTCAAGCCCTAAACCAACCACCCTTCACCAGATAGGTTCCAATCAGCACTTCCTGGATCACCTTCTTATTTTGATGTGATAGTACGCATCATGAAGATCTGTGGAGCACATCCAATCATCCTTGTGTAGAAAAGGTAGAATGGACTTAACCATGACCATCCAGAACTTTGTATACTGAACTGACTTGATTCAGATTGCTGAGATCCAAAATTGGTCTCCAGTTCCCTGTTTTCTTTGGCACTAAAAAGAATCTTGGGCAAGTTGCAGACTCTTTGTAGTTGGGGGGACCTCTTGGATGATTTTTTTCTAGCAGCTTATTTCTAGTGCTACTGCTTCCCCCTGACTTGGTGGAACATCGGGGATTTTCTTTGAAACCAAAGGAGTTGAATGGGAAAATGGTATGATATAACCTCGGGATATTATCCTCCGCACCCACAAACCTTTTGTAATTTCTAACCAGGCTCACTGGTGCAGGGAATAACAACCCCCGACCATCTGCAAAGACGGACAGTCAGGCCTCTTTCAAGAGTGCTGATAGGACCTGTCAGAGAAAGTATCTCTAGATCCTTGGTTTTGCAGACCTCCTCTGCCATGGGGATGGTTTATTTCATTACAGTTCCCCACTCAGCCCCTGGGGAAACTGTCTCCACATGGATCTTGGAAGGGACCATGGAATTTCTTGAACTACATTTTTTGACTGCCTTGTCGATTCCTAGAAAAGGTTTGTTGAGAGGTCAAAAAATGCACGCCCGCACAGACAGGGTTTTACCTTCCTGCTCACACCTAGAGAGCGGTGTCTTTCACTTTAGGGTCAAATAAGGAACTTCCAAAGGGAGCATTGACGAAGGAAGTTTTGAAGGGTTCTGCAAAGTCACACAACTGCATCCAGGCATGCCTTTTGATGGAAATGTTTGAACATGCCGCCCGTGAAGTATCTTCTGTGGTGTGGGAGATAAGCCTCATGGACAAATTGGAAATGGACTGAAGGGTAGACAGCTGCGAGACAACAGTGCTCTCTGCCTCAGAGGATATGGTCCCAGCAAGGAATTTGGTAAGTTCCTTAACCAAATCCCTCTGGAGTCTTGTGAAGTGTGCCAAATAGTTCAGTAACTGAAGAGCAAAGGTCACTGAAGCATAAACAAGCTGACCAAATCTGTCCAATGCCCTACACTTCCTGTTAGAGGGGTGGACAGAGGAACTTTGTTCCTCTAGTTCCTTCTTTGTGGCCACCACTATGACCATGGCATCAAACGGTACTCCCTTGCACCCAAAGGTTCTGTCCTTAGGTGGTGCCAGGATCCTATCTGGTGTCTTTGGGATAGGTTCAATGGTATCAAGTTCCTTCCACTCCTGTCGAGACCAAATCAAGGAGCTCATCAGTTGGCGGAATCACCCAGGAGGTAGACAGGCCAGCTACAAAAGCCTCTAAGAATACAGACTCCTCTTGGGAAGAGTTGTCGTGAGACCAACCACCTCTTTGCTTTAGGAGTTCCAGAATGCTTCCAAATGAGATGCTGTCGGATGGTGATCTTGGGGACCCATCCCCCTCATCAAAGTCGGTACATTCTGTGACAGGATCTTGCGGAGAGTCCAGGTGTCTCCTCTGGCATTTTTTCTTCCTGAGAACTTCTTTGTTGGGATGCGCCGGGGAGGTGTTGGAGGAAATTAGTTTACCCTACTGGGTATCCTGGAGACTAATTTGGGTTGGCTGTCTCAGTGGCACAGTTGGTTGAGGCTCTAACTGTAGAGACGAATGGGCAAGGGTAGTCAGAGCCAAAGATGGTGGAGAAGTTTGAGCTGAAGTAACAGAGAAAGCATTCTCCATTACTTCAAATGCAGAATGCCTCAGAAAAAAGGAAATTGATGGTTCTGAGAAGACATGATTATGGGCCTTAAGCTCCCTCCACCCCGAAGGCAGAGAACTTGAAGAGGGAAGTCAGAGCCAAGCTATCTAGTGTCAAGGCTCTGAGGGGAAAAGATGCCTCATACACCTTGGATCTGGCACCGACGCTGTGGCTCCAAAGTGCTTGGCACTGGTCCTCTCAGATGCCACTGGAGCCGAAGATACCAGAATCTTCAGATCTGATACGAATGACTCCAGAATCTTCAGATCCAACTGCTCCGAAACCAAACCAGTGGTCAGATCAAACTACTAATAAGGATCTCCAGACCCACTGGGCTTGCAGGCGGAAGGACCCCCATTTGAATTTGCAACGACAAGAACGTCCTCCTCATCCTGTCTGTGTCGGCTTCAGTCAGACTTTTGAAAGAATTTGCTGAAGATGCTGTTGATGATGGTCTCGTATGGTGATGCCTCGAGACCACTCCATGAAGGGGGGAAGGTAGCTTAGAGGAAACTGGATCCATGGCCAACAGTGGCGATTGGATCCAAGGAGATTTTTCTGTTCTGCTCTTCTGATCTGAAGTCTCAGATAATTCTGAAGGAGGTTCAGAACCTGGAGCTGAGGAAGTAGTTGGATCCAGGGAACCCATCCTAGAGTCCTTTTTCTTTGATTTCTTAGGAGTTTGAGCCCCAGATGAAGATTTATTGGGGAGCAAACCTCTAAGGATTAATTTGTTTTTTTCTGTCTATAAGGAGCCTAGGGTTAAAAGCCTTACATATATCACAATGGGAGTCAAGATGCAATTGTCCTAAACAATATATGCATTTAGAATGCAAGCCTGACTTTGGTATTTTGGGGACACAGGCTGTACATTTCTTGAAACCCAAGAGTTTGTCAGACATTACTCTATAATGAATAACTATTTGAAAACAGAAAGATTTTTTTTTAAAAAGACGACCGAAAGAGGAAAAAAATATACCAACAATGATAAATTTAGGTGTACAAAATAGTACAGTAAAAAGAAATATCAGCAATGGTAATTAAAAATCCACAATTAAATAATTTACTCTAAAATGGGAGGAAGCCCTATAAAGATGCAAGAACTATCTAGGGTATAGAATGCAAAGTTGTAAAGCTATAACAGATTCTCACCTACAGTATAAAAGTTGCTAAACTTAAGAATAAAACAGTGACCACTTCTGTATGCTGAGGCAGCAAATGAGATCTGGGGTATGTTGGGCATTATGGGAGAGGGAGGAGCTCTAGAGTTGCAGTTATCTGCGAGCTGGTAGAAGCAGCCATGTCACATCTAAAGATTGGATCTGAACCCAAGAATTGAGGAATGAACGAAAACTGACATCAGATTGACTTTTTGGAACTGGGACACATGATCTAAGGCCTTATGAAGTTTAATTCTGTTGACTGCCAAAAAAGCAATGATTAGAAAATGTAAATCAAAGTCTAAACCAACTGTATTTGAAGTAATGATTATTATAACGGAGATAAAGGAACTGGAAGAGGGACATTTACAAAAGGGAAGGAGCAAATTATATAGAAATGAATGGAAACTGTTGAAACAACACATGTGGAATAATACTGAGAAGGAGGAGTGAGGTTTAGGGGAAGGCAGGAATTCATGCAATGTTGGACAGATGATAGTAATAAAAGGTATTCTATTGTATGATGTATATAAACGGAAAAAAGAATGTTAAGCTCACTCAGATGCCATACACTGCTGTATAAGAAAGGCTTTCTTGTAATTTGCATTGCTTCATTGCAGTTTTCTGTTTTGTACACTGTGGTGCATTTTCTTTGCACTGTGATTTAACTGCATTCTGCTTTCAACTGTATATTTACACCAAGAAACAGACCAGAGCTCTCTCTCTCTTGTGAGTCACACACATACATGAAATGTTTCCCCTCCCCTGTTGTTTTGTTACACTCAACTGTCTCTCTAGTTGCCCACCTATTATGTTAACTTCACCACATATTTCCTTTCCTCTCCTCTTTCACAGGCTATTGTCATTAAGCATAACATTATCATTTTGTGAAGACACTTTCCTTCATCTACTTAAAAGTTTCCCGCTGTATTCCACAAAGCCAGAATATTAAGTGCCCACTCCCCTCCAATCTATCTTGCTCTTTTAAAAGTAGTGGCTCTCTCCTTAGATTGCTAAAGCTTGAATTGCTCCCTTTCATATCTAACTTCTTAGTGCACATTGCAACTCTGGGCTATTAACCCATTTTTCCCATCTTACCTTTAAAATCTTCAACATCTAGTCCAAGACCACCAATTAGAGTCCATATTCTGACTCACAGTAGTCATCTTGGAATTAGTGCTTCTCTTTTGCTCCTGGTGAGAGAAGGAGCATAGATACATTATTCCCTGGAGACTGATGATCACCAGAAAGCCTTCACAGGTGCCAGCTTGGAATTTATGTTTATATTTTGCTCCAGGTGAGAGAAGGGGCAGAGGGCATGGACTCCCGAATGTACCTGAGTGGGTGGTGTCTGTCTGTGTGGGACCTTCCTGACTGGTCTGGTTTCTACTTAAGGCATATACTACGAAAAGCAACAGCAAGCCTACAGAACCCTGCATCTTCTGGGACAAGATTGTTGATCACCAAAGAGCCTGTGGCCTATTTCTCATCTTGGGATTGACTTTACCATTTTGCTTCTGGTGAGAGAAGAAGCAAAGGGGCACTGTATCCCAAGCAGTGTGAAGCTTTGGTGAGACCAACACTAGTAGTAGCTAGGCAACAGCCAACCAGGTGAATCCCCTTTTCATCATTTTTGCCAAAGGTAGTTCTTTCTTTTCAGTAAGTACTGCTCGATTAGCTGCTGTCTAAACTCATTTCAGAATCTCTCTCTAAATCATCAGGATGTAATTAGTTTCCCATCAAGTCTTTGGTGGTGCCTTGTGTAGATGCAGATACATTGAATTGACATTTTTCCTGTAAAAGCACCCTTGAAATTTCGCCAACACCTAGTTGCCCACATGGCAAATAGTTTGTAGTGACAAGCACTGCTATCAGCACTGCACCTCCCTCATTACTTTACATTCTCACCGCAACAGTCTTATCAATAAAAAAGGGCTTGTTGCCATAGATATGAACTTTCCCACTATCTCTGTTACCACCTTGGTAGATATGGCCATCCTGAGGCAGTGTAGAAATTACCTCATGTTTATTGACAACCAGCCAGTTTTCAAACAAACTAATAAGGTATGCGAGACATGTATTTACACAATGTCACTGGGGACAAAGCTCTCATATAAAAGCACTCTTATGTCAATCAAGTTGTTAACAGTACATGTGTTGCACCCATCACACACAGACTGCCACATTATGCATGCACTCAAGTCACTGGACCACAACTACTATAATGACTCAGTCACAGTCCATGCGGGTGTAAATAATGAGATGTACCTACCTGCATGTCCCAGGCTGGTATGAGCCTAGCAATGAAAAGCATTTTACCTTCTCCAAGGATGATGCCACAATACAAACAGAAGATGATTGACTTTAATAACTGGATACTACCTGTTATACTTTTAATTGTATGTATAAATCTCTATGTTTATGTAAATATCTTATGCAAACTTTACAGTAACCTCTAATAACAAAACTGTAATCACCCCAATTACCCACACCAAACTCTTAGGCATTGAAATAGATAACCTAAGATTTGACCTGCACACTGCCCAAACTATCAAGAAAGTCCACAAAAAGCTCGGCCTACTCTACCGTAACAAACAATTTCTCACAAACCAATCCAGAAGCACTATAGCCAGGGACACATCTGCTATCTACCCTCCTCTATGCATCCCGAGTCCTAACCAACCTTCATAAATCCGACCTAAACAAACTAGAATCCTGCTACAATAAGATAGCTAGATTTGCTACAGCATCTTCACATAGGACACATCATTGCACCTCCCTCAAAAAGCTAAACTGGTTAGAACTCCCTCTATTACTCCAACTCAATCAACTCACACTAGCACATAAGCTTTACTACTACCCACACAAAATCCCTGCCCTTCAACATCTCATACAACCTCACACCACAACAAGAGCCTTGAAATCAAGCACCCTTAATCTTTTAGAAGTCACCAAATATAAAAATGAAGCTGGGAAATTTCTCTTTAGTTACCACATCTCCAAACTCTGGAACTCACTACCAGCCACACTTACATCCAACACCTCCAATACACAATTCAAAAAACTCCTAAAAACCCACCTTACAAACAACTGGCTATGCTCCTGTAACACCCCTGGGTAAATACAAATATGCAAGAAACAACTATAGCCATAAACCTAATTTTCCTACCAAGTTAGTAACTCCAATATGACCTTATGAAAGCAAAGCTGCAAATATTGTATCCATAAATTCTAAACATTTGTATGTACAAAATTCAAGTCTGCTACATACCAAAATTGCACTAGAAATGCGTTATTCTCTGTATTGTACATAGTTACTAGTTTGTAGTAGTACCATAAATAGTTACTAGTCTGTAGTAGTATGAGTATTGTATGTATATGGAGCTTTTCTCCCGGGGCCTCCACTGAAAATGGACATGTGTCCAGCTGGACTTTCCCAGTCAACAAATATAAAATAAATAATTGTTCTCTGTAGCAACTCTGGGTAAAAAAAAAGGGTTGGTACATAAAGTGACTCTGTCTTTATGGAAAATCAAATGAGCTTTGTAAGAACGGGCTTATAATTCAGAAACCCTTCTAAGCAGGAGTGATGGCCACCAAGAAAGCAGTTTTCCAAAAAAAAAAAAAATTCAAATCAACTTTGGCCGAAGGTTCAAAAGGTAGTTGGGCTAGTGCCTGAAGATCATAGTCAAATCCCAAAGAGGGATTGGATCCTTAACAGGAGGACAAAGCAAAAAAGTACTTCTAAGAAAGCCTTTGCACGACTTTGAAGAAGCCAACGATGAAAAAGTTTCTCCAATGTGATAATTTGAAATGGTCACCAGTTGTGCTTTTACAGTGGAGTAAGTTGCCCCAGTTTGAAAGATATCAGCAAGGAGGTCTAAAACTGCGGGAATGGGAGCTGTAAAGCAATCCAACTGTTTCTGTTGATCCCACATGGAGAATCTTTTCCATTTGTTCTTATAAACTTTCCTAGTGGATGGTTTGTGGGATGAAATCAAAATCTTTTGGACAGTGGATGAAAGCCTGGAATGTCCATCCATCTTCAGAATTGGAGAAACCATGTGGTTAGTTTTAGGCCTGGAAGATCTGGGTGAGTCTGCCCTGATGGGTGGGACAGTAGATGTGGAACCGGTTCCAATGTCAACGAAGGGCAGATGAGATGAGTCCACAGGAAGGTGAACAAGACTTGGTAAAAGGAGCAATGAAGATCATCTTGCTCTTCAACCTGTGTGCTTTCTGAAGAAATCTAAGAATTAGAGATACAGGTGGGAATGCATAAAGTAGACTTGGGGGGTGGGGGCAAGCATGAACTAGAGCATCTCTTGGGGACTGTCCCTGAGGAAGGATCAAGGCAAAGAATCTGCTGCATTTGTTGTTGTGAGGGGACACAGAGATTGCAAGCACGGTTGACCCTACCTGTGAAAGAACATGTTTGCCACTGCTTTATTTTACAGACCATTCATGAGGAATCAGCAAGACTCTGCTCAGCCTGTCCGCTAGAATGTTGCACTCCTCCGGAATGCATATTGCAATTAGAAAGCGGTTGGCAGAGATCACCCATTGCCACACACTCATTCCTTCTCAACACAGTGGGTAAGACCTGGTTCCTCCTTGCTTGTTGATGTACTAAACAACTGACATATTGTCTGTCTGTATCGCAATAGTCCCTAGAGGAAGAAAGCTATGCAGGGCTTGCAACACTAGAAAGACCGCTCTCATTTCTAGGATGTTGATATGAAGATTGGTCTCCTGTGATGTCCACGTGCCCTGGACTGTCTGTCCAGGAAATACCCCTTCCCCATCCGGGAGGAGTCCATGGCCAACATGTCATTTGTGGGTGGGTGGGGATAAAGGGACGACCCTTGTTTGATATCTGAAGAATGAAGCTACCACAGAAGCAAGTCTTTGCACACTCTTAAAAGCTATGACTGGACAGCTTAGGGGATTGTTGGTGCAAGGACCACTGGACTGCTAATATCCACTGCAGCATTCTCACTTGTAGTCTTGATGTAGGTAACAGGGCAACTGTGGCAGCCATAGAATCCAATGCTCTTAGAAGTAATTTTGTTGGCCGATTCAGTACTGACAGAATCCATCTGACATGTAGTCTAAGAATGGAAATTCTGTCTGGAGGGAGAAAGGCCATGGTTTTGGATGTGTCCAGATTCGCTTCAGGGTCCAATTGCGATTTCTGCATGTTGATAGTTATGGCTAAGGCTGGGGCTAGGTGTAACAAATACACCCTGGCTTTAGTGAGTAGATGCCTGGTTGAAGCTGTGAGGAGCCAATCATCCAGGTAAGGAAACACGAGGAACCCCTGCAGTCTCAAGTGAGCTGTTATTATGCCCGGCATTTGCTGAACTCCCTGGGGGCTGTGATGAGACCAAAAGGGAGGACTCTGAATTGGAAGTGATTGGCTCCCAGCCTGAAGTGGAGATACCTTCTGGAGCATCTGTTCATTCTGATATGATAGTACGCATCCTTCAGGTCTATCAAGCACATCCAGTCATCCACCTGCAATAGAGGAAGAATGGACAGGACCATGAACATCCTGAATTTTGAGTTTGTTTACTGAATTATTCAGGGATGTCAGGTCCAAATTTGCCTTCAGATCCCCTGCCTTTTCTGGTACTAAAAAGAATATTGAGTAAATCCTTGATCCGATCTGCTCTAGGTGGACGATCTGGATGACTCTTGTCCAATAGCTTTGCGATCTCCAAAGCTGCTGACAACCCCTGATTGGGTGGAACATTGGGGAGAGATCTATTTGGTTTGGGATGTTTTAAAAAGGGAATGGAACAGCGTCTGGATATAATCCTTTGCATCCACAGATTGTTTTGTGATGGGTATTCAAACTTTTGGGTGTAAGGGTAATCATCCCTCAACTGCTCCAAAGAGGGACAGTTGGGCAACCCCTCAGGAGTGCTGAAAGGGTCCATAAGAGAATGAATCTCAAGACCCTTGATTTTGCAGACCCCCTCTGCCGCATGGGCGGCATCCACCATCATTATAGTTTCCCCCTCTGCCAATGGGGGAAAAATCTCCCTGGAATTCCTGAAAAGGACCTTCAGAATTCCTGAACCACAATTATTTACCACCACGCTGATTAATGGAGAAGGATCTTTATGGGGTAGAAAAATGGATTCCAAAGGCAAACAAGGTCTTTCCATCTTTCTAGCTATGGGAGAGTGTGTCTCTGACAATAGGCCCCAGCAATGATCTGTCAAAGGGTGCATTGAAGAATGACACTTTGAAAGGTTCAGCGAAGTCGCACAGCCGCATCCAGGCATGACACCTAATGTCAATGCCTGAAATGGCGGTCCTAGAGGTGCCCCCTGCAGCATGGGAAATTAACCTCATGCATATGTTGGAAATTGACTGTAGAGTGGCCATTCTAGAGGAAAAGACCTTCATTTCCTCACCAGACATGGACTCTGGGGCAGAGCTAGAGAGTTCTTTGATTAAATCCCTCTGTAGCACAGTAAAATGCGAAAGACAGTTTATCGCTTGTAGGGTGAAAGCGTAAACTCTCTTGCCAAATCTGTCCCTGGTCCTAGGCTCCCTGTTAGGGGATGGACAGTGGAGCTTTCCCGAGCAAGCTTCTTTTTAGTGGCCAGCGCAACAACCATGCCATCTACCTGGATTCCTTTGGTCCAATGTGGTCAGTCTGTTGGGGCGCTAAGAATCCTATCTGCAAGTTCGGGGATAGATTCTAGAGTGTCTGGCTCCTTCCATGCCCTGGTTGATACTAATTCGTTGAGTGAATCAGCTGGGGGGGGGGGCACCCAAGAAGTAGATGGTCCAGCACCAAAAGCCTCCAAGAACAGTTTCTTCTGGGGTAAGGTTTTGGTTAGACCAACTACCTTTCTGCCGCAGGCTTTCTAAGATGTCTCCAAAAGGAAACATTTTCAGGTGGAGATCTCGGGGACCTTTTCCCTTCCTCAAAGTCTTCAGTGACAGATTCTTGGGGAGAATCCAGGTGCTGTAGTGACTGGGTGGTATATTTGGCTACATGTCAGTGTGGTTCATTTTATGTTGGTCAAACATCTAGACCATTGAGAATCAGAATATCAGAACACATTAGTAATATCAAAAACAAAGGGCTAATAATGCATTATACAAACATAATTTGGTTCACCAATCTGCCAAGTTTTCTTTTATGATTATTGATATTATCAAAGGTAACAGATCCAATAAGACAGGGTGGCACTCTATTTTAAATACTAAAGAGAAAAAATGGATTGTGAAACTGGGTGGATTATTCCCAACTGGTTTGAATGATCATTTTTGACACAACCAATGAGATTGTAGATGGGTTTATTTAAGGCTCAACAATTATTGTTTCTGTTTTTACACTGATGAAGGCTGTGATTTGATCCGGCCGAAACCAGTCTGTAATTTTTGTTGTTTCTTATGGTTTTTTAACCAATAAAGGTTTTCAGGTCACTGTATGCTGGCTCTTTCTTGTTTTGTTCAATTGGTTCCATTTGAGCCGTGCATTTCCAACCGTGCAGGAGATCCCTTTTGATGTTACGCTTCCTCTTTCTTCCTGCTGGGGGCGTGTGATCCTGTAAACTGACTGCAGTTATTCTGCGGTTTAAATCCATCTTTGTTTGTTAGTATCACATTGGTTTTTGTCGTGAATGACATTGGATAGATCGTGCACTCATGGGATTATTGTCATTTTTTACTTTTCTGGTCTATTAACTGAAGAAACTTTGATCTAACCTTTTTTGGCGTCATTCAACCACCAAAGCGTTTTTTCATCATGGCGGGCTATTGCTGAACAACGGAAATCACCAGCACTATTTGTTTGACATGCGGATTATTCCTGCTCTTAATTCTCAGTCTTTTGAAGAGCAAAAAAGCTGTTGAAATCTAGGCAGGTCTCTACACCTTTTCTGTTATATACAGGAACTGTTTGCTTTGGTTCACTATACGAGTTTGTGGACACAGGTACTGTTTATCCATTTCATTTTTTATCGCAAAGGGACAGTGAATACATCAGGATTTGGACATTCTTTTTTGCAATATCAGGGAAATATATATATTTTACCAATAAGACTCAGTTGGCTGCATTAATACTGTTTTTGGTGGACATCTATTTACATTTATACATAGTTCTCTTTATATTACCTTGGTTTTCCAAGGATATAATTGTGTTTTCTGGTCGTTTTGGTAAAACAATATCACGCTGTTTTTTAAAGATTTCATTGTGGTTTTTGGTCGCTTTGGTCAAAACAGCTTTACGCTATTCTCATCACAAGACAGGTTTTGTCTTTTGGAATCGAGCGACATACTTGCTGAGACTGTATACTTCATTATATTGGATTAGGACTTTAAATCAAGGACATTTGCCACATATTTCATCTAATGATTGTCGATACTGTATTTTTCCATTTATGTTTGTGTTCCGAAACTATAAGTGATTATACTAGTTTTGGGACAATTTCAACATCGGAGCATTGTGGAACTATTTATATGAGCATTTAACTGACTTGTTTGTGGTTGATTTGTTTCACAAGCTTTGGACTTTCTAAAATGTTGTTATTTGGTTGATAATTCACATTTTTGTACAAAATATTTTTGTACAATCTGGTGTCATTTATCTCAATTGACCTTGCTAGGATTGTATACTATTTCCGGCTTTTGGAATAGGTGATTCAACTTTTTACAACTTAGTATCTTAAGGCTAACATATGTAAGCACAATTTTTATATTGGGCTGTGTTTGGATCAATCTTAAAGACAACATCTATTATTTTACAGTCAGCCCATTTATTAAGGTCATTTTATTTATGTTTTGGACCCATTATGTTTACTGTTGGCCTTAATTTCAAATGTTTGCATTTTGAATTGTTCATTTAGTTCTCAGTCGGGTTCACCTGTTAGTATACTTTTTTTAGTCTACATAGGGTGAGACTAGTTTTATTTTTTCTTATAGTCCTTTTGTTACCCAATATACATCATATTTGGATTTTTATACAATTTTCTACTTTTGAAATTCTTATGGTTAATATACATTGCCATTTTTTATAAGGGCATTCACAGGCTAGCCAGCTTGATTTTTTTATATATCATCATACATTTCTATGGAAGGTATTTTTTTCCACAAGTTTTTTGTGGTATACTTGCTGTTGTATTGACCAATCATCAGTCATTTTCCTTTTTCAGCATCATTCTTTGCCATATTGGCCTTGGCCATATTAATATTTAAATTCATATTTGCCAATGCAACAACTATTCCAAGTACTGATTTTTGAGGCACAGCCAGTATTCAAGCAACATCTTTCATAGGTCTTTGTCCTTGTTTGGGCTGTTATTGTCCCTTTAATATTCTTACCATTGCTGACGTAGTTTTATACTATTATTGCCAGCAGCTTTTATAAAACATGGACCTTTCAAGTCTGGTAACAAAATTATCTGCAGATAGGGAGGACCTTAGAGCATTTGGCCTAGGCTCTGTTTCAATGGAAAATTCTAGCACTTTGGATCAATCGGATTTAGAAACTATTTGTGCACTAGCATTTGAACAGTTACATAAACATCTCAGAATACTTAGATCCAATATTTGGCATTCCAAATTGTTCAAGGCTTATATGGCTAAAGGGATCACCCCCAGAGGCTTAAGAATATGTATTCAACCCCATGTTGGGGCTGCTGACCAGGAACTGACTGAACAGTGGTCTTCCATACAACAGCAGGCAACTATGTCCTTTGTGGATGCTCTATCTAAGTTTCATGATAGAGTTATAGATTCGGAAATAGATACTGTTACCAAGCTGGTGGGTGATGTGAAGTGCTTTGAAGGTGAAACTTTTTTCGCCAAACAACTTAATAAAGTAGCTACAGATCTTAATATTTTAGAGGAACAATTGCATACAAGGAAAATTAAAAAATTTCAGAGGGATCAGAGTGACTACCAGAGTGCTAATCCATTTGCTAACCACACAAAACAAGTTAGATTTACACCAAGCTTCACTAGGACTCCCAAGAGGAAAAGACCCCGTTCTATCCTTAAAAAACCAAGCCCAGCATCAGGTTCTTCAACTGAGGATATTTCATCTTGTACGGACAATGAACTACAGTCAGTTTCAGGATCACCGACCCCCAAAAGGACACCGGGCCAAATCCCTTTAGGCCCAGATATAAACGGGGGGGTAGGAAACATAGGAAGTATAAACAACATACAAGGTCTGTTGAAAATGGTCATGCAGAAATAAATGCTAATGTTAATAATAATGTCTTAAATCTGTCAGACTTTGTTTTAACACCTATTCAACTGTCAATTTTGAATAAAGGTCTTTCTTTTGTACCCGGTTTCATGATCTCTGAAGACATATTGGCTCAAGATGTTATATCGTTTTGCAGAAACCTCAATCTCAAATTGTTTTTTGGTGATACTGGTAACCACAATGAGGACAGATTTGTATATCACAAATCTTCATTTAATCCACCTATGCACCCATTGGTACATCAGTTCCAAAATAGTATTCTCAAAGATCTTCATTTTTCGAGATCTGATGTACGTTTAAAACCCAATAATATTTCTCTGGCTGAAAGGGAAGCTATTTTGGAACTACAGAACAACAAAAACATTGTTATCATTTCTGCTGACAAAGGTGGGGCTGTTGTTATTCTTAATTGGTGTGATTATGACAATGAAGCTAAGAGACAACTATCCGATCAGAGATATTATTCTATTATGACCATTAATACAACTTTCAGGTTTCAAAATCAAATTGAGGAATTCTTACTTTGGGCTAGGGATGAATCTATTATTACCAATGACATTGTACAACAACTCTTGGTACATGATTCAGCTATTCAATATATTTACTTCTTACCCAAGGTTCATAAGGATCCCATCAATCCCCCTGGTAGACCCATTGTTTCAGGAAGAGGGTATATCACGGAACCTCTGTCATTATTTCTCACCAAACATCTTAAGCCCCTACTCGGTTTGATACGGTTCTAGACTACATGACACCACCAATTTTTTACAGATTATTTCAGACAGTCAGTTGGAAGAAGATTGGTTGATGTGTACTCTTGATGTATGTGCCTTGTACACCAACATCCCTCATCAGGCTGGTTTGGAAGCTTTGGCCTATTGGTTAGACAAAGCGGGTTTATATCAACCAACTTTCAATTCTTTTTTGGTTGAATTAGCCAAATTTGTCCTTACAAGTAACGTCTTCTTTTATCAAAACAAATGTTATTGGCAAACGAAGGGTACCGCGATGGGGGCCTCATTTGCCCCTATTTATGCGGACTTATTTATGGCTTATGTAGAACAACAGATTATATATGATTGCCATAACAATTCTCTTTTGGAATACATTGACATCTGGAGACGTTACTTGGACGATTGTTGGATGGTATGGAAAGGTGATATACTTGGTTTACATGAATTCATATCTTATCTTAACAACAACATTTGGGGTCTACAGTTTACTGTTCATTATGATAAGAATACCATCACTTTTTTAGATGTTTCCATTATCAGACTACCTGACCATACTTTAAGCACAGAAGTACATAGAAAGCATCCTGAGTACAACACCATTCTCCATGCTTCTAGTTTCCATCCACATGTTGCACGTAACATTCCCAAATCACAATTTATTCGGATGAAACGCATTTGTTCTCAAGATTCTTCATTCCAATCACAGCGAAAGGATCTTACTGACAGGTTTAGATTGAGGGGCTATGGCATGGGTTACGTTTCCAGTGCCAGTAATCTGGTCAATTCCTTAGATAGGCAGAATTTATTGAGATATAAGGTACATACCAAAACAAATTCTGCACCATTCAGGTTTATTACTACTTATGCTAGGAATTCTGACCAGTTAATACAGAGTGTGAACAGGCATTGGAACATATTACAATGTGACCATGAAGTAGAAAGTATTATACCTGACAAATGTTTATTTTCATTTCGTAAAGGGAAAAACCTCGGTTCTTGTTTCAACCATTACAAACATGGCTCTATGGATCGGCAACCACAAGTTTTGCAGACCACACTGACAGGTGAACCATTGATAGGTTGTTTTCCATGTGGCCACTGTACCAACTGTGACAGGGTAAACAAATCCAAGCAATTTTCTAGCAGAAATTGCTCATTGGTCTATGATCTTAACTTTTTTGCAAACTGTAGTAGTGACTGGGTGGTATATTTGGCTACATGTCAGTGTGGTTCATTTTATGTTGGTCAAACATCTAGACCATTGAGAATCAGAATATCAGAACACATTAGTAATATCAAAAACAAAAGGGCTAATAATGCATTATACAAACATCATTTGGTTCACCAATCTGCCAAGTTTTCTTTTATGATTATTGATATTATCAAAGGTAACAGATCCAATAAGACAGGGTGGCACTCTATTTTAAATACTAAAGAGAAAAAATGGATTGTGAAACTGGGTGGATTATTCCCAACTGGTTTGAATGATCATTTTTGACACAACCAATGAGATTGTAGATGGGTTTATTTAAGGCTCAACAATTATTGTTTCTGTTTTTACACTGATGAAGGCTGTGATTTGATCCGGCCGAAACCGGTCTGTAATTTTTGTTGTTTCTTATGGTTTTTTAACCAATAAAGGTTTTCAGGTCACTGTATGCTGGCTCTTTCTTGTTTTGAGAATCCAGGTGCCTCATCTTGCATCTTCTCTTCTGGGGTACATCCTTGGGAGATGCTCCGGGAAAGTATCAGAAGAGACCACGGCTTGGAGACTTTGCTGCGCCAGCTGTCTCAGAGGTGGCAGACCTGGGATCTCAGACACATTATCCGAGGAGGTCAGGGGTGGATCCAAAGGCATCGAAGCCAAGCAACTCCTTGGTAAGGAGAAAACCCTCTTCACCACCTTATAGGCAGACAGGCCCACCTTGAAGGCAGACTGGCCCACAGACAATGAAGATGTTTTCCCTGGAGCCGAAACTCTTGAGGCAGAATGCACTCGAGACTCGTGAGTCATCCACTCCATAGGGGGAGTCGTCACTGAGCTGTAGAATGCTGAAGCTCTAAAAACTTTGGAGTTTAAGTCAAACTCCCAAACTGACGTCGAGGCCAAGAACCACTCTGCTTTGACACGGCTGGAGCAGATTAAGTCAGGGAAGCTGTCTGAGTTGGAGACAATCACTACAGGCTCTAACACCTCAACTCTTGGGGCCTTCGGACCTGAGGACTCCAAAGCAGGGGATCGGAGAGGAGAAGGAGCAACAGGCCTAAATGGAAAAAGTTGACTCACAGACCTGATGGGGGATGAAGCTGGTAAAACTCCCATCTGTATCTGTCTCCGAAGTAATTGCCTCATAACCCTATCAACCTCAGATCTGGAAACGCTATGGGAAGACCTGATGGAAAACGTGGAAGGAAGTCTTGAGGATGTTTTGGGGGATCTGTGCTGAAAGGGAGATCCCAAAGCAGTCGGAATCAGTCACGAGGAAGAAGCAGGAGATGAGTTGGCAGAATTAGATCCAAGGATGTCAGATCCAATACTCTGGGAACCTTTTTGGGTGGCTCGCTGGATACCAAAACAAACCTGTCCGGGAAACGTTTCCTGTGTTACTTGCTTTTGGCAGGGGTTTGATGCTTCTTGTACAGCGGCAAATTTATTTATTTATTTATATTTGTTGACCGGGGGAAAAAAGCTCCACAGTTAAAATAAACAGACAGTAGTTACATTGGATTACATAGCGATTAACAATTTACATAGCAATTACTTACAACATATTTACAGATGAAGAACATAGTACATCAGTAAACAACTAGAATCTTTACCTGTGAAGTACATAACAGACATTAACAAATTTTACAATAAGAAGTTCCTGCTGTATAATAAGTACTAGGCTTATGAGCATCTGAGCTTGCTATAATCAAGGTAGTTAGTGGAGTGGAAAGAAAGGTAGTGGTTCGATGGAGTGGGTGATATTAGAGCGGGAGTTGCAAGGGCATAGCCAGCATGTTTTTAGGTGCGCTTTTAGTAAAGTTTTGAAGTGGGTGCATGATGGTATGGAGGTAACTGTGGGTGGGAGGGAGTTCCATAATTTGGCTATGGCGCAAGAGAATAGTGCTTCACCAGCAGAGTTATTGGCTTTAGTGATCTACAAGTGATTTTTGTTGCCGGATCTTAGTGGTCTGGTGGTGCGATAGGGCTGGAGTAGATTCTGGAGGGATGGGACATTTATTGGACGGTTTACTAGTTTGTGGGCGAGTGAGAGTTGATACCATTGAAGGAGGTGAGGGAGTTCAAGCCAGCCCAGTTCAGCAAATGAGAGACTACGGTAGGATGCCCCTGTGGCAAATTTGGCGATTTTGTTGTAGCAGGTGTCTAGCTTGTTTAGATCGCATTGCCTTAGGTTGGTATATATTGGAGAGGCATAAAGTAGGGTGGAGATAAGGTGGGAATTTGCTATTGAAATCTTTGCTGCTTTGGTGAGAAGTTGCTTATTTCTGTATAACGCTCCTAGTTTTTTGTGGACTTTTTTTATGGTCATGGATATGTGAATGTCAAATTTTAGTTCGTCTATTTCCACTCCTAGCAATTTGGTGTGTTCAGTTGGGTATATAGTGGTGTTGTCTTTTGCTGTGATGCAAAAGTGAGAGTTGTTTTGAGTATGTTTGGTGGGTTGGAAGATGAGTAGTTTAGTTTTGTTTGGGTTTAGTATTAATTGGGCATCGGATAACCAAGTTTCAACAGAGGAAAAGGCTTCCTGTGTGACTTTTTGCAGTTTGGGTAGGGACTGGGCTGAGCAGATGATGGTTGAGTCATCTGCGTATTGATGAATGAAATCTGAGGTAATCTTTGAAAATGTGACCAGGACCATTGACAAAGGCAAATCTGTGCACACAGCATACCTCGACTTGGAAAAGGCTTTCCATTCAATCCCACATTCAGGCATTACCGATAAACTTAGCAAACTGAATGTAAACCCCTTCACTGTAAGATGGGTTGCCAAATGGCTCACAAACCAGCCACACAATATCAAAGTGGGTAACTCCACATCAATCAGCACACCTGTTACCACTGGAGTGCCACAGGGGTCAGTGCTGGGCCCCCTACTGTTTGGTATATACTTCTCAGAAGTTCACATCAAGACTAAGGCGTTGTGGCTGACCAAGTTTGCAGATGACTGCAAGCTAGGTACAATAACTGAATCTCCAAATGATGTCAGTATACTCCAGGAGGGTCTCATGCAGACCAACTGGTGCATAAGTCATGGTCTCAAACTGAATGCAAAGAAATGCATCATCATTCTCTTTGGCACAAACAATGCTCCTTCACACTATCAAATCAACAACAATACACTAAGTACCCACAAAGTGGTAAGGGACTTGGGATTACAAGTTGACTGCAACCTTATCTTCAACCACCATGTGTCTACTGTAGTAAGGCAGGATTCCTACGTAGCACACTTTATTCGTAAAAGCATCGCCTCAAGAGCAAAACAGGTTATAACCTCTCTGTACTCAACACTAATCCAGCCCATAATAGGGTATAATGCCCTATTTGGCATGTACGTACAAAGGTTTCTAACAAAGAAGATCAAGGGGCTCCAGCACGTGCCTTGCACAGACTGACTGAAGTCCCTGTCGCTATACTCCATATCATATAGACTTCTTAGGGGAGACTTATGACTGGCCTACAGAGCAATCCAAAACCAAACCCTAATGAACTTCCTGCATATCAGTAAATAAAATGGGACTAGGGTGTCCGTTCCAGGGACCTAAATATGGCCTTTGACAATTAGGACATGGTGGAGGGACAGATTTATCTCCCAGTGACTGCCATTGTCTTTGGAGCAGGCTACCAATTCATGTGAAACACAACACCTCTATGACACTGTTCAAGAGGAACCTGGACGAGTGGATAGGGTACTGTAAATTCTTACCAGGGATAGTGCCCACAACCCTCCTGGACATGGAAAGTCATCACTAAATGCAATCTTGGGTATTGACTACCATTTTTATGGTATTACATTGGGATGAAATGGCTAGGCTTAAAATGACCTCTGTGTCACTAGCCTAGTAATCTCCTAATCTGGGGGAATGATGCATTATGGATAGGGGAGGAGCTCCAGCTTCAGAGCCTAAACTTTCTAAAATGGCAGAGTCGGATTCGAGACCCACAGGTTGAGGAAGGAATGAAAAGGACAACATCAGATCATGTATTTAAGCTTACTGGAAACACTCACCATCCAACCCAATACCTAATCATGGGCAACTTTAACTACCCCACTATTAACTTGGAATCACACAGGATACCAAATGTGTATGCACAGAGTCTTGGAATTTGGAAACACAAAATCCCTGGACCACACGGTCAATACGCCAACCAACGGCACAAGCATACTGGATCTTGTCCTCACTAATATGGGAGTGTGTTGCACACTCCCTAGTGCAATGTCTTCTCTGCCAAGGTCAGACCACAAAACAGTGTCCTTTGAAGTAAAAATAAAACCCAGAATCTCAGCTAACCCTGGAATGTTTAGGAACGACCCTAAGGCTAACTCCTTACTATTAAGTGCTAACCTGGTAAAATTTCAAGCTCCCATAAATCCTGAGAATACTGCTGCCTAGTTGGAACTGTTCACAGAAACCCTATACAAAAATATTAACAGCTACATGGAAGCAGCCATACTCACCAGGAAGAAGTACTAAACTAACTCAAAAAATAAGCCACCCTGCTACAATCACACCATCAATAGGCTACACAACCAAACAAAGAAAATCATGGCAAAAATTAGATGTACCACACACAGAAGGATAAAAGGACTCTCACTAAACTAATCAAACAACTCATAGGTCAATTAAAGTCTGCCAAAGCCAAATTTGAAGTAAATCCAGCCTCCTGGGCCAGGGACAACCAAAAGGCATTCTGTAGCTATGTCCACAACCTCAAAGGCAATGCACTATTGTGTGCAGAGCTCATTATTAATAAAGCCACCTATAATGAGCCAGAAGGTATATCAAACCTAATGACAGAGAAATTCAGTTCTAATTTTACCCCTTTCCCTCCCTCAATTCCCTCAGGAAATACCATCTGTGATGATATAAGGTAACTTCCAGCTATGCCAAGAGAAGTAAGGCAGTGGATGTGTAACATATGCCAGCATAGCTAGCTGGAGATTTGTAAAGAATTACATGTCATTTGCATATCAAACTGATTTGTACAGATGCTTGTGTTGAAAATGTTTTTGTAAAGCTGCTTGTCTTAAAAATGTATCAACAGTGCGCCATGCTGGAGAGAAAATAAACATACATGTATGTCAGACTGTACTATTGCAACTGATTAAATGTATATATTGTAACAGAGGATACTGGAAGAGAGGAGGTAAAGCTCAGCCCAGCTAACTTTTAGAAAAATATCTTGACATTAAATTACCTGGTTTAGGCCATAAAGATTGTATCTTACAGTTCTGATTGCAGCCAGAGATGAAATGTCTGCGAAAACAAGGACTAAAAATCCTGCTGCATTGTCCTTTGCAGTGAACTAACTGTTACCTTGAAATGTGGAACTGTTGAAATGGTTTTATGGCTTCCAGATGCTATAACACATCTTAGAAAAGCTCTGTGTATATGGTAACACACGTGTGAGATTCTGGTGCAGTTTCTAGTAAAAGGGGGTAGCATGGGAACCAAACGTCAGGTGCCCACATATTTATGTGATGTCATTCTGTAATCCAGCATTGAAATGATGTTTTAATACCAGATGAGACAGAAGTCTCAAGGTAGTCTGTTTTAAAACCTGACATAGATGGATCACTCACTCACTTCATCTTGCCTTGCTTTAGTAAGTACCATGGAATAGTAATTCTTTAGATCAATCAGAAAAGTATAGTGATATTAGTTAAGTACTGTTTTTCTGTATTTGTGAGAATCTGTTCATCTGTGTTATTTTACTGTTTACTGTGATTGAAACTCAAGTTTTATTGTAAATACATACTTAGTATTTTCATGTTATTTTATTATTTATTAGTAAATATATTTAAACCTATAATTATTGCTAGTCTTTCAGAAAATGATTAACCTTTCAGAGTACTTATATATCTCTTTGGTGACACTGTGGCTGCTCCTGGAAGCCTTACTGCATTGGTTAAACACTACTATTTGTGTTAGCATTACTTTCACTCAGTACAATTGGGCACCCTTGTAATAGCCTTAGAGTAGCTGGCTTTGGAGTGTTCTGGGGGCAGCATCTACCTTACATTCTGGGCAGAGGGGCACAGTTAGTAAATCTGTACCTGCCTTTCCCAGGTGTGTGTGTGTGTGTGTGTGTGTGTGTGTGTCTCAGCTACATGAAGCAGGGACACAGAGCATTGGTTTCACAGAGAGAGTGGTGGAGGACCTGGCTTGGGACTCAGCTGAGGACTCAACCCTATAGCTGTGCCAGTGGGAGTCTTACTGGGGGCCTGGAGAGAAAGAGAGGGAAACCCAGACCCCAGACGTAGTGTGCTCCATGTGCTCTTAAGGGAAATTGTGTTTGGTGCAGACAGCTGCATCTGGAAGTACCTATCTGTGTTCCAAGTGAACGACCCTTACCAGTGTCAGTGGTGAGGATTCAGGCTCCTTCATTACTGGCCTGGGGGGGGGGGGTCACACCATCAAATATCTCCCCTTACTATCACTAGGGAACAGTTCTTCAATGCTCTCTCTATAAGGCCAAGAACACTGCATCGATGGACCCAGACAATATCCCAGGATGCCTTCTAAATACCATGAAACATGGCCTATGAGGCCCTCTGGAACTGCTATTTAACTGTAGCCTCCAAAACAGTCTTCCTGCCTTATGAATGGAGAGCAGCAACAGCCAGCTCTCTGCATAAAGGTGGGCCATCTACAGACCCAGAAGTCTCACTAGAATTATATACAAAACCATGGAAATAGCTATCATGGAAATAATCAATTATGATATAGGAAAAGTACAGCTGTGTACACTTACCTTAAATGTAGATGTTAGAGTGTATTTATTGTTGCAGTCATCACATTTGGGTTATCCCTGCCAGGGTAGCCCTCGGCCGGCCCGGATACCACAGACTTAGTATTTCTGCATTGGTTGCTATCACTTGAGGACTGACGTCAGGTCGTCAGTGGTATAAAGGAAGGCATCCAATGGCATTACATCAGTTTTTCTTGCCCTAACCTGTCAGGAGCCCCCAAAGTAGGAGGCCAAGCTCTGGTGGAAGAACCTCACCAGTGGAAAATAAATACCAAAATGTCCCTTGTAAGGTAAAGGGAACAACAAGGAAAAAGGAAAGAAAGAGAAAGGGGGATGAAGGGAGGGAAACCAGGACTGAAACAGTGAATACACTCGAACATCTACATTTATGGTAAGTGTACACAATTGTACTATGTTCTTTGTGTTTCACTGTTGCAGTCATCACATTTGGGTAGATTCCCAAGGCTGAGGAAAAATGGTGGAGGCAGTCCAGGAAGCTACGGGCTGGCTAGCATGCCTTGCAAGACTGCAGAGGCAAACTCTGCCCTGGATTTAGAGAAGACAGGCAGGTGGTAATGCTTGGTAAAAGTATGAACAGATGTCCAGGTGGGGACTCCTCTGAGGAAAGCTGCAGAGGTGAAGGCTGCTATGGTGGAGTGTGTCCTGACCCCCTTGGGGGGAGGCTTGCCATGTTGTTTGCAGCAGAAATGGATGCAGTGTGCTATCCATTTGGAAATAGTTTGTTTGGAGATTGCTTTGCCTTCGGCCCCTGAAGCAAAGCTAACCAGCAATTGATCAGACCTCCTGAAGGGTTTAGTCCTGTCCATACAGTATCTGAGCTGTCAGTGCACATCTAGAGAGTGCAGAATCCTTTCCCCCTTGTTTTGGGGGTTAGGAAAGAAGGTGGGTAAATTAATGGATTAGCTGAGTGCCACACTGGACACCACCTTGGGCATGAAAGATGGGTTAGTTCTGAGGGATACCCTGTCTGCATGGAAGATGATAAAGGGCTCCACACCCATGACTGCTTGGAGCTCAGAGACTCTTCTGGCTGAAGTGATGACTAGGAGGAATGCTGTCTTCCAGGAGAGAAAATTTAGCTCTGCAGAAGAAGCTGGTTTGAAGGGGTGCAGGGTGAGTTTTTCCAAGGCAAAGTTAAGGTCCCAGGCTGGTGTAGGTGCCCTTCTGGGGGGCCTCAAGTTGCTAGCCCCTCTGAGGAACTGTTTAATCAGAGGGTGTGAAAAGAAAGGCTGCTCAGTGGGAAAGTGAGCAGAAATAGCAGAGGCATGAGTTTTTATAGAGGAGAATGAGAGACCATTGTGCAGCATATCAGCTAAGTAATCCAGGATGAGAGGGATAGAGGGATGTGACGTGTTGGCTCCCTTAGCCTGGATCCAGGTGCAGAACCTTTTCCATTTATCTGCATAAGACTTTCTGGAGCTAGGGCATCTGGCCTCTCGGATAACATCCAGAACCTGTTTACTGAGGATGGCAGATTGGTCAGAGGATAGGGTATAAGCCAAGCTGCCAAATTGAGTGTTTGCAATTGGGGGTGCATGAGTTTCCCTTCCCTCTGGGTTAGGAGGTTTGGAATTTGAGGAGGATTCCATGGAAGCAGTGGGGACAGACTGTGCAGCAAGGGGTACCAGTGCTGTCTGGGCCAGTCAGGAGCTATGAGAATGGTCCTTGGTTTTTCCTCCCTTATTTTGAGCAGTACCCTAGGAATGAGAGGCAGGTGAAGAAAGGCACAGACCAAGGTTTACCACGGGGAAATACAGGGCTCCCACTTTCCAAGCCATGCAATGATGGTTCCCTTGTGCAGAATTTGCTGAGTTGGTGGATGGTGTCAGAGGCAAAGAGGTCGACCTCCGGGGTTCCCCATTTCTGAGTTATTAGGAAGAATGTGCTTCTGTTGAGCTGCCATTCGTGGGGATCCAAGAGCTGTCTGCTTAAATGATCTGCCAGGGAGTTGAGACAGCTTGGCAGGAAATGAGCTAACAGGTGTATTTGCATGGAAGAGGCTGTGGACCAAAGGGTCATGACCAGCCTGCACAGTGGGTAGGAGTGAGTCCCGCCCTGCTTGTTGATGTACAACATTACAGTGGTGTTGTCTGTCTTAATCAGGAGAACCCCTGGAGAAAGAAGGGATTTGAAACTAGTTAAGGTCTGCTGCACAGCCATCATCTATTTTAGACTGATGTGCAGAGGGAGTTGATGGGGGTTCCATTGGCTCTGTATGCACCTGCCACCCAGGTGTGCACCCTAAGTGTAGTCTGATGAGTCTGTGGTGAGTGTCTGGGAGGGGGGGGTGGGGAGAAGGGCAGTCCCTTGTTGTGGGAGCATGCTGTTGCCCACCAAAGAAATTTCTTCCTCAGGCAAGGAATTATAAGCAGAAGAGTTTCCAGATCCTGAGAGTGTTGACACCAAAGGCTCTTTAGGTACCAGTGAAGTTTCCTCATATGCAGTCTGGCATATGGAATGAGGAGTATGCAAGAGGCCATGAACCCCAAGGCTTGCAGGATATTCCTTGCAGAAAGCTGGGGCCTGGTGGCCAGTTGACAGAAGTAAGTCGATAGGAAAATGTGTTTCTCTGGTGCAAGGTATGCCATCTGGGATGCTGTGTTCAGACATGCTCCTAGGAAGATTATCCTTTTGGTGGGTACCTGCTTGGATTTCTTTTCATTGATTGTGTACCCTAGGGAAGTTAGTAGGTCTTTTACAAAGGCCAGGTCTTTGAGCAGCTTTTCCTGGCTGTCTGCCTGAATAAGGCAGTTGTCCAAGTAGGGGTAAATTTGAATATTTCTTTGTCTGCAAAAGGCAATGGCTGGAGCAAGGCATTTTGTGAAAACTCTGGGAGCGGAAGATATATCAAAGGGAAGTGCAGAGAATTGAAAGTGTTGAGATCCTGCCCTGAAGCAGAGATATTTTCTGCAGGACTCCCTGATAGGAATGTGGAGGTAGGCCTCTTTCAGGTCCAGGGTAGCTAGTCAGGCATCCCTGGAGAGCATGGGTAGCAGCTGTTGGAGGATAATCATTCTGAATTTTGGGATCACCAGAAAGGTGATTAGAATGGAAAGATCAAGGATGGGGCGGCAGGTGCCCTCTTTTCTGGGCACCAGAAAAAAGTGTGGAGTAGAAGCCTTAGCCTATCTGCTCTGTAGGAGCGTGCTCTACTGCCCCCAAGGGGAGCAGGGAAAATATTTATGTTTGAGCCTCTGCCCACTGACTTGGTGGTAGATCTGGGAACCCTTTTGGGGTTGGAAGGGTGTGGAAGGAGAATTTGTACCCTTGAGACACGATGTTCAGACCCAATTAGTCCTTCGTAATGGTGGCCCAGGTGCTTGAGTGAAAAGAAAGTTTCCTCCTAGGGGTATGTGAGAATGAGCAGAGGTGAGGTTGGGAAGGGGCGAGTCATTGTGAGTTCTTGCCATAAGGGGGTGGCTTAGAACTCCCTGGTTTTGAAGTGGAGATAGTCCACTGCTTAGATCTCTGCAACCCTTGGGGCTCCTGTCTGGGGGGTCTGTTTCCACGGGTCCTAGGTTGGCCCTATGTACTCGGAGCAGGAAAGGACCACTGCTTGGAGGGGAAATGCCTGCTGTACCTAGGGGGCTGGACCTGTAAGAAACAGCCTACATAGATTTTGCTTTTTCTTCCATCTTTTTTAAAACCTCTTCTGCTTTAGTGCCAAACAAGTTATCTTTGTGCAAGTGTGCATCCAACAATTTTGATTTGACATAGTCTGGCAGGGGTTGTTCCTTAAGCCATGCATGTCTTCTAATGACAGATCCAGTGACTGTTGCCCTGGAAGAAGCTTCAAGGGCGTCAAAACCACAGTGCAAAGAGTGTTTAGTTACTTGACCAGCAGAATGCATTAAGTCCTGTAAATCTTTAGATTCTGCCCGTGCAGGAAAGGAGGACATTTTTTGTTTAAGGAGTTCCAAGGTATGTTGCTGATATACTTAAGCATGTGGAACTGTCAATTTAGTACCCTGATAGCAAGAGTAGCTGAGGTGTATACTTTTTTAGCCCATATGTCCAGTGCTCTGGAATCCCTGTCTGAGGGGGTGGGATTCTTAGCTGAGGTTGCTTTAATCCCTTTAGGCCCTTGAGTAATTACCTCAGGGTCAGCTATAGGATTTATAAAAAGATATTTGTGTGAGTCAGGGACTCTGTAGTACCTGTCTGGTTTTCTGGGAGCAGGAGGGAGGGCGTCTGGAGTCAAGCTGGATTCAAGGAAGACACCATCCACCACAACTAGGACTGGGGGGGTGGCTAAGGGCCTGTGTTGTGAAAGGTCCAAGAACTTTCTGAGTCTCTTTTTAGACTTAGAGTAGACTTGATTCTCCCATTGGAAATGCTCCCTTAAGGTATGCAGGGTTTCCCAAAAGGAAAAATCCTCTTGGGGAGATGCTGAAGGAATGGATTCCTCTGCATCAGCATCTTCATAACTGGAGAATGGCTGTATGTCTTCATAGTCCAATGCATCGGATTCATCTGAGTCTTGTTCAGGCAAAACTACTGGAGACCGATCTCTTTTCTTTTTCGAGGGGAGTGGACTGGCCCCTAATCAGCATGAGAACGTCTTCTGGCATTTTAAGCATTTGAGACTGAGGCAAGGGAGCAGGTGCCTGAGAATGGCAAGTCGGTTTCTTGGGGTATGGTTGGACCCCTGGGCCTGAGAAACTCAGCTGTTTTTGAAAGAAAGTACAGTTGTGTACACTTACCATAAATGTAGATGTTTGAGTGTATTCACTGTTGCAGTCATAGCATTTGGGTCATTCTGCCAGGGGTAGCCCTCAGCTGGCCCGAATACCAGAGGCTTAGTATTTGTATGTTGTTTGCTGTCCCTCCAGGACTGACGTCAGGTATTCAGTGGTATAAAAATCAGGCAGTTGATGCCATTACATCAGTTTTTCTTGCCCTGTCAGGAGCCCCCAAATAGGGAGCTAGGTTATGGTGGAAGAACACCACCAGTAGAAAGTAAATACCAAAAATTCCCCTGTAAGGAGAGGAAGGAGAGAGAGAGACAAGGGGGATGGAGGGGGGGGGGGGCACCAGGACTGCAACAGTGAATACACTCGAACATTACACTGATTGTAAGTGTACACAACTGTACTATGTTCTTCGTGTTTCACTGCTGCAGTCATCACATTTGGGTTGATTCCCAAAGCTGAAGAAAAGGGTGGAGGCAGTCAAGAAGACTTGGGGCTGGCTAGGATGTCCTGCAAGACTGCAGTGGCAAAGCCTACCCTGGATTTGGAGAAGATAGGCAGGTGGTAATGCCTGGTGAAGGTATGAACAGATGATGTCCATTGTTGTAGCCTCCAGGATGTCCCTGGTGGGAACCCCTCTGAGAAAAGCTGCAGAGGTGGAGGTTGCCCTGGTGGTATGCGTCTTGACCCCCTTTGGGGGCAATCTCCTGAGCTTCTAGCAGAAATGGATGCAGTGTGTTATCCATTTGGAGATTGTCTATTTGGATATGGCCTTGCCCTCTGTCCCTGCTGCGAAGCTGACTAGCAATTGATCAGTCTTTCTAAAAGATTTAGTCCTGTCCAGATAGAATTTGAGCTGTTTGTGCACATCTAGAGAGTGCAAAATCCTTTCCCCCTTACTTTGTGGGTTAGGGAAAAAGGTGGGCAAATTAATGGATTGGTTGAGAGCCACACTGGACACCACTTTAGGCATGAAGGATGGGTTTGCCCTGAGGGAGACCCTGTCAGCATGGAAAATGATGAAGGGCTCTACAGCCATGAGTGCTTGTAGCGCTGACACACTTCTAGCTGAAGTGATGGCCAGAAGCAAGGCTGTCTTCCAAGAAAGGAATATTAACTCTGCTGAAGCTACAGGTTCAAAGGGGGCTTTTCAAAGGTGAGCTTTTCCAACACAAAGTTAAGATTCCAAGCTAGGGTAGGAGCTCTTCTGGGTGGTCTTAAGTTGTTAGCTCCTCTTAGGAACTGTTTGATGAGAGGGTGTGAGAAGAGAGGTGGCTCTGTGCTGTAATGAGCAGAGATGGCAGAGGCATGAATTTTAATAGAAGAGAAGGATAGACCCCTATATAATAGTTCTGCTAGGTAATCTAGGATGAGAGGTAGGGAGGGCTGTGCCGTTCCAGCTCCCTTAACCTGGATCCAGGTGCAAAAGCTTTTCCACTTGTCAGCATAGGATTTTCTAGTGCTGGGTCATCTGGCCTCACGTATAACATCTAGGATTTGTTTGCTTAGGCTGGAAGCTTGAGGAGAGGTCGGGGAATAAGCCAGGCTGCCAGGTTGAGGGTCTGCAATTGGGGATGCATGACTTCTACATTCCTGTGGATCAGGAGTGTTGGGATCTGAGGTAGGTGGCGTGGCCAGTCTGGGGCAATCAGGATTGCCCTCGGTTTTTCCTCCCTTATTTTGAGCATTACTCTTGAAATGAGTGATAGAGGGGGAAATGTCTGCCAGAGAGTTTAGGGAGCCTGGCAGGAATAGTGCTAGCAGGTGTAGTTGCATGGCTGAAGCCGTGTGCCAAAGTGTCATGGTGAGCCTCCAGAGAAGACAGGAGTGAGTCCCTCCTTACTTATTGATATACCACATCACTGTGGTGTTGTCTGTTTTGATCACTAGAGGCCCCCAGGGAGACTAGCGGTCTGAAAGCTGTCAGGGCATGCTGAACAGCTAGCATCTCTTTTTGGTTGATGTGCAGATGTATTTGATTTAGGCTCCAATGGACATGAATGCACCTGCCGTCCAGATGTGCACCCCAGGCATAGTCTGATGCGTCTGTGGTGAGGGTCTGGACGGCGTGGGGTTGTGAGAAGGGAAGTCCCTTGTTGTGGTTGCATGCTGCTGCCCACCAAAGAAAATCTTTCCTTAGACAAGGTATCATTGGTATGATAGTTTCCAGGTCTTGAGAGTGTTGACACCAATGGCTTTTTAGGTACCATTGTAGTTTCCTCATATGCAGTTTGGCATATGGAAAGAGTTAGAATGCAGGAAGCCATGAATCCTAGAAACTCGGAGGCTGGACATGCAAGAAGTCTGCCTGCATAGATTTTGCTTTTTCTTCCATCTTTTTTAAGACCTCTTCTGCCTTGGTGCCAAACAAATTGTCTTGTGTTCAATGGTGCGTCCAATAATTTGGATTTGACATGGTCTGGCAAGGTCTGTTCCTTAAGCCAAGCATGCCTTCTAAGGACAGAACCAGTGACCGCTGCCCTGCGCTTCTAGGGCGTTAAAGCCACATTGCAAGGTGTGCTTAGTAACTTGACTTGCGGAATGCATAAAGCTCTTGTAATTCTTTATTTTCTGCACAAGCAGGAAAGGAAGATATTTTTTGTTTGAGGAGTTCCATGGTATACTGCTAATATTTCAGCATGTGGAACTGACAATTCAATGCTCTAATAGCAAGAGTAGCAGAGGTATATACTTTTTTACCCCATCTGTCTAAAGCTTGGGAATCCCTGTCTGAGGGGGTGGGATTCTTAGCTGAGGTTGCTTTAATTCCTTTAGGTCCTTGAGAGATGATCTCTGGGTCAGTAGTAGGATTTCTGAAAAGGA
This sequence comes from Protopterus annectens, assembly GCF_019279795.1. Lineage (NCBI taxonomy): Eukaryota > Metazoa > Chordata > Ceratodontiformes > Protopteridae > Protopterus > Protopterus annectens. The sequence continues at coordinate 1,568,946,713 of NC_056737.1, forward strand.
ATTTGTGAGAGTCAGGGACTCTGTAGTACGTCTGTTTATGTCGGGTTTCAGTGCTGCGAACGACTTCTTCGGAAGCCGGTGCCTGCACAGCAGCTCCGGTCCCATCCAAGGTAGAGATGACCGCAGGATCCTTAGACGAAGAAGAGTTCTGCGGCATACCGGACTCCGAAAGGGTCTCGGTAGCGGCCTGCAAATTAACTGAAGCAGGCAATCAGGGGCTGCGAAAGCGCCTCACTGAGTTCCGGAGGACTGATGACCAGCTTAACAGAAGCATCGTCGGAAGGTTTGGTCCTGTCTGGTCTGTCTCTGTCTTTATCTTTAAGTTTTTTCAGAAGATCTGCTGTCGGATGGCTTACCAAAGCCGTATTGGAATTTGAGGTCTGTAAACGGAAATATCTACCTACAATAAGGGCCTGATGATGGATAGTTCTGGCGTTAAACAGAGCATAGAAGCAACAATGTGGGACATCATGGTATGGGCCTAGACAAGTGACGCAGTAAGAATGAAAGTCCCGGTGTGGTATTAGTTTTCCACAAGCGAGACAATTAACTTTTTCTGACATCGGTTAGTGCAAGAAAAAAAGGATCTTCAATGGGGTTACTTAGCTTTCAAAGACTTCAACTTCAATTCAGAAATGAAATTCTGGTAGCGGCAGATTGGCACTCATGCCAACCGCTTCTGCTTCAGGCTCCACAGCAAGAAAGACTGATGTAATAGCGTCGGATGCCTTCCTTTATACCACTGATGACCTGACGTCAGTCCTCAAGTGACAGCAACCGACGCAGAAATACTAAGTCTATGGTATTCAGGCTGGCTGAGGGCTACCCTGGCAGGAATAACCCAAATGTGAAGACTGCAACAGTGAAACACAGAGAACATCCTCCAGACACTGGACTCCACTCCAAATGGGTTACATCAAGGGCAGATCATAACTACTTAACATGGTGGACTTCTTTCATGAGGTCAACAAAGCAATGGGATGAGAGCAAAACAGTTCAGTCTGCCTAACTTGACCTGTCCTAGGTATTTGACACAATACCCCACTTGGGCATTGTTGGCAAACTCAAGGGGTTTGGTATAAGCCTTTATGTCACCAGGAGGAGAACCAGCAGGCTCACAGACAGGACACTAATAGTTAGAATTGGGGGAATCCACCTCTAGAAACAAGTCTGTCAAAAGTGGAACCTCTAAGGGATTGGTCCTGGGACTGTTCCGTTTTTGCATTTACTTCTCTGAAGTCAAGGCCAATGTCAAGGGCCTCTGGCTGACTACATTTGGAGATTGTAAATTAAGAGCAGTCACAGAATCCCCAACCAAAACAAGAAGTTATGTACTCACCATAATGTTCGATGTATGTAGTCCACCTCGCCTCACATTCTTACCCGTGGGTTTGGAGCTGAACCTCGGTTCTGACTCGGCCATACTCTAGCTCGAAGTCTTTCAATTGGCTGGGCTAAAAGGTATTCCATGCTGCACTGCTCCCTTTCCCCAGATCTTGTTTGCTGCAAGTTCAATCACTCAGTCACTCACCCTCCATACACATAACACACAGAGAAGGAAAACACATTCCAATAACAAAAGGAGTATTGAAACCAGAACTAACCTCTAGGTCCTCCAGGATGGGGGAAGGCGGGAGGGTAAGTAAGAATGTGAGGCGAGACGGACTACATACATAGAACATTATGGTGAGTACATAACTTCTTGATATTATGTAGTCCAATCTCGCCTACATTCTTACCCGTGGGACAGTGTCCCCAGCACCTGAACCCTGGGAGGCTCAGTGGAAAATACTTCTCAGCACTGTGGAACCAAAGGAAGATCTGCCTCTGGATACCAAATCCAATTTGTAGTGAGTAATAACGGTGTGAGGAGATGCCCATGTAGCCGCAGCACAAATATCATCCATAGACATCCTGGCCTGAAATGCTGCAGAGGTAGACATAGATCGGGTAGAATGAGCCTTCACTCTAAATGGCAAATCCTTACCACCTGGGGCATAAATGAAGGAAATACAACTAGAGATCCACCTAGACAAGGTCACTTTAGAAACAGGAGACCCAATCTTATTTTCTGAAAATGAGACAAATAGCTGATCCGGTTTTCTAAGGTCCTTTGTTCTATGCAAATAAAAATGCAACTGCCTGTGAACATCCAGCTGGTGAAATTTAAATTCTGCCCTATTAGAAAACTCTGGAAAAAATACGGGCAGTTCAATGGATTGGTTGAGATTACTAACCAAAGCCACTTTTGGCATAAAGGAAGGGTTTGGTCTGAGGGAAACCCTGTCCTTGTGAAAAATCAAGTAAGGTGGTCTGATTGACAAAGCTTGGAGCTCCGAGACACATCTAGCTGAAGTGATGGCAACCAAAAAGATAGTTTTCCAAGTCAGATACTTCAGTTCACAAGTGGCTGCAGGCTTAAAGGGGGAAGAGGCGAGATACTGTAGCACAAGATTTAGGTCCCAAGGCATGACTGGATCAAAGATTGGAGGGCAAAGCAGCATAGTGCCCTTCAGGAATGCCTTACAAAGTCTATGCGTCATTAGACTGGGTTCATTAGCGACGTGAAAAGTGGAAATAGTGGCCAACTGTACTTTAATGGTTGCAGCTGCTGACCCCCGATTGAAAAGCATGGAGAGAAATTCCAGAACTGAAGAAATTGGAGCAGTATAAGGATCAATTTGTCTTGCCTGAGCCCAGATGGAGAATCTTTTCCATTTACTGGAATAAATCTTTCTGGTCGAAGGCTTATGGGAAGAAGACAGAATATGAACCACTTCCGGAGAAAAATGATGAAGCTTGACTAGTAATGGAAGTGGAGTAGCCAGGCTGTCAACCGGAGGGTCTGAAGAGAGGGATGGAACTGCCCTGACATATGAGTCAGTAGATCTGGCTGTGGGTCCAGAATCCAGGGGGGGTGTCCATGAGATAGGGATGGAGAAAGGGGATCCAAATTTGACGAGGCCAGTGTGGAGCAATCAGAATCATTCTGCTTCCCAAGGATTGCACTTTCTGAATAACCTTCATCAGCAGAGGAACAGGCGGAAAGGCATAAAGCAGATCGGAGGGCCAATCGTGAACCAGAGCGTCCCTGGGAGACTCCCCCTGAGGGGGAATAAGAGTAAAGTAGCTGCTGCACTTGGTATTGAGGAGACTGGCAAATAGGTCGCAGCAAAGCTGACCCCATCTGCGGAAAAACTGCTCCGCAACTTGACTGTTCAGGGACCACTCATAAGGCATCAGAATAGCTCTGCTCAACCTGTCGGCAATCACGTTAGACTTCCCCAGAATGTGCGTTGCTACAAGAAAACATTGGGAAGACACTGCCCACTGCCACACTCGAATGACCTCTCTGCAAAGGGGGTACGACTTGGTTCCTCCCTGTTTGTTCAGATACCATACCACCGACATATTGTCTGAGTGGATCGCAATTGTCCAGAGAGGAAGAAAGCTCTGAAGTGCTTGCAACGCTAGTAGCACTGCTCTCATCTCCAAGATATTGATATGCAGATGTATCTCGTGTTCCTACCAAGTGCATTGAACGGTCTTGCCGAGATAATGCCTCCCCACCCCATCTGGGAGGCATCAGTGGTCACTGTGGCAACATGAGGGGATGGGACAAAGGGTTTACCCGCATTGAGGTTGCTGGTGTTACGCCATCAGTGTAGATCTTGCTTGCACTTGTCTGTGATCATTATAAGATGAGAAAGCGGGAGATGTTGTAGAGACCACTGGGCGAAGAGTAGCCACTGAAGGAGCCTCATGTGTAGCCTCGCCAGAGGAGCCAGCATAATTGTTGCAGCCATTGTGCCTAACAATTTGAGAACCGTTTTTGCCTTCACTTTTTTTAGAGGGAGCAACGCATATACCTGTTGTTGCAAACCCTGAATCCTTTCTTGTGGTAAAAACGTCCTCATGAGCATGGTGTCTAACTCGGCGCCTATAAATGTGACAGGCAAGGGCAACAAGGCAGACTTTTCCAGTTTAGAGTGATGCCCAATTGTTGTCACAGCTTGATAGTGGCGTCTCTGGTCTGTAGTAGTAGATGCCTGGTGGTGGCAAAAAGGAGTCAGTCGTCCAGGCACGGAAACACTTGGAATCCCTAACATCTCAAGTAAGCCGTCACCACTGCCATACATTTGGTGAACACCCTGGGGGCTGTGGTTAGACCAAAGGGCAGGGCACGAAATTGAAAATGACTGGCTCCCAGCCGAAGCGTAGATGACTTCTGGATGCCCTGTCCATCTTTATATGGTAGTAAGCATCCTTGAGGTCGATGGAGCACATCCACACTTCTTTTCCCAATAATGGGAGAATAGATTGCAATGTGACCATTCGGAACTTGGACTTCTTCACGTGGAGGTTCAAGCGGCTGAGATCCAAGATGGGCCTCAGGTCCCCTGTTCTTTTCGGCACCAAAAAGAATCTGGAGTAAGTCCCTAATCTGATCTGGTCTGAGGGGACATGCTGGATGACTCCTTTTTCTACCAGCTTTATAACCGCTGAAGCTGTGGAATCCCTTTGATTGGGTGGAACATCTGGGATTCTTTTGAACGGTGGGGGGGTGGGGAGAGGAGAAGGGGAATGTGATATCCTCCGGAAACTATTTTTAATACCCATTGATCCTGGGTGATGTTTTACCAGGCTTCTGGGTATAGTGAAATGCGACCCCTGAATGGCTCCGGAAAAGCGCAGTCGGGCCTCCCATCAGGAGCGCTGGCAGGGAAAACCACAAAAGGAATCACGGTCTCCCTGGTTAAGCGGGCCTCCTCTGCCTCTAGGGCGGCGTCTACCTGAGTTACCACCCCTCCCCTGCCTCTGGAGGGGGAATCACTTTGTGCATCATGAAAAAACCTCTGCGATTTCTTGAACCACATTTTCCCACTCTTCTGGACCTTGGGATAAGGTCTAGAAGGCATGGAAAAACAGACTACCACGGCAGACAGAGTTTTTCCCTCTTGCTCGCACCTAGTGCCAGCATGCTCCTCATGACCTCAAAAGCTGGTCCCCCCGGCTCCGAAGATTGATCAATCATGGAAGACCGCGGAGCAGAAGGGACAAGGTTCAAAGCCGAAGCAAGGGTCAGGCTCAACCGAGCTGAAGCACAGAGAGGGAGGCTAGGAGCCGAAAAGCATCCCGAAACCTCCCCCTCGGGTCTGACTGAGGAACCATGAGTCCTGGACCTCGTGGACAGAACCGACGGGGTCGGAGCAGAGATCGGAGCCGATAAGCCAGGATGGGCTATTGGAGCCGACCACTCTGGCTCCAAAGTCTGAGATTTGCTCGGAGGAGGATTATTGACGGTGGATGGGTGACAGGCTCCGGAGCCGAATGGGCTGGAGCCAAAGGCAATTTAGCCAGCACCAGTGATTGGAGCAGTCTCTACACCACTCTATCCACATCCACATCAGAGAGTGTCCTGGAGGACCTAGAGGACAAGGTAGGGGATCGAGACCTCCTCTCAGAAGGAGACCTGCGAGGAGGAGAAACCGATCTAAAAATTGGAGAGTGGCTTTGAGCTAGTATCTCCGTCACCGGCTCTGAGAGGTTGGGAGCCGATGTAGGTTCTGTCGAGTCACAAACTTCCATCAGCACAGAAGACAGTGGAGCCGAGGATGCCACAGTAGACTTAGTAACTTTCTCCAGAGGCTCCGATAATACAGACGGAGCCAGAGATCTTTTTTTGCTTTGGATGATTTGTCTCTCTTAGAGGGAGAGGACTTAGCACTAGAAGACCTCTCTAAATTTTCCTTGAAGAAGGGTTTCAGTAGTCCCTTCAGAATTAGTTTGTTCTTCCTTTCTTGAAGAACACGAGGGCTGAATGCGTGACAGCACGCACAAGACTCTTGAAGGTGTATAGCCCCCAAACAATAAACACACACAGAGTGCCCATCAGTAATCAATATCTTGTACCCACTTTTACTACATTTCTTAAAGCCTGAAGGCTTATGCTCTTTTGTATCCTTAGACATGGTCGGCAGGATACTAGACACAACACAACAGTAAAACTGACACCAGCAACATGCGCGGGAACTAGAATCTAATAAACTACAGACACCACACAAGGACCTCTAACTCAAACGGTCCAGACAGGAAAAAAACAAGGGGAAGGACTAGGTCCTCTGACTTAAACGGCCCTAGCCTGGAGGGGATAGGTACCTAAAAACAAAACGAGCACAGAAGGGAAAAGAGATAATCAAGGGAGGACTAGGTCCTCTAACTGAAACGGGCCTAGCCCGTTGGGAGATAGCTGACGATATACCAGACAAAAAGACAAAGGCCACAAAAGTCCGCAGAAAACAACGTCCGCAAACCCACAATACACACACCTAGCTATGAAAATTGCTTTTGGAGCAAATTTTTAGTCAAAGAAGACAAAAAGTTATACTTAGCCACAGCCAAGAACGAGACTACGTCTGATCTTTACGAGCGGCAAACGAGATCTGGGGAAAGGGAGCAGTGCAGCATGGGATACCTCTTAGCCCAGCCAATTGAAAGACTTCGAGCTACAGTATGGCCGAGTCGGAGCCGAGGTTCAGCTCCAAACCCACGGGTAAGAATGTAGGCGAGATTGGACTACATAACATCTAATGTTCGCAAAGAAGGGCCATCACAGACGACTTGTGTCAGAGCCATGGACTAAAACTACATGCCAAGAAATGCATAACAGTATTCTTTGTGAAGTCATCCACCCCCAGTAACTATCATACTGACAACACACCTGTAAGGGTTGACCCCGTAGTTAGGGACTAGGGGACACACACAGTGAGTTAGCCTTCGACAGTCCTGTGTCTACAGTAGTGAAGAAATCATTCTGTGCAACTTATACACAAAGGTATGGCATCTACTTCCAAGGAGATCATTGTTCCACTGTATTCAGCATTCATCAGACATATCATGGAGTACAATGCCCCCTTTGGTATTGTACCTAACCCGATACTTTCAACAAATGGAACACCCACAGAGGTTCCACATTAAAAGAATATGGGGCATAAGTCGCATGCCCTATACAGGCCGTCTCAAAACCCTGTTCCTGTACTCTGTGTCATACAGGCTGTTGAGGGGGGAAATCTATGACTGGCATACAAGACACTGTCAGACTGCCCACCTTGACGGAGCTCCTGCATATCCGCGAAACAAACAGCACCAGAATTACCCATTCTAAAGAATTAAGCCTAGCCTGTGATACAAATAGGACCTGCTGGGCAGACTGGTATACATCTCAAAGATTTCTCCTTTACTGGAACAGCCTCCCCATCCTTGTGAAGCAGAGTTCCTCCCTAACCCAATTCAAGTGTAAATTGGATAATAGTATGGAGAAAAAGAAGTTATGTACCTACCATAACGTTCCATGTTAGTTCTCCATCTCACCTTCCTTCTTGCTGTTTGGGTTCGGAGCCGATCCTCGGCTCCGACTTGGCCTACTTCTATAGCTCAAGAGCAGTTTACTGGCTCGAGACTAACCCTTATCCCAGAATACCCAGTGTCAGCTACCCAGATCTCATTTGTGATAGCGCACACTAGACATATAAAGTAACCAGTAACCTAAAAACTGATTTACCAAATAAAAGATCAGAGTAAACTGTCATAAAATTACCTGGCATGTGAACCAAGAAAAAGGAAATCAGCCAATGAAACCAGACATATAAAGTAACCAGTAACCTAAAAACTGATTTACCAAATAAAAGATCAGAGTAAACTGTCATAAAATTACCTGGCATGTGAACCAAGAAAAAGGAAATCAGCCAATGAAACCATAGTGAACTCCTCTCAATCCTCCTGGAAGAGGGAAGGAGAGGGAGACGCAAGAAGAAAGGCGAGATGAAGGACAACTAACATGGAACATTAAGGTAGGTACATAACTTCTTTATGTTAAGTTGTCCCATCTCACCTTCGTTCTTGCTGTTTGGGACAGCATCCCTAGCAGCTAAAGACCCTGGGTGGCTCATTGGAAACGACTCTTCAGAACAGTGGAACCAAAGGAAGCCCTGCTCCAGGAGACTACATCCACTTTGTAATGAGAGATAAAGGTATGAGGGTTTGCCCAAGTGGCAGCTGCACAAAGAGAGTTTATGGGCAATTTAGACTGAAAGGCTACAGAAGTGGCTAATGGTCCAGTAGAATGAGCTTTTGGTTTTGCTGGTAGATCTTTATGTCTTAAATGATAAATAAAAGCAATGGTGTCAGATAACCATTTGGATAAGGTCACCTTAGAAACTGGAAGGCCTTGCTTATTGTGAGCATAGGAGAGAAATAACTGGTCTGACTTTCTTAGCTCTTTAGTCCTATGGAGGTAAAAACATAACTGCCTGTGCACATCCAGTTGGTGAAGAATGTATTCTGCCTTGTTGCTATAATTGGGAAAGAAGACGGGGAGATCAATGGATTGATTTAAATTGTTTTCTGAACAGACTTTTGGTATGAAGGATGGGTTGGTTCTCAGAGAAACTCTATCTTTGTGAAACACCATATATGGAGGACGAACACAGAGTGCTTGGAGTTCTGAAACACATCTAGCTGAGGTAATAGCAACCAGAAAAAGTGTTTTCCAAGAAAGAAATTTTAAAGGACATGATGCTGCTGGTTCAAAGGGAGGCAGAATTAAAGAAGTCAAAACTAAATTGAGATCCCAAGGAGGAGGTGGATCCCTCACTGGGGGTCTAAGAAGAGATGTTCCTCTCATGAAGGCTTTGCAGAGCTTATGACACATTATGCTAGAATTAAGAATTCCAATATGAAAATTAGATATGGCAGCCAGTTGTACCCTGATGGAAGCAGCAGCCGCACCCGACTGAAAAAACTCTGCTAGAAATTCTAGAATTTGATGTACTGGGGCTGAAAAGGGGTCTAAGTTTCTAGATTCTGTCCCGTAAGAAAATCTTTTCCATTTGCTAGCATAAGTCTTTCTCGTAGTTGACTTATGGGAGGAAACAATATCATGAACTGCTGGGGAGATGCTTGGGAGCCTGGCTAAGGTAGGAAGTGGAGTAACCAAGCTGTGAGCTTGAGAGTCTGAAGGGATTGGTGTAACCCGCCTGACTGATGAATCAAAAGATCTGGCACTGGGTCCAGAATCCAAGGCTGGTCTAGGAGGCGGAGGTGCAGGAACGGAAACCATACCTGTCGAGGCCAATAGGGGGCAATGAGGATAATTTTGCAACTCAACGATTTTGCTTTCTGTATGAGTCTTGGAAATGGAGGAAATGCATAAAGGAGTCCCTGAGGCCAATCGTGGACTAGAGTGTCCCTGGGTGTTTGACCTGGAGGAGGAAGCAGGGAGAAGTAGCTGCTGCATTTGTTGTTGAGGGGAGTGGCAAAGAGATCGCAGCAAGGCTGGCCCCATTTGCGGAAGATAAGATCCGCAACTTCCTGATTCAGAGACCACTCGTGAGACATGAGGACAGCCCTGCTGAGCCTGTCCGCTACAACGTTGGATTTCCCAGGGATGTACGTTGCTGTCAGAAAACGTTGGGAGGAAATCGCCCATGGCCATAGTATGAGGGCTTCTCGACACAAGGGATAGGACCTGGTCCCACCCTGCCTGTTGATGTACCACACAACTGACATGTTGTCTGTTTGGATCGCAATAGTCCCGGAAGTAAGAGTCTTGAAGAGCTTGAAATGCTGGAGCACCACTCTCATCTCTAGGACATTGATATGCAGATGGTACTCGTGAGGTTGCCACATGACTTGGACTGTCCTGCCTAGATAATGCCCCCCCCCGACCCTATCAGGGAGGTGTCAGTGGTCACTGTGGCTACCTGAACGGGTTGTATGAAAGGTCTGCCCTGAGTCACCAGTGGAGAGACCATCCACCAAGAGAGGTGTCTTTTGCATGTTTCTGTAATCAGGATCATGTGAGATATGGGTAGTTCCTGGAAGGACCACTGCGTGAAAAGAAGCCACTGAAGGATTCTCATGTGGTAACGTGCTAATGGAACAAGAATGGCAGCTGCCATGGAGCCTAGAGCTTGCAGGACATGACTGACTTGAATCTTTCTGCTCTGCATTAGAAGTAACACTTGTTGGCGAATAGTGAAAACTCTTTCCTGAGGTAACCTTGCAAACATCTGTTTTGTGTTTAATTCTGCTCCTATATGTGTAACAGATTGACAGGGCAAGAAGGGAGATTTTTCGAAATTTACTGTAATGCCTAGTTGGGTGCAGGTTGATACTGTATAATCCCGTGCCTCTAAGAGTTGATGCCTGGTGGTAGCAGTCAGGAGCCAGTCATCTAGATAGGGAAACACCTGGAATCCTTGACGTCTTAGGTGAGCCGTGACTTTTGTACAGTCATACATTTGGTGAACACCCTGGGGGCTGTGGTGAGACCAAAGGGCAGAGCTCTGAACTGGTAATGACTGGCCCCTACCTGGAAGCGAAGAAATCTCCTGGAGCGTCTGTCCATTTTGATATGGTAGTATGCATTCTGAAGATCTATAGAGCACATCCAATTGTCCTGACCCAGAAAGGGGAGAATGGACTGTGTTACCATCCGGAACTTTTCTTTTTGTACAGATTAGTTCAATCTGCTGAGATCCAGTATTGGTCTCCAGTCCCCTGTATTTTTTGGTACTAAAAAGAATCTTGAGTAAGTTCCGGATCCTATTTGATCTGCGGGGACTTCCTGAATTGCTTTTTTTTTCTAGCAGTTTTGAGACCTGTATGAATGCTAGATCCCTTAGATTGAGTGGGACATCTGAGATGGACTTTTTTTACTCTAGAGAGGGTTGATGGAAGGGAACTTTGCAACCTCTGGATATAATAGATAGTACCCATCTGTCTCTTGTTATATTTTGCCAGATTTTTGGGTACAGCGAAAGTCTTCCTCCGACTGCCTCCAGAGGTGAGCAGTCGGGTAACCCGTCAGGGATGCTGGAAGGGTTTGGCAGAGAAAGTTTCTCTGTCACCCTGATTTTGTGGTCCCCTCTGCCACGAGGGCGGCGTCTGCCATTGTTGTTGTGTCTCCCTCTGCCCCTGGGGTAAAAATCACCACGTGTGTCAGGCAAGGGTCCCTGGGATTTTCAAAACCACATCTTTCCACCCCTCTGACCTTTGGGATAAGGTCTGTTAGGAGTGGAAAAATAGACTCTCACGGCAAAGAGAGTCTTGCCTTCCTGCTCACACCTGGTAAGCGTGTCTTTCACCTGAGGCCCAAATAGCGAGGAGCCAAAGGGAGTATTTGTGAAGGATGCTCGAAAGGGTTCCACAAATAGACACAGCCGCAGCCAAGCATGTCTCCTGAGAGCCACTCCTGTACCTGCGGCTCTGCTCACTCCATCAGCTGCATAGGAAATAAACCTCATGGAAGAGCCGACTACTGAATTAAGAGTCGCAAGCTGGGAAGCTATTTTGGCTCATGCTCCCTCAGCTGTAGGACCTTGTAGAGCATCTCCAAGCTCTTTTAGGAGATCCCTTTGAAGTCGTGTAAAATGAGAGAGATAATTCAGGGACCTCATCTATTCATCGTCCTAGACTCCTTGTTTAGTGGATGGACCGACGAAGAAGCTTCTGCTAGCTCTTTCTTGGTGGCTGCTGCTACCACCATAGAATCAACTGGCACACCTTTAGTGAGAAATTGTTTGTCCTGGGGAGCTGTTATGAATTTATTTGGTCTCCTCGGAGTAGGTTCCACAGAATCCGGAGCTGACAAAGCCTTTGGAGCCACTACAGACATGAGTGGATTGAAAGGTGGAGACACCCAGGAGGTGGAGGGTTGGGAAAGTACATTTGTGCACACTTACCATAAATGTAGATGTTCCGAGTGTATTCACTGCTGCAGTCATTACATTTGGGTAATCTGCTGGCAGGTTGCCCTCAGTCGGCCTGAATAACAAAATCTTGGGTCCTGCATCGGTTGCTGTCCCTTCTTCCATGATGTCAGGTCGTCAGGGGTATAAAACATGCAGCCGACGTCATTACATCAGTTTTTCTTGCCCGAAATGGGGAGCAATATATATATATATATATATATATATATATATATATATATATATATATATATATATATATATATATATATATCTATATATATCTATATATATATATATATATATATATATATATTATATATATGTATATATATATATATATGTATGTATATAATTTAAAACACAAAAAATATACCTCCAAACAAAAGCAAATACACCAAAAAGGCTTTTAAGCATAGTAAAAGAAAGTAGAGGTATAGTAAGAGAAAAACAGGGGGCTGGAGGGTGGGTAACCAGGACTGCAACAGTGAATACACTCGAACATCTACATTTATGGTAAGTGTACACAACTGTACTATGTCTTTCATGTTTCACTGTTGCAGTCATTACATTTGGGTAGATTCCCAAAGCTATGGTTGGGAGGATGGATTTATACAGCATTAGGAGCAGCTATAAGGCCCTGAAGGACAGCAGTGGCAAAGCCAGCTCTGGATTTAGAGAAAAGAGGTAAATGGTAATGTTTGGTGAACGTATGAACTGAGCTCCAGGTAGCAGCTTCTAGAATGTCTCTGATAGGAACCCCTCTGAGAAAGGCTGCAGAAGTAGATGCAGTCCTGTTGGAATGAGATCTGATCCCCTTGGGGATAGGTTTACCATGGTGCATATAGCAGAAACAAATACAATGGCTTATCCATTTTGAAATAGTCTGCTTTGAAATAGCCTTTCCCTCTGCCCCTGCAGCAAATGCCACCAATAGTTGTTCAGAATTTCCTAAGAGATTTTGTCCTGTTTAAGCAAAATCTAAGTTGTCTGTGTACATCCAATGAATGCAGAATCCGCTCACCCTTGTTCTGTGGATTGGGGAAAGAAAGTTGGCAGATGAATGGTCTGATTACGAGCCACATTGGATACCACCTTAGGCATGAAAGATGGATCGGTCCTGAAAGACACCCTGTCCGCATGAAAAATAATGAAAGGCTCCACTGCCATAAGAGCCTGTAATTCAGAAATCCTTCTAGCTGAAGTGACTACTAAAAGGAAAGCCGTTTTCCAGGAGAGAAATTTTAGGTCTGCAGTAGCAGCTGGCTCAAGAGGAGGGAGAGTGAGTTTTTCCAAAACAAAATTGAGGTCCCATGCAGGGGTTGGCACTCTTCTGGGAGGTCTTAAGTTTTTGGCCCCTCTGAGATACTGCTTTAGCACAGGATGAGAGAAGAGGGGAGGTTCTGTGTTGTAATGAGCTGAAATGGCAGAGGCATGGATTTTTATAGAAGAAAAAGATAGGCCCTTGTGAAGCATCTCAGTTAAGTATTGCAGAATCTGAGGAATATTGGGCACTGCTGTGCTTATTCCTTGTGATTGGTTCCAGGCACAGAATCTTTTCCATTTGTCAGCATAAGCTTTTCTAGTACTAGGCCTTCTAGCCTCCAAAATGACATCCATCACAAGTTTGCTGAGGGATGTCAAGGGTGAAATTAGATGATTAGCCACGCTGCAAGATTCAAAGTTTGGAGCCGAGTGTGCAGAATTTGGTAGTTCTGCTGAGACAGTAGGTAAGGTGTCTGAGGCAGGTGCCACGGAGGAAGGTGCGACACACTGCGCAGGAGTGGGTACCAGTGTAGGAGAGGCCAGTCTGGAGCAATCAGAATCATTTTTGGTTTGTCCTGACTTTTAGTAGAACTTTGGAGAGCAGAGGCAGAGGGGGAAAGGCATATGCAGATAGGTTTTTCCAGCTGAATGATACAGCATCCACTTTCCAAGCTTTTTTGTGATGAATTCTTGTGCAGAATTTGTCCAACTGAAAGTTCTGGGGTGAGGCAAAAAGATCTATGTCTGGACTCCCCCATTTGCGTGTCAACATGTTGAAAATTTGTGGTTCCAGTTTCCATTCGTGTGGGTCCATAAGATTTCTGTTTAGTTCGTCTGCTAGAGTATTTAGCTTTCCTGGCAGAAATTGAGCTTGTAGTTGTATTTGGTAGGTCAAGGCCATGTTCCACAATGCCATGGCTAGTCTGCAAAGGGGGTAGGAATGTGTACCTCCCTGCTGGTTTATGTACCACATAACTGTGGTGTTGTCTGTCTTTATCATTAATTGTCCTGGATGAAGGTAGTCCTTGAAGGCTGTCAGTGCATTCTGTACCGCTAGCATCTCTTTCTGATTGATATGAAGGTGCATTTGATTTGGGCTCCATTTGCCCTGAATGCACTTTCCTGCCAGATGGGCCCCCCAAGCATAGTCTGATGCAGCTGTAGTTAGGGTTTGGGCGGCAGGGGGTGGAGTAAATGGCAGTCCCTTGTTTTGGTGGCAGGCCTCTGCCCACCATAGGAACTCTAGTTGCAGGCAAGGTATGATAGAAATCAGTGTTTCCAGGCTGTGACAATGTTGACTCCATAAACTTTTTAAGTACCACTGAAGTTTCCTCATATGCAGTCTTGCATATGGAATTAGAAGAATGCAGGAGGCCATGAACCCCAAGGCTTGCAGAATTTGTCTTGCAGATAGGGTTTTTGTGGCCACCTGTTTGAAGTAAGTCACCAATTGAATTTGCTTTTCTGGCATAAGGTAAGTCATCTGGGCAGTTGTATTCAAGGTTGCCCCCAGGAATGTAATTTTTTGAGAGGGCACCAGTTGTAATTTCTTTTTGTTTATGGTGTACCCTAGACAAGTTAGAACCCTTTTTACAAACGCCAGATACTTTAGAAGAATGTCCTTGTTTTCTGCCTGAATTAGACAATCGTCCAGGTATGGATATATTTGAATATTTCTTTGCCTGCAAAATGCAATTACTGGAGCCAGGCACTTTGTGAAGACCCTGGGCGCAGTAGATAAGCCAAAGGGCAGTGCAGAGAACTGGTAATGCAAGTAGCCTGCTTTGAAGCTGAGGTATCTTCTGCAAAATTCCCTGATTGGGATATGCAGGTAAGCCTCTTTTAAGTCTAGAGTTACTAACCAGGCATATTTGCATCTTGAATTTTGGAATGTCCAGAAATGTGTTGAGTGGATAAGTCCAGAACTGGACGCCATGATTTGTCTTTTCTGGGTACCAAGAAAAGTCTTGAATAGAAACCTTGCCCTTTTCCTCTTCTGGTACTGGTTGAATAGCCCCCATATTATTGAGGGACAGAACTTGTTTCCTCGCCTCTGCCCACTGATTTGGGGGCAGGTTTGGCCATCCGTTTGGGACTGGCAACTTGTGGAAATGAAATCTATATCCCTGGGATACTATATTTAAAACCCATTTGTCCTGGGTAATAAGTTTGTTGCTTGGTGATTGTAGAGGGAAGTCATTGAGACTGTTTACCATAGAGAGGTGCCTTATTGTTTCCAGATTTGGAGGTGGAGGCACCCCATTGTTTTGTTCTAAAAGTTCCTTGTGACTGAAACCTGGAGCCTTTGGAATGTCTGGATTTGACCTGAGTGGCTCTCTAAGGGACTGGAAAGGACCAGTTCTTAGTAGGCCAGTGCCTACTAAATCTTGGAGGTTGCACTTGTAAGAAACCTTTCACAGTTTGCATAGATTTAGCTTTATCTTCCATCTTTTTAACACTTCTTCAGCCTTATTACCAAAGAGATGGTCCTGTTGTAAAGGAGCATCCAACAATTTTGCTTTAACATGGTCAGGCAGAGTTTGCTGTCTGAGCCAAGCATGCCTTCTTAGCACAGATCCAGTTACAGCAGCCCTGCAAGAGGCCTCCAAGGAATCAAAACCACATTGCAAAGTATGTTTCCCAACTTGTTCAGCTGAATGTAATAAATCCTGTAAATCTTTATTTTAGACAGTCAGAATTTAACATCATTTTCTGTTTAAGTAGTCCCATGATATGCTGTTGATATTTAAGCATATGAAATTGGTAGTTTAAAGCCCTGATTGCCAAGGTTGCAGAAGTGTAAACCTTCTTACCCCATCTATCCAGTGCCCTGGAATCTCTATCAGAAGGGGTAGGATTTTTAGCAGTAGAGGCCTTAATGCCCTTGGGACCCTGAGAAATGGTTTCAGGATCAGCAATAAGATTTTTGAAAAGGAATTTGTGGGAGTCAGGAACCCTGTAGTATCTGTCTGGCTTACAAGGAGCCGGAGGCAGAGAATCAGGAGCCATACTAGATTCTGAAAAAACACCATCAACAATGTCTAGAACAGGAGGTATAGCCCAAGGGCCTATGCTGAGGAAGAAGAAGAAAATCCCCAAGTCTCTTTTTAGATTCAGAGAAATCCTGACTTTCCAGTGGAAATGTTCCCTTAAGGTATGTAAAGTTTTGCCAAAAGAAAAATCCTCAGGGGGAGAAGCAGAAGGAATGGAATCTTCTGCATCAGAGTCCTCATAAGTAGGAATAGACAAATCCTGTTCATAAGAAGAGTCAGAAGAAATAGAATCCTGTTCAGAAGATACATAATCAATGTCTTGCCTCTTAGAAGGAGGGGGTTGGCTACCCCTGATCAGAGTAATTCAATTTTCAGCCATTTTGATCATTTGTTTTTTAGGCATAGGGGCCTGCACATGTGGCCCAGGCGTCATTTTTTTAGACATAGATTTAGATTTTGGCCTTAGTTTTGCACAGCAGCTCCGGACCCATCTAAGGTAGAGAAATCCGCGGGTTTCCATAATTAAAGCATCTCACGGCATACCGGACTCCGAATGGGTCTCAGTAGAGGCCTGCGAATCAGAAGTAGTGGGTATAAGGGGCTGCAAAAGTGCCTCATTGAGTACCGGTGAACTGGCGACTGGCTTACGAGAACCGTCGTCATTCGTTTTGGACCTCGACGGTCTGTCTCTGTCTTTGTCTTTGCATTTTTTAGGTATTCCGGTAGTCGGACTGCTAACAGACGATATTTCTGGATAATTAAATCTTGAGCCAAAATATTTAGAAGCAAAAATATACCAACGTTTAATCGTGTGTTGATTACATTTAGCAGACAAACCGACAGCAAGGTACATTGTGGTCAGGGCCTAGGCAAGGAATACAGTACAAATGAAAATCCTTATGAGGCATTTGCTTCCCACAACTAATGCAATTATTAACTTTTACTGACATCGGTAAGGAGCAAGAAAAAGTTTCCCCAACAGGATACTTAGCTTTTAGTTAAAGACTTTGGTTCTGAAACTCGAAAACGAAAACTTCATGAGTCGGCCGACCGGCACTTGCGAACTGCTTCTACTTTGGGCACCGCACAGCAAGAAAGACTGATGTAATGGTGTCGGCTGCATGTTTTATACCCCTGACGACCTGACGTCATGGAAGAAGGGACAGCAACCGACGCAGGACCCAAGACTTTGTTAATCAGGCCGACTGAGGGCAACCTGCCAGCAGATTACCCAAATATAATGACTGCAACAGTGAAACACGAAGAACATCTGAATGCCTCCAGGTATACAGACTCATCCTCAGTAGGGGCTAGGGAAGACCAGCCACCCCCTCTGCCTAAGCATTTCAAGGATGTCCGAAAAGGAAACATCTTCTGAGGGGGACCTGGGGGACCCTTCCGATTCATCCAGGTCTGTATCTGAGGTGACAGACTCAGGGGAGTCTAGGTGCTTCTTCTTGCACTTCTTCCGGGGAGGCTCCTCTGAGTGATCAGTGGAGACCTCGGAAGAAGAGGGATCACCCAATGGGGTGTCCTGGGGCATAGGTTCCCTACACTTCTGGGCTGGAGTAGCAGTGGTTGGCACAGGCACCACGTGGGATAGAGCCGATGGGGCTGATAGTAGGGCTGTTTCAGGGGACAGCACACACCGCATGACCTCGAAGGTATCCTGACCCCGAGGCAAAGAAAGCTCCGGCTCCGAAGAGACAGGAGTCCTTCTCCGTGTCGAGGGTGATGGCTCCAAGGCCGATGTGGGAGCCAAGCTCACCTGCGCCAAAGCTCCGAGAGGGAGTACGGGGTCGGACAAGGGTCCGATGCCACTCCCCCCCTCGGAGCCGATGAGAGAGCTTCGGCGCCCGGATCCCTCGATGGACGGAACAATTGAGGTGATCAGAGCTGACTTCGGAACCGAAGAGAAGGTGATTGGCGTGGTCAGTTCTACTATCAGCGCGTCCATGGTCTCCGGCTCCAAACTAAGTGTAGTCAGAGGAGGAATGGAGATAAAGGCAGATGGAGCCGCAACCTGCTGAGGTGGGCTGGAAAGTAATTTTGCAAGGGCCTGTGACTTGCTGACTACTCTCTCCACATCCTGATCCGATAACCTAGAGGATCGAGAGGAGTGGGATGAAGTGCGATGACTGCGTTCACTTCCTAGTAAGGGTGACTGTGGCACTGAGCAGATTGGCTCCAATGAAGGAGACCTTGCTCGCTTGTGGCTCTGAGGTAGCAGTTGGAGCAGAGGGAGGAGTTGTCTTGTCGATGCTAGTCGGCACTGACAAACTTGGTTGTTCAAGCCCAAGAATCGGTTCCGAAGATGGAGTCAACAGCTTGACAGACTTAGAGGATGTCACTGGCTGAAAACCTTTAGCAGGGGAATCCTGTGGTTTCAATAATTCTCAAAGGATTAAATTTGTTTTTGTGCTCCTGCAGGACCCCTGTACTAAATGCATGACAGATAGAGCAGGAGTCCTGCAGGTGCACAGCCCCTAAACAATAAACACAGCTAGTGTGCCCATCTGTCAGAGACATTTTCTGACAGCATGTCACACTTTTTGAAGCCGGAAACTTTGGCCTCTTTAGACATCTTTCAACAACTGAACTAAAGAAGCAGTCTTTTTTTTTTTCACAAATAAAGAAAAAGGGAGAGCCTCTAACTTAAACGGCTGTCCTAAGGGGGGGGGGGGTACTCTCTAATTTAAATGAATTCAGGGGAAACAGAAAGGCCTGCGAGCATGGAGCGACGGCCAACAAAGCACAACACACAAGAAAAGGCGATAAGGGATACAAAAAACTATATAGACAAAAACTTGTTAAATTCTGAAGAATAAACAACAACAACAGAAAAAACTTTACTAAGCCTGAGCCAGTAACGAAGCAACCTCGCAGCTGAAGTGGCAAATGAAATCTGGGTGGCTGACGCTGGGCATTCTGGGATAAGGGTTATCCTCGAGCCAGTAAACAGCTCTCGAGCTATAGAAGTAGGCCAAGTCAGAGCCGAAGATCGGCTCCGAACCCAAAAAGCAAGAGCGAAGGTGAGATGGGACAACTTAACATCAGTAAATTCATCCCTGGTTTGACACCTATGTCTCTAATGGACACAGGCAGCCTGTAAATGTTTCATCTCCCAAGCCCCTGCTTACACTTATCAAGGTACCAGAATTTGTCAGAGGTTTGGGATGCATGGCTAGGCTTAAAAACGCCCTTGTGGTTGTTAGCCTAGTACACACCCATGAAAATCACTGACAAGACCTTACCTAAGGGGATGTATGTGCTGATTCCAAGAAGCATTTAATAACCACTTAATCCCCCTCATGTTTAACTTTGTTAAAGGTCTCAGAAAGACAGCTGAGGCCATGTAACCCACGGCTCTAAGAAATCTTCTTATAGACATTACTCCTCTAACTTAAAAAACCTCTTTTATGACTCCTTGAGCTAAGAGCTGTTCAAGAAGGGAAACAATGAATTCCATTTGGTCTTCCAGAAAGGAAGACATCCCTATTAAGTATGAAATGGATTTGAATTCCATTGCATATCAATTCAAAATTATACTCATTACTCAGGTATTCAAAGAAATGCTTGCCCAGTTGTCATAAACTGGTTTAGGCTCACGGAGGACAGGCTGATGGTTGTGGGAAAAGGAGGAAAGTAGGAGAAATAGAAGGAAACATTTTGGCTGAGTAATGCTTAGTTAAACATTTGATGACTTGCTGCCTGCAACTTTACCTGCCTTGTCCATCTTCACCAACCACTTTTTTTTCTTCAAAACTTTATTGTTCTTGGCCTGCTGGCTTCTAGTCTGACATCTACAAAAGGCTACAGTTAGACCAAACAGAGAGCACTACAGCACTCAGGTTTGATTGCAAATACAATACCAGCTTTTAAAAGCCGGTACTGCATTAAAGAGTGATCAGAATCCGATGATTGTGCCCCACCCCCAACACTTTGCGCTTAGGGCTGTTGCCCCTCTTGCCCTGCTCTAGCTACATTACTGTTTTTTCACCATCAGCTCTAGACAGAGGTATGCTGTTCATAATAAAGTAGCATCAGGAGCACAAGTTGTGTGGCACTCAGCCCAGACACACATGCAAGCTGCTACCGACACATCAGTCTCCAAAGAGAGTGGACAAACTGGCAAAAGAAACAGGCAGAAACAGGGACTGGGTCACCATCTCACTGGTTGAGATGTCTTTCGGCATATGGGATGGAAGAACAGATTCCTATTCCTTAGCATCCCGATGAAATGTGTCTCTCTCGACCTCCTTGTGGGGATAATTTTTACACACCTTAGAGGGAATAGACTACCCTGAAAATGCCAACAAATGCTGGCGGGTGCCTGCATAATGACTTCCAATTTCTTCTACATCAGCCATGTTCAAAGCATAATTCCCTGTTTTTTTCTAATACAACCCATAAAAATATGGCATTTAAAGCACAGTTGTGTACACTTACCATAAATGTAGATGTTCGAGTGTATTCACTGTTGCAGTCATCACATTTGGGTTATCCCTGCCTATCTTCTCCAAATCCAGGGCAGGGTTTGCCACTACAGTGTTGCAGGGCATCCTAGCCAGTCCCTAGTCTCCTTGACTGCCTCCACCCTTTTCCTCAGCTTTGGAAATCAACCCAAATGTGACTGCAACAGTGAAACACGAAGAACATGGTACAGTTGTGTATACTTACCATAAATGTAGATGTTCGAGTGTATTCAATGTTGCAGTCCTGGTTTCCTTCCCACCATCCCCCTCTTCTTTCTTCTCTCTCCTTACAGGGGACATTTTGGTATTTACTTTCAACTGGTGGGGTTCTTCCACCAGAACCTGGCTCCCACTTGGGGACTCCTGACAGGGCAAGAAAGACTGATGTAATGGCGTTGGCTGCCTTACTTTATACTACTGATGACCTGACGTCAGTCCTGAAGTGACAGCAACCGACCCAGAAATACTAAGCCTCTGATATTCGGGCCAGCCGAGGGCTACCCTGGCAGGGATAACCCAAATGAGATGACTGCAACAGTGAAACATGAAGAAGATCTGAAAGATGTGACTCTTAAAAATGGCACTTCGGATGCAAATCTTTATACTCACTCTGATACTTGCACTCACAAAGGCTCTTCAGGACTGCAAACGGCATATAAAAGGAAACAAACTCCATTTCTCACACGCAAATGTAATGAATATAACAAAGTAAGGACATGTTCTAATTCCCCCAATGGAGTTCTTATGTTTCAGTTAATTCTAAAAAAGGGAGATCTTGGGCCACAGCCAGACCAAGCGACTTCACACTTTCTTGCCATGATGTACATACATATGTGTGTGTGGGGGGTGATAACTGCCTCTTCTCTCGGTTGTAAGCATATGTCCTTATGTAGGGGAGAAGTTGGCTCAGAAATCCATGGAACTCTAGAAGTTGAGCCAGGTGTATGGCCATCAATTCTGTATGTCAGGAATTCTACTGCAACAGTAATCTGTAGGAAGACAAACAGAAGACCCTAAGCAGAAGTTAGGAAGAAGGGGCATTAAACTTCAGTGTCTTATCCATTAGCCAATACTTCTTGCATTGCCTCTAGAGCAAGTGGACTGAATCTTCCATTGATTCATCAGACAATTTTCTTTTTTCACTACCTCATCCAAATCCATTTCTTAAGGTGACAAATAGTGTGAAAATGCCTGAGCTTGAAATATAGCATGAACATTTGATGGTATTAAACCAAAAGCAACAACACATGGCAGCATAATGTGAACATCCAAAGCATAAGATACAAAGTCAGTTATAATTCTGCTATTGTCTCAGATGATCATACTAGCTTTTTTAAGGTCTTGGAAAGATTTGACTTTTACCATCTATAAAAAGAATGCGACTGCAAAATAGACAGCCAAACACTGCAGGTGACTAGAAGAAGGAGAGGTTTGTGAAGGAAGACAAATCTTTTGTAGGCACACAATATGTACTTTAAGCCAAAGCAACCACGGCTTAAACATAACCATATATTGAAAAAAAGATGACTATCCTAGAGGCTAGACAAACTTCAGAAGTCACCTTGAATTTACACCAAATTTTGTACATACTTATAATCATTCACTGGACTGTGAAAGGAGACAGAGCTCTCACTCATTAACATTACTTCCTATTACTTTTAGGTCTCAGAAATTTCCAAAGGCAATCTACAATACATGTAGCAATCACAGATATTGCATTTCTCAAAACAGTTTTCAAAAAAAAAAAAAAACACAACTTTTTTTTTTAAAAATACACTGCAGTTTCATGGACATACTTCCTAAGCTGTCAAAGGGCTTTTGCCCATATTATTTGATGACCTGGTTTCAGCTACAATCTGGTTGTCACAGGACCAGCCAAAGGGAAAAAATAAGTGGCTGGTATGATCACTTTCTTCTTTCACTGCTTCTTCCAGCTGAAGAGATGGAGGTGACAAAGTGAAGTAGACTTCACGTGCTTGCTGTATGTCAGGACCTGCTTATTAGGAAGCATGAAACATAGCATGCCTGCATTTTTCTGGGAGGGGGATGGTTAATGGGTTTAATAAAATGAATGATTACTTTGCAGCATGACAGCCATGGTGACCCCTCTTGCGCTTTGATGGAACTAATAAGCAAATAACTGTGACCAGGGACATCAGACAAGGCTACGGAAAAATAATACATGTTAAAAGTATCCCTTCCTAACTTGCTGCTTAAATACAGCATACTGAAAGTCTGATATGGTGAATTCTGCTATACAAAAAACACTCATTCTTCCAATATAACAATACTTTTAAGTAATATTAATTCAATGCAACTACAGTAGCTTAGTGTAGGTTTTACCTGAATACTCTTCCATAATTTCCATGCACTTTATATACTCCATACAGGCGGTCAGCAACCCTCTGATGAATAAAACAAAATAATTAACAAAGACTGCTACAGTTAAGCATAAGAAAACACAGCTTTTATTTGGCTGGATATAGGCTATACATTTTCCTGCTTAATCTACTATGAAACTACAATGATTACTACATTTAATATTGCAGTTTTAAATTACTATGCAATATTAACACAACACTGTTGATATCTTAACCAGCAAAACAGTCTTGCTTTATTAACCTGCAAAATGCAGAGACCAACTTGCTACACTGAAAATGCAATTACTAAAATACATTAAAACAAATAAGAAAATAATGCAGTACATCAAGTCTGAAAATGTTTGTCTTCAGCCCCAGTCCAGTTCAGCAAACAAAATTTGACCTTGAGGCACTCTCCAATTAAACTGTTGAGGAAGAGGAGGGGAAATAAACATTTTCAAATACCCCCTGGTTTTGTAGCAACATGAAATGAACACTGGTTTATTAATTTTGTAATGTTGCTTCAACAATTTGCAGATTAACTACTTAGGAACTGCATTTTAACTTGAGCAAAATAAGCAGATTTGATGCCCTTAATGCTTGAAAGTATGCACAATATAATGCCTAGCTGTTTATAAACAAACATAAAAAGCTTCCTGTAGACCAATACATTTAAAAGGAAACAGGCAAGTCAATTTTCTCTTAATGTTAAGTTCAGAACTGTACTGAAATGAACTACTTTATCAGTGTATCATTTCCCTGTCATTAGGGGAAAAATCAAATGAAACATTACAAATAGGAAAAAAAAATATCCAAAAAAAAATCCACCCAAAAAGAGGCACAATTCAAATAACACAACCAAGTAAACAGAGGCACATCTCAGACAATACAACCAAGTAAAATGAACACAGAGTAAAGACATCATATTCAAAACATAGATCCTAAACCAAAACTGAGGATTTAATCATAGGGCCCTGAGCTTAAAATAACTTGTGCCGAGGGTTTTATAATATTTGTCTGTGCCTGCATTTTCTAGTCAGCTGATGCATAGAAAGATGAAATGACAGAGAAATGCTCATAAACAATGAATATTTGTCTCAGGTAGACAGGTATTCTGCATTTCATAGCCATGCCTGCAAAGGTGCCAGAGGATCTTAAATGCTACTATTTCACAATGCAACCCATTTAGTTTGAAGATTTGTGGGCTGCTTATCAATGTACTTGCCAAATGTTGAGGTACTGTATTTCTGGTGTCAACTATGAAGTGTCATCCATCCCATATGAATAGTCATCCATGTTACTTCAATGTATGGAGCAACTCAGTGAAGCATAAAATGCTCAGAAACTTCAGGTATTTAGCAACAACTAACATTACACTGACAATACTGAAATCTATTGCAAAATGTCTCAGATAACAGTTACAAAATGAGCAAAACATCATAGCAATGAAGAAAATGCATTTTTTTAATTTCTCATACATAAGCAATCGTGGAGTTTGCTATTTTACATAAAGGTGCTGTGAGGTACTGGGGAAAGGCAGACAAAGCTCCACACTGTGACATTTGTATTTCCTATTTGCCACTGTCACAGGATTACTACGGCAAGTTGCATGACAGAGGAAATCACTAGACAAATGCAACAAAAGTGTAATAAAACATTAATTTATATAATCTTCCTCTCCTTCTCTCCTTACTCCTCCAGTCCGGATCACCTTGAACTAGTAGCTGTGGGGATTAGTCCCCCCAAAAAAGCGGCTAAGCTACATCTGAAATACAGCATTTAAAGAACTGCCATTTTCAAGGAGAGAACTACCTTGCAAAGCATGCACTCAAGTCAGCCAGCAAACAGATAAAGTAGCTGGGAAGTCTATTCTGCTTTGGGTGTTGATGTATGCGCCTAGCTGTTCTGTCCAAAAACAGAGCAGTATGGTGGATGCATACGTCAACATATGTCCACTCCTCCAGGATGACCATCTATGTCCTTGGAATCGGAAAAGTTGTTAGGTTGACCCACATCAATCACTAGAGGTCTGGTATACAGTGCATTATTTTTCTTCAAATAGAAAGAGGAGTTTCTTGGCTACTCAATTCTGCAACTCCCCTCCATTACATTATTTTTAGTACGCTTACTTGGATGCAGGGCCAAAAGTATTACAGATTAAGCTTTTCCACTACAGCAGTAAGTCAAAGTTCAGTGTCTATATGAAGGAAATACATGGGTTAACACTGATAACTATCAGCTTTCACATCTATTATGTTATATGAACTTTGGGATCAATCTATCGAAAATTCCAAAAGTTACCACACTGCATCTGACAAATTAACAAAGGCTCAAACTCGGTGATAAATTTTTCCATATTTTCAGCACTACCACTACTAGTGTTTACAAATCTGCCATGCGAATGAAAACATTAAACATGCTCAAGTTTTGCTCAAGTGATTATTTTGCCTACTTAAAAAAAATCTCCTGTCAAGTTAAAAACGACTATCTTTCAGAAATGAACTTTCAAAATTTTAGGTACGCTGTAAAAACGGAATGTATTGCAAATTTGAGGTCAGACCAAGTCCAATCTCATAACAAGCAAATCAATGCATTCTTACGGTATCAGTTGTAGGGTCTCAAGCATGTAAATTGGTTTATCCTCTCTACCAATTGCAGTTTGGCACTTTTTACTTCAGACATTCCTGCAATTCAAGATGAAAACACCTGACATCATCACACAGCAAGGCATCACTCTTGGACTACAAAAGCACATTGATATCCAGAACTTACCACTCTACCCCTAACCACTGAGCAAATATGCTTCATGACAATCAAGAAATAATAATTTAATAACTACACTGCTAATAAACAATATACAGATGCACACATGCCCTACAAGAAATGTCAACACTTAAAGTTGGATTGAAGGTGGGGGGTGGGGTAGCACTGACCTCAATGTTACATGCAACATTAAGGACCTTCCTTAGCAGGTCAATAGTTGGGTTGAATCCAAATCAGTAAATCTATAAAGGTGAAAGAAACTGCAAGACAGCTAAAAATATAAGCCCTGAAAAACTGTATCAATGGAGACCATACTCACAATGTTGCTGCTGAGACTATAATGTTTAGTGAAGTTGTGAACCAAGTACCAAGTAGCGATTGCAGAGATGTCCACAATGGAGGTATTCATGCAGCAGCAATGGAAGCAGCCACATTTCTACAGCACTGGCCTTTAACAGAAGACTGTATGTGGATGGTAAGCGGCCTTGTGCAGAAAGTTAATACACTTGGCAGTTTACTTGGAAAGAGTTTAAACTGGGGACTGCTAGTCTTCCCTCCCTGGCACGAGGTACATGAAATGCTGTTCAGTCTTCCCAAACCAAGTAATACTGGAACTAAGTGGTTAAAGATTGCTACTCCACAGAGTTGCAGGGTCTGAGGTTCAATTTGGACCTTAGCAACTTTCCATTTACTCTGGGTCCAAAAGATGTTAATCGTAAAAGGGGGCATTACAGACCCTTAAAGTTCACTGTAAACTCACACAGTCTGAGGCAGGCATGCCATCTACTAGTAATGTCTGTTCCAATGGCAATGGATACTCCACTGGCTACAAAATGAATAAGCCTTACTTACAGTAATGCAATGCGCTGCATTGCTGCCACCTCCAACTCTTTTCTGTGGACTTGTCTGAAAGATCTGAGGAATGGTCTTCGTTGCAATAGGTGTGACATTTGTTTACCTTTTTGAACAAGCTATCTCCAAGGACTGAGTTTCCAGGAGCAAGGCACCAAACTGTGGAAGTGTTATGGTGCCTTGCTCTGGAAACTCGTGGTATGTCTCCTGTAACCATCAACCTTGTGAATTATCAAAAACATGAATGTTGGCGTCATGTCAGCAGGTACTGATGTCATTATCATAGTCTCTGAAGTCAATACAGGAAATGTAGACACAGACGGACCAGCAAGCACTAGGTTTGGCTTCAGTACCAATGAGTCAAAAGCTGAATGCAGTGAAACTGGTAACAGTCACAAGGGTATTGAAGCGAATTCCAATATTAAAGGTCTTGACCTTGAGCTAGAGATGCCTAGTAGTTCTCAGCAATGATGGAAATCAGTGTGTCAAAACTGCAGGAACCAAAGTGATTGCAGCTGATGATGTCAAATATTCTCAACTCTGAAATTCTCACTACTGAAACTCGACCCAAGGAAGGAGCCTAAAAAGTGGAAGGGATTAGTCCTGTTCTGTCTGATCAACCATAATATAGTGGGGGATGAGAAAGACCTAAAACAATATGGGTCTTGGCTAAGGTCCACATAATCAGTCCCAGTCAATACTGTCTGAAAAGGTCCTGACCAACCTTCTTGACATTAATGAATGGGCAGAAGATGGACTGCAATCCAAACAGCTTAACTCATCAATGAGGGAAAACTTCCCAGGCTCTTCATCAGAAAGGGTCTGGAATAATGGTAATTTCCAGTTGGGAGGGACCTAAAACAGAAATTTAGGAGGCAGAAGATAAGGCCTGCATAATCTTAGTTTCCTCTAACTGTCCCTTCTCGCCTCATGTTCTGGCCTTTCAAAATGAATTTGTTTTTTTTTCTTTCAGCATTCTGCAACTGAAACCCTTCAGATTTTACAATCCTGTTTTAAATGACCCAGCCCCAAGCACACTAGCCATTAATCTTAAGTATCCCGAGGTGGAATCTTACAGCCATACCATTTAAAAAAAAACAATTTATCTTTCTCTACAACTGCTTCCAAAATAGAAACTTTGATATAATACCTGGCAGATACACATACCAACAGTGATGGAAAAGTACTTATTAACCACACACACAGTCATAGCAGGGTAAAGAAAAGCAGCACTTCAAAAAAGCAACAGCCAACCATAACAGAAAAACAGGTAGACAAATTATTTTTTAAACTTAAAAGTCTATAAATTGCAATTTTGATAGGATTAGGACTAACCACCTAAGTAGAGAGCAGGGAAGTGAGTTTGACAGGAGATTTAGTCAGAAGGTACAAAACTTACTGGTGTCTGTAGTTATTTAACTCTCTCTCTTTATATATATATATATATATATATATATATATATATATATATATATATATATATATAGACTACCAATCTATTCTGACAAGAAAGTAATGCAAGCAATCAATAAAAACACCTACTGTTTATAGAAGACAGAACAACTGGGATTCGCAGCCATATGCTAAATGTGGCAAATGAGATCTGGAGCAGAAGGAAGTGAGGGCCATTATGAGGGCTACAGGAGAAGCTTGAGCTTTGGAAGATGTGCAAATGCCAAATCAGTGCCACCTGTGGCAACCAGTCTTCTAGTAGTTAAGTGCATGGACAGAATAATACAAGATTAAATATGCCAGAGAATTCTAATAAAACACTTGGGTATAAACACTCATGAATGACATTCTAATCTAATGTATTTCACTGCAGTTCAATGCAGAAGTACTGCCTTTATCACTATAAGTATTTTAGTCCTCACTCTGTATGCACCGACAAAAATACTGCCTTGTCTGGTGAAACATTTCAGATTCTTTTTCTTCCAGTATAACACCATACTGCACATATATACTAGACATTATTTTCACTTTGCCTTTTTCAACATAGATCTAAAAGCCTCCCCTCAGAAACAAGGTACAATGCCAACTGTTACACCAAAAGTCCTTTGAAACACTGCATTTTCTATCTCTATATTAGTCCCTATATCAGTTTCTCCGTGTCAATAAATAATAACTTTCAGGTAATTTTAATATTTCAGTTTGTTACAAAACACACTCAAATGCTATTCTAAACCAAGAATTTCACTGTCTCTAAATGGTGATTTTCATGGTAATACACTTTTGTCAGCACCTGAAGTCTGTGCCTCACTCTTTACTCAGAAGACCAAATATTGTCTTGCCTAATGAAAAATGTCACAATTTTTATGCTGTTATAACAAAGATTTCACTGCATCTCAACCCTGTTTTCCATGGCGATGCATTGTTTTTAATGCTAAATGGAAATTAGGCTGCACTTCATAAGCATCAACAGAAATGCTGCTGTGACTGGTGGATTTTTTTTTCTTACATAATGCATAACGTTAACTCAGCACACATTATGGGCATTTCTTTCACCTTACCTTTTCAGCACGGGTCAAAACAGACCCCAGTGTGTAAAGCAGGTATAAAGCCAGACCTATGGCACCAACTGTCCACTGAAACACTGCATTGGGAACCTCTGTACGAGGCCACATGTCAGTTTCCCATTGTTTGTGTCTTTCGGCTTTTCCCGGTTAGGGGTCACCACAGCAGTCCGCTAATGATTGGCAGTAGATTTTTACGTGCTGGCTTGCCGGGCCTAACGCACAACCTTCACCGAAGGAACGACCATTCAAGCATGTCGCCACACAGAAGACGCTCTGAGAATCGAACAGGCAACGTCTAACTGTGAGGCGACAACGCTACCACAGCACCACCACCGCAGCATACATGTCAGTTCCCCATGAGAGTTCAAAATAAATATTTCAGATAATTCTAGGATGATACTTGAGAACCAAACATAATCAAGAATGTCTATCTATCCTGTGGGTTCCTCTCAGACAAGATGGGCATGAACAGAGGAACAAGGCAGGGGTGTCCTCTTTCCCCTTTATTTGCTATACATTTGGTGCCACTTGCAAAGAAAGTAAGGGGCTCACAAATTCAAGGATACAAATGATTTTTGGTAATCGATAAAAGTTCGCTTTATTTTCAGATGATGTTTCATACTTGAAAATTTCAGAAAAGGACATTTCAGTGTTGTGGAACATTTTGAGATAGTTTCAAGTATTTTTGGATACAAAATTAATGAAGATAGAACAAAGGCTACAGTGGAAAATATATACCCATATATGAATTGGTTCAGCAACACCTCTGTTTATAGACACATAAGGTGAAAAAATTAGATATATGGATAAAAAATTAGTCTATTATGACAGCTAAGAATATGTGGAAAGAAAACAAACAAAACAGAAAAGGCTAAAACTGGAAGCCCTTGATTATTGATATGGATGGAAAAACACAAACAATGAAAATGTTTTAGTCCCCTTAGTTTTATACACAGGTAAGGTATAATTTTATCAACCAGAGGAGAAATTATTGACAATAATCAATGAAGCATTGAAGAAATGTATTTAGGAGGGGAAGAGGGCAAGAGGCAAGAGCTAAGTGGGATAAGCTGAATCTCCCCTTGGAACAAAGTGGTTGAGGATAACCTAATTTGAAGGGATACTTTAGAGCTATGCAGTTAAAGCTCATACTGATGATTAAACAGGAGAGGGAAGTTTTAGCAATAAAGAGATTAGGATTTTGGATGCAGACCTTTAAGAATAACAACCACTTGTAATAACCTTCCCACTGGACCAGTAATCAAGGAGCCTCAATCCTCACCACTGGCAACAGTGGGGGACGTTCACTGGGAGGATAGCAAGTACACACACAGTATTTCCAGATGCAGATCTCTGCATCAAGTGCAATTTCCTTTAAGAGCACACAGAGACTACAGTCAGTCTGGAGCTGGTTTCTTCCTCTTTCTCCAGATCCCCAATAAGACTCCCCACTGGCAAGTTACAGAATTGAGATCTCAGCTGAGTGACCAAGCCAAGACCTCCAGCACCCTCTCTGTCCAACCAGTTCTTCATGTCCCTGCCCAAGTAGCTGGCACACACACTCTGAGGTTTGATTTACACACACACACACACACACACACACACACACACACACACACACACACACACACACACACACACACACACATGGGAAAGGCTAGCACAGGTTTACTAACTATGCCCACTTCTGCCCAGACTATAAGGTAGTTTCCACGGCCACCATTCACTCCCAGACAGCTACTTTAAGGTCCTGAGCAAAGGGTGACCAATTTTACTGTGTAATGTTAATACTAACACAAATGGTACTTTGACCAAGACTATTAGGAGTGGCCCACATAGTGTCACCAAATAAATATGCAAGTACTCTCAAAATGTAAATATCTCTACACAGATCGGTAACAATGAAAGGTTTAACTACATTTAATAAAAAAATAATAAAAGAACAAGACAATACTAAATCTAAATTGACAGTGACATCAGAGTTCAAACCCAAAGGAAATATTTAAAGTAATATTACAGTAAAGGCTCACACAAATAAAGAAAGACATTTAAACTAAGATTTACTATACTCCTGACTGAATCTAAGAGAATTATATTATTTCTTAGTAACTTACTATTAGAGCAAGGCAGATGATGTGGTGAATGGTTCTTGTCAGGTCCAAGACAAGAATACAGAATGCTCTGTCTCACTAAGAGACCTCTCAAATTAATATCTAAAATATTACTGATGGGGTAAGCTTGCAGAATGACATCATTTCTAGTCATCTGATTTCTAGTTCCCAGGCCAAAAGCCCCACTGATAGAAGCAGGCAGCATTTAGCATCTACCTGTAAAAATATACAGACAGGGGTTTTTGTTCAGATCTATAGGCAGATGCTGGAAGTCATAAAAGTATACTTGTGTACACTTACCATAAATGTAGATGTTCGAGTGTATTCCCTGTTGCAGTCATCACATTTGGGTTGTCTGCCTGCAGGTAGCCCTCAGCCGGCCTGAATGCCAGTGTCTTCGGATTCCTGCGCCGGATGCTGTCTCTTCTTCCATGATGTCAGGTCGTCAGGGGGTATAAAACATGCAGCCGATGCCATTACATCAGTTTTTCTTGCCCCAGATGTCAGGTGCCCCCACAATGGGAAGCAATTATATGTTATGGTACACCTCCATCAAAAAGCAAATATACCAGGAAACTTAACTATACCAAACAAGAAGGAAAGGTAGAGCCAAGAGAAGTCAGGGGGGCTGGAGGGAGGGAGGGTAACCAGGACTGCAACAGTGAATACACTCGAATATCTACATTTATGGTACATGTACACAACTGTACTATGTTCTTCATGTTTCACTGTTGCAGTCATCACATTTGGATTGATTCCCAAAGCTAAGTAAGGGGGGAGGGAATTAGAGAGAATTAGGGCCAGCTATTAAGCCCTGCAAGACTGCAGTGGCAAAACCAGCTCTGGATTTAGAAAAAATAGGCATGTGGTAATGCTTGGTGAAGGTACGTACAGAGCTCCATGTAGGAGCCTCTAGGATGTCCCTGGTAAGGACTCCTCTGAGAAAGTCTGCAGAGGTGGATGCAGCCCTGGTGGAATGTGATCTTATCCCTTGTGGGGTAGGTTTTCCATGGTTCTTGTAGCGGAAATGAATGCAATGGGCTATCCATTTGGAAATGGTTTGCTTCGAAATGGTCTTCCCCTCTGCCCCTGCAGCAAAGCCAACTAGCAGCTGTTCAGATTTTTCTGAGAGGCTTAGTCCTATCCAAATAAAATCTAAGTTGTCTGTGCACATCCAGAGAGTGCAGTATTTGTTCTCCTTTGTTTTGTGGATTAGGGAAAAAAGTAGGCAAATGAATGGCCTGATCTAGGGCCACACTAGACACCACCTTAGGCATAAAGGAATGATTGGTCCTGAGGGAAACTGTCTGCATGGAAGACAATGAAGGGTTCCACTGCCATGAGGGCCTGTAATTCAGACACTCTTCTTGCTGAAGTGATGGCTAGAGGGAAGGAAGGCTGTTTTCCAAGAAAGGAATTTCAACTCCGCTGTTGCAGCTGGCTCAAAGGGGGTGGGGGGGGTGGGGTGAGCTTTTCCAATACAAAGTTAAGGTCCCAGGCTGGAGTGGGGGCTCTCCTGGGGGTTCTTAAATTTTTGGCCCCTCTAATTGTCTTAGCAGGGGGTGAGAGAAGAGGGGTGGCTCAGTATTATAATGTGCTGAAATGGCAGAGGCATGAATTTTAATTGACGAGAAGGATAGGCCCTTGTGTAGCATTTCTGTTAAGTAGTGAAGAATATGAGGTAAGCTGAGTACCGTTGTGCCCATCCCTCGAGTCTGGCTCCAGGGACAGTATCTCTTCCACTTTTTAGCATAGGATTTTCTAGTACTAGGCCTCCTTGCCTCCAGGATAACATCTAACACCTGCTTACTGAGGGATGCTATTGGAGAGCTCAAGGAATTAGCCAGGCTGCTAGGTTCAGGGTTTGAAGCCGAGGGTGCAGAATCTGGCCCGCCTGCTGGGACAGCAGGGAAGGGGTCCGAGGCAGGTGCCATGGTTCTAGCAGTGTCATACTGCGCAAGAGGGGATATCAGTCTGGTGCAAACAGTATTGTCCTTGGTTTGTCCTGTTTGATCTTTAGCAGAAACGTTGAGAGGAGAGGCAACGGGGAAAAGGCATAAACCGAGGGGCTTTCCCAGGTAAAGGACAGGGCATCCACTTTCCAAGCTTGACTGTGGGGAGTCCTTGTGCAGAATTTGTCCAATTGGTAGTTCTGAGGGGAGGCAAACAGGTCTACCTCTGGAGTCCTCCATTTGTTCCTCAAGAGGTTGAATATTTTTGGTTCTAGCTTCCATTCATGTGGGTCCATGAGATTTCTGCTTAGGTCGTCTGCCAGTGAATTTAGCTTGCCTGGCAGGAATTGAGCTTGTAGGTTCACTTGGTAGCTCAAGGCTGTGTTCCAAAGAGCCATGGCTAGTCTGCAGAGAGGATACAAGTGGGTTCCCCCCTGCTTATGTACCACATAACTGTGGTGTTGTCTGTCTTTACCAATAGATGTCTTGGAAGAATGTGGTCTTTGAAGGCTGTCAGGGAATTCTGTACAGCTAACATTTCTTTTTGATTGATATGCAGGTGCATCTGACTCTGGTTCCATTTGCCCTGAATGCACTGCACTGCCAAGTGAGCCTCCCATGCATAGTCTGATGCGTCTGTTAGGGTTTGGGTGGCAGGGGGTAGAGTGAAAGGGAGACCCTTGTTGTGGTAACAGGCTTCTGCCCACCAAAGGAACTCTGTCTTTATACAAGGAATGATAGGAATCATTGATTCCAGGTCCTGAGAATGTTGACACCATAGGCTTAGATACCACTGTAGTTTCCTCATATGCAGTCTTGCATATGGAATTAGTAGAATGCAAGAGGTCATGAACCCCAGGGCTTGCAGAATTTTCCTTGCAGATAGCTGGGGTTTTGTGGCCAATAGTTTGAAGTAGGTTGTCAAAGAAACTTGTTTCTCTGGAGTGAGGAAAGCCATCTGGGAAGTTGTGCTCAAGCTTGCTCCCAGGAATACAATCGGTTGGCAGGGTACTTGGTGAGATTTCTTTTCATTTATGATGTATCCCAGTGAGGTTAGAAGTTTCTTTACGAATGCCAGATGCTGTAATAGCAAGTCCTGGCTTTCTGCCTGAATCAGACAATTGTCCAAGTATGGGTATATTTGAATTTGTCTCTGCCTGCAAAATGCAATGGCTGGAGCTAGACACTTTGTGAATACCCTGGGTGCAGTAGATAAGCCAAAGGGAAGTGCAGAGAACTGATAGTGCATGGAGCCTGCCCTGAAGCGTAGGTATTTCCTGCAAGATTCCCTTATTGGAATGTGCAGGTAAGCTTCCTTTAAGTCTAAGGTTGCCAGCCAGGCATCTTTGCCTAGCATAGAAGAAGCTGTTGAAGTGTTAGCATTTTGAATTTTGGGATTACCAGAAAGGTGTTTAGAATAGAGAGGTTCAGTATAGGACGCCATGAGCTGTCTTTTCTGGGTACCAGGAAAAGTCGAATAAAAACCTTGCCCCCTTTGTTCTGCTGGGGCAGGTTGAATAGCTCTGATACTTAGAAGAGAGAGAACCTGCTGTTGGTCCTCCGCCCACTGATTTGGGGGTATGTCTGGCCAACCGTTTGGGGTTGGTAGTGTGTGGAAGTGGAATCTGTATCCTTGGGAAACTATGTTCAAAACCCATTAGTCCTGGGTAATGAGTTCCCAGTTTTTTGCATGCAGGGTGAGCTTTCCTCCCAAGGGGGCAGGCAGTTGAGCAGGGCTTGGAAGAGTTAAGGTTAAGTCATTGTGCCATTTTTCCGTAGGGGGGTGGCTTATTACTCCCTGCTTTGGAAATGGGAGCCCCCCCACTGCTTAGGCCTGTGCACAGCCTGAGACTGTAACCTAGGTGGTCTGCTGTTCCTGGGTTTGTACTAAGAAGGCCTGGAAGAGACTGGAAAGGACCAATTCTTAGAAGGCCAATGCCTGCTACATCTGGGAGGCTGTACTTGTAGGAAATCTTTAACAGTTTGCATAGATTTAGCTTTTTCCTCCATCACTTTGAGGACGGCTTCTGCTTTGTTGCCAAAAAGGCGGTCTTGGTTTAAGGGATCATCCAGTAATTTAGCTTTAACATGATCTGGCAAGTTTTGCTCCTTAAGCCAAGCATGCCTTCTAAGTACAGACCCAGTGACAGCAGCCCTGTAAGATGCTTCTAAAGCATCAAAACCACATTGCAAAATATGTTTACCAACTTGTTCTGCAGAATGCATTAAATCCTGTAACTCTTTGTGTCAGCACAGTCAGGAATCAACATCATTTTCTGTTTAAGTAGTCCCATAATATGCTGCTGATACTTTAACATATGAAACTGGCAATTTAAAGCCCTAATGGCCAAAGTAACAGAAGTGTATACCTTCTTACCCCATCTGTCTAAGGCTCCAGAATCTCTATCAGAAGGGGTAGGATTTTTGGCAGCAGTAGCCTTAATGTCTTTTGGTCCTTGGGAAATGGTCTCTGGATCCGCAGTAGGATTTTTGAACAGGAACTTGTGAGAGTCAGGTACTCCAATACCTGTCAAGTCTTCTGGGAGCTGGAGGTAGTGTGTCTGGGGAAAGGCTAGATTCCAAGAAAGCATCATCTACAATGTCCAGAACAGGAGGGATAGCTAAAGGTCTGTGTTGAGGAAGGAGTAAGAATTCCCTAAGCCTCTTTTTGGAGTCAGAGTAATCCTGGCTTTCCCAATGGAAATACTCCCTAAGAGTGTGCAAATCTTCTAGAGGGGAAGCAGAGGGAATGGAATCCTCTGCATCAGAATCCTCATAGGTAGAAATATCATATTCCTGATCAGAAGAATCAGAAGGAAAGTCAGTTCTAGGTCTCTTAGAGGGGGAAGGCTAGCTTCCCCTAATTAAGGTAATAAGGTCTTCAGGCATTCTAAGCATTTGTTTTTTAGGCATATGGGCCTGAGCATGCGGTTTGGATGTCGGTTTTCTAGGCATGGTGCGAGTTTTAGGCCTGGAAGAAGAAGAAGATGTCGTTGGTTTAAAAAGCAAGTTTGTGGGCCTGAATACACCCTCAGAAGCCGGTGCCTGCACAGCGGCTCTGGACCCATCCAAGGTGGAGACATCCGCAGGTTCCATAGTCGAAGAAGCATCTCGCGGCATACCGGACTCTGAATGGGTCTCAGTAGAGCCCTGCGAATCTGAAGTAGCGGGTATCAGGGGCTGCGAAAGCACCTCACTGAGTACCGGCGGACTGGCGACTAGGTTAGGAAGCGTCAACGGCACTTTTGGACCTATGCAGTCTGTCTTTGTCTTTATCCTTATGTTTTTTTCACAAGATCCGTAGTCGGGTGACTTAACAAAGCCATTTCGGAGTACTGAGACCGAGTATGAAAATAATTTTCTGCAAAGGTAGCCCGATGATGAACAGTTCGGTGGTTGAACAAGGCACAAAACAGACAGCGAGGTACTTTGTGGTCTGGGCCTAAACAGGGGATGCAGTATGAATGAAAATCTTTATGAGGTATTTGCTTTCCACAGGTAAGACAATTGTTAACTTTTACTGACATCGGTTGGAGCAAGGAAAAGGATCCCCAATGGGGTACTTATCTTTTTTGAAGACTTTGGGTCTGAAATTCGAAAACGAAAATTTCAGGAGTCGGCCGACCAGCACTTGCGAACTGCTTCTGCTTCGGGCACCGCACAGTAAGAAAGACTGATGTAATGGCGTCGGCTGCATGTTTTATACCCCTGACGACTTTTCGTCATGGAAGAAGAGAGAGCATCTGACGCAGGAATCCGAAGACCCTGGTATTCAGGCCAGCTGAGGGTTACCTTCAGGCAGATAACCCCAATGTGATGACTGCAACAGTGAAACACGAAGAACATCAACTGCATTCCTTCATGCTTCAAAACTAGCAATCAGTTCACTCCAAAGACAATACAGAAATCTTCTTAGTACAGACCTTATGTCTCTAGCTGCATTGAAAACTTGAGAGAGAGCCTCTTTATTGGGTAGCCTATAAAGTAATTTAATTTCAGATATTTTCTAAAGTTTGCTGGACTGAGGTTAACCCTCCAGTTTCTTCTGTTAAGCATGTACATTTAAACAGTTACACTAGTGCAGATACATTTCTGTTCTCTTCCAGTAGGGCACACTGTGGTTACATTTCAAACACCACACTCTACAAAAATACCTTTTCAATACACACGTCTGTACAAGCAGTTTGACACACACATGGCATACAGTTCTAATACATTTGTAATACAAGCATCTTGTATAAATCATTTCGATATTCATCAAAGACATTTACAAAATTCCAGCTAGCTGTGCTGGCAGTATCTCCTTTTGTCAAACTCTTCTTTCCCCCTTCAAAGACTCAAGCTAGTTTTTCAAGTGACCCTTGAGAAACACTACTTGACAGGGATGAGCTATCTGGGAATATATTACCCAATTCCCTTGTCTTGAAACTCCAGTTGCCTTTGCATTGCTGACCCCATTACTGTGCTGCACTGCCATACCATATACCTGCAACCCTGGGCTCCACCACAGCAACTTGGGATTTTACTGACTGGCTCCCTATAGCCATAGATCCCCCTCAGACTCCTCCTGCCTTCTACTGCAAAAACTTTGCACCAGGGCCTCTCTATCATGGTAAGGTTTCATGGTGTTAACAAGGTACAATTTGTGCCCCTGCCTAGCAGGTCTACCATGTAGTTAACATCCACTGACCTTCCTTACTACTTTGATGGGTCTCTCCCAAACTGCCTGCAGCTTGGTGTGTATGACAGGAATGAGAACCATAACTTGCTTCCCCCATAGCATACTCTCTAGCTTGAGCAATCCTGCCATACCAGACTTTTTTATGCTGTTGGGCTTCTGACAGGTTCTCCTGGGCCAAGCCCATGATATCCCTGAGCCTTGTCCTAAGGTTTAGGACTTATGCCACAACAGACTCATTGTGGGATTCACACACACCCTCCCACTCACTGCGAATCAAATCTAGAGGTCCCCTCACCCTATGCCCATACAGCAACTCAAAAGGTCAGAAACCTGTGGACTCCTGGGGCAACTCTCTGTAATCAAACAGATGGGGCAAATATTTGTCCCACTCCCTCTTAAACTGGTCTGCAAATGTCAGTAGCATGGTGTTTAGTGCACAGTTTAAACTCTCCACAAGACCATTAGTCTGGGAACGCTAGGGGGTGGTCTTTAGGTGTTTCACCCCAAAATGCTTCCACAGACAAGTCAATAGGTCTGACATGAAATAGGCACCTCTGTCAGTTGGTATTTCTTTTGGGAAACCAACCCTGATGAAAATCTCTAACAAAACATTTGCTACTTTTTCTGTCTCAACGGAGAACAGACCTACCACCCCAAGGTATCTGGTAGCATTAATCTACTACCACTAGGATATACTTCTTTCCTGTGGAAGTTGGGGTACTCAGAGGCCCCACAATATCCATAGCTACCCTCTGAAATGGCTTCTCAATCATAGGCAAAGACACCAAAGGAACTTTGATCTTGTCTCCTGCCTTGCCTACTTTTTGGCACTGCTCACAGGTCCTGCAGCTCCCTGTTACATCTCTGGAAATCCCAGGTCAATAAAAGTTCTACATAATACATGTCTTGGTGCACTTTATGCCCATATGACCTGCAAAGGGAATATCATGGACTATGTCTAGAAGTGCCAAATGGTAGGCTCTGGGCACTACCAACTGCTGTATTCTCTTCCTCCTCTAGCCCTCCATCAGGATCCACTCTCTATACAGTAACCTTTTGTTCCAGTATACAGATTCCCCTTTTCCATGAGGATCAGGCACCTCCCTGGCTACCTCCCTCAAGCCTGGTAGTGTAGGTCTGAGAGCTGAGCCTGTCTCAACTCTGTCTTTGTAACCCTTCCTAGCTCCCCTTCCACAGGAAGTCTGTTATCCGCTGACACAGGTGCCTCACTGTCAGCCTGGGTACCACTCCTCACTTCTGGCCTTGCAGTCACTCTGTCCAAGGGAACATCGGCTCCCACAAGCAGCTGTGGCTCACCTTCTGTCTCACTGCTATAGGGTAGCTCCCTCCCTGAAGTAGCCACCGCACCAGCCCTGGCTTCAAGTATGCGGTCTTGTCTGGGTCCCCCTCCAAGTTACCAGACCCACATGCCTGTTTCCAAGCCTGATTGCATCTTACTGCATGCACACAAGGTACTGCATTATCAAGATCATTTCTTATCAGGACATCTACAGGGATATCCTCAAACACACCTACTTGGTTGCTTCATTTTCCACCCCCCAGTCAAGGTGAACCCTCGCCAAAGCTATTTGGAATGGGGTCCCCCCTAAAGCTCTGACTGGAGTTGACTGCCCAAGTGAGTAGTTTTCCCCTTTAACCATTGCAGGCTTCACAATGGTTAGGTCAGAGGCTGTCTCTCTTATCAATGGCCTGTTTCCCATCTACTAACATAGGATATAACCTCTTATAGTAGTTTGGTACCCTTGTCCTCTTAGGATATAACCTCTTGTGGTAGTTTGGTACCCTTGGTATCTCCAGACAACTTACTGATGGCATTCTGTTACTCCCACTTGTTGTCTTCCCACCTTGCCTCCGTGTTCATCTATATGCTACATGGCCCCACTGGTTACATTTAAAACATTTAGCCCTTGAACCTGGCCATGTACCTTAACTAGTGGCTTCCCTGCTACTGGTGGACTCTGTTGGGACAGTTTAGGCTGCCGACCATGGGTTCCTTTAGACCTATGTACAGCACTGGATATCCCTTTCCTGTGCAGTGATACCCTGGTTGCTAGGTATAGGCCTCCTTTTTTCGCCAACCCATTTGCAGTACTGCACTCCCTATCTGCCAACCAGATTCTCATGTCCTCAGGCAAAGTGCTAAGGGCTTGTTCCCTCACCAAAAGGTCTGCTAGCCATCAAAATCGGTGACCTGACACCCACTCACCCACCTATGAAAATAAGTTCTTAACTCAGCAATATATTCACACATACTTTCACCTGCTTTGCATCGATGCTCACAAAACTTTTTTTCTGTAAGCTTCAGGTGTTAACTTAAACACACACTAAAACAATTTTAACTGTATTATAATTTAAGCAATCAATATCAGGCAATTTAGAAACAACAATTACAGCTTTACCATGGAGTAAGGGGGGGGGGGTCAAAAACTGTACCCACAGCCCTTGGTCAACATTATATTGTTTACATACCCTTTCAAACATATGAATACAACTCTCAAAATTATCACCCTCTGTAAACTGTGGAAGAAATTTACTGACCGTTATTGCTTCTGGGGTTCATTTACTCCCTTCCCCATTACCTCCATGACCCTAGGGAACAGTGAGCATTACCTTTTCATGCTGCCTCTGCCTCTCATCTTCTTTGGTTTCCAAATGCTGCAGTCTCTGCTTTGACCTCCAAATGCCACAGTTTCTCTGCTGATTCTATTTTCTAACGATTGGCCTCCAGTTTAAGTCTCTAATTCCAGACACATTTTTAAGTCCTCTGAGGCAAAGCTGAACTGTCCATTTTCTGAGAGTAGCACATCCCCAAGGCCAGTTTGGTTGTCCTCCTAGTTGCTAGTCTGTGATGCAACTATGGTTAAGGCTGCAATCATTTCTCCTTTAGTCAAGCTGGAATGTCCCAGTCCTTTGGCTTGGCACAGCTCAGCCAACTGGTTACTTGTCAGCTTTCCATAATCCGCTGCTGACATCCTTGCCTGCTCTCCCTAACTAAGTTAAAAACAATAAATAAAACTATTGTGATATGAAACTCTGAATGTACACTCAAGCAGCCACATGGTAGACAAACACCTTCTTTAGTGACCACTGTTTACAGGCTACAGAAGTTCAATATCCACACCACGGAATCCCAATATATGATGTGGTGATCCCACCACTGCCAACCAAATGTGACACCCCACCACTGGACCAGTAATCAAGGAGCCTCAATCCTCACCACTGGCAACAGGGGGGAGATGTTCACTGGGAGGACAGCAAGTACACACACAGTATTTCCAGATGCAGCTCTCTGCATCAAGTGCAAATTTTCTTAACAGCACACAGAGATTACAGTCAGTCCGAGGCTGGTTTCCCCCTCTTTCTCCAGATCCCTAGTAAGACTTGCCACTGGGGCAACTATAGAGTTTAGATCTCAGCTGAGTGACCAAGCCAAGACCTACAGCTCCCTCTCTGTCCAACCAGTTCTTCGAGTCCCTGCCCAAGTAGCTGACACACACACACTGAGGTTTGATTTACACACACACACACACACACACACACACACACACACACACACACACACACACACACCTGGGAAAGGCTGGCACAGGTTTACTGGCTATGGCCTCTTCTGCCCAGATTATAAATTAGTTTCCACTGCCACCAGTCACTCCTAGACAGCTACTTTAAGGCCCTTAACAAAGGGTGACTAATTTTACTGGGCAATATTAATACCAACACAAATAGTAGTTTGACCAGGAGCAAGGCTATTAGGAGTGGCCCAAACAATGTCACTAAATAAATATGGAAATACTCTCAAAACTTAAATATC
Source organism: Protopterus annectens (assembly GCF_019279795.1). NCBI lineage: Eukaryota > Metazoa > Chordata > Ceratodontiformes > Protopteridae > Protopterus > Protopterus annectens. The sequence goes on from NC_056737.1 coordinate 1,568,988,264, forward strand.
TCAGCCACAATGAAAGGTTTAATACATTTAATAATAAATAATAAAAAGAACAAGACAATACTAAATATATATTCACAGTGACATCCGAGTTCAAAACCACAAGAACCATTTAAAATAACATTGCAGTACAGGCTCTCACACACAAAAACATCAAAATTAAGCTTTAATATATTCCTGACTGAAACTAAGAGAATTATACTATTCCCTAGTAACTTACTATTAGAGCAAGACAGATGTTGCGGTGAATGGTTCTTGTCAGGTCCAAGATCAAATACAGAATGCTCTGTTTCACTAAGAGACCTCAAATTAATATCCAAAATATCACTGCTGGGATAGCTTGCAAAATGACATAATTTCTGGTCATCTGACTTCTAGTCCCAAGGCCAAACCCCCCTTTGCTAGAAGCTAGCAGCATTTAGCATCTACCTGTAAAAATATACAGACAAGGGTTTTTGCTCAGATCTTTCACATATGCTGGAAGTCATAAAACAATTGCATTCCTTCATGCTTCAAAAGTAGCAGTTAGTTCACTCCAAGGACAATACAGAAATCTTCCTAGTACAGACCTTGTGTTTCTACATGCATTGAAAACTTGAGAGATAGCATATTTATTGAGTAGCCTATAAAGTAACTTAATTTCAGATATGTTTTCTAACGTTTGATGGACTGAGGTTAACCCTCCAGTTTCATCTGTTAAGCATATACATTTAAACAGTTACAATAGTGCAGGTACATTTATGTTCTCTTCCAGTAGGGAAACACTGTGGTTACATTTCATACACATCACCCTACAAATACCTTTTCAACTCACATATCTGTACAAACAGTTTGATATATACATGACATACAGTTCTAATACATTTGTAGCACAAGCATCTTGTATAAATCGCTTCAATATTCACCAAAGACATATAATTTACAAAATTCCAGCTAGCTGTGCTGGCAGTATCTTGTTTCATCACATCACACACAGAATTTATATTATTAAAGGAGCAGAAAGTATTATAAGAACTAATCCAGCATGGGAAGGGCAGAAGGAGATTTTGCCAATAATAATGAGTACAAGTAGGGATATAGAAAACAGGCAACAGGGGTCTGGGATTTACTGAAGAATATTGGCAAAGACACAAAGGCAATGGGGGAAGATAAGTACACAAAGTTAACAGTGGGATGATGCCAAGAAGAAGTTGGGAATGTATGTTAGAGATTGTCCTCAAAGTACAGGCAAAGAGAAAGTGATAGGAGAGTGTTAAGTGAAAGCTTAGCTATGGTACAGTTTGAAGTTTAGTCTAGAACCAAAGTTGCTAAAAATGGAAAATTAGAACAGCATATAAAATATTACATGACAACCATAAGAATCAATCAGAAGGGGTTAGAGAAAACTGGTAAGACAGAAAGTGGAATGGCAATTTATAAAGGAACAAATGGGTGGAAAACTGTATGGCTCCCAAGTACATAAATACAGAAGATTTTCGATATTTGTTTGGAAGTGTTTGCATAGGTACTTTTACAACCCAAGTAGTCTTCAAAGTATTTTTTCTCATGTAGAAAGCAAATGCAGACTGTGTGATGGGAACAAGAGAAGTGACTGGGAACAGACTTTTGGGCATGAAGCACTCTGGTAGATTTCAAAAATTCCCTATAAAGTACTTTGTCAGAAAAGATGGAGAAGCAAATAGTTCTAACTACGGAAATGTTTTTTAAGCTGGCACAGAGGATATGAATTAACTAGATACAGTAAGGCCTTACTAAGTTGAAAGCAAATGACAGCTAGTGGGGTTTAGCTTTTTTTGGCCTGAACGTACCCATAAAGGCTTAACAAGTAAAAAGTCACAGGCATTCAGAAGCTATAGTAGCTGAAACACTTGCTGTCCTTTAGGGGTCATTTGCATACATCCCATGGAACTCTGTTATAGGCGGTTTAAAGTAACACACAGTGAAAACTGTAGCTTGGCAGGGTTTTTTTTTTTCTTGCAGTTTTTACTGAATGATTTGCATGACCGTTTTACCCTTTGGTTTAAACATTACAAAAGAGGTAAAAGAAATGAGGGTGGTATCATTAGAAAAAGGAGGGAGCAAATTACACAGGGATAAATGTAATATTTTTGAGTAATGTGCAAGAGGTAGAGAAGGCAGGAAACTGAATAATTTACGTCAGATTGGTGTGACTCATTGTTAAAAATAATACATGTATGTAAACTGCATGAAAATAATGTAAATGTCACTATACTTTGCTTTATTTTCCATTTACATATGTGCACCTATATCACTGTTAACTGTGATTTAATAAAGCTGCTTAAAAATGTATTTATACTCGGTAAAATTTCACTGCATCTCAATCCTGATTGATATGGCAGCACAGTACATGGAATTTATAATTTGACCTATATAAACTATCAGAAACGTTGTTTGTCTTGTGAAATATTTATAATTTTTTTTCTCTGATGTACTGACAACAAAGACATGTTATGGTTAGAGGCTGTAGTCTTGTCACACTGAGCACAGCCTACATATGTACAGACGTAACCAAAATGGAGTACAATATAAATTGGCAGATTAGCACTTTATAATATCCATGTAGGCCTATTTTTTAAAATCAATCAGTACACAGTTTCTTATCTGAAGCAGTTTTATGTGTATTTTTTCATAATCTTTCAGACAACAAATCTGCACATTCAGTTATAAGTTACACTGTGCTTTTAGGTGCAGAGGTAACAGAACTGCTGCACACAAGTTCTACAAGCTTGCCACAATTCCTTGTAATGCTTTCCATTTTTTCTGCAACAACACTTCAAATGTTGGAAAACATCACTTTCAGGGAGAAAGAAAATGTTTTAGTTCTTGTATCATAAAAGCAAAATATATATGTAATTTTATGAAGTATGCATTTGCCACCTATGAGAAAAAGTAAAAATGTATATGCTTGTTGTGAACTGCATGTAATACATCTGCATTAGGGGCACTGTGAAACTACAATTATGAAGTAATGATACAAATGACAAAATATGCATCATCACTTCACTCTGCCTCTAAAATAAAACAGAACAAAAACACCAGCTTCAACTCCTTTTGCACATGAATGGTGCCAATGGAATGTCCTCCATCTGTCACAGATCAAAGATATCATGGCTAGAGTAAAGTACTTCAGCTTGCTACTCTCAAAGACACAGACTGTCCTCAGTAAGACATATGAATCATCATGTAATGATAAATTTAATTTCCCTTTGTTTTTAAACAGACACATTCAGTACACCTCTGATATCTCTGGGATGAAAATAAAGGCACAATACACCCATAGTAACCATTTTAGCTTCTTGTGGTTAGACACACATACTGGCCCCTTATGAGCCACATCAATGAGCACTCAGTAATCACGTAATTGCACTTTGCTGTCATACACAGCATGCCTTCTCACCCCTACCCCAAACCTCTCCAACTATAGTATGCACTTCTGATTTTTGATTGTGAGGACTGTGAAAGAAATGATTACCACAGTAATGCACGTCAACTTGCAGCTCTTGTTTATATTCTACACATCTGCAAGCAGTATCAATGATTGTTTTACGCAGATCGTGCAACTGTCCTCTGTTTTGAGAGACTGCCTGCCTCCCCAAAGAAACTAGCACTTTCTGTGCAGATTTCTGATATTTGGATGAGAATAAAGTAAAATATAGTGTGGCAATGGTCTCAGTAATGTATATGAACTTGTAGTTAACAGAAAAATATACTACTTAATGACAAATACTCAGATCTTTCACAAACAGCATGCTTTTTCATTCTTATCCCCCAAACATAGCCTTCCTCTGTGTATTCATTTGCTTTTAAAATATGCCAGTGAAGGAAGAAATGGACAGAATAGCAAATTTCAACTTACTGCAACACATACACACAGTCCCACCACCAAAAATAGTAGTAGTATAATGTTGTGTCCTTCGGCTTTTCCCGGCTAGGGGTCGCCACAGCGGAACTCCGGTCTGCTAATGATTGGTAGTTGATTTTTACGTGCTGAGTTACCAGCCCTGACGCACAACATTCAACGAAGGTACGCCCATTCACGCATGTCTCCACGCAGAAGACGCTCTAGCTGAGAATCGAACCAGACAGCGTCTTACTGTGAGGCGACAACGCTACCGCAGTACAATAATAATAATAAACAGATCTTTACAGTGAACCTTGTGTATTGTTAACTACTGCTCAAAAATGCTCTGGTTTCCAAATAGATAAGCAAAAAAAGACACTTTCATCAGAAAACCATCCTTGATGGTCAGAGTGCTTGCTCCTCTTGAGAAGTCGCTAGAGACTGCTGGGAAAGCACAGAAGAAATTGGTTGCTTTTAGGAACCTACCTCAGGTGCTTATTTTACACAGTAAGGTAACATGGAGTGGTTAGCCGTATTCTGTTACTATGTGAAACATATAGAAGTTACTAGTCAAGCTAATGAAGTGCATGACCTCTCACTTTCAAGTTCCATTCGTTGCTGGGTAAATATTTAATTAGCAAAAAGAATACCCTGCTGGTATCCTGTGCAAGAGATTTTTGTTTTATTTTATTGTCAAGTTTTATGTCCGTTTAAAAAGAAAAAAAAAATAAAATTGAGTTCTCTCTACTCACAACTTCCTAGCTTTTTTATGTACTGTTGCAGTAACTTGGGACTCACAGTTAACAGGTTAATAGAGGAGCTAGGTAATGTTGAAGAACATAAAAGGAAGGAAATACACAGCTCTAAGTACTGTCTGATGGGTCTCTTTTCACATTTTTCCACTGTCTGTGCCTTAGCGTTCGTCGGTTGAAGGAAGCGCAGGCCGAACAGGCTGCTATGTCGTGGTCTGGGCCTAAGCAAGGCAAACAGTAAGAGTGGAAATCTTTATGAGGTATTTGTTTCCCACAAGTTAAACAGTTATTGACTTTTTCTGACATCGGCTGAGGCAAGAAAGAGTCCCCAACGGGGTACTTAGCTTTTTAGAAGTCTTCAAAGTAGTATTCGGTAGTAGTAATCTCTGGATCTGACCGACCGGCACTTGCGAACAGCTTCTGCTTCGGGCGCCACGAGGCAAGAAAGACTGGGGAAAATGGCGTTGGCGGATATACCCGAAGACCAGCAGAGATGACGTCGGGTGAAGTGCGACATCAGCCGAAGCCGGACCCAGACTTTGGAATCCGGCCGACCGAAGGGCTGCCTGACGACAGGACAACCCAGTTGTTATGACTGCAGATGCATCCATGAAGGACATCATAAAAGGAAGGAAATACACAGCTCTAAGTACTGTCTGATGGGTCTCTTTTTTCACATTTTTCCACTGTCTGTGAGAGAAAGGTGACAACTAGTGATTAGGTATCCCGATGTCAATCTTCACTGAAAGCAGTAGACAAGACACTACTTTTGACAACTATGTATAGGATGGCTTTGTTTCAGATCCTTTTTGTTTAATTTATGATTCACCTAAACTAAGACAACTAAGGGACTACAAAGCAGTGAATACGACCAGTCTAATGACAGACACATTGCATTTTTAACTAAAATATTACTATATTGTAAATATGACCCTTCCTTACAAAACGATTTCTGCACTATTTATTTGTATATTGTTAACCAGGGTAGAGCATTGATCTCCACAGACGTTTTTCAGACTACATCCAGTAGGGCTGTCTGGTTAATTAACTTGCTTAGCATCGCACAATTAGACAAATGGAGGTTGAAGAAATCAAACCTTGAACCTGGACTACAGGAAGCAGTTTGTTAATTGCTCATAACCTTAATCCTCTGTACCAACCATACCTCTCAACTGTCCAGATTTCTGCAGAACATCCATATGCCTCATATTTTTGGTCTGTTCCTCATAAAATGTGTTATTTCTGGCAAATGACTGAGGACTGAAGTCACTACATTATAGTCATTTCAGTTTCAGACTTCATATCCTTCAGAAAATGCACCCCCCACCAATTATTTTAAGCTTTCTTCAGATTTTTTGGGTTAGGGGATTGAGATGTATGACACCAACTATGATATAAAAGAAAAGCACAGAGCTTGATGGGTTTTCACCTTATCATTTTCAGAGCATACCACGCTGGATTTGCATGGAACCTCTCAACACCTTTCTTTAGAAACATGTTTCCCTGGCTCTCATGTAATACAGCTCATTACACTTAAGCTTTCTTCCCCTCCCCCAAAAAGAATAAAAACACAGAAAGATTCATGTAGTCCTGTCAACATACTCTACACACTAGACCAAAAGCCTATAGGTCCTCAAGATGTAGGTTTGTCAGTTTTGATGTCTGTTTAGCGAACAGTTGATATTGGAATGACAAGAAATAGGATACGTCTAGAAAGCAGATATTAGTATGGGAAATATTTTTTAATTCTTAAAAATGAAGTAAATATAAGCACTCTTAACTTTATAACAGGGATCCTTACAGGATGCCTGTTAAAAAAAGCTAAGAACACAAAACTGCAAAAGTTAATGGAAAACTGTAATGATATGACTAAAGTTGTTCAGAGAAAGCAATCATTCTAAATACTGCCATTTTAAGAAAATAGAAAGATTTCTACAGCATCCTACTGTCTTCCAAGAGTCTGGAAAGCTTTGCAGAGCATTCTAAAGTCTTCTAGAAACCTAGTCTACCTTGTGGGAAAGATAATTTTTAGCCAAAAATTTGTTGGTATGTCTCCCTACAAGGTAATTTAGGGTTAGAACAAAATAAAAGCCATTTTTATAATAGCCACTCAAACTGTAGGGATGATTGCATCGCACAGGATATTAAGAAAATATGTAAAAAAATATTTTTTCCTGCCTATAATAGTCCTTTAAGATGGAGTACTGAAACAGTCCACTGACAGTAAAATAGGATCCCAATTTGTGATATCAGTGATCAGGAAAGGGAAATGATCAGTTGAAGGATCAGCAAAGAGAGACTGAAGTGGCTACTAGCTTATTCCCCTATTTTGTGGAGAAGACTGGAGGATGCAACTGTTTGTAAGACCCCCTCTGATGGATGATGCCAATGCTCTAGCAGAGGCAGCATTACAGAAACTGTATATATGTCAAAGAGACAACATGCGTCTGTGCTGAAGAAAGAGTGAAGGAAGTTTGGGCATCACCACAAGTCTCACGGCTATGATAACCTGTCCAATCACCAACAATGACCTTCAGGCTACAGTCCCAAGATTTGCTAAACCAGAACTTTGCTTTTTGGGACTACCAATAGCAGCAGCAGCAGTTAACTCTCTGCTTTTGAAGGCAATGTGGGAAGTTGGAACCTAGCTGATGGGACGCACAACTGGGGTTACTCGGTAAACAGAAACAGAAGCACCCAGGATAAGAAATGATGCAGGCATGGTGAGAAACCTGGTCTATGAGAAGTAGGTAAAATGTTGGAGGGAAACATAAGAACTAGAAAAGTGGCCATTCTTAAGCTAAAGCAATGCTTTGTGGACAAAATATAAGCTTGATTTTGCCTTTTATATGAAAATACACACACAATGATTGCATCTACGGGAATTACATCCTGTAACATTTAGCATAAAATATTTCAATAGTCAAAGACATCAAAGTAAAATAAAGAACTGTGTGATACATGGTCATTTCTCCTTATCACTCTTCACTATCTTTCATAGAGAAAGACCTGGCAGATCAGAAATGGCAATGCTGAAGCAAAAGTCTGCTTTCAAGATGTCTCTGACAAATGTGCCTTTGTGACCTCACTAACAACTATTTTAACATAGCTTTTACCTCTGCATCTCTTTCTGCAGAGTAGACAAGGCAAATGTTTTCAAAGAAACAATATGTTAAAACAACCAGAAACTGTGGGCAACAGCCATCTGCATGGGCAGTGCAGGGTGCACACCACAGCTTCACCTCCTGTTATACGGAATTCAGCACAGGTCTCAGATTTATCACATCCACAAGGACTCACAATCCTGTAAACATTTGGTCCAAAGAGTCTGTATATTTTGGATTTATTGAAGATATTTTGTTCTGAGACCCACTGACCTACCAGCTGTATGCATCATGCATCATCCCATTCCATACAATGGCTTCCGTTTGTTCTCATCAGCTAAAACCCAATACAACTTGTGACTACAAACTAGGTGTTCCCCCTATATTCATTCTGTGGACATTAATCATCTTGTAATTCAACAAGTTCAAGAGTTAGAGATGGACATTTTTGGGAGATGGTAGCTCATCAAACAAAGGAATACCAACTGTTTCCCTGTGCTTTAACCCTAACTGCCCCATGCATGTTCAAGTAAAGTAACATCATATGAAAGCATAAAAACATTCCCATGTGAGACTTGACCCTTCTGCAGTTATGAGCAACACACCAGAAACAAGGTGATCCAGTAATCTTTCTCTGCCACTGCTGAGGTTCAGCCTCACACCCATGACTTCCTCACCCAATCTAACTCCTTCTCACCAAAGTACAGAACAGAGCATTGGACATCTGATTTATTTTCTCCTTGGCAAACCCTTAAGATTTAAAGAAACTAAAATTGCTGTAGGCAAACATCCTTAGACTACAGTGCTGAGTGAAGGTGTGCATGGTGAAAATGTCCACAATAGACACATTTACATATAAAAAACAGAAGACTTGGCCGCTCAAGGTAAAAAAGACCCCAGACAGCACTAGCCAACAGGCTATTGGCTGTCAATTGACAATGCACCAAATGATGACATAGAACAATGCAGTTATCAATCCCAATGTCTATTTGTCAAATTCAATATGTACAAACTAGCAATGAAAGCAATTTTCTAATAGACAAGTCTCTCGCCATCTGCTGCAGAACTTTTCAGGTAGGTATAGTTGAGCTTATATATATATATATATATAAAATATAAATACAAATAAATATGTACGTATGTGTGTATATATATATATATATGTGTGTGTGTGTGCGTGCATAAATATATACACACACATATATATATATGTATGTGTGTATAAATATATATACGTGTGTGTGTGCATAAATAAATAAATATATATATATATATATATATATATATATATATATATTTATATACACACATAAATATAGCTTATTTTCAGCTTTCATTCTTTGCCCTAGCAGACATCAATCTTGCCTGCAACTGATGGGAAATTGTGATCATATGATGACAGTATAAAAAACAGGACTCTTCCCAACCTTTTTCCAGTTCCTTATCCTGACATTGTGCTACATTATTTTGATGAGGCTTGGCTCACTTCATGCACTTAATCCTGTTCAACTCAAGAATTCTGAGTCCAGTGAGGAAGATAATACTGATCCTGAATAAGATAAAAGTTTCACTACAGAATGAAGTACTAAAGACAGCTGCAACTTGCACTCAGGTTTAAAAATTATATACAACCACGTGAAGATTTGACCTTTTCAGGAAGAAAATGTTCCTGCACCCAGAAACAGAGTCATGTATACTCTAACACAGGAGAAATCACCACAAAGGTAGAGATGCCCTGGTCAGAAAAAAAAGTGGCGATGACACTGTAGAGGTGTGATTATCCTGTGCTTTTAGGAACAATCTGAACTACAGAAAATAGGAAGAGTTTGTAGAACTCCTGTCTACGTTTTACTGAAGTACCTTGTCAGCCAGCTGCTACTATAAAAACAGAGACTTGAGTTCATAGGTGTTTACTAGGTAATGACCACAAGGGGCCTTTTTAAGCCCAGCCATGCATTCCAAATCTCTGACAAATTCTGGTACCCTTGATAAATGTAAGCAGGGGCCTGGGAGATGAACCATTTACAGGTTGCCTGTGTCCATTAGAGAGAGATATGTGCCATGCTATGGGTGAATTTCCTGTTCCCCATCAAATTGTCCAAGTTACATTTGAATTGGGTTAGGGAGGAACTCTGCTTCACATGGATGGGGAGCCTGTTCCAGAGACGGGGTAGTCTCTGGGATGCATACCTCTCTCTCCAGCAGGTCTTATTAATATAAGTCTTTAGAACAGGTAATTTTGGTGTGGTTTGTTTTGCTGATACACAGGAGGTCCAGAGTGGGGTCTGACAATGTCCTGTATGCCAGGCACAGATCTCCCCTTAACAACCTATAAGAGACAGAATACAGGGATAGGGCCAGCCTTAAGGAGGTCTTCATAGGACATTTTACTTACGTCCTGCATTCTTTTAGTGAGGAACCTCTGTGGACGTTCCATTTATTGAATATGTCTGGTTAGGTACATACCAAAAGGGGAACCGTACTCAATGACAGGTCTGATGAATACCGAATACAGTGGATCAATGACTTTCTTGGACCTACATGCTATACCTTTGTTTATAAGTTGCACAGCACAGAATGATTTCCTCACTACTGTACAGACGTGATGGTCACAGGCTAGATTATAGTCCCTGACTACTGGGTCAACTCTAAGGGGTGTGTTGTCAATGATAGTTACCAGAGGATTTCGCATTTCTTGGCATTTAGTTTTACTCCACAGCTCCGACACCAGTTGTTTGTCTGTGTCAGCCCTTCCTGGAGAAGATTTGTGTCGGTGTGGGATTCAATAACAGCTCCTAATTTGCAATCATCTGCAAATTCAGTCAATCAGAGACCAGACATTGGCCTTGACTTCAGAGAAGTAAATGCCAAAAAAAGAGTGATCCAAGGACTGATCCCGGAGGGACTCCACTTGTGACTGGGCTCTTTGTAGAGGTAGACTCCCCAATATTTAACTTCCTGAGTCCTGTGAGCCGGTTGGCTATCCACCAGGTGATATATGGGTTTATACCCAACATCTTAAGTTTGTCAACAATGCCTGAGTGGAGTATTGTGTCAAATGCCTTGACCAGGTCAAGGTAGGCAGTGTGAAACATTTTGCCCTCATCCATTGCTTTGGTGACCTTCTTAAAGAAGTTCACCAGGTTGAGTAGGCATGACCTGCTCTTGTTGAACCGCAAAAAGACCAAAATGGGTTGGGTCCAGTGCCTGAAGGTTTCCTTTGTCATTGCTAAACATTTCTATGTGCAAAGGGATGAATGTTGCAGTCCTCCATTTGCGTGGTTCAAACCCTGTGTGGAGGTCAGGGTGAATAGTGACTCCAGTGGTCCTGACAGGTCAAATTTCAGGCTATTTAGGAGGCTCCTGGGATATTACCGGGGCCCGGTGAAATTGTATTCTTGGCCTTATAAAGAGCATCTTATACCTGATGTCTAATGATTGTTGGAGGGGTTATGTTAAGTGGTATTTCCTGGGAGGGGTCTAGGAGTAAGAGGAGGTAAAGCTGCAGCTGAATTTAATCTTCAGAGAAACAAACACAGTATGCAAGAGATGTATATACTATGTCTCTGGAGTCACTCATAGTAACAGTGTGGTTTACAGAGAGACACACTGTACACTCGCCACACACACAGTATGCACCCCACACATAGACCTACTTATACTGGGACACAAACGCATTTTTCCCAAAATGTCTTCTGGTTCTGTGAGTATGGTGCCATTTAATAAAAGTTCAGCATACTGCTGTATACTGCTTTTGAGGTTTCGAATATAGCTAAAGACCACCTTATGGCTCTTCTTGACCTGAGATGCTATCTTTACCTCAAATTTTGCTTTGTTGGACTTAATTAGTCCTCTTAGTGATCTATTCAGTTAGATGAAAAAGTTAAAAACTCTTACACTTCCTATTTTACCTATGACTTTTTTCTTTTGTTATACAACCTGTTTAATTTTGGATTCCACCAGGGTGGCTTTTTTTTTTTTTTTTTTTTTTTAGTTAGTTTTGGGCTGACTTCTGGTAGACACAGCAGCCTCTATGTAATCACCGACATGGTTGTACAGAATTTCTGTGAATAATTCAGCACAGGTTTTGTGTTATGTGGGTTTGGAGGGCCTTGAAAATTTGACAGGTCATCACTTAATAAAAGTTAGTTTGCCTTGAAGTAGTTTATGTTATAGTGTTTGCTGGGGTTACACAACTGATTCTTATTTCAAAGGTGACTGCCTTGTGGTCTGACCTTACCAGAGAGGACACGACACTGGGAAGAGTGCAGCATTCTTCCATACTTGCGAGTACCAGGTCCAATATGTTTGTATCTTTAGTAGGCATATGCACTAAGTGATCCAGGGTGTTTAATTACAAAATCTACAAATCTCTGTGCCTGCAAATTTGGGATGGTACAGAATTCTCATTTTATAGAGGTATAATTAAAGTCTCCCATAAGTGTGTTATTTGGTTGAATGGTAAGGGTCTCCAATAGGTCTAACTATGAGCTACGGGTTTCATGGGACATGGACGGTGACCTATAGCTTACCAGGATGTGGTATAGGTTTCATAGGTTCATAGGTTCATACTAGGCTATCTGCCCTAGGGCATTTATAAGCCTAGCCAGAATGTGTTTGGCTTTCGCCACCCATTTTAAATTTATTTTGCTATGCCCTTTTTCGAGGTTAGTATACTGTGCCTCTGTCTAACAGTGACACAGAAGTGATACCCGGGGTAAACCTACGATCTCCCATCCACTCATCAAGATTCCTCTTGAAGAGAGTCAATGAGGGACTCTGCCTAACCTGGACTGGGATTTTATTCCAGAGTGAAGGGAGCCTCTGGGTTATGAATCTGTCCCTCCAGCATGTTCTATTTATTTCAGTGCTGAGGTTCAAGTCTCTCGAGCGTAGCTCGATGGGATTTGGATTTTCTGAGGTGCAGCATGTCCATTAATTCCGGTTGGACATGGCTTTATACGTCAGGCACAGATCGCCTCTGAACAGGCGGTATGCCACTGAGTAGAGCTGGAGTTTCTTTAACCGGCAGCATATGGCATCTGTTTGAGCCCTTTGATCCTCTTGGTGAGGTACTTTTGGGGTCTTTCCAGTTGCTGCAGGTGTCTGGTAAGGTACATCCCAAAAGGGGCATTGTACTCAATTATGGGCCTGATGAGGGATGAGTAAAGAGGCACGATGACCTCCCCTGATCTAGATGTGAATCCCTTCATGATTTGGTGGGCTATATAAAATGTTTTTCTAACCACTTTGGCCACGTGGTTGTCAAATGAGCGATTGCTATCAACTTGGATCCCCAGGTCCCTAATTACTTCTTCTGTACTTAATGGATTACCACCTATGTGGTAATTTGTGGGCACTTTGTTTTTGCCAAAGGGGATGACTATACACTTTTTGGCATTTAGCTTGAGGCCATGGCTCTGGTACCAGTTGTCTGTTTCTATTAGGCCCTTTTGGAGGATGCTTGTGTCGGCTGGAGAGTCGATTATGGCGCCCAGTCATCTGCGAACTTGGTCAGCCACAGTCCTTCCGTGTTGGCCTGTACCTCCGAGAAATATATACCGAACAAGAGAGGTCCCAGGACTGAGCCTTGTGGGACACCACTTGTAACTGGTTTGGAGTCTGACATGGCTCCAGCAATTCTAACCATGTGGGTTCTGTCCTTGAGCCAGTTTGCAATCCATTTAGTGACATAGGGGTTTATATTTAAGCTGGTGAGCTTATCTATAATGCCCGAGTGGGGTATTGTATCGAAGGCTTTTGCGAGGTCCAGGTAGGCTGTGTGGACCACCTTCCCCTCGTCAATGGCCTTGGTGACTGTTTCAAAGAAATCAACCAGGTTTAAGAGGCAGGATCTGCCCTTAACAAAGCCGAACTGGGTAGGATCCAGTGTTTGTAGGTCCCCAATATCTTTATTTATGAGGTCCGTGATAATCCTTTCCATAGCTTTGCAGACCAAGCTAGTCAGGCTTATGGGGCGATAGTTTTCAGGATCCGTTGAGGCACCACCTTTATGGAGAGGGACCACTGTTGCTGTACGCCACTCTTTGGGCACATATCCTGTAGTAAGGATGAGATTGAACAGTAGTTTTATGTTTGGGTTTAGCTCTTCTTGGAGTTCATGTAGGACGCAGCCCGGGACACCATCTGGTCCCATTGATGCTGTGTTTTTTGCTTTGGAGAGGGCGGCTCTTACCTGAGCATCTGAGATGTCAGGGGGGCAGCACTCTGCTGGGATAGATATTTGCCCTTTTGGTGGGGAGGGAGGGGGGGAGTTTGCGCTGAACCTGTCAGCTAGGATGTTGGCAATATCTGTGGTTTCGGTGTATTTTTTGTCATTTTGGACTAATTCTGAGCATATCTGGGAATTACCACCCAGGTTCCTAACATAACTAAAGAAAGCCTTGTGATTATCCTTAGTGTCCTGTGCAATTTTTCTCTCGAAGCTGGCCTTAGACAATTTTATGTGTGCCCGTAGTTTTTTGCTAATACTGATCAGTGATGCCTTCCCTTTCTGGGATTTTGCTCTAACATTTAGTAGCGTCCTCCTTCTATTGTATAGTTTGTTTATGGCTGGGGTCCACCAGACAGGACGTCTGCCTTTGGAGGATTGGGTCTTGGTTTTATTTGGGATCGCATGATCCATGCATTCCTGAAGGTGTTCATAGAATGTGTTTATAAAGGATTCTGCGGTCTGGGCCGTATTTTCCACAGGCCCGGGGGCTTTGAAGGATTCCACCTCAGTTTTGAGGAGTGTGAAATTTGCTTTAGAGAAGTTTTTCACTGTGGTTTTCTGGGCAGGGGTGGGGTCGGGATGTGAATATCCAGTGAGATTAGTTTATGGTCTGATCTTACCAGTGAGGGATACACTTCTGGTCTGGAGCATAGAGTCCCCATGTTGGTGATGATCAGGTCCAGTATGTTTTCCCCTCTTGTGGGAGTGGTAACAAGTTGTTCCATAGCATTTGAGTTTATAAATTCTAGGAACCTTTGGGCTAGGGTGTTGGAGCTAGAGTAATGCTCCCAGTCTATGTTTGGGTAGTTGAAGTCGCCCAATATAATGGTGTTTGGAAAGACCTTCATATTTTCCAGTGTTCTCAGGAAGGCCGAGTGGGGTTCCTGGGTTTGGGAGGGTGGTCTGTAGCAGGCTATAAACTGGAAGGCAGTTTTATGGGACCTTGTCTAAGGTAATCTGGATGTGGAGGAACTCCAGTGCCTCATCATGTCCAACCACTCTAGAGGTGTGCTTCTGGATGATGTAAACCAAGAGACCTCTCCACCTTTAGTTCTTGTCTCTGCAGTTGCAGGTCTAAAAGTGTGGAGCGCTGAAGCCTTGCACTGCTGAGACCGTTAAATCATGGTTTGGTAACTGCAGAGATATCAGCATTGTCCAAGGTGAGAAGAGCCTAAAGGGAATGGAGCTTTTTGTTTAAACTCTTAGCATTGAGCATTAACACCTTCAAACTTCCTTCAGTAGATTTTGCCATGTTGGAAGGTTTGTCAATTTGCATTGCCCTAAAAAATGCTCTGGGGGGGGGGGGGGGGGGAGACGACGACAATGTTTTGGATGATACTCGAAAGCCTAGAGGAAACCAGGGCAGACCATCCTTGGCAAAGCAACATGGTTTGTTAAACATGTCCTTCCATGCTGACAAAAAATGTGTCTCCTAAAATTGAACCACAAACTAAACCAATTATTTAAGTAAATCAGCTTCTGTCCTTATTGTGGCATCATTCTTGGTGTAAGGTAGAATGCTGTTCAGTACTAGGCACATACCAGCCTGTGACACAGTCTGAGAGCTTCATAAAGTCTCTCTTCATATATTCTAGGGAGGTACGCTTTAGATCATTTACACCTATATGGACTACGACTAGATCATACTGGTACCTGTGCTGCAATGACTTGACTGCTTGTTTGACTTGGCAAATCCTGGCCCTTGATTGGCTACTGACTGTTACCTCACTCAGCAGGCTGAACATGGACAAAGTATCAGTATGTTGTAAAATGGAG
Source organism: Protopterus annectens (assembly GCF_019279795.1). Lineage (NCBI taxonomy): Eukaryota > Metazoa > Chordata > Ceratodontiformes > Protopteridae > Protopterus > Protopterus annectens. Next base: position 1,569,003,990 of record NC_056737.1, read on the forward strand.
TATCCTATGACTAGAATACTGGGTAGTGTACTGGCTTACCCTATGTGCTTTGCAGTTGAGGCTCCATTGGATGTGGCTGTATGTAGTGTTAGCTGTAGTTTCTGTTGAGTTTTTTGGGGTTTGCTGAGGATAGTTTTGCTGGTGGAATGTCTGGGAGGTCTTATGAGTTTATGAAAATTGCATTTAAGTGTCCCAGTATAAGTAGGTATATGTGTGGGGTGCACACTGTGTGTGGTGGGTGTAGAGTCTTGTCTCTCTGTCAACCACACTGCTACTATGAGTGACTCCAGAGACAGAGTATATACATTTCTCGCATACTGTATTTGTTTCTTTGAGGATTAAATGGTTGTCAGTGTACAGTAGACAATTGTTACAAAGTCTCAATATTCCCATATCCACCCAACTGGCTGTGGAGAAGCAGGGAAGGTGCATATCTATGATGCCAGGTCCTTTATTTGGTGTGTACTAGGGTGCGGTGCATGAGGGATTAATAGTGAATAGAACCAATACAAAGGATGTATGCAAGTCTAAAAATATCAAAAACCAAAGTTGTGGACTTGCAAAGAGTGCCCAAAGGAAGGTCAGAAACCAAACCACTTGAATAGTAACAAGCACTTTAATCACGAAACACAGACTTCTAACTCCTGAATAGATTTTCCCAGAATAGGGGCAAATTTGTTTTTCCTTTCCTGGACCACTGAATCAACCATCTCCTGTAATAAGGAACTTGGATAACCACGTTTACTAAACATTTCCAATAATTTTGCACACTCAATGGAAAAATCACCATCGTCGGAGGTCATTCTACTGACCCTAACCAGCTGTCCCTTAACCAGGTTCTTTTTCTGAAAGTAAGGGTGACTACTCTTGTAGTGTAGGTAAGAATTAGAAAATGTTTCCTTACGATAAATACTAGAAGAAAAACCATCAGCTTTCTTACTAATAAAAACATCCAAATAAATAAGGTTGTCCGTATTGTAAGTATGAGTGAAGTCCAAAAAATTCGTTGTGTTTTTAATATAGTACATAAACTCAGTAAATCTTTGATATGTGTTTGTCCAAAAAATAACTATATCGTCCAAAAACCTTTTGTATAAGGACCAACAGCCAATAAAAGGACTGTTTAGTATATATAGTTGCTCCCATCTGGACAAAATTAAATTTGCATAATGGGCACATTTGGCCCCCATAGCTACTCCCCTTTTCTGTTGAAAAAATTCTCCCTGAAAAAACATGAAATTGTTGTAAAGAATGAGATCCATAAACGTTAAACAGTTCCTGAAATCATCCACTGAAAACATTTTGCTATCCCTCATACTGTCTTCAAACCACTGGAGCCCTATGTCATGAGGGATAAATCCAAACAGATCTACAACGTCTAAAGTAACGAAGGCCAAGTCTGGAGAGTATAATTCAGGTTTAACACACCTAAGGAAGTCCCATGAGTCTTTCAGAACTGTTGGACCATCGTATGATAACTTTTTCAATTTGTCGTCTACAAATTTGGCTAAAGAAGTTGTAACTGAACCTTCAGATGACACAATAAGCCTAAGTGGAGGATCATTTGGGTCCTTGTGGACCTTTGGTATTCCAAAGACTGAGGGAACCCTTGGTTGGGAATTTAGTAAGAAATTATAACTATCTTTGCTGATAGAACCTTCCAAAAGTAAATCATAAAGTAATAACTTTTGAATGTGCTAAATTAACCTCATTAATAGAAGCTCGTGAATATTTAACAGTGTCATATAGTAAATCCTTCATTTTGGATTCATACATAATAAAATCCATCAGTACTGTGCCACCCCCTTTGTATGGGTGCATAATTCTAATGTTCTTGTTGTTCCTCAATTCATTTAGTATTGTTCTTTCCGTTACAGACAAGTTTGAAAATATCTTATGCTCGGATAAAACTTTCCTAATTTCTATTTCTAGAATTGTGTCCAGGTTTTTCAATTGTGGGTGTAGTGGTGGGTTTACAGTGCTTTTTCTCTTTAAGGGACCTGTTTGTCTAAATTCTGTATGGTTTTCCTGAAATATTAAAGCAAAATTCATTTTCCTAAGAAATAGTTTTAGATCTACAATGGATCTGGGTAAACTTGCTTTTCTAGTAGGAATGAATTTAAAACCTTTTGACAAGAGGTCAAAATGTTCCTCTTTCAATTCTATGCTACTGTAATTAAAAATCTTGTAATCATCCAGTGTAAAAATATATCCCTGTCTGGAAATAGATGTGTTCTCTTGTCTATGAGTATTCACTGGTAATTCCGCCTGTAATTGTACTTGTACTGTGGATGTCGGACAGGATTCTGGTTCCGAATCCTGTCCGACCTGCGTAAAGGGGGAATTTCTTGAAAATCAGAAAAATTGTCCTGCACTTCAAATTCAACATCATGTTGAACAAGACCCACTGGCTCATTTTCAATATAATTATGTTCCAAGTTGAATTGACGAGCTGTTGGTTTGGGTTTAGGGTAAGCCCTACCTTCTCTATAATCTTTCAAATCTCTTTCCAGTTTAAACTGTTTCCTTTTTAAATTGGCCATACATTTTGCCTCTATTTCAGAAAAGATTTCCCTGTATATTTTCTTTTCTGTTTCTACCTGAAACAGCAAATCATTGGTAATAATAGTGTTTGTCCGTTCAATCTTTTCTAGTAAGCACATTCTAATCCTTTCATTTTCTTTAAGTATGGTACCCACCACTTCCAAACCACATTTATTAAAAACTTTAATGAGCTCTTTATGAAAATCAGAACCCTCAACAACATTGTTAGGAAATTTTGTAACACGAAGACCCTTAGGCACAATTTCCTTATTTAAACATTCCTTCAAAAACGAGCAATCACACCCAAGACGCTTGTATTTTTCTAGCAAATAATAAAGTTCATCCAGGTTCTCTCTATAAGTCCTTGTTTTACTTCCCTGGTGCCTAACTGCACCCAACATTTCAGTTACTGAAAAATCTTTTTCTATAAATGATTTAATGTCAAAACTGCCTCTGGCAGAAGAAAAATCACCTTGGTTGTTTGAAAAGGATGCAGACTGTTCATTAGTTTGTAGTGCCCTTCCTTCGTCCCTGGATGCAGACGCTGTATTGCGCAAAAGACGAGGAAACTCTAAGAATTCGTCGTTTGTTGATGCAACGTTATTTTTCAAAGTAGTAGTACAAGTAGATCCAGTAGTACGATTAGGAGCTTCCTTCGTAGTTTTCGAAGATTTGTTGATGTTCTTCGTCTCCCATTGCTGCAGTCCTGACATATGGGTATTCCGCTGTCCACCATCGGCCCGAATACCAAAGGGCTAGAACCGGCGTCGGTCATCGGCGCCCGAGACTGACATCAGTACGTGTCAGTACAAATGCGCATGACCGACGCCATAACCTCAGTCTTTCTTGCCGCATGGTCCTAAGCAGAAGCAGAATTTGCAAGTGCCGTTCGGCGTTCTGGAATTGTCGGTTTTCGAGTTTCAGACCGGAGACCAAGTTGGGCTAAGTACCCCGTTGGGGACACTTTTGTCTTTTTCTTGCCTCAGTATTGACGGATGTCAGAAAAAGTTAATAACTATTTCTTGTGGGAAACAGATTCCTTATAGGGATTACCATTCACTCTGCATTCCTTGTTTAGGGCCTGAGCACGACGTTGTTGGGTGTCGCTTTTGTGCTACTTTTAACAAGCGTACTATTAAACGTCGGTTGGACTGTGCTAGGCTGGTGTTTGGTAAACGTTGTAATTATAACATGCCGTCGGATTCTGCGACGACTGGTTCTTCTAAGAAACGCAAAGAAAAGTCTTTGCGGTCCAAACAGGATGAGGCGTCCACTCCGGACGCCGGTTCTGTAGTACCACTGGCTACTTCAGCGGCTCCTTCTGAAAGTTTACCTGAGTCTCAAGGGGAGCCTTTGTTACTGCAGGAAGTGGCTTCTCCTGTGTTAGGCCAGGCTGAGGGTGCTTCTCTGATGTCAGTGGTTCCCTCCCCTCATAGGGTAGTTAGGCCTCCTCCTTCTCAAAGCAGGGCCCATTCTAAGTCTAAGTCTGCCCCTGCTGGTGTTAGTCCCCAGGGTCCAGCTCCTAGGAAGCACATGTTAAAGATGGCTGAAGATTTGATTACTTTAATTAGGGGTTCTATGCCCCCCCCTGTGAAGAGGCCCAGGGTAGAGGCAGAGTTGGAGAGTTTGGTTCAGTCTTCCAATGAGTCAGATTCCTCTGTAGAAGAACTTCAGGATTTCCCTCCTTATTCTGATTCGGAGGCTGAGGACTCTACTCCCTCTGCGTCCCCTCCAGAAGATTTTTCTTTCTCTGAGACTTTGCGTACCATGAGGGAACATTTCAAATGGGAGGGCCAGGATTATTCTGATTCTCGTAAAAGACTAAGAGAATTCTTGTTTTTGCCTCAGCATAGGCCCTTGGCTATTCCCCCTGTACTGGATGTTGTTCAGGATGTGTTTTCTGAGGCTGCCCTTAACCCAGATTCTCTGCCTCCTGCCCCAGTTAAACCAGATAGATACTACAGGGTTCCGGAAGCTCACAAGTACTTATATAAGAGTCCTAGGGCTGATCCAGAAACTATTACTCAAGGCCCCAAAGGGGTTAGGGCTTCTGTGGTTAGGAATCCAGTTCCTCTGGACAAGGATGCTAGGGCCCTGGATAGGTGGGGTAAAAAACTGTATACCTCTTCGACTTTGGCTATGAGGGCTTTAAATTGTCAGTTTCATATGCTCCGGTATCAAAATTATTTGCTGGGCCAATTGAAATGTAAAGTAGATGCTTTAGCTGAAGGTATTGAATGTAAGGAGCTTCAGGATTTAGTGCATGCTTCAGACCAAGTTGGTAAGCATTCTTTGCAGTGTGGTTTTGATGCTTTACAGGCTTCTTCCAGGGTGGCTGCTACTAGTTCAGTTATTCGTAGGCATGCTTGGCTTAAAGATCAGACCTTGTCAGAGCATGTTAAGGCTCGAATTATGGATGCTCCTCTACAATCTGATGTTCTTTTGGCCCTCCAGTAGAATCAGTTTTGAAAAAAATGGAGGAAAAAGCTAAGTCTATGCAGACAGTTAAGGATTTTTTACAGGTTCAGCCCCCTAAGTTCAGTAGGAATTGGCCTGCTAAGGGATGGTCTTTCCCCTCTTCGGATTATCAATCTAGGGGCAGGTCGAGGCGAGGTAGAGGTAGGGCTTCCTCTCAGGGCCCTGTTACTTCTAGGTCTTTGAGTTCTTCTACCCCTTCTGCTGGGGAGGGCAGGGGTCAGTCCTTTCGGAAACAGACCCAATGACCCGTGTCTTCAGCTGCCGGACTCTGCCTTGCTGGCAGCCCCTCTAGGAGGAAAACTGAGACTTTTCAAAAGGAATTGGCATTTGGTTACCCAAGACAAATGGGTATTGGACATAATAAATCGAGGCTACAAATTTTATTTTCACACATTCCCTCCTTTCAAAGGTATGCCGGATGTGCCTCGTCAGCAAAGACTGGAAGCACAGACTCAAATTTCTTCTCTGCTTCAGTTGGAAGCAATACAGGCAAGTACCTTCTGCAGAAAGATGCACAGGGTTTTATTCCCGTCTTTTCTTAGTGCCAAAGAAAGGAAATACTTGGAGACCAATTCTGGACTTGTCCATTCTAAATACCTTTCTGGAAATTCCAAAATTCAAGATGTTAACACTGCAACAGCTGTTACCTATGCTGGGCAAAGATCACTGGATGGTGACTCTGGATCTCAAAGAGGCCTATCTTCACATTCCTATCAGGCCCAGTTGCAGGAAATTCCTGAGATTTCGGAATGGGAATTTGCATTATCAGTTCTCTGCATTGCCCTTTGGCTTGTCTACTGCGCCCAGGGTATTCACAAAAGTCCTGGCTCCAGTAATAGCTTTTCTCAGGCTACAAGGAATTCAAATTTATCCTTATCTGGACGACTGTTTGATTCTGGCTCAAGGCAAGCACGAACTTCTTCAACATCTGCAGTATGTAATGACAGTTTTAAGATGCCTAGGGTATTCTGTGAATGAAATAAAGTCCAGTCTAGTACCCTCACAGGAGATGTGTTTTCTGGGTGTGAAACTGAATACAGCTGCTCAGATGGCATTTCTTACCCCGGACAAACAAAGGAATCTTCACCTATACTTCCAACAGCTATCAGTAATGTCCAGGCTGACTGCAAGGACAGTCCTTCAAGCCTTGGGGTTCATGGCATCTTGCATTCTAGTACTTCCCAATGCCAAACTGCATATGAGGAAGCTACAATGGTATCTCAAAAGCGTTTGGACTCAACACTGCCTCGATTTGGACACTGTCATTCGGATCCTACCTTGCATTCAGAGAGAATTTCTGTGGTGGGCACAGGAATGTCACCTAAACAAGGGGCTCTCTGTGACCCAACCAGAGGCAAGTCAGATATTAACGACAGACGCCTCGGAGTCAGCCTGGGGAGCTCATTTCAGAGGAAAATGGATTCAAGACCTTTGGGCCCCAGAGCTACTTCACTTGCATATCAACATGAAAGAGATGCTGGCAGTTCAATTTGCTTTGAAAGGATTCAAAAGCCTACTTCAACCAGCACTGGTGTTGATTCGAACAGACAACATGACTGTCATGTGGTACATCAACAAGCAAGGGGGAACTCATTCTTACCCTCTTTGCAGACAAGCAATGCTGTTATGGGAAACTGCTTTGAATCTGCACATCACTCTTCGAGCACAGTTTCTGCCAGGAGCACAAAATTCTTTAGCAGATGTTCTGAGCAGACAGATTGTGGATCCTCACGAATGGAAATTGGACCCTCAGGTATTTCTTCAGTTGACAATGGCTTGGGGAACTCCGGACATAGATCTGTTCGCTTCTCCTCTGAATTTCCAACTGCCACTGTTTTGCACAAGGCTATTTCATCCAAAAGCCTGGAAAATAGATGCACTATCCTTCAGTTGGAGCAACCTTCACGTGTATGCTTTTCCTCCTTTGCCTCTTCTTCCGAAGGTGCTGTTGAAAGTCAGGAGGGACAAACCTTGCATGATCCTTATAGCACCGGATTGGCCTCGTCAGCATTGGTACCCTCTGTTGAGGAGCTTAATTCATGTACCACCTTGGCCATTACCACAGATTCCTCACTTATTGTCTCAGGAAAACAATCATTTTCTCAATGTCAGGGTGCAATCCCTACACCTGTCAGCCTGGCGCATTCTGTTTTAGAGGAGGAGGACCTTCAGCTCCCTCAACAAGTTTTGGATGTTATTTTGGAAGGCAGGCGTCCTAGTACTCGAAAGGTTTATGCTGGTAAATGGAAGAGATTTTTTCTTTGGAGTTCAGCTAAAGGCTTTGATGTCGAATTGCCTAATTTGAGTTGTACATTGCAATATTTGACTATTTTATTGGACAAGGGTTTGTCCTTCTCTTCTGTAAAAGTGCATGCTGCAGCTATTTCTGCTCACTATGATTGTGACCCTCCGTTATTTTCACATCCATTGGTTAAACAGTTTCTTAGAGGGGCAAAGAATATCAGACCCCCACGGAGGGCTCCTACTCCTACCTGGGATCTTAATTTTGTTTTGGAAAAGCTGACTCTGCCTCCTTTTGAACCTGCAGCTACAGCTGAATTGCAGTTGTTGTCCTGGAAGACTGCTTTTTTATTGGCTGTTACTTCTGCTAGAAGGGTATCTGAATTACAGGCCCTCATGGCAGTGGAACCTTTTCTGATTTTTCACAATGACAGAGTTTCCTTACGTACTAATCCTACTTTTCTGCCTAAAGTGATTTCTAATGTGGCATTGAACCAATCTATACATTTGCCTACTTTTTATGCTAACCCCAAAATGAAGGGGAAAAAGTTTTGCATTCTTTGGATGTACATAGGCAGTTGAGGTATTATTTGAGCAGAACCAAAGAGTTCAGAAGATCTCAACAATTATTTGTTTCTTTTGCTTTGACTTCACGAGGGAAAGCTGTCTCGAAACAAACTATTTCCAAGTGGATTGGCCATTGTATTGCTTTTTGTTACTCTCATCATGGAGAGGATGTTCCGGCTGGGATCAGGCCTCATTCTACTAGGGCTACGGCCACTTCTACTGCTTTTTTGAGACTAAAGACATTCTAGAAGCAGCTACTTGGAGTTCTGTACATACCTTTACAAAGCATTATCATTTACCTCTTTATTCTAGGTCTAGGGCTGGGTTTGCCACTGCAATCTTACAGGGCATGTCTGCAGCTCCTAATGCTATTTAGTTGACCAGCCTCCCTTTTTTCCGTTGCTCTGGGATTCTACCCATATGTCAGGACTGCAGCAATGGGAGACGAAGAACATAGTACAATTTTGTACCTACCATAAATGTAGATGTTCGAGGATCTCCATTGCTGCAGTCCAATTTTCCCTCCCTCCTTCCCACTTTTTCTTTTTAGGTTGGGGTTTGGGTGGTGTTTTTTGCATTCTGACGTCTGAGGCAAGAAAGACTGAGGTTATGGCGTCGGTCATGCGCATTTGTACTGACATGTACTGATGTCAGTCTCGGGCGCCGATGACCGACGCCGGTTCTAGCCCTTTGGTATTCGGGCCGATGGTGGACAGCGGAATACCCATATGTCAGGACTGCAGCAATGGAGATCCTCGAACATCTACATTTATGGTAGGTACAAAACTGTACTTTTTCATTTAACTGTTTTTGCCTAAAATTGCATCCGTTGTTAAACGCTGCAGCTAGTGACACTATGGAGGAACATGCTGGTGTCAAAAGTTCAACCAGCTGAGAAAGCTGGCCAATAACTTTGCATAGTTCGCCTCTATCCTGTGAACACGTAGTTTCAAGTGCGGTTTCACCTTCTGGACTCTCAGCCATCGCAAATGTAACCAAAACCAATACAAAGGATGTATGCAAGTCTAAAAATAAATTGATAGTTACAATTTCTTACTAAATTCCCAACCAAGGGTTCCCTCAGTCTTTGGAATACCAAAGGTCCACAAGGACCCAAATGATCCTCCACTTAGGCTTATTGTGTCATCTGAAGGTTCAGTTACAACTTCTTTAGCCAAATTTGTAGACGACAAATTGAAAAAGTTATCATACGATGGTCCAACAGTTCTGAAAGACCCATGGGACTTCCTTAGGTGTGTTAAACCTGAACTATACTCTCCAGACTTGGCCTTCATTACTTTAGACGTTGTAGATCTGTTTGGATCTATCCCTCATGACATAGGGCTCCAGTGGTTTGAAGACAGTATGAGGGATAGCAAAATGTTTTCAGTGGATGATTTCAGGAACTGTTTAACGTTTATGGATCTCATTCTTTACAACAATTTCATGTTTTTTCAGGGAGAATTTTTTCAACAGAAAAGGGGAGTAGCTATGGGGGCCAAATGTGCCCCCACGTATGCAAATTTAATTTTGTCCAGATGGGAGCAACTATATATACTAAACAGTCCTTTTATTGGCTGTTGGTCCTTATACAAAAGGTTTTTGGACAATATAGTTATTTTTTGGACAGACACATATCAAAGATTTACTGAGTTTATGTACTATATTAAAAACACAACAAATTTTTTGGACTTCACTCATACTTACAATACGGACAACCTTATTTATTTGGATGTTTTTATTAGTAAGAAAGCTGATGGTTTTTCTTCTAGTATTTATCGCAAGGAAACATTTTCTAATTATTACCTACACTACAAGAGTAGTCACCCTTATTTTCAGAAAAAGAACCTGGTTAAGGGACAGCTGGTTAGGGTCAGTAGAATGACCTCCGACGATGGTGATTTTTCCATTAAGTGTGCAAAATTATTGGAAATGTTTAGTAAACGTGGTTATCCAAGTTCCTTATTACAGGAGATGGTTGATTGATTCAGTGGTCCAGGAAAGGAAAAACAAATTTGCCCCTATTCTGGGAAAATCTATTCAGGAGTTAGAAGTCTGTGTTTCGTGATTAAAGTGCTTGTTACTATTCAAGTGGTTTGGTTTCTGACCTTCCTTTGGGCACTCTTTGCAAGTCCACAACTTTGGTTATTAATAGTGAATAGACTAAGGGTGCTTTTGAGGCCAGAGACTAGACTGGGCTATATCCCATTAAATTCAGGGAGAGTGCTCCTCAACACAAACTAGTTGGTCTATGGCTACTCAGTACACAAAATAGCTGCTCTACACTCACCAAGCTACTTGTACAGTTTCATAGGTGGTTTTATTGGAAAAATGTGGTCTTCTCACTATCTGTCTCTAGACAGGGAACTACTATCCACGGTTACATGATGACCAGTGGGCACACAAAAGTGCCAGATTCTTATGCATTTCCCAATAAAAATAAGAGTTTGAAGTTCCAAAATCCACTTGGTGGCTGCAGTGAAATGTCTCTGCATGAGGCAGCATTCAAGTCTGCTGAGCTAAATGACTCAAACGGCAAATCACAAGAATGATTATTTTTTGTTTACTAGTGGACAGAGATGAAGGAGCCCCTTCAAAAACAAGTATATGCAGTTCTCATGAGGTCATGATCAACATAGATGGTCAAAGCATGTACTCCAAAGATGAAATTACTGCAGCCCAATCCAAACAGGGGACTGTGGCACTTGAAAAATATGCCTAGTTTCACTGAGGAGGAGGAAGATACTTTGATAAGACAGGAAATTGCTTCAAGCTGGCTACATACATATCCATATCTGAAGGTTTCCTAGCAGCCACCACTGCCTGCAAAAATTATGCCAGTAATAGGAAGCAAACACTCAAGTGCAAACAGATATACTGTTATCCAATCACATCAATTGCATAGATCAAAATAAGCTCTGGGAAGACAAAAGGACAATACTGTGCAAGTTGAACTTTCCATAATAGTAGATTTTCGAAAGATCACTGCTGCAGTAGCCTTAGCTATATGGGTTATATCCTGCGGCCATCTTCCAAAGCTTCAGGGTACCTTCCACATGCTCAAACTGTCAAACAGCTCTAGCTGAGCTCACTAAAGAGAAGTTTGGGTGAAAGTCCTTCAGAGTATTCCTGCCAGCAGAGAGAGAGAGGGAGGCTGAGCCCTGGAAGGTCAATGCTAGGAAAAAAATACAACATCCATACCCTGGTATAAAAAAAAGAAGAGGGAGGGAGCGGCTACTGCAGCAGTGATCATTTGTGCATCTACTGTTATGGTAAGTTTAACTTACGATTGTACTACACTCATTACACTGATCACTACTGTATTAGCTTTATCTATATGGGTAGATTACCAAAGCTAACTACATTAAGCAGGTGGAAGGAGAAGAGCCTAGGAGTCCATGAATAATGGTCCTACCAAAGCATGATTTGGGCATAAAGGAATCAAGCTTATTGTTCTTTGTAAATCTATGTGAGTATGACTTGATTTGACTTCATTGTAATTATACAGTTTTTTTAGTTTATGTATCTTTAAGACAGTTTGGCACCTTTTTAAGGAATAGGGTATTTAAATGATTGCAGTTGTTCTTGTTTTTATTCACTTAATAAAGCCCTGCACTGTAGCAAGGCGAAAGCGCTTGTGTTGACTTGTTATATTAATAAATTATCGTATCAGTGAGCCAGTCTTGGCGTGCCCAAACCGCTTGCTTTTATTTTATATTATTGTGGTATTGCCTGAAACCACATGAAGAGGTCTTGGGGACCAAAGATCGTTCAGAGAGCAGACACCCTTGATCAGGGCAAGCATCTCCTTGATGTATCCATCCTGAAACTGCTTCCTAAGGAAAATTCCAAACCATCTGTGGTGACTGACTGCTTTGAAGCAGAGAAGGAGAAGAGATGACTTGGATTCAGGGATATCCGCTGTCTCCACCAAAAGATCTCCTTTCCGGCAAAACCCAGCACTGGGATTTGAAAAGATGAAGGGTGTCAATACTGGGATCAAGGAGATTTCAGATACCACTGTATATTTCTCATGTGGAGTGTTGCCAGGGGTATCATGAGAAACAAAGATTCCATGAGACCCAAAATTCTGAGGTATTCCTTCACAGTGACTAAAGTCTGAGTGGAAAATGTTAGAAATAGACCAAATAAAGATCTATTTTTCCTGTGAAAGAAAAGGTCTTTGAACTGAGGTGTCTAGTCGACATCCCAGAAACAGTTATCTGTGAGGGAGTCGCAAAAGACTTCTGGATGTTTTCTTGGAATCTCAGCATGTCAGAAAGGTCCATCACCCAACAGAGAGTCCCAATACTCTGAAAAAAGGCTCTACAAAAATAAATAAGTCATCTAAATACGGAAAAATGTAGATACCCTGCAGCCTACATGAGCTACAACTGCAGCTACACTTCACTAACACTCTTGGTGCGGTGGATAGTACAAAGGGTAAGGTAGAGAACTGATAATGTGATCCAGACACACAAAACATTAGGAAACATCTGAAATCTTATAAATAACAGGTGAAAACAAGACAGTCTTATAAGGGGGAAGAGGAATGACCCCCTGGAAAGAGGGAATTTCCTCCCACTGCCATCTGTTACCTCAAAGAATGAATTTCAGAACTCATTTGTCTGAAACAATCTGTTGCCAAACAGAAAAATGGAGATTTAGACTTTCTGGAAAAAAAGGAGCCAGGGTGAGAGTGGGTCACAAGGTGTCTTGAATAATCATTCAGATCCAACAGACTATCCTTGGTTTTGGGAGGTTACAGATTTCTCTTTGGAACCCCCTTGCCATTTCTTCTTAAATGTCTATTTACCCGAATGTTGTTGAGACTGTTCAATCTGCTGTTCCCAAAACTGGATGAGGTGACAGAAAATTCCTTGGACAATTTGGAAAAGGAGGGCTGAAAAATCTTAGCGATTCCCTGAATCAGCTTAACCATTTTATCACACTTTTTATCACCTCTGCAGCTGAAGGGCCAAATGCAATCTCTATCCAACAGAGAATTTAAAATTTCATTTTTATAATCATAAGGGAGGTTTCTGAGAATGCAGCCATACAAACCTCCTTAAAATTGTACCAGTGGCCGTGGCCGTAGCCCTAGAGGAAGTATCAGCAAGAGTCATAAACACACTCCAAACAAAGAGTAGTGACCTGTGCAACAGAAGAAATTACGTTACTTAAAGCAAACTAGTCCTACAAAAAGAAACTGCAGATAAAACATTCCTCATACTTTCACAATTTGTCAGAACAAGCTTTAACATAAGCTTCTAACAAATCAACATTCTGAAACTCAAAGTTACAGAAGTATACATTTTTTCCCATAACCATCAATAATTTTCTCATCCTTATTAGAAACAGTAGAATTAGAATTAACTAAGTGCTTAGCAGCAGCGGGATTAACTAAAGCTATAACTGCTGGGTCAGGTTTTAGAATAGTGTATAAAATTTCAAAGACAGAGGAACTTTATACATCCTATCTGTCTTTTTAGGGGCAGTTGGCTAACTATCAGGAAAACTGCAGGTAGTAACATACACATCCTCTAAAGCAGACAGAAAAGGAGAATGGGTGTAATTTCTGGAAAATCATTCTGTAACAACTTACACTATTTTCTGAAAGACTGAGAAACCTTAGCGTTCTCCCACTGAAAACACTAGCATATTCTTGCTATGATCTCATGAAGAGAAATCCCTACAGGATGAATCAGACACTGTGCTTTCCTCGGAGTCTGAATCAAAAATCTGAGGAAAAAAATGCTGCATCCATCCCTGCATCTTACTGTTCAGATTCGGAATCCTGAATCTCTTTAGGAAAAGAGGAATCCTCTTTCTTTTACCAGAAACTATTTCACAAGAAACAGCAATTGTCTGAATTAAACTCTAAGCCATGCCCAGTAAACTTCTCCTATCCAAAAAAAACTTGAGTGGGAGTAGATACATGCTTGGATTTTTTGGTTTCTTTTTGACAGGGCCACCACCAGTGAGCAAACTGTACAATAAACTCTTGGTTACCTGGCACCCATGGGGATTGGTAGATGTTGGAAAACTGTAGCTTCTGGTTGCTTGAGAGTTACTATTAAAAATAGGCCTGACTAATACTGTACCCCATACATTTTGTTTGGTTTGACTTGTTCTTAGGTTGGGGAGAGAGATAATTTATTCCTATCTTCCTTTTTAAAACTGTAAAATTCTAAAAAACGTAAGTTACGTTTCTGTGTGTGTGTGTGTGTGGGGGGGGGGGGGGGGGGGGCAGAAAGCCCAAAAGATGAAAATTAAACTATTTCTTCAATTTTTTTTCTGGTTGCTGGAGTTCCAGTTAACTGAGAGTTTACTGTATACCTAAAGGTTTAAACGGAAACCAAATATAATACTAGCAATGCTCAGCTAAAATTATATAACAAAATAATTTATTAAACCAAGAAAGTTAAGAGCTTTCATCCCTTACAGAAATTACAACAGGACTTCATCAGAACAATAAACAATTAGTCTCTATCATACTCTTTACATATCCACCAATCAAGTTGAAGAATACAATCAATGGATTCATTTAGCAATTAGTAAAGATGCAATAATGACAAAAAATGAAATAAAACCAATAAAACAATATTTCTTTTATGTTTTACATCTTATTTGTAACATAGATTTTATAGACATAAACTATTCAAACCTTGGGGGACACTGGTATTTTTTTAAAAATAAAATCTGCAAAAATATAAAGAAATATTGTTTTACTGGTTTTATAAAAAACTTTTTTACATTCTTATACATTTCAGGTAGGCCGTTTTATCAAAAGTAAGAACTGATTACCGTGAGACCTGGGAATTTAATGTGATGAAATGATTTACAGTGTGCTTTTTGATGAATTTGCAAGTGTTTTAAATATTTATTATGTTTCAGTTTTGCTGTTTTATCAATTTTGATGAAATGTTATGTTTGAAATGTATTTTTAATAATGAAATGAAAGGGTGTGGGTTAATATTTTACAAGAAATTCAAGTCAAATTTAGAGAGCATACCTTTAAAAAATGTTTGCACTCTTCCACTTAACTGCTGGACATATAAGGGGTATGTTGGAGACTATTTTTCTGATGAAGTCCTGTTGTAATTTCTTTAAGTGATGAAAATGCTTAATTTTCTTGGTTTAATACATGATTTTGTTAAATAATTTTAGCCAAGTGTTCCTGGTGTTACATATGGTTTCCGTTTTAGCCTTTAGGTCTACGATTTTCTCACTAGTGGTGTTTTTGTCGTATGGAGAATGCTGTTTTTGTCCAAGTTCTTTCTAATAGGAAAAATCAGTCCAGCTGTGTTGCTAATGGCAACAGCTGCTTCCTCAGGGTAGTGCACAGCATTCTGACACAACAGGGACATATTCCCTGTTCCCTCTACAAGGATCGACAACAGTGGCTCTCCCTTGACCACTGAAGGGACTCCAACAGCTGTAGAGGACATGGTTAATCCCTATCAATAGTGGCTGTAGGTACTACACCAGAGGAATCCAGGGTAAAAGATGAGTGGTCTGAAGTACAATGGTCATGGGAGTGACACCCATCTGTAGCTGAGGCAAACTGCTAGCCTGCTATGGTGACAAAAGCTGTTTGCTTAACTTTTTCTTTGTGGCTGGAAAGAGGACCCTTAGTAGAATAAGTAGTTTGCTCCATGGTCAAGCCTGAAAATGGTGTCTCTTTCCCTGGGATTACACAACACTCTTATCTTTGGAATAACTTTCCTGAAGAAGAAATTTATAAACAAAACAATACAATAAAGAAAATGGAACACTTTTCTCCCCAAATGTAACTTGTCTGCCTAGCAAAACAAAGCACAAGCTGGCCGTTGATTTCTGAAAGCTTCAGAGGAGCATATTCTTTGGTAGCAGTAAAGCTCTGAAGGGCTTTGCGGCCAAACTTCTCTTAGTCAGCTCAGCTTGAGTTGCTTTACAGTTTAGGAGTGTGGAAGGTGCCCTGAATCTTTGGAAGCTAGCCAGCTATTATATCCTTGGCTGGATACAACACATATACTTAAGGCTACTGCAGCAGTGATCAATACAATTAACATTGCTGCAGTAGCAGTGATCAAGATGATGAACATACTAAGTTTCTGGAACCACACCCTCCTAGGGCACCATTGCATGAAGATAAGCTTCTCTCTTTCTACCCAGAAGTTAATGAGCAAGTGCTTAATTATGTTGGCTGCAAAAAAACAATATAATACTAGAAAATGAACATCAAAATCTAAATCAGCTGTATATGAAGTATTCAACACTGTATAAGAAATAAAAACTGGAAAATTAATATTTAGAAAAGGGAAGGAGCAAATTACAGAGAAATAAATGGAATTTATAGGAACAATAGAGTCATAATTCAAAAGATGCCTGAGGTTTAAGGAAATGGAGGAAATGAGCAATTTATGTAAAGCTGGAAGGAATGACAGTTGTCACAAAGAAAGAAAACATATGTAATGCTTAATATATGCAAATAGAAAAAAGTTAATATGGGTGGTTTTCTTTTCTATTAATGTATGTGTGCCTATGTCTCAAGTGATAATTTAATAAAGCTGTTAAAAATGAAAGTTTATGAGCAGGAGAGTGATCAAGGGAAATGGTGATAAGCTCCAAAAAAGAATACTCTCCAGGAAAAAAAAATCCAGGACTCACTTTTTCCTCCCCTACTGACTTGCAGCAGTATTTAAGTACAGCATTTTATTTTTCACAACTGATTTACAGTGGATATAAAAAGTGTATACACCCCTGTTAAAATGCCAGGTTTTCGTGATATAAAAAAATAAGACAACAAAAAATCATTTCAAAACTTTTCCCACCTTTAATGTGACCTATAACCTGTACAATTCAATTGAAAAACAAACAAATCTGTTAGGAGAAAAAATATAAAAAATAAAAAACATACAATACGCTGGTTGCATTAAGTGTGCACACTCTTAAGCTAATACTTTGTTGTGTGTGCATACCCTTAAACTAACGCTTTCTTGAAGCACCTTTTGATTTAATTACAGCATTCAGTCTTCTTGGGTAGGAGTCTATCAGCACGGCACATCTTGACTTGGCAATATTTGCCCACTCTTCCTTGCAAAATCGCTCCAAATCGGTCAGATTGCGAAGGCATTTCTTGGGCACAGCCCTCTTCAGGTCACCCCACAGATTTTCTATTGGATTTAGGTCTAGGCTCTGGCTGGGCCATTCCAAAACTTTAATTTTCTTCTGGTGACGCCATTCTTTTGTTGATTTGGATGTATGCTTGGGTCACTGTCGCGTGGAAAGGTGAAATTCCTCTTCATCTTCAGCTTTCTAGTAGATGCCTGAAGGTTTTGGACCAAAAGTGACTGGTATTTGGAACTGTTCATAATTCACTCCACCTTGACTAAAGCCCCAGTTCCAGCTGAAGAAAAGCAACCCCAAAGCATGACGCTGCCACCACCATGCTTCACCGTGGGGATGGTGTTCTTTTGGTGATGCAAAGTGTTGCTTTTGCACCAAATGTACCTTTTGGAATTGTGGCCAAAAAGTTCAACCTTGGTCTCAACAGACCATAACACATTTTCCCATATCTTTTGGGAGACTTGCTATATTGTTTTGCAAATTTTAGCCGGGCCTGGATGTTTTTCTGTGTAACAAAATGCTTCTGTCTTGCAACTGTACCCCATAGTCCAGACATATGGAGATTGTTGTCACATGTAGCACACAACCAGTAATTGCAAGAAATTCCTGCAGCTCCTTCAGTGTTGTTGTAGGTCTCTTGGCAGCTTCCCTGACCAGTTTTCGTCTTGTCTTTTCATCAATTTTAGAACGTGCAGTTCTTTGCAACGTCACTGTTGTCCCATATTTTCTCCACTTTTTGATGACGGTCTTCACTGTGTTCCATGGTATATCCAATGCTGTGGAAATTTCTATCTACCCTTCCCCTGACTGATACCTTTCAACAATGAGATTCCCTTTGATGCTTTGGCTTTTGCTGTAGCAGGCAACTGAGTAAATATCAGGAAAATCCTGCTAGGACAGCTGAACTTTATTTGGGTTTAATCAGTCTCTCTTTAATTGATGGCAGGTGTGTACCCAAGAAGACAGAATGCTGTAATTACATCAAAAGGTGCTTCAACAAAGTATTAGTTTTAAACTGTGCACACACAACAAAGTATTATGCACACTTATGCAACCAGCATATTGTACATTTTTTATTTTTTATATTTTTCCCTAACAGATTTTTTTGATTTTTAATTAAATTGTACATATTATAGGTCACATTAAAGGTGGGAAAAGTTTTGAAATGATTTATTGTGGTCTCATTTTTTTATATCACAAAAACCTGGCATTTTAACAGGGGTGTATACACTTTTTATAGCCACTTTAAGTGTTGTATACTGAAGAGCTTCTGAATGCAAGCCTACAGAGGGCACAGTTCCATGAATGAGCTGTGCATCTATAAGGAAATTTGACATTCCTGCCAGAACTTCCACCATGAAGTTGCCCTAGTCTTTGATCCAATGGTAAAACCTGCACTGCCCTTCGGCAAAGTTAAGGGCAGACTGGGCAGGTACTTTCCACTGTCATCAGAACTTGATCACCTATACTCAGCTACTCAGTTAATATCTTGCTTCAACATGCTGTAGAGGGGGTCTGCATTGGAAGAACAACCTGAGTGCCAAAGTGAAACAGCTCCATGTAAACCTGCCATTAAGAGGTACGTTTCTACCTTTATCAGCTGATGTATGAGGGGACCTTCCCCAATGGGTGTCTGACTGAATTCACCCTTTTGACAGTGTTACATTTTTTTCCTTAAGGTTTCACACTTCCATACAAACACAGTGAAATAACATGCTACAATAAGAAAGTGTACCTAGCCCTGGAGTCTGCCAATTCACTCAAAATCAGTGAGTAACCATACTTCCTTAAAATAAAAAAAAAAAAGAAAATACCTAACCTGTAAGCAGCACCAGCATCATGTGTTCGTCACAGGTACAATCCAACCACAGAAGGACAGAGGCGGGGTTGTCTGTGACCCACAGTAGGGAGCCCTACATAGATCAGCTGACAGTGTTAAGATATTTGTTATCTGTTACATTGATAACAGCTTTCTTCCTGAGTAAACAATTGGGATAAATCCTAAGTAGGAAAATCCCCACTGATGACAGAGGCCATTAGACAGCTAACTGGGAAGTTCAGAAGGTTGACTTCTGAAGTACCACTGCATCACAGGAGGCTCAACATCTACAGTTAAGATCTGAGCAGCAACACTTGAGAAATGTGTGAACAGAAGATCAAATGACTAGAGCACTATCGGCATCAAGAGACATTTTGAAAAGAGCATGGGAAGTAGCCATGTCCCTGGAAGGGTGCCCTTTGACAGCAGCATTTTCCAGTTGTTGGTCTGGCAACAGGATAATGCCATCAGTAACGTATGAAGAAAAGGTTTAGTAACTGCCAGACCTTTGATGCTCGGCAAAGGAACTAAATAGCTCTTCTACCTTCTTAAACTTAAGCAGCTGCTTCCACTAAGTCTTGAGCTGACAGTGCACATATAGGGTGTGAAGGGGTCTTTTTCCCTGTTTTTGTTTTTCTTTTTTTGCCCCTGCAAAGAAAAGAAGAAGCTGAATGAGCTAGTTCTAGGAAATTTCTGATAATTTTTAGGAAGAAATGTTGGCTAGTTATAATGGTCACAAAATCTCTGTTACATAGCATATGGCTCCTACAAATAAGGGCAAGGAGCTCTGAGATACTGGGGGTAGATGCGATAGTAGTCAAGAAAAGTATTTTTCAACAAATTTCAAGGTCACCTAAACCAGTGGATTCAAGTAGAGAACAAGTAGACTGATAATGCAATTCAAGTCCTAAAGATGGGAGGGGAGGTGTTCTTCAAAGGTGGGGAGAGCTACTGAACCCCTCTAAGGAACTGTACGACCGACCAGTAACTGTCGGTTCACAGTCCTTCACTCCACACTGTCTTGGTGAAGAGAGGCAGCTGATGGAAGCACCCTGACAATGGAATAAGTGGAACCCAAATCATACATCTCTCAGGTAGATAGTACAGTTGTGTACACTTACCATAAATGTAGATGTTCGAGTGTATTCACTGTTGCAGTCATTACATTTGGGGTAATCCTGCTGGCAGGTTGCCCTCAGCCGGCCTGAATTCCAAAGTCTTGGGTCCTGCGTCGGCTGCTGTCACCCCTTCCCTGACGTCAGGTCGTCAGGGGTATAAAAGAAGTAGCAAATGACATTTTCTTCAGGTTTTTCTTGCCCCAGATGTCAGGTGCCCCCAAAAAGGGTAGCCAAACTTTATATAAATACACCAATATAAATTTTACCTTCATCTATAAGCAAATACACCACATAGGTAGTATAAATCAGAGAAGGAAAGATAAGATCCAAAAGAAAAAAAGGGGGAAGGCGGGTGGGTAACCTGGACTGCAACAGTCAATACACTCGAACATCTACATTTATGGAAAGTGTACACAACTGTACTATGTTCTTCGTGTTTCACTGTTGCAGTCATTACATTTGGGTAGAGTCCCAAAGCTATGGTTGGGGGGGCTGGAACTAGACAGCAGTAGGAGCAGCTATGAGGCCCTGCAGAAAGCACAGTTTTGTACCTACCATAAATGTAGATGTTCGAGTGTACACCCTGCTGCAGTCATCACACTTGGGGTTACCCTGCCGTCAGGCGGTCCCGCAGTCGGCCGGAATTCCAAAGTCTTGGTCCGGCGTCGGTTGCTGTCGCTTCTTCCCTGATGTCAGTGCGCCAGGGGTATATATATAATGCATCCGACACCATTTTCTTCAGTTTTTCTTGCCCCAGATGTCAGGTGCCCCCAAAAAGGTGGTCAGTAATTAGTACCAATATATGAAGTTTTTTGCACAAACACAAAATCCCTCTAGCTATAAGCAAATACATCAGGAAGGTTTTGTAGAGATTTAGTCAGTTAGATCAGAGGGGATGGAGGGGGGGGTAACCTGGACTGCAGCAGGGTGTACACTCGAACATCTACATTTATAGAAGGTACAAAACTGTACTATGTTCATCGTGTTACCCTGCTGCAGTCATCACACTTGGGTAGAATCCCAAAGCTAAGGATGGGTGGAGGATTCATAGAGGGTTAGAGGAGGCTAGAAGGCCCTGCAGAACTGCAGTGGCGAAGCCAGCTCTAGTGTTAGAGTAAAGTGGTAAGTGGTAGTGTTTGGTAAAGGTGTGTACTGAACTCCAAGTTGCAGCTTCCGAAATCTCCTTGGATGGAACCCCCCTGAGGAAGGCTGTAGATGTAGCTGTTGCCCTGGTAGAGTGGGGCCTAATGGTAGCAGGAACTGGTTTTCCATGATGGGTATAGCAAAAACGAATGCAATGCCCTATCCATTTGGAAATGGTTTGTTTTGATATAGCCTTCCCTTGTGAAGCTGTAGCATAGGATACAAAGAGCTGGTCATATTTCCTGAAAACCTTAGTTTTATCCAAGCAGTAACGAAGTTGCCTGTGAATGTCCAAGGAATGCAGGAGTCTTTCTCCTTTGTTCTGTGGATTTGGGAAAAAGGTGGGTGAGTGGATGGTTTGATTTAAAGCCACACTGGAAACCACCTTAGGCATGAAGGAAGGATTAGTACGTAGAGAAACTCTGTCTTGATGGAAAATGAGGAAAGGTTCCACTGCCATTAGTGCCTGGAGCTCTGAGACTCTTCTAGCTGAAGTTATTGCTAGCAGCAGGGCAGTCTTCCATGATAGAAACTGTAGATCTGCAGAGAAAGCTGGTTCAAAGGGAGGTAGCGTAAGTTTTTCCAGAACAGAATTGAGGTCCCATGTTGGTGTAGGTGCTCTCCTGGGGGGGGTCTAATGTTTTTTGCCCCTCTGAGGAACTGCCTTAGAAGTGGATGTCAAAATAAGGGTGGATCCGTGTTGTAGTGGGCTGAAATAGCTGATGCATGGATTTTAATGGAAGAAAAAGAAAGTCCTTTGTGCAACATCTCAGTTAAATACTGTAGAATCTGAGGCATGTGAGGCTGAAGTGTGTTTTGGCCTTTAGCTTGGTTCCAGGCGCAAAATCTTTTCCATTTGTCCCAGTAGGCCTTCCTGGTGCTGGGCCTCCTAGCTTCCAGAAGAACCTCCATAACTGCTTGTGAAAGAGGAGCTGGCTGGATGCTTAGTTGATTTGCCATGCAGCCAGATTTAAGGTTTTGAGCTGGCTGTGTAGAATCTGATTGTTTTGCTGTGTGAGCAAATGAGCAATTTGCGGCAAAATCCAAGGTGGGCCTTGGGCCATATTCCTTAAAAGTGGGTACCAGTGCTGGCGTGGCCAGTCTGGGGCTATGAGTATCAGTCGTGGTCTCTCCTTTCTGATTTTCAGTAGCACCTTTGTGAGGAGAGGCAATGGAGGGAAGGCATATACTGTCAGGTTTTTCCAACTGAATGAGAGTGCGTCCACTTTCCAAGCTTGATGGTGAAGTGTCCTTGTACAAAATTTTGTTAGCTGATAGTTTTGGGGGCTGGCAAACAGGTCTATGTCTGGAAGGCCCCATTTTTGAGTTATCATTGCAAATACTTGTGGATCCAGCTTCCACTCATGGGGATCCATGATGTTTCTGCTGAGGTCGTCAGCCAATGTGTTCTTTTTTCCTGGCAGGAATTGAGCTTGTAACTGAACTTGGTAAGCCAGTGCTGTGTTCCACAAGGTCATTGCTTGTCTGCATAAGGGGTAGGAGTGTGTACGTCCTTGTTTGTTTATGTACCACATTACTGTGGAGTTGTCCGTCCTTATTGTAAGTTGTCCTGGATGTATTGATTGATTGCATAGCGGCAAAGGGAAGCGGTCGGCCATTTGTCTCACGACATCTTCACGTATATTTTGGAAGTGACCACTTATACGTCTATGTTTTGCTGTTGCATACTTACATTTTGATTGCTAGGAGGGAATGGAAAATCTATAAAACAGTGTCTACTGGGCCCACCTTTGCCTACCCAAGCTCAGGCCATCCAATGTACGGTAGTGATGAGATTGAGAAAGCTGATGTAACATCATGAGTTCTGAGCCTGAAGAGATTTATGACCTCAGTGGGTAGCCCCCTCCCTTGCCTAGCTTCCTGTGGTTCCCAAGACCTAACAGCGGCCCATCAGGACCATAAAAGAAAACTAAACCAGAAGCCTCAACTCTTCTTAAAAATCAGGGTAGCCCCCTCCCTTGCCTAGCTTCCTGTGGTTCCCATGACCTAACAGCGGCCCATCAGGACCATAAAAGAAAACTAAACCAGAAGCCTCAACTCTTCTTAAAAATCAGGGTAGCCCCCTCCCTTGCCTAGCTTCCTGTGGTTCCCAAGACCTAACAGCGGCCCATCAGGACCATAAAAGAAAACTAAACCAGAAGCCTCAACTCTTCTTAAAAATCAGGGTAAATACAAAACATTAGTACCCTATTCAGAGAGAACTATACTGTCCTTGTCAAGAACCTGACACTCTATCTTGAGGACTTTAACAATACAAAGCCTGTAAAAAATTGTATCTTTATAAATTCAGCACTAGTAACTCCATTGTGTTGAATTATACTACTGGAACTGTTACCTTTAAAACCCTGTAAAGTCTCCTGGCATGTGTATGTGAACGCTATTCTAAGTATCTGAAGGCAACTGAATCTATTTTAAAGGAACTGAATGTGTTTTACTGCTTATGTAAATGCTCGCAAATGTTACTGACTTACATTTAATGTCTTTGTATCATAAACCATATGCGACCTAATTCTGTAATCATTTAAAGTAACTGGATGCTATTTTATGTACAAGAATGTGTTTTAAAGACTATGCAAAGGCCTGCACATGTTCCTGACTAACTCTAGGCATCTTTTAAGCATAATGCATTAGCGACCTAGAGCTGAACTCATTTAAAGTTATAATTTCAGTATCTGCTGTCTATTTAACAAAGCTGAAGTCGTTAGATGCCATCTCATAGTATTTGAATGTTTCTCTTTAACTGCATACTTTATGGATTATGAAGACATTTGAGTGTGTTTGTGTCTAAAAAGGATAGCTGTTGTAGCCTGCTAGTACTATTTTTCAACCTTTATTAACACTAATACTCATATCTCTCTCCCTCACTTGTATCACAGGTAGCCCCTCCCTTGCCTAGCTTCCTGTGGTTCCCAAGACCTAACAGCGCCCATCAGGACCATAAAAGAAAACTAAACCAGAAGCCTCAACTCTTCTTAAAAATCAGGGTAAATACAAAACATTAGTACCCTATTCAGAGAGAACTATACTGTCCTTGTCAAGAACCTGACACTCTATCTTGAGGACTTTAACAATACAAAGCCTGTAAAAATTGTATCTTTATAAATTCAGCACTAGTAACTCCATTGTGTTGAATTATACTACTGGAACTGTTACCTTTAAAACCCTGTAAAGTCTCCTGGCGGTGTATGTGAACGCTATTCTAAGTATCCGAAGGCAACTGAATCTATTTTAAAGGAACTGAATGTGTTTTACTGCTTATGTAAATGCTCGCAAATGTTACTGACTTACATTTAATGTCTTTGTATCATAAACCATATGCGACCTAATTCTGTAATCATTTAAAGTAACTGGATGCTATTTTATGTACAAGAATGTGTTTTAAAGACTATGCAAAGGCCTGCACATGTTCCTGACTAACTCTAGGCATCTTTTAAGCATAATGCATTAGCGACCTAGAGCTGAACTCATTTAAAGTTATAATTTCAGTATCTGCTGTCTATTTAACAAAGCTGAAGTCGTTAGATGCCATCTCATAGTATTTGAATGTTTCTCTTTAACTGCATACTTTATGGATTATGAAGACATTTGAGTGTGTTTGTGTCTAAAAAGGATAGCTGTTGTAGCCTGCTAGTACTATTTTTCAACCTTTATTAACACTAATACTCATATCTCTCTCCCTCACTTGTATCACAGGTAGCCCCTCCCTTGCCTAGCTTCCTGTGGTTCCCAAGACCTAACAGCGCCCATCAGGACCATAAAAGAAAACTAAACCAGAAGCCTCAACTCTTCTTAAAAATCAGGGTAAATACAAAACATTAGTACCCTATTCAGAGAGAACTATACTGTCCTTGTCAAGAACCTGACACTCTATCTTGAGGACTTTAACAATACAAAGCCTGTAAAAATTGTATCTTTATAAATTCAGCACTAGTAACTCCATTGTGTTGAATTATACTACTGGAACTGTTACCTTTAAAACCCTGTAAAGTCTCCTGGCGGTGTATGTGAACGCTATTCTAAGTATCTGAAGGCAACTGAATCTATTTTAAAGGAACTGAATGTGTTTTACTGCTTATGTAAATGCTCGCAAATGTTACTGACTTACATTTAATGTCTTTGTATCATAAACCATATGCGACCTAATTCTGTAATCATTTAAAGTAACTGGATGCTATTTTATGTACAAGAATGTGTTTTAAAGACTATGCAAAGGCCTGCACATGTTCCTGACTAACTCTAGGCATCTTTTAAGCATAATGCATTAGCGACCTAGAGCTGAACTCATTTAAAGTTATAATTTCAGTATCTGCTGTCTATTTAACAAAGCTGAAGTCGTTAGATGCCATCTCATAGTATTTGAATGTTTCTCTTTAACTGCATACTTTATGGATTATGAAGACATTTGAGTGTGTTTGTGTCTAAAAAGGATAGCTGTTGTAGCCTGCTAGTACTATTTTTCAACCTTTATTAACACTAATACTCATATCTCTCTCCCTCACTTGTATCACAGGTAGCCCCTCCCTTGCCTAGCTTCCTGTGGTTCCCAAGACCTAACAGCGCCCATCAGGACCATAAAAGAAAACTAAACCAGAAGCCTCAACTCTTCTTAAAAATCAGGGTAAATACAAAACATTAGTACCCTATTCAGAGAGAACTATACTGTCCTTGTCAAGAACCTGACACTCTATCTTGAGGACTTTAACAATACAAAGCCTGTAACAATTGTATCTTTATAAATTCAGCACTAGTAACTCCATTGTGTTGAATTATACTACTGGAACTGTTACCTTTAAAACCCTGTAAAGTCTCCTGGCGGTGTATGTGAACGCTATTCTAAGTATCTGAAGGCAACTGAATCTATTTTAAAGGAACTGAATGTGTTTTACTGCTTATGTAAATGCTCGCAAATGTTACTGACTTACATTTAATGTCTTTGTATCATAAACCATATGCGACCTAATTCTGTAATCATTTAAAGTAACTGGATGCTATTTTATGTACAAGAATGTGTTTTAAAGACTATGCAAAGGCCTGCACATGTTCCTGACTAACTCTAGGCATCTTTTAAGCATAATGCATTAGCGACCTAGAGCTGAACTCATTTAAAGTTATAATTTCAGTATCTGCTGTCTATTTAACAAAGCTGAAGTCGTTAGATGCCATCTCATAGTATTTGAATGTTTCTCTTTAACTGCATACTTTATGGATTATGAAGACATTTGAGTGTGTTTGTGTCTAAAAAGGATAGCTGTTGTAGCCTGCTAGTACTATTTTTCAACCTTTATTAACACTAATACTCATATCTCTCTCCCTCACTTGTATCACAGGTAGCCCCCTCCCTTGCCTAGCTTCCTGTGGTTCCCAAGACCTAACAGCGCCCATCAGGACCATAAAAGAAAACTAAACCAGAAGCCTCAACTCTTCTTAAAAATCAGGGTAAATACAAAACATTAGTACCCTATTCAGAGAGAACTATACTGTCCTTGTCAAGAACCTGACACTCTATCTTGAGGACTTTAACAATACAAAGCCTGTAAAAAATTGTATCTTTATAAATTCAGCACTAGTAACTCCATTGTGTTGAATTATACTACTGGAACTGTTACCTTTAAAACCCTGTAAAGTCTCCTGGCGGTGTATGTGAACGCTATTCTAAGTATACGAAGGCAACTGAATCTATTTTAAAGGAACTGAATGTGTTTTACTGCTTATGTAAATGCTCGCAAATGTTACTGACTTACATTTAATGTCTTTGTATCATAAACCATATGCGACCTAATTCTGTAATCATTTAAAGTAACTGGATGCTATTTTATGTACAAGAATGTGTTTTAAAGACTATGCAAAGGCCTGCACATGTTCCTGACTAACTCTAGGCATCTTTTAAGCATAATGCATTAGCGACCTAGAGCTGAACTCATTTAAAGTTATAATTTCAGTATCTGCTGTCTATTTAACAAAGCTGAAGTCGTTAGATGCCATCTCATAGTATTTGAATGTTTCTCTTTAACTGCATACTTTATGGATTATGAAGACATTTGAGTGTGTTTGTGTCTAAAAAGGATAGCTGTTGTAGCCTGCTAGTACTATTTTTCAACCTTTATTAACACTAATACTCATATCTCTCTCCCTCACTTGTATCACAGGTAGCCCCTCCCTTGCCTAGCTTCCTGTGGTTCCCAAGACCCAACGAGGGCCCATCAGGACCATAAAAGAAAACTAAACCAGAAGCCTCAACTCTTCTTAAAAATCAGGGTAAATACAAAACATTAGTACCCTATTCAGAGAGAACTATACTGTCCTTGTCAAGAACCTGACACTCTATCTTGAGGACTTTAACAATACAAAGCCTGTAAAAATTGTATCTTTATAAATTCAGCACTAGTAACTCCATTGTGTTGAATTATACTACTGGAACTGTTACCTTTAAAACCCTGTAAAGTCTCCTGGCGGTGTATGTGAACGCTATTCTAAGTATATGAAGGCAACTGAATCTATTTTAAAGGAACTGAATGTGTTTTACTGCTTATGTAAATGCTCGCAAATGTTACTGACTTACATTTAATGTCTTTGTATCATAAACCATATGCGACCTAATTCTGTAATCATTTAAAGTAACTGGATGCTATTTTATGTACAAGAATGTGTTTTAAAGACTATGCAAAGGCCTGCACATGTTCCTGACTAACTCTAGGCATCTTTTAAGCATAATGCATTAGCGACCTAGAGCTGAACTCATTTAAAGTTATAATTTCAGTATCTGCTGTCTATTTAACAAAGCTGAAGTCGTTAGATGCCATCTCATAGTATTTGAATGTTTCTCTTTAACTGCATACTTTATGGATTATGAAGACATTTGAGTGTGTTTGTGTCTAAAAAGGATAGCTGTTGTAGCCTGCTAGTACTATTTTTCAACCTTTATTAACACTAATACTCATATCTCTCTCCCTCACTTGTATCACAGGTAGCCCCTCCCTTGCCTAGCTTCCTGTGGTTCCCAAGACCTAACAGCGCCCATCAGGACCATAAAAGAAAACTAAACCAGAAGCCTCAACTCTTCTTAAAAATCAGGGTAAATACAAAACATTAGTACCCTATTCAGAGAGAACTATACTGTCCTTGTCAAGAACCTGACACTCTATCTTGAGGACTTTAACAATACAAAGCCTGTAAAAATTATATCTTTATAAATTCAGCACTAGTAACTCCATTGTGTTGAATTATACTACTGGAACTGTTACCTTTAAAACCCTGTAAAGTCTCCTGGCGGTGTATGTGAACGCTATTCTAAGTATCTGAAGGCAACTGAATCTATTTTAAAGGAACTGAATGTGTTTTACTGCTTATGTAAATGCTCGCAAATGTTACTGACTTACATTTAATGTCTTTGTATCATAAACCATATGCGACCTAATTCTGTAATCATTTAAAGTAACTGGATGCTATTTTATGTACAAGAATGTGTTTTAAAGACTATGCAAAGGCCTGCACATGTTCCTGACTAACTCTAGGCATCTTTTAAGCATAATGCATTAGCGACCTAGAGCTGAACTCATTTAAAGTTATAATTTCAGTATCTGCTGTCTATTTAACAAAGCTGAAGTCGTTAGATGCCATCTCATAGTATTTGAATGTTTCTCTTTAACTGCATACTTTATGGATTATGAAGACATTTGAGTGTGTTTGTGTCTAAAAAGGATAGCTGTTGTAGCCTGCTAGTACTATTTTTCAACCTTTATTAACACTAATACTCATATCTCTCTCCCTCACTTGTATCACAGGTAGCCCCTCCCTTGCCTAGCTTCCTGTGGTTCCCAAGACCTAACAGCGCCCATCAGGACCATAAAAGAAAACTAAACCAGAAGCCTCAACTCTTCTTAAAAATCAGGGTAAATACAAAACATTAGTACCCTATTCAGAGAGAACTATACTGTCCTTGTCAAGAACCTGACACTCTATCTTGAGGACTTTAACAATACAAAGCCTGTAAAAATTGTATCTTTATAAATTCAGCACTAGTAACTCCATTGTGTTGAATTATACTACTGGAACTGTTACCTTTAAAACCCTGTAAAGTCTCCTGGCGGTGTATGTGAACGCTATTCTAAGTATCTGAAGGCAACTGAATCTATTTTAAAGGAACTGAATGTGTTTTACTGCTTATGTAAATGCTCGCAAATGTTACTGACTTACATTTAATGTCTTTGTATCATAAACCATATGCGACCTAATTCTGTAATCATTTAAAGTAACTGGATGCTATTTTATGTACAAGAATGTGTTTTAAAGACTATGCAAAGGCCTGCACATGTTCCTGACTAACTCTAGGCATCTTTTAAGCATAATGCATTAGCGACCTAGAGCTGAACTCATTTAAAGTTATAATTTCAGTATCTGCTGTCTATTTAACAAAGCTGAAGTCGTTAGATGCCATCTCATAGTATTTGAATGTTTCTCTTTAACTGCATACTTTATGGATTATGAAGACATTTGAGTGTGTTTGTGTCTAAAAAGGATAGCTGTTGTAGCCTGCTAGTACTATTTTTCAACCTTTATTAACACTAATACTCATATCTCTCTCCCTCACTTGTATCACAGGTAGCCCCCTCCCTTGCCTAGCTTCCTGTGGTTCCCAAGACCTAACAGCGGCCCATCAGGACCATAAAAGAAAACTAAACCAGAAGCCTCAACTCTTCTTAAAAATCAGGGTAAATACAAAACATTAGTACCCTATTCAGAGAGAACTATACTGTCCTTGTCAAGAACCTGACACTCTATCTTGAGGACTTTAACAATACAAAGCCTGTAAAAAATTGTATCTTTATAAATTCAGCACTAGTAACTCCATTGTGTTGAATTATACTACTGGAACTGTTACCTTTAAAACCCTGTAAAGTCTCCTGGCGGTGTATGTGAACGCTATTCTAAGTATAGGAAGGCAACTGAATCTATTTTAAAGGAACTGAATGTGTTTTACTGCTTATGTAAATGCTCGCAAATGTTACTGACTTACATTTAATGTCTTTGTATCATAAACCATATGCGACCTAATTCTGTAATCATTTAAAGTAACTGGATGCTATTTTATGTACAAGAATGTGTTTTAAAGACTATGCAAAGGCCTGCACATGTTCCTGACTAACTCTAGGCATCTTTTAAGCATAATGCATTAGCGACCTAGAGCTGAACTCATTTAAAGTTATAATTTCAGTATCTGCTGTCTATTTAACAAAGCTGAAGTCGTTAGATGCCATCTCATAGTATTTGAATGTTTCTCTTTAACTGCATACTTTATGGATTATGAAGACATTTGAGTGTGTTTGTGTCTAAAAGGATAGCTGTTGTAGCCTGCTAGTACTATTTTTCAACCTTTATTAACACTAATACTCATATCTCTCTCCCTCACTTGTATCACAGGTAGCCCCTTCCTTGCCTAGCTTCCTGTGGTTCCCAAGACCTAACAGCGCCCACCAGGACCATAAAAGAAAACTAAACCAGAAGCCTCAACTCTTCTTAAAAATCAGGGTAAATACAAAACATTAGTACCCTATTCAGAGAGAACTATACTGTCCTTGTCAAGAACCTGACACTCTATCTTGAGGACTTTAACAATACAAAGCCTGTAAAAATTGTATCTTTATAAATTCAGCACTAGTAACTCCATTGTGTTGAATTATACTACTGGAACTGTTACCTTTAAAACCCTGTAAAGTCTCCTGGCGGTGTATGTGAACGCTATTCTAAGTATCTGAAGGCAACTGAATCTATTTTAAAGGAACTGAATGTGTTTTACTGCTTATGTAAATGCTCGCAAATGTTACTGACTTACATTTAATGTCTTTGTATCATAAACCATATGCGACCTAATTCTGTAATCATTTAAAGTAACTGGATGCTATTTTATGTACAAGAATGTGTTTTAAAGACTATGCAAAGGCCTGCACATGTTCCTGACTAACTCTAGGCATCTTTTAAGCATAATGCATTAGCGACCTAGAGCTGAACTCATTTAAAGTTATAATTTCAGTATCTGCTGTCTATTTAACAAAGCTGAAGTCGTTAGATGCCATCTCATAGTATTTGAATGTTTCTCTTTAACTGCATACTTTATGGATTATGAAGACATTTGAGTGTGTTTGTGTCTAAAAGGATAGCTGTTGTAGCCTGCTAGTACTATTTTTCAACCTTTATTAACACTAATACTCATATCTCTCTCCCTCACTTGTATCACAGGTAGCCCTCCCTTGCCTAGCTTCCTGTGGTTCCCAAGACCTAACAGCGCCCAACAGGACCATAAAAGAAAACTAAACCAGAAGCCTCAACTCTTCTTAAAAATCAGGGTAAATACAAAACATTAGTACCCTATTCAGAGAGAACTATACTGTCCTTGTCAAGAACCTGACACTCTATCTTGAGGACTTTAACAATACAAAGCCTGTAAAAATTGTATCTTTATAAATTCAGCACTAGTAACTCCATTGTGTTGAATTATACTACTGGAACTGTTACCTTTAAAACCCTGTAAAGTCTCCTGGCGGTGTATGTGAACGCTATTCTAAGTATCTGAAGGCAACTGAATCTATTTTAAAGGAACTGAATGTGTTTTACTGCTTATGTAAATGCTCGCAAATGTTACTGACTTACATTTAATGTCTTTGTATCATAAACCATATGCGACCTAATTCTGTAATCATTTAAAGTAACTGGATGCTATTTTATGTACAAGAATGTGTTTTAAAGACTATGCAAAGGCCTGCACATGTTCCTGACTAACTCTAGGCATCTTTTAAGCATAATGCATTAGCGACCTAGAGCTGAACTCATTTAAAGTTATAATTTCAGTATCTGCTGTCTATTTAACAAAGCTGAAGTCGTTAGATGCCATCTCATAGTATTTGAATGTTTCTCTTTAACTGCATACTTTATGGATTATGAAGACATTTGAGTGTGTTTGTGTCTAAAAAGGATAGCTGTTGTAGCCTGCTAGTACTATTTTTCAACCTTTATTAACACTAATACTCATATCTCTCTCCCTCACTTGTATCACAGGTAGCCCCTCCCTTGCCTAGCTTCCTGTGGTTCCCAAGACCTAACAGCGCCCATCAGGACCATAAAAGAAAACTAAACCAGAAGCCTCAACTCTTCTTAAAAATCAGGGTAAATACAAAACATTAGTACCCTATTCAGAGAGAACTATACTGTCCTTGTCAAGAACCTGACACTCTATCTTGAGGACTTTAACAATACAAAGCCTGTAAAAATTGTATCTTTATAAATTCAGCACTAGTAACTCCATTGTGTTGAATTATACTACTGGAACTGTTACCTTTAAAACCCTGTAAAGTCTCCTGGCGGTGTATGTGAACGCTATTCTAAGTATCTGAAGGCAACTGAATCTATTTTAAAGGAACTGAATGTGTTTTACTGCTTATGTAAATGCTCGCAAATGTTACTGACTTACATTTAATGTCTTTGTATCATAAACCATATGCGACCTAATTCTGTAATCATTTAAAGTAACTGGATGCTATTTTATGTACAAGAATGTGTTTTAAAGACTATGCAAAGGCCTGCACATGTTCCTGACTAACTCTAGGCATCTTTTAAGCATAATGCATTAGCGACCTAGAGCTGAACTCATTTAAAGTTATAATTTCAGTATCTGCTGTCTATTTAACAAAGCTGAAGTCGTTAGATGCCATCTCATAGTATTTGAATGTTTCTCTTTAACTGCATACTTTATGGATTATGAAGACATTTGAGTGTGTTTGTGTCTAAAAAGGATAGCTGTTGTAGCCTGCTAGTACTATTTTTCAACCTTTATTAACACTAATACTCATATCTCTCTCCCTCACTTGTATCACAGGTAGCCCCTTCCCTTGCCTAGCTTCCTGTGGTTCCCAAGACCTAACAGCGGCCCATCAGGACCATAAAAGAAAACTAAACCAGAAGCCTCAACTCTTCTTAAAAATCAGGGTAAATACAAAACATTAGTACCCTATTCAGAGAGAACTATACTGTCCTTGTCAAGAACCTGACACTCTATCTTGAGGACTTTAACAATACAAAGCCTGTAAAAATTGTATCTTTATAAATTCAGCACTAGTAACTCCATTGTGTTGAATTATACTACTGGAACTGTTACCTTTAAAACCCTGTAAAGTCTCCTGGCGGTGTATGTGAACGCTATTCTAAGTATCTGAAGGCAACTGAATCTATTTTAAAGGAACTGAATGTGTTTTACTGCTTATGTAAATGCTCGCAAATGTTACTGACTTACATTTAATGTCTTTGTATCATAAACCATATGCGACCTAATTCTGTAATCATTTAAAGTAACTGGATGCTATTTTATGTACAAGAATGTGTTTTAAAGACTATGCAAAGGCCTGCACATGTTCCTGACTAACTCTAGGCATCTTTTAAGCATAATGCATTAGCGACCTAGAGCTGAACTCATTTAAAGTTATAATTTCAGTATCTGCTGTCTATTTAACAAAGCTGAAGTCGTTAGATGCCATCTCATAGTATTTGAATGTTTCTCTTTAACTGCATACTTTATGGATTATGAAGACATTTGAGTGTGTTTGTGTCTAAAAAGGATAGCTGTTGTAGCCTGCTAGTACTATTTTTCAACCTTTATTAACACTAATACTCATATCTCTCTCCCTCACTTGTATCACAGGTAGCCCCTCCCTTGCCTAGCTTCCTGTGGTTCCCAAGACCTAACAGCGTCCCATCAGGACCATAAAAGAAAACTAAACCAGAAGCCTCAACTCTTCTTAAAAATCAGGGTAAATACAAAACATTAGTACCCTATTCAGAGAGAACTATACTGTCCTTGTCAAGAACCTGACACTCTATCTTGAGGACTTTAACAATACAAAGCCTGTAAAAATTGTATCTTTATAAATTCAGCACTAGTAACTCCATTGTGTTGAATTATACTACTGGAACTGTTACCTTTAAAACCCTGTAAAGTCTCCTGGCGGTGTATGTGAACGCTATTCTAAGTATCTGAAGGCAACTGAATCTATTTTAAAGGAACTGAATGTGTTTTACTGCTTATGTAAATGCTCGCAAATGTTACTGACTTACATTTAATGTCTTTGTATCATAAACCATATGCGACCTAATTCTGTAATCATTTAAAGTAACTGGATGCTATTTTATGTACAAGAATGTGTTTTAAAGACTATGCAAAGGCCTGCACATGTTCCTGACTAACTCTAGGCATCTTTTAAGCATAATGCATTAGCGACCTAGAGCTGAACTCATTTAAAGTTATAATTTCAGTATCTGCTGTCTATTTAACAAAGCTGAAGTCGTTAGATGCCATCTCATAGTATTTGAATGTTTCTCTTTAACTGCATACTTTATGGATTATGAAGACATTTGAGTGTGTTTGTGTCTAAAAGGATAGCTGTTGTAGCCTGCTAGTACTATTTTTCAACCTTTATTAACACTAATACTCATATCTCTCTCCCTCACTTGTATCACAGGTAGCCCCTCCCTTGCCTAGCTTCCTGTGGTTCCCAAGACCTAACAGCGCCCATCAGGACCATAAAAGAAAACTAAACCAGAAGCCTCAACTCTTCTTAAAAATCAGGGTAAATACAAAACATTAGTACCCTATTCAGAGAGAACTATACTGTCCTTGTCAAGAACCTGACACTCTATCTTGAGGACTTTAACAATACAAAGCCTGTAAAAATTGTATCTTTATAAATTCAGCACTAGTAACTCCATTGTGTTGAATTATACTACTGGAACTGTTACCTTTAAAACCCTGTAAAGTCTCCTGGCGGTGTATGTGAACGCTATTCTAAGTATACGAAGGCAACTGAATCTATTTTAAAGGAACTGAATGTGTTTTACTGCTTATGTAAATGCTCGCAAATGTTACTGACTTACATTTAATGTCTTTGTATCATAAACCATATGCGACCTAATTCTGTAATCATTTAAAGTAACTGGATGCTATTTTATGTACAAGAATGTGTTTTAAAGACTATGCAAAGGCCTGCACATGTTCCTGACTAACTCTAGGCATCTTTTAAGCATAATGCATTAGCGACCTAGAGCTGAACTCATTTAAAGTTATAATTTCAGTATCTGCTGTCTATTTAACAAAGCTGAAGTCGTTAGATGCCATCTCATAGTATTTGAATGTTTCTCTTTAACTGCATACTTTATGGATTATGAAGACATTTGAGTGTGTTTGTGTCTAAAAAGGATAGCTGTTGTAGCCTGCTAGTACTATTTTTCAACCTTTATTAACACTAATACTCATATCTCTCTCCCTCACTTGTATCACAGGTAGCTCCCTCCCTTGCCTAGCTTCCTGTGGTTCCCAAGACCTAACAGCGCCCATCAGGACCATAAAAGAAAACTAAACCAGAAGCCTCAACTCTTCTTAAAAATCAGGGTAAATACAAAACATTAGTACCCTATTCAGAGAGAACTATACTGTCCTTGTCAAGAACCTGACACTCTATCTTGAGGACTTTAACAATACAAAGCCTGTAAAAATTGTATCTTTATAAATTCAGCACTAGTAACTCCATTGTGTTGAATTATACTACTGGAACTGTTACCTTTAAAACCCTGTAAAGTCTCCTGGCGGTGTATGTGAACGCTATTCTAAGTATACGAAGGCAACTGAATCTATTTTAAAGGAACTGAATGTGTTTTACTGCTTATGTAAATGCTCGCAAATGTTACTGACTTACATTTAATGTCTTTGTATCATAAACCATATGCGACCTAATTCTGTAATCATTTAAAGTAACTGGATGCTATTTTATGTACAAGAATGTGTTTTAAAGACTATGCAAAGGCCTGCACATGTTCCTGACTAACTCTAGGCATCTTTTAAGCATAATGCATTAGCGACCTAGAGCTGAACTCATTTAAAGTTATAATTTCAGTATCTGCTGTCTAT
Source organism: Protopterus annectens (assembly GCF_019279795.1). Taxonomy (NCBI): domain Eukaryota; kingdom Metazoa; phylum Chordata; order Ceratodontiformes; family Protopteridae; genus Protopterus; species Protopterus annectens. The sequence continues at coordinate 1,569,039,976 of NC_056737.1, forward strand.
TTAACAAAGCTGAAGTCGTTAGATGCCATCTCATAGTATTTGAATGTTTCTCTTTAACTGCATACTTTATGGATTATGAAGACATTTGAGTGTGTTTGTGTCTAAAAAGGATAGCTGTTGTAGCCTGCTAGTACTATTTTTCAACCTTTATTAACACTAATACTCATATCTCTCTCCCTCACTTGTATCACAGGTAGCCCCTCCCTTGCCTAGCTTCCTGTGGTTCCCAAGACCTAACAGCGCCCATCAGGACCATAAAAGAAAACTAAACCAGAAGCCTCAACTCTTCTTAAAAATCAGGGTAAATACAAAACATTAGTACCCTATTCAGAGAGAACTATACTGTCCTTGTCAAGAACCTGACACTCTATCTTGAGGACTTTAACAATACAAAGCCTGTAAAAATTGTATCTTTATAAATTCAGCACTAGTAACTCCATTGTGTTGAATTATACTACTGGAACTGTTACCTTTAAAACCCTGTAAAGTCTCCTGGCGGTGTATGTGAACGCTATTCTAAGTATCTGAAGGCAACTGAATCTATTTTAAAGGAACTGAATGTGTTTTACTGCTTATGTAAATGCTCGCAAATGTTACTGACTTACATTTAATGTCTTTGTATCATAAACCATATGCGACCTAATTCTGTAATCATTTAAAGTAACTGGATGCTATTTTATGTACAAGAATGTGTTTTAAAGACTATGCAAAGGCCTGCACATGTTCCTGACTAACTCTAGGCATCTTTTAAGCATAATGCATTAGCGACCTAGAGCTGAACTCATTTAAAGTTATAATTTCAGTATCTGCTGTCTATTTAACAAAGCTGAAGTCGTTAGATGCCATCTCATAGTATTTGAATGTTTCTCTTTAACTGCATACTTTATGGATTATGAAGACATTTGAGTGTGTTTGTGTCTAAAAGGATAGCTGTTGTAGCCTGCTAGTACTATTTTTCAACCTTTATTAACACTAATACTCATATCTCTCTCCCTCACTTGTATCACAGGTAGCCCCTCCCTTGCCTAGCTTCCTGTGGTTCCCAAGACCTAACAGCGCCCATCAGGACCATAAAAGAAAACTAAACCAGAAGCCTCAACTCTTCTTAAAAATCAGGGTAAATACAAAACATTAGTACCCTATTCAGAGAGAACTATACTGTCCTTGTCAAGAACCTGACACTCTATCTTGAGGACTTTAACAATACAAAGCCTGTAACAAATTGTATCTTTATAAATTCAGCACTAGTAACTCCATTGTGTTGAATTATACTACTGGAACTGTTACCTTTAAAACCCTGTAAAGTCTCCTGGCGGTGTATGTGAACGCTATTCTAAGTATACGAAGGCAACTGAATCTATTTTAAAGGAACTGAATGTGTTTTACTGCTTATGTAAATGCTCGCAAATGTTACTGACTTACATTTAATGTCTTTGTATCATAAACCATATGCGACCTAATTCTGTAATCATTTAAAGTAACTGGATGCTATTTTATGTACAAGAATGTGTTTTAAAGACTATGCAAAGGCCTGCACATGTTCCTGACTAACTCTAGGCATCTTTTAAGCATAATGCATTAGCGACCTAGAGCTGAACTCATTTAAAGTTATAATTTCAGTATCTGCTGTCTATTTAACAAAGCTGAAGTCGTTAGATGCCATCTCATAGTATTTGAATGTTTCTCTTTAACTGCATACTTTATGGATTATGAAGACATTTGAGTGTGTTTGTGTCTAAAAGGATAGCTGTTGTAGCCTGCTAGTACTATTTTTCAACCTTTATTAACACTAATACTCATATCTCTCTCCCTCACTTGTATCACAGGTAGCCCCTCCCTTGCCTAGCTTCCTGTGGTTCCCAAGACCTAACAGCGCCCATCAGGACCATAAAAGAAAACTAAACCAGAAGCCTCAACTCTTCTTAAAAATCAGGGTAAATACAAAACATTAGTACCCTATTCAGAGAGAACTATACTGTCCTTGTCAAGAACCTGACACTCTATCTTGAGGACTTTAACAATACAAAGCCTGTAAAAATTGTATCTTTATAAATTCAGCACTAGTAACTCCATTGTGTTGAATTATACTACTGGAACTGTTACCTTTAAAACCCTGTAAAGTCTCCTGGCGGTGTATGTGAACGCTATTCTAAGTATACTGAAGGCAACTGAATCTATTTTAAAGGAACTGAATGTGTTTTACTGCTTATGTAAATGCTTCATAAATGTTACTGACTTACATTTAATGTCTTTGTATCATAAACCATATGCGACCTAATTCTGTAATCATTTAAAGTAACTGGATGCTATTTTATGTACAAGAATGTGTTTTAAAGACTATGCAAAGGCCTGCACATGTTCCTGACTAACTCTAGGCATCTTTTAAGCATAATGCATTAGCGACCTAGAGCTGAACTCATTTAAAGTTATAATTTCAGTATCTGCTGTCTATTTAACAAAGCTGAAGTCGTTAGATGCCATCTCATAGTATTTGAATGTTTCTCTTTAACTGCATACTTTATGGATTATGAAGACATTTGAGTGTGTTTGTGTCTAAAAGGATAGCTGTTGTAGCCTGCTAGTACTATTTTTCAACCTTTATTAACACTAATACTCATATCTCTCTCCCTCACTTGTATCACAGGTAGCCCCTCCCTTGCCTAGCTTCCTGTGGTTCCCAAGACCTAACAGCGGCCCATCAGGACCATAAAAGAAAACTAAACCAGAAGCCTCAACTCTTCTTAAAAATCAGGGTAAATACAAAACATTAGTACCCTATTCAGAGAGAACTATACTGTCCTTGTCAAGAACCTGACACTCTATCTTGAGGACTTTAACAATACAAAGCCTGTAACAAATTGTATCTTTATAAATTCAGCACTAGTAACTCCATTGTGTTGAATTATACTACTGGAACTGTTACCTTTAAAACCCTGTAAAGTCTCCTGGCGGTGTATGTGAACGCTATTCTAAGTATCCGAAGGCAACTGAATCTATTTTAAAGGCACTGCATGTGTGTTACTGCTTATGTAAATGCTCATAAATGTTACTGACTTACATTTAATGTCTTTGTATCATAAACCATATGCGACCTAATTCTGTAATCATTTAAAGTAACTGGATGCTATTTTATGTACAAGAATGTGTTTTAAAGACTATGCAAAGGCCTGCACATGTTCCTGACTAACTCTAGGCATCTTTTAAGCATAATGCATTAGCGACCTAGAGCTGAACTCATTTAAAGTTATAATTTCAGTATCTGCTGTCTATTTAACAAAGCTGAAGTCGTTAGATGCCATCTCATAGTATTTGAATGTTTCTCTTTAACTGCATACTTTATGGATTATGAAGACATTTGAGTGTGTTTGTGTCTAAAAAGGATAGCTGTTGTAGCCTGCTAGTACTATTTTTCAACCTTTATTAACACTAATACTCATATCTCTCTCCCTCACTTGTATCACAGGTAGCCCCTCCCTTGCCTAGCTTCCTGTGGTTCCCAAGACCTAACAGCGGCCCATCAGGACCATAAAAGAAAACTAAACCAGAAGCCTCAACTCTTCTTAAAAATCAGGGTAAATACAAAACATTAGTACCCTATTCAGAGAGAACTATACTGTCCTTGTCAAGAACCTGACACTCTATCTTGAGGACTTTAACAATACAAAGCCTGTAAAAATTGTATCTTTATAAATTCAGCACTAGTAACTCCATTGTGTTGAATTATACTACTGGAACTGTTACCTTTAAAACCCTGTAAAGTCTCCTGGCGGTGTATGTGAACGCTATTCTAAGTATCCGAAGGCAACTGAATCTATTTTAAAGGAACTGAATGTGTTTTACTGCTTATGTAAATGCTCGCAAATGTTACTGACTTACATTTAATGTCTTTGTATCATAAACCATATGCGACCTAATTCTGTAATCATTTAAAGTAACTGGATGCTATTTTATGTACAAGAATGTGTTTTAAAGACTATGCAAAGGCCTGCACATGTTCCTGACTAACTCTAGGCATCTTTTAAGCATAATGCATTAGCGACCTAGAGCTGAACTCATTTAAAGTTATAATTTCAGTATCTGCTGTCTATTTAACAAAGCTGAAGTCGTTAGATGCCATCTCATAGTATTTGAATGTTTCTCTTTAACTGCATACTTTATGGATTATGAAGACATTTGAGTGTGTTTGTGTCTAAAAGGATAGCTGTTGTAGCCTGCTAGTACTATTTTTCAACCTTTATTAACACTAATACTCATATCTCTCTCCCTCACTTGTATCACAGGTAGCCCCTCCCTTGCCTAGCTTCCTGTGGTTCCCAAGACCTAACAGCGCCCATCAGGACCATAAAAGAAAACTAAACCAGAAGCCTCAACTCTTCTTAAAAATCAGGGTAAATACAAAACATTAGTACCCTATTCAGAGAGAACTATACTGTCCTTGTCAAGAACCTGACACTCTATCTTGAGGACTTTAACAATACAAAGCCTGTAAAAATTGTATCTTTATAAATTCAGCACTAGTAACTCCATTGTGTTGAATTATACTACTGGAACTGTTACCTTTAAAACCCTGTAAAGTCTCCTGGCGGTGTATGTGAACGCTATTCTAAGTATCTGAAGGCAACTGAATCTATTTTAAAGGAACTGAATGTGTTTTACTGCTTATGTAAATGCTCGCAAATGTTACTGACTTACATTTAATGTCTTTGTATCATAAACCATATGCGACCTAATTCTGTAATCATTTAAAGTAACTGGATGCTATTTTATGTACAAGAATGTGTTTTAAAGACTATGCAAAGGCCTGCACATGTTCCTGACTAACTCTAGGCATCTTTTAAGCATAATGCATTAGCGACCTAGAGCTGAACTCATTTAAAGTTATAATTTCAGTATCTGCTGTCTATTTAACAAAGCTGAAGTCGTTAGATGCCATCTCATAGTATTTGAATGTTTCTCTTTAACTGCATACTTTATGGATTATGAAGACATTTGAGTGTGTTTGTGTCTAAAAGGATAGCTGTTGTAGCCTGCTAGTACTATTTTTCAACCTTTATTAACACTAATACTCATATCTCTCTCCCTCACTTGTATCACAGGTAGCCCCTCCCTTGCCTAGCTTCCTGTGGTTCCCAAGACCTAACAGCGCCCATCAGGACCATAAAAGAAAACTAAACCAGAAGCCTCAACTCTTCTTAAAAATCAGGGTAAATACAAAACATTAGTACCCTATTCAGAGAGAACTATACTGTCCTTGTCAAGAACCTGACACTCTATCTTGAGGACTTTAACAATACAAAGCCTGTAAAAATTGTATCTTTATAAATTCAGCACTAGTAACTCCATTGTGTTGAATTATACTACTGGAACTGTTACCTTTAAAACCCTGTAAAGTCTCCTGGCGGTGTATGTGAACGCTATTCTAAGTATCTGAAGGCAACTGAATCTATTTTAAAGGAACTGAATGTGTTTTACTGCTTATGTAAATGCTCGCAAATGTTACTGACTTACATTTAATGTCTTTGTATCATAAACCATATGCGACCTAATTCTGTAATCATTTAAAGTAACTGGATGCTATTTTATGTACAAGAATGTGTTTTAAAGACTATGCAAAGGCCTGCACATGTTCCTGACTAACTCTAGGCATCTTTTAAGCATAATGCATTAGCGACCTAGAGCTGAACTCATTTAAAGTTATAATTTCAGTATCTGCTGTCTATTTAACAAAGCTGAAGTCGTTAGATGCCATCTCATAGTATTTGAATGTTTCTCTTTAACTGCATACTTTATGGATTATGAAGACATTTGAGTGTGTTTGTGTCTAAAAAGGATAGCTGTTGTAGCCTGCTAGTACTATTTTTCAACCTTTATTAACACTAATACTCATATCTCTCTCCCTCACTTGTATCACAGGTAGCCCCTCCCTTGCCTAGCTTCCTGTGGTTCCCAAGACCTAACAGCGCCCATCAGGACCATAAAAGAAAACTAAACCAGAAGCCTCAACTCTTCTTAAAAATCAGGGTAAATACAAAACATTAGTACCCTATTCAGAGAGAACTATACTGTCCTTGTCAAGAACCTGACACTCTATCTTGAGGACTTTAACAATACAAAGCCTGTAACAAATTGTATCTTTATAAATTCAGCACTAGTAACTCCATTGTGTTGAATTATACTACTGGAACTGTTACCTTTAAAACCCTGTAAAGTCTCCTGGCGGTGTATGTGAACGCTATTCTAAGTATCTGAAGGCAACTGAATCTATTTTAAAGGAACTGAATGTGTTTTACTGCTTATGTAAATGCTCGCAAATGTTACTGACTTACATTTAATGTCTTTGTATCATAAACCATATGCGACCTAATTCTGTAATCATTTAAAGTAACTGGATGCTATTTTATGTACAAGAATGTGTTTTAAAGACTATGCAAAGGCCTGCACATGTTCCTGACTAACTCTAGGCATCTTTTAAGCATAATGCATTAGCGACCTAGAGCTGAACTCATTTAAAGTTATAATTTCAGTATCTGCTGTCTATTTAACAAAGCTGAAGTCGTTAGATGCCATCTCATAGTATTTGAATGTTTCTCTTTAACTGCATACTTTATGGATTATGAAGACATTTGAGTGTGTTTGTGTCTAAAAGGATAGCTGTTGTAGCCTGCTAGTACTATTTTTCAACCTTTATTAACACTAATACTCATATCTCTCTCCCTCACTTGTATCACAGGTAGCCCCTCCCTTGCCTAGCTTCCTGTGGTTCCCAAGACCTAACAGCGCCCATCAGGACCATAAAAGAAAACTAAACCAGAAGCCTCAACTCTTCTTAAAAATCAGGGTAAATACAAAACATTAGTACCCTATTCAGAGAGAACTATACTGTCCTTGTCAAGAACCTGACACTCTATCTTGAGGACTTTAACAATACAAAGCCTGTAGAAATTGTATCTTTATAAATTCAGCACTAGTAACTCCATTGTGTTGAATTATACTACTGGAACTGTTACCTTTAAAACCCTGTAAAGTCTCCTGGCGGTGTATGTGAACGCTATTCTAAGTATCTGAAGGCAACTGAATCTATTTTAAAGGAACTGAATGTGTTTTACTGCTTATGTAAATGCTCGTAAATGTTACTGACTTACATTTAATGTCTTTGTATCATAAACCATATGCGACCTAATTCTGTAATCATTTAAAGTAACTGGATGCTATTTTATGTACAAGAATGTGTTTTAAAGACTATGCAAAGGCCTGCACATGTTCCTGACTAACTCTAGGCATCTTTTAAGCATAATGCATTAGCGACCTAGAGCTGAACTCATTTAAAGTTATAATTTCAGTATCTGCTGTCTATTTAACAAAGCTGAAGTCGTTAGATGCCATCTCATAGTATTTGAATGTTTCTCTTTAACTGCATACTTTATGGATTATGAAGACATTTGAGTGTGTTTGTGTCTAAAAAGGATAGCTGTTGTAGCCTGCTAGTACTATTTTTCAACCTTTATTAACACTAATACTCATATCTCTCTCCCTCACTTGTGCCACAGGTAGCCCCCTCCCTTGCCTAGCTTCCTGTGGTTCCCAAGACCTAACAGCGGCCCATCAGGACCATAAAAGAAAACTAAACCAGAAGCCTCAACTCTTCTTAAAAATCAGGGTAAATACAAAACATTAGTACCCTATTCAGAGAGAACTATACTGTCCTTGTCAAGAACCTGACACTCTATCTTGAGGACTTTAACAATACAAAGCCTGTAAAAAATTGTATCTTTATAAATTCAGCACTAGTAACTCCATTGTGTTGAATTATACTACTGGAACTGTTACCTTTAAAACCCTGTAAAGTCTCCTGGCGGTGTAGGCCCAGCAGCTCGGGCTGCTCCGCTCCCTCCTGCCCCTTATCCCACCCGCCCCAGCATCCCTACTTTTATAGCTACAAATAGTCCCTCCCACTTTCCCACTTAACAAATCCAAGGCTCCCTTGTCAAACTCCATAACTCCTCCCACCCCAAGGCCCAACCCTCTAACAAACCCAACACAAAGTCTCTTCCCCCACTCGTTACCCACTTCCCTACTTCAGTATGGCAAATTTCACTTATACTATTACCCCCATCATAATTTTACTTCTCATCACCACCTATATCCTAACAATATATGAAAACCAAACTCTTATAGGCATTCCTTTCCCTAAGTGCCACACCAACTCCCAATTTAATCTCCATGACAGTTATATAACACCCTCAATCTACCAGGCCAAAAATATATCCCCCAAAATAGTCCACCCAACACTTCAACACCCTAAAATCCCACATAACAAAACTAATCTCAAGATACTACTTAAACTACAAAGACTTTTAGTTTACTTGAAAAACTGTATGAATATCGATGGAGATATTCACCCAAACCCAGGTCCCACCACTATGCCAATCTCTAATCCCTATAATTTAACCCGAAAACCTACTGACTCCCTTCTAATATTACACCTGAACCTAAGATGCATTAACAACAAAATTCACAACCTTCACGCCATCATAGCTAGTCATTCCCCTGACATCATGTGTCTAACTGAAACATGGCTAAAACCCTCTACTAAGAATGAAGAGATCCTCCCACCCGGGTACAATATTCTCAGGGCTGATCGTACAAAGAAAAAAGGTGGAGGAATAGCTATTATGTTTAAAAATAAACTAAACATCCTTAAGAACCAAGTACAACCTCCTATGATCTCAAACCTAGAAATTATAGCCCTACAGATCTGCCTAAACACTCAAAAGCATCAACCTTATTGTAACCTATATCCCGCCAGGGAAGAACACAGAAAACCTGGAGCAATCCCTGAGCTGGCTAGCCATCAACTACCCACAAGAAACCATAGTTCTTGGAGACGTCAACATTGACTGGTCTCTCTATTCTACCCATATAACTCCACAACCTATTAACCTATATGGTTTCTCCCAAAATATCCTATCCCCAACCAGAATAGGCAACTCACTTCAAAAAGAAAGTATAATTGACTGGATCCTTACTAATAGAGACTCTAATAACTACACCACTGGCACCCTTCCCTGTGACCTCAGCGATCACCTAATAACGCCACTCCCTGGGTACGTATCCAGAGGTAAGACTTTGATTAAACAGCTGTCCTGGAAAGGAAAGGAGGGCAGTAGTTGTACTATGGTGCGGACGAAAACCATGCTGGGCATTGGACAAGAGATTATTAGAGGTCAGATAGTGAAGAAGTTCAACTACTGCCCTCCTTTCCTTTCCAGGACAGCTGTTTAATCAAAGTCTTACCTCTGGATACGTACCCAGGGAGTGGCGCACTGCAACTGTGGTCCCACTTCACAAAGGCGGTGCCTCCACAGACCCTGGAAATTACCGGCCCATTAGCTTGACAAGCCTTATCTGCAAAGCCATGGAGAGGATCATAATGGACCTCATAAATAAAGACATAGGGAATTTGCAGACTTTGGATCCAACCCAGTTTGGCTTTGTCAAAGGCAGATCATGCCTTTTAAACTTGGTTGACTTTTTCGAAACAGTCACCAAAGCCATTGATGAGAGAAAGGCAGTCCATACAGCCTACCTCGATCTGGCTAAGGCCTTCGATACAATACCCCACTCGGGTATCATTGAAAAACTCATCAGCTTAAATGTTAACCCATACATCACAAGATGGGTTGCAAACTGGCTGAGTGACAGAACCCACAGGGTCAGAGTTGCTGGCGCCATGTCAGACTCAAAGCCTGTCACAAGTGGTGTCCCACAGGGCTCAGTCCTGGGCCCACTCTTGTTTGGCATCTACTTTTCCAAGTACAAGCAAACACAGGAGGGTTATGGCTGACAAAGTTTGCAGATGACTGCAAACTGCCATAGTAGAAAACACATCTGACACAGATATCCTTCAGAAGGGTCTCACAGAAACGGATAACTGGTGCCAGAGCCACGCCTAAAGTTAAATGCCAAAAATGCATAGTCATACCCTTCGGAAAAACAAGGTTACCCCTAGCTACCAAATAGGTGGCAATCCACTGAGCACAGAAGAAGTTATCAGGGACCTGGGGACCCAGGTTGATAGTAGTCTGTCATTCGACACCCATGTAGCTAAAGTAGTTAGGAAGCCCTTCTACATTGCCCACCTTATCATGAAGGGATTCTCATCTAGATCAAGGGAGGTCATAGTCTCCCTTTACTCATCACTCATCAGACCAATGATTGAGTACAATGCCCCATTGCGAATGTATCTGACCCGACACTTGCAGCAGCTGGAGAGGCCACAAAAGTTCCTCACCAAAAGGATAAAGGGTCTCAAAAATCTGTCCTATGCTGCCCGACTGAAAGAACTCCAGCTCTATTCAGTCGCTTACCGCTTGCTCAGAGGTGACCTTTGCCTAACATACAAGGCCATGTCAAACCCAGATTTGATGAATATGCTTCACCTCAAAAATCTAGATCCATCAGAGCCACAAGGGCGGGAGACTTAAACCTCGACACGGCTATTAATAGGACGTGCTGGAGAGATAGATTCATCACCCAAAGACTCCCTATGCTGTGGAACAAAATCCCGGTACATGTGAGGCAGAGCACCTCGCTGGCCTTGTTCAAGAGAAATCTTGACCAATGGATGGGAGATCGCAGATATACCCCAGGAATTACCTCAGTGTCACTGCTCGACAGAGGCACAGCAAAATAATGGGTATAGTTCCCCATACTAAAGGGGTGGCGTAAGCCACAAAACAATGGGCTAGGCTTATAAATGCCCTCGGGCAGATAGCCTAGTATGAACCTATGAACCTATGAACTTATATCATTAAACATAAATGCCCAACTTCTAACACCCCCCTATATAGATTAATCAGAAACAAAAAAAAATTCGTCCCTCAATTATTTCTTGCTGACCTGAAATTCTGCAACTGGACCATATTAAAGACTCTTCCACTAGAAGAGAGTGTGTCCCACTTCAATGACACGTTCCTTAAGATACTTGACTCACATGCTCCACATAGACAAATTAGAACCAAAACTCGCATAGCACCTTGGCTCACTACTGATACTAAATCCAAAATCAAACTTCGACCAAGCCTGGGAAAATGGAGAGCCACAAAACCCCCCCCAAGACCGTTGTAAATTTCAACAACTAAGAAATGCCACGAAAACTGCCATAACCCAAGACAAAAAACAATACTTCTGCAGCCTCCAGCAAAAACACCAGAACAACCCAAAGAAATTCTGGACAGGTTTTAACAACCTTCTGCACCCAGGCAAACTTCCACCCCAACCCCTGAGAAACTCTTAGAGAAGGCCAAGAAGAAGTAGCCAACACCTTTAACTCCTTCTTCACTGAGACTATCCAAACCTTAGCCAGTCACCTTACCTCCACTTCCCCACCTGCTGCTAAACTGCGACGTGACAACCCTACCCCCTTTAATTTAAAGCCAGTCTCTTCCTCCTATGTACGCTCCCTCCTAAAAAAACTCAAACCAACTACCCTAGCGGCTGACCACCTTCCTGGAATTCTTACAAATTGCATCTGATGAAATAGCCTACCCCATATCAATCCTAATAAACAGATCTATAACTGAGATGAACATTCCCTCAATCTGGAAGACTTCCTATATCATTCCACTTCACAAAGGAGGTACCTCCTGGAAATGTCAAATTATAGACCAATAGCCATCCTGTCCCCATAGCGAAAATCATGGAAAGATGCATCCACAAACAACTTCTTCACTATCTGACCTCTAATAATCTCTTGTCCAATGCCCAGCATGGTTTTCGTCCGCACCATAGTACAACTACTGCCCTCCTTTCCTTTATTGACTCAATCAACAACAATCGCAATAACAAACTCATATCATCTGCCCTCTTTCTGGACCTATCAAAAGCATTCGATATGGTCAATCATCAATTCCTTCTCAACATCCTTGAAACCCTACGACTGGACACTCCAGCACTAAACTGGTTCAATTCCTACCTCACTGGTAGGCAACAAGCTGTCCTATGGCAAAACAGAATATCTGGACTGCTCCCGAATACCATAGGCGTTCCTCAGGGCTCAATACTGGGTCCACTTCTGTTTTCCATCTTCATAAATGACCTTCAATCAATCATCCCTAAATCCACCTGTATACAATACCCTTGACTCCACCTTAATCTGCTCCAACGTCTCCCTCTCAAATCTCCAAATGACCACACAACATTGTTTTGCACTAGTTGAAAAATGGTTCACTGACTTAAAACTTCTACTTAACCCATCTAAAACCAAACTATTACTTTTCTTCCCCAACGTCTTCTCACCTCTAGGTAAAGAACTCCCAAACACTAACAACACAACATTTCATATTAAATCCACTAATGGGACCCTCATAACCCCTGTCACCAGTACCAAACTGCTAGGTGTCACTATTGATCATAAGCTCAAATTTGACATACACATTACCCAAACAGTAAAGTCTGTTAACAAAAACTAGGCTCTATGTACAGAATTAAAACTTCCTAACTCCCACTACCAAATTAACTATTGCTCGTACTCCATCTCCTCTCTTCCCTCCTCTATGCTTCCCGATCCTCTCTTTTCTCAATAAACGTGAACTTAACATGCTCTCTCTTGCCTATAACCACATTGCCAGATTTATTACAGGTTCCCCTTATCGAACCCATCATTGCCTTAATCTGCGAAGACTTGGCTGGTTGGAACTGCCAAATCTCCTCAAACTTAGCCAACTCTTGAAGCTTATAAAATTATCAACCATCCTGATAGAACTCCCTCACTGTGCAAAATTCTAACTCCATATACTAACCTCAATAGTCTCCGATCATCAAACAGCATCCAGATCCTAACCATTAAAGCAAAAACTCAGGTGGGGATGCCCTTTATGCAAATTCCATTGGCAAGCAGTGGAACTCCCTGCCAAACAACCTTAGACTTACTTCTTCGCTCTATCATTTCAAAGCTAACCTTAAAGAATATCTCTCCACACAATGGACATGCCCATGTCGAGAACCTGACTAACTACATATCTCTTTACTTCTAGGTCCACTTCCCTAGCCCATTTCCCTAATTGCAGATCTCTAAAATTTCTCTTTCCTTTTAGTAATAAGGAAAATCTCTGATTTCAGTCTATTTTTCAGTATCTTTAACGAAATCAATGTTCTGTGTATAATTTCCTGTCTGTCCTTTAGTCTTATATAACATCTATGTAAATTTTCATTCCTGCATATGTAAGCTGTATTCTCTTGTTGTAACAATACTTTGAATCTTGCATTTTAATCTCTTGTCCAATGCCCAGCATGGTTTTCGTCCGCACCATAGTACAACTACTGCCCTCCTTTCCTTTATTGACTCAATCAACAACAATCGCAATAACAAACTCATATCATCTGCCCTCTTTCTGGACCTATCAAAAGCATTCAATATGGTCAATCATCAATTCCTTCTCAACATCCTTGAAACCCTACGTCTGGACACTCCAGCACTAAACTGGTTCAATTCCTACCTCACTGGTAGGCAACAAGCTGTCCTATGGCAAAACAGAATATCGGGACTGCTCCCGAATACCATAGGCGTTCCTCAGGGCTCAATACTGGGTCCACTTCTGTTTTCCATCTTCATAAATGACCTTCAATCAATCATCCCTAAATCCACCTGTATACAATATACGACTCCACCTTAATCTGCTCCAACGTCTCCTCTCAAATCTCCAAATGACCACACAACATTGTTTTGCACTAGTTGAAAATGGTTCACTGACTTAAAACTTCTACTTAACCCATCTAAAACCAAACTATTACTTTTCTTCCCCAACGCCTTCTCACCTCTAGGTAAAGAACTCCCAAACACTAACAACACAACATTTCATATTAAATCCACTAATGGGACCCTCATAACCCCTGTCACCAGTACCAAACTGCTAGGTGTCACTATTGATCATAAGCTCAAATTTGACATACACATTACCCAAACAGTAAAGTCTGTTAACAAAAACTAGGATCTATGTACAGAATTAAAACTTCCTAACTCCCACTACCAAATTAACTATTGCTCGTACCCATCTCCTCTCTTCCCTCCTCTATGCTTCCCGATCCTCTCTTTTCTCAATAAACGTGAACTTAACATGCTCTCTCTTGCCTATAACCACATTGCCAGATTTATTACAGGTTCCCCTTATCGAACCCATCATTGCCTTAATCTGCGAAGACTTGGCTGGTTGGAACTGCCAAATCTCCTCAAACTTAGCCAACTCGCGAAGCTTATAAAATTATCAACCATCCTGATAGAACTCCCTCACTGTGCAAAATTCTAACTCCATATACTAACCTCAATAGTCTCCGATCATCAAACAGCATCCAGATCCTAACCATTAAAGCAAAAACTCAGGTGGGGATGCCCTTTATGCAAATTCCATTGGCAAGCAGTGGAACTCCCTGCCAAACAACCTTAGACTTACTTCTTCGCTCTATCATTTCAAAGCTAACCTTAAAGAATATCTCTCCACACAATGGACATGCCCATGTCGAGAACCTGACTAACTACATATCTCTTTACTTCTAGGTCCACTTCCTAGCCCATTTCCCTAATTGCAGATCTCTAAAATTTCTCTTTCCTTTTATTAATAAGGAAAATCTCTGATTTCAGTCTATTTTTCAGTATCTTTAACGAAATCAATGTTCTGTGTATAATTTCCTGTCTGTCCTTTAGTCTTATATAACATCTATGTAAATTTTCATTCCTGCATATGTAAGCTGTATTCTCTTGTTGTAACAATACTTTGAATCTTGCAATTTAAATATGTACTTCTATTGTGTATTGGAGCTTTTCTCCTCGGGCCTCTACTGAAAACGGATATGTATCCAGTTAGACCAGCCCGGTTAACAAATGTAAAATAAATAAATAAATAAATGTAATAGGTTCTTGAAGGCTGTCAGAGCATTCTGTACAGCTAGCATATCTTTTTGATTGATGTGCAGATTTCTTTGATCTGCAGTCCATACGCCTTGAACACACTGTCCTGCCATGTGTGCCCCCCCAGGCGTAGTCCAATGCATCTGTTGTAATAGTTTGCCTGGCTGGGGGCAAGGTGAAAGGCTGACCCTTGTTGAGGTGACATGCCTGTGACAACCATAGAAACTCCTGTTGTAGACACGGAATGAGAGATATCATTATGTCCAAGCTGTGGCTGTGCTGAGACCATACACTTTTTAGGTACCACTGTAATTTCCTCATATGCAGCTTTGCAAATGGTATTAGTAGTATGCAAGATGCCATGAAGCCCAAGGCCTGCAGAATTTTTCTTGCAGGGAGTAGGGTCTTTGTTGCCATTGTTTTGAAATATTGAGTCAGTTGTGGTTGTTTGTCTGGCGTCAGATAAGCCTTCTGGGCCGTTGTATTCAAGCTGGCACCCAGGAATGTCATATTTAGTGAGGGTACTAGTTTTGATTTCTTTTCGTTTACTGTGTACCCCAGGCAACTTAGAAGATGTTTTACAAAAGCCAGATGTTGTAAGAGGATGTCCTTGCTTTCTGCTTGAATGAGGCAGTCGTCCAGGTATGGGTATATTTGAATTCCTCTTTGTCTGCAGTACGCAATTACTGGTGCCAGGCATTTTGTGAAGACCCTGGGTGCAGTAGATAAGCCAAAGGGCAGTGCAGAGAATTGGTAATGGGTTGAACCTGCAATGAAACGGAGGTATCTTCTGCAACTTTGTCTGATAGGGACATGCAGGTATGCCTCCTTGAGGTCCAACACTACTAGCCATGCTTTCTTGCCCAACATGGGAAGAAGCTGCTGTAACATGGGAAGAAGCTGCTGTAGTGTTAGCATCTTGAATTTGGGTACTTGAAAGAAGGTGTTTAGAATTGAAAGGTCCAGAATTGGTCTCCAGGCATTGTCCTTTCTGGGGACTAGAAAGAGTCTTGAGTAAAACCCTTGGTCTTGCTCTCGTGTAGGTACCAGTTGAATGGCTCTCATATCCATGAGAGCTGTAATTTGTTTTTGTGCCTCTGCCCATTGATTTTGTGGCAGGTTTGGCATTCCTCTTTTCATTGGCAAGGTGTGGAAATGGAATCTGTATCCTCGTGAAATTATGTCTAGGACCCATTTGTCCTTTGTGACAATGTGCCAGTTGTCTGAAAAAAGTGCGATTTTTCCTCCCAAGGGAGCTGCCAAGAGACTGTTGCTTGGCCAGATGAGGTGCAAGTCATTGAGTTTGCCTTCTGGTGGATTGGGGCCTGTATTCTCCTCCCTTCTGTGTTGCAGTGCCCCATTGTCGAGGTTTGTATTGGGCTTGTGGTTGTCCTCTGCCTCTTGGACGTCTGTATTTACCCCTCTGTGGTCTGTCGGCAGCTGGAAAGGACCAATTTTTAGTTGGCCAATTTCTGCTGAAGCGAGGGGGCTATACCTGTAGAAAATCTTTGACTGTCTGCATAGATTTTGCCTTATCCTCCATTTTCTTTAAGACTTCTTCTGCCTTAACTCCAAATAGAACATCCTGCTGTAAGGGAGCATCTAGAAGCTTTGCTTTAACATGATCAGGCAGAGTTTGTTCCTTTAACCAAGAATGTCTACGTATAACAGACCCAGTGACAGCTGCTCTGCAGGAAGCCTCCAAAGAATCAAAACCACATTGTAAAGTATGTTTGCCCACCTGTTCAGCTGCATGCAACAGATCCTGCATTTCTTTCAATTCAGACTGTTGAGGGAGTGTGCTCATTTTTTGTTTTAGCTGAGACATGAGAAATTGCTGATATTTTAGCATGTGAAATTGGCAATTTAGTGCTCTCATAGCTAGAGTGGCTGAGGTGTAAACCTTTTTCCCCCACCTGTCTAGTGCTCTGGAGTACCTTTCAGAGGGTACAGGATTTTTTGCCATGGAAGCCTTAGCCCCTTTGGGACCCTGGAGGATAGTCTCTGGATCAGCAACAGGGCTTTTATAAAGGAATTTGTGTGAATCAGGCACTCTATAGTATCTGTCTGGTCTGGCTGGAGCAGGAGGCAGAGAATCTGGGTTCAAACTAGATTCTAAGTAAACATCATCCACAATGTCTAAAACTGGGGGGATGGCAAGTGGACTGTGCTGGGGGAGTAAAAGAAACTCTCTGAGCCTTTTCTTTGAGTCAGAGTAGTCCTGACCTTCCCAGTGAAAATGTTCCCTCGTAGTGTGTAAAGTTTCCCCAAAGGAGTAGTCTTCAGGAGGAGAAGCTGAGGGAATAGAATCCTCAGCATCAGAATCTTCATAAGGGGAGAAGGAGTAATCCTGGTCCTCAGAGGAGCCTGAGGAAATAGATACTTGATCAGAGGAGGCATAATCTTCCTCTTGTCTAGGCCTTTTGTCAGGTGGGGGTTGGGAACCCCTGATTAAAGAGATCAAATCTTCAGCCATTTTAAGCATCTGTTTCTTAGGCATGGGGCCTTGAACTGGAGACTGCAGTGCAGTCTTTTTAGGTTTAATAGGAGTCTTAAGCTTAGGATACGTTTTTATGGTGAGCGTCGTCGGTCTGAAGACGCCTTCAGAAACCGAAGGTGTTTCTGCAGCACCGACATCTCTTTCTGCAGAGTCATCAGTAGGGGCTGAACAAAATGGCTGCGTCGACCTAGCGCTCTCCGCCAAAGGCTCCGAAGCGGTCTCAGGTTCCAAAACTGCGGTAGTCAGGGGCTGCTTCGGAGCCTCACTGAAGACCGGTGAACTGGAGACCGGTCCAGCCGAGGCCTCAGAGTCTGACTTGGGCCTAGGCTGCCTGTCCTTATCCTTGCGTTTTTTGTGCATGCCGGTAGTCGGTTGCTCCGACGGCATTGTGTAGTTAAATTTTCTACCGAAATAGTGTCATGCGAAATCAAAACGTCTTTTTATAGTACACTTATTAAACCTAGCACAAAAACGACAACCAGTGACGTCGTGGTCTGGGCCTAGGCAAGGTATGCAGTAAGAGTGAAAATCCTTATGAGGTATTTGCTTCCCACAAGAAATACAATTATTAACTTTTTCTGACATCGGTCTGAGGCAAGAAAAGTTTCCCCAACGGGGTACTTTAGCTTTATTGAAGACTTTGGATCTGAAATTCGACTTTGAAAATCTCAGGAGTCGGCCGACCGGCACTTGCGAACTGCTTCTGCTTCAGGCACCGCGCGGCAAGAAAGACTGAAGAAAATGGCGTCGGATGCATTATATATACCCCTGGCGCACTGACATCAGGGAAGAAGCGACAGCAAATGACGCCGGACCAAGACTTTGGAATTCTGGCCGACTGTGGGACCACCTGACGGCAGGATAACCCCAAGTGTGATGACTGCAGCAGGGTAACACGATGAACATCTGCAGTGGCAAAGCCTGCCCTGGATTTAGAGTAGAGTGGCAGATGATAATGCTTTGTAAAGGTGTGCACTGAGCTCCAAGTAGCCGCCTCTAAAATGTCTCTGGTTGGTACTCCCCTGAGAAAGGCTTCTGAAGTGGCTGCAACTCTGGTGGAATGAGGCCTAATTCCCTTAAGCACTGGCTTGCCATTGTGTAAGTAGCAGAAACTAATGCAGTGTCCTAACCACTTAGAAATAGTCTACTTAGAGATAGTCTTTCCTTGTGATCCTGCAGCATATGCCACTAGTAATTGCTCTGTCTTCCTGAAAGCTTTGGTTCTGTCCAAGTAGAATCTAAGCTGTCTGTGTATGTCCAAAGAATGAAGAATTCTTTTCCCCCTTGTTCTGTGGATTTGGGTAAAAGGTAGGCAGATGGATGGCTTGGTTAAGCGCCACACAGGACACTACTTTAGGCATAAATGTTGGGTTTGTCCTCAGGGAGACCCTGTCTGGATGAAAAATGATGAAAGGTTCCACAGCCATGAGCGCCTGTAGCTCTGAAACTCGTCTTGCAGAAGTAATTGCTAAGAGCAGCGCTGTTTTCCAAGATAAAAACTTCATGTCAGCAGTAGCCACTGGCTCAAAAGGAGGTAGGGTGAGTTTTTCCAAGACATAGTTGAGGTCCCATGCAGGTATTGGTAGTCTCCTTGGGGACCTTACATTTTTGGCTCCTCTGAGGTACTGTCTTAATAAAGGATGAGAAAAAAGTGGTGGCTCTGTATTGTAATGAGCCGAAATGGCAGAGGCATGAATTTTGATTGATGAAAAATATAGGCCTTTGTCCAGCATCTCAGTTAAGTATTGAAAAATCTGAGGAATATTTGGTACCGCTGTATCAGTTCCTTGTGCCTGGTTCCAGGCACAGAATCTCTTCCGTTTTCCAGCATAAGACTTTCTAGTACTAGGCCTTCGAGCTTCCAGAATGACATCCATCACAGCTTTACTGAGAGGTGTTTTTTGTAGGACTACATTATCCGCCATGCTGCCAAATTTAATGTCCTGAGTTGGCTGTGCAAGATCTGATTGTTTTGCTGGGACAGTAGTTGAGGTATTTGAGGTAAGGTCCAAGCAGTGTATAGAGATAAGTTCCTTAGTATTGGATATCAGTACTGGCGTGGCCAGTCTGGGGCAATCAGTATCATCCTTGGCTTCTCCTGTCTGACCTTTAGGAGCACCTTGGGGAGGAGAGGCAGTGAAGGAAAGGCATATACTGATAGTTTTTCCCAAATGAAAGATAGGGCGTTCACTATCCATGCTTGTCTGTGATAAGTCCTTGTGCAGAATCTTTTTAGTTGGTAAGTGAGAGGGGAGGCAAATAGATCTATGTCCGGGCATCCCCACTTCCTTGTTATCATGCTGAAAACTTGTGGATCCAGCTTCCACTCGTGGGGATCCATGAGGTTTCTGCTTAGTTCGTCTGCCAGAGTATTTTCCCTTCCTGGCAGGAATTGTGCCTGCAGATGTACTTGGTAAGTCAGAGCCATGTCCCATAAAGTCATGGCTAGTCTGCAAAGGGGGTAAGAACGTGTACCCCCCTGCTTATGTACCACATGACTGTGGTGTTGTCTGTCTTTATCGGTAGTTGCCCCGGAAGAAGTAGGTCCTTGAAAGCTGTCAGGGCATTTTGAACAGCTAACACCTTTTTTTGATTGATATGTAGATGCATTTGGTTTGAGGACCATGTGCTCTGAATGCATCTTCCTGCCATGTGGGCACCCCAGGCATGGTCTGATGCATCCGTTGTTGGTGTCTGCCTGGCTGTAGGTAATGTGAATGGCTGTCCCTTGTTCTGGTGACAAGCCTTTGCCCACCATCGAAACTCCTGTTGCAGGCAGGGAATGAGAGTAATGACTGTTTCCAGGCTGTGGAAATGTGGAGTCCAAACACTTTTTAGGTACCATATGCAGTCTTGCATATGGAATTAGTTGGATGCAGGATGCCATGAAGCCCAAAGCCTGCAGAATTTGTCTTGCAGATAACTGGGTCTTTGTTGCCAACATTTTGAAATAGGTAGTCAGTTGCCTTTGTTTGTCTGGCGTGAGATAGGCCATCTGGGCAGTTGTATTCAAGCTTGCACCCAGGAATGTAATCTCTTGTGAGGGTACGAGTTTTGGTTTCTTTTTGTTGACTGTGAACCCTAGGCATGTTAGAAGTCTTTTCACAAATGCCAGATGTTGAAGAAGAATGTCCTTGTTCTCTGCTTGTATGAGACAGTCGTCCAAGTAAGGATATATTTGTATTCCTCTGTCTGCAGAATGCAATTACTGGTGCCAGGCACTTTGTAAAGACCCTGGGCACAGTAGATAAGCCAAAGGGCAGTGCAGATAATTGGTAATGCATTGAACCTGCCTTGAATCTTAGATATCTTCTGCATGGTTGCCTGATTGGAACATGTAAGTATGCCTCTTTTAGGTCTAAAGTCACAAGCCAAGCATTCTTGCCCAGCATGGGCAGAAGCTGCTGCAAAGTCAACATTTTGAATTCTGGAATATCCAGGAAAGTGTTCAGAATAGATAGGTCCAGTATCGTCCTCCAGGTCTTGTCCTTTCTGGGTACCAAGAACAGTCTTGAGTAAAAAACCTTGTCCTTGCTTTTGCTCTGGTACTTGTTGAATGGCCCCCAGGTCCATGGGGGATGGGACTTGTTTTTGTGCCTCTGCCCATTGATTTTTTGGCAGGTCTGGCCAGCCTTTTGCCTTTGGCAGAGTATGGAAATGGAACTTGTAGCCTTATGACACTATGTTTAGAACCCACTTGTCCTGGGTTATGATGTGTCAATTTTGAACACAAAGTGTTATTTTTCCCTAAGGGTGCTGCCAGAAGATAAGTGCTTGGTGCAGGCAGGGGGAAGTCATTGTTTTCTGTATATTTGTGATCTATCTTCTCCAGCTTTGGAGGTAGAAGCGCCCCATTGCTTGGGCCTGTAAGAACCTTGCGCCCAGGATCTGCCCCTAGGGCGTCTGGTTCTGCCCCTTTGAGGTCTGTCTGACACAGGAAAGAACCAATTTTTTGTAGGCCAGTGTCTACTAAACCTAGGTGGCTGTACTTGTAAAAAATCTTTGACAGTTTGCATATATTTAGCTTTGTCCTTTAATACCTCTTCTGCCTTAACACCAAACAAAGTATCACGCTGTAAAGGTGCATCTAGTAATTTAACTTTAACATGGTCAGGCAGATTTTGTTCCTTTAACCAAGCATGCTTTCTAATTACAGAACCCGTAGCTGCAGCCCTGCAGGAGGCCTCCAAAGAATCAAAACCACATTGCAAGGTATGTTTTCCATCTTGTTCTGCTGCATACAATAAATCCTGCATTTCCTTGTTTTCTGCACATTCAGAATTTTACATTTTCTGTTTAAGCAATCCCATGACATGCTGCTGATACTTAAGCATATGAAATTGACAGTTTAAAGCGCTTACAGCCAAAGTTGCAGATGTGTAAACCTTTTTTCCCCATCTATCCAGTGCCCTTGAATCTCTGTCAGAGGGGGTTGGGTTTTTTGCCATGGAAGCCTTAACTCCCTTTGGACCCTGTGAAATAGTTTCTGGGTCAGCAGCAGGGTTTTTAAAAAGAAATTTGTGAGAGTCAGGAACCCTGTAATATCTGTCAGGCTTAACAGGGGCTGGGGGGGGTCAGGGGTAAGGCTAAACTCCGAAAACACATCATCTACAATGTCTAACACAGGTGGAATGGCTAGAGGCCTGTGCTGAGGTAGTAAAAGAAAATCCCAGAGCCTCTTTTTAGATTCAGAAAAATCTTGGCTCTTTCCCCAAAGGAATAGTCCTCAGGAGGAGATGCTGAAGGTATAGATTCTTCAGCATCAGAATCCTCATAGGGGGGAAGAGAATACCCCTGATCAGAAGAGGAATCAGAAGAAATAGAAACCTGATCTGAAGATTCAGTCAGTGTCTTGCCTAGGCCTCTTATCAGGAGGGGGAAGGGAACCCCTGATCAAGGTAATCAAGTCTCCGGCCATCTTGAGCATCTGTTTTTTTGGGCATAGAGGCCTGTCCACGTGGCTCGAGTTTGTTTCCTTGCTTTAGAAGGTGCTTTAGTCTTTGAAGCTGAGGTTGTTTTAATGTAAAGATGTTTAGGTCTGAATACACCCTCAGAAGCCGGTACCTGCTCAGTGGCTCCGGACCCATCTGAGGGATTAGCGTCCGAGGCTCCAATACCTTGAGTATCCAGCGGCATGGCCGACTCCACATTGGAGTTGGTAGCGGCCTGTGACTCTAAAGTAGCGGGCGTCAGGGGCTGTCTCACTGAGAACCGGTGACTGGCTTAGGAGAAACTTCGTCGTCGGTTTTGGGCCACGGTTGTTTTTCTCTATCCTTTTCTTTGCGCTTTTTTGTAAACTCTGGTAGTCGGATGGCTGCCCGACGACATTTCAGGATAATTAAACTGGCGTCCAAAATAGTTTAAAGCAAAATCATACCGACGCTTAATAGTGCATTGGTTAAATCTAGCACAAAACCGACAACTAGTCAAGTACAGTTGTGTACCTACCATAAATGTAGATGTTCGAGTGTATTCACTGTTGCAGTCATTAAACTTGGGTTATCTTGCTGGCAGGCTACCCGCAGTCGATTTGAATTCCAAAGTCCTGGTCCGGCGTCGGTTGCTGTCGCCTCTTCCCTGACGTCAGTGCGCCAGGGGTATATAAGATGCAGCCAATGCCATTTTCTTCAGTTTTTCTTGCCCCAGATGTCGGGTGCCCCCAAAACGGTAGGCTAAAAACATAGCTTATTAAAAGCATGCACTAAAATAAACATTACCTTCATCTACAAGCAAATACACCACATAGGTTGTATAGAATAGAGAAGTACAGATAAGTCCCAGCAAAGAAAGAAGGATGGTGGGTGGGTAACCTGGACTGCAACAGTGAATACACTCTAACATCTACATTTAGGGTAGGTACACAACTGTACTATGTTCACCATGTTTCACTGTTGCAATCATTACACTTGGGGTGAATCCCAAAGCTGAGGTTGGATGGCTGGGTCTAAATACAATTAGGAGTGGCTATGAGGCCCTGCAGAACTGCAGTGGCAAAGCCTGCTCTGGATTTAGAGTAAAGAGGTAAGTGGGAGTGCTTAGTAAAAGTGTGCACTGAAGTCCAAGTTGCAGCCTCCAAAATATCCTTGGCTGGTACTCCTCTGAGGAAGGCTGCTGAGGTGGCTGCTGCCCTGGTCGAATGTGGTCTAATGCCCTTAGGCACTGATTTGCCATGTTGTGAATAGCAGAAATGAATGCAGTGTCCTATCCATTTTGAAATAGTCTGCTATGAGATAGCCTTTCCTTGTGATCCTGCAGCATATGCTACTAAAAGTTGTTCAGTCTTCCTGAAAGCTTTAGTTTTGTCCAAGTAGATGCGTAGCTGTCTGTGTATGTCCAAAGAATGCAGAATTCTCTCCCCTTTATTCTGTGGGTTTGGATAAAAAGTAGGCAAATGAATGGTTTGGTTAAGAGCCACACTGGACATTACCTTAGGCATAAATGTTGGGTTTGTCCTTAGAGAAACCCTGTCCGGATGGAAGATAATAAAAGGTTCCACAGCCATTAATGCTTGTAACTCTGAGACTCTTCTTGCTGAAGTTATTGCTAGGAGCAGAGCTGTTTTCCATGATAAGAATTTTATCTCGGCTGTATTGGCTGGCTCAAAAGGAGGCAGTGTGAGTTTTTCCAAGACAAAATTGAGGTCCCATGCAGGTACTGGTGTTCTCCTTGGAGGTCTTATGTTTTTGGCCCCTCTGAGGTACTGCCTAAGCAATGGATGTGAAAAAATAGGTGGGTCCGTATTGTAATGAGCTTAGATGGCAGAGGCATGGATCTTAATTGATGAGAAGGATAGGCCTTTGTGCAGCATCTCAGTTAGGTGTTGTAAAATCTGAGGAATATTTGGAACAAGCATGTCAATTCCTTGTGCCTGGTTCCAAGCACAGAATCTCTTCCATTTTCCTGCATAAGATTTTCTGGTGCTGGGCCTCCTGGCCTCCAAAATAACATCCATAACTGCTTTAGAGAGAGGTGTATTCTGAATGGATACACTATCCACCATGCAGCCAGATTTAGGGTTCTGAGTTGGCTGTGCAGGATCTGATTGTTTTGTTGGGTCAGTAAGTGAGGAATTTGAGGCAATGTCCAGGCTGGGCCTTGAGACAAGCTCCTTAGGATTGGGTACCAGTGCTGGTGTGGCCAATCCGGGGCAATCAGTATCATTTGTGGCTTCTCTTGTCTGACCTTTAGGAGTACCTTGGGGAGGAGAGGCAGTGGAGGAAAGGCATATACTGTAAGGTTGTTCCAGCTGAATGACAAAGCATCCACTTTCCATGCTTGTTTGTGATAAGTCCTTGTGCAGAATCTCTGTAGTTGGCAGTTGTGAGGGGAGGCAAACAGATCTATGTCTGGGCATCCCCATTTCCTTGTTATCATGTTGAAGATTTGTGGATCTAGTTTCCACTCGTGAGGATCCATGATTTCTGCTTAGTTCGTCTGCCAGAGCATTTGTTTTTCCTGGCAGGAATTGTGCTTGCAGGTGTACTTGGTAAGTCAATGCTGTGTTCCACAAAATCATGGTTTGTCTGCAGAGGGGGTAAGAATGTGTGCCTCCCTGCTTGTTTATGTACCACATGACCGTAGTATTGTCTGTCTTTATCAGCAGCTGTCCTGGATGAAGTAGGTCCTTGAAGGCCGTCAAGGCATTTTGTACAGCTAGCATCTCTTTTTGATTGATGTGAAGATGCCTTTGGCTTGCAGGCCATGTGCCCTGAATACATTTGTCTGCCATATGTGCTCCCCAGGCATAATCCGATGCATCCATTGTTATTGTCTGCCTGGCTGTAAGTAAGGTGAAAGGCTGTCCCTTGTTGTGGTGACAGGCGTGGGACCACCATCGAAACTCCTGTTGTAGACAGGGAATCAAGGTTATGATTGTCTCTAGGCTGTGACCCTGTGAAATAGTTTCTGGGTCAGCAGCAGGGTTTTTAAAATAAATTTGTGTGAGTCAGGAACCCTGTGATATCTGTCAGGCTTAACAGGGGCTGGGGGTAAGGAGTCAGGGGTCAGGCTAAACTCTGAAAACACAATCTATGTGCTCCCCAGGCATAATCCGATGCATCCGTTGTTATTGTTTGCCTGGCTGTGGGTAAAGTGAAAGGCTGTCCCTTGTTGTGGTGACAGGCCTGTGCCCACCATCGAAACTCCTGTTACAGGCAGGGAATGAGTGAAATTAATGATTCCAGGCTGTGGCAATGTTGAGTCCAAACACTTTTTAGATACCATTGTAGCTTCGTCATATGCAGTCTTGCAATATGGAATTAGCAGAATGCACGATGCCATGTAGCCCAGAGCCTGCAGAATTTTTCTTGCAGATAACTGGGTCTTTGTTGCCATGCTTTTGAAGTAAGAAGTCAGTTGCCTTTGTTTGTCTGGCGTGAGATAAGCCATCTGGGCAGTTGTATTTAAGCTTGCACCCAGGAATATTCTCTCTTGACACGGTACTAGTTTTGATTTCTTTTCATTTAATGTGTACCCTAGGCAAATTAGTAATCTTTTTACAAATGCCAGATGCTTTAGTAGAATGTCTTTGGTCTCTGCTTGAATAAGGCAGTCGTCCAAGTAGGGATATATTTGAATTCCTCTTTGTCTGCAAAACGCGATTACTGGTGCCAGGCATTTTGTGAAGACCCTGGGCGCAGTAGATAAGCTAAAGGGCAGTGCAGAGAACTGGTAGTGCATTGAGCCAGCTATGAATCTGAGCTACCTTCTGCAAGATTGTCCGATTGGGACATGCAGGTATGCCCCTTTGAGGTCCAAAGTTACAAGCCAAGCCTTCTTCCCAGCATGGGCAGAAGCTGTGCAGAGTCAACATTTTGAATTTTGGAACATCCAGAAAAGTATTTAGAATAGACAGGTCCAGAATTGGTCTCCAGGCTTTGTCCTTTCTTGGTACTAAGAAAAGTCTTGAGTAAAATCTTTGTCCCTGCTCTTGTTGTGGTACTGGCTGAATAGCCCTCATGTCCATGAGAGATGAAACTTGTTTTTGTGCCTCTGCCCATTGATTGTGTGGCAGGTCTGGCATACCTTTTGCCTTTGGAAGGGTGTGAAAGTGGAACCTGTAGCCCTGAGAGACTATATTTAAGACCCATTTGTCCTGGGTGATCATGTGCCAATTTTGTGAAAACAGTGCTAGCTTTCCCCCTAAGGGTGCTGCCAAAAGATAAGTGCTTGGCACTGGCAGAGGGAAGTCGTTGGGACTGTTTCCTATATGGCTGTGATTTGTCTTCTCTGCTTTTGGAGGTAGAAGCAGCCAATTGTTTGGGCCTGTATGAGCCCTGGGGCTGTTGTCTGCCTCTAGGGCATCTGTATCTGCCTCTTTGTGGCCTGTCTGACACTGGAAAGGACCAATTCTTAGAAGGCCAGTTCCTGCTAAATCTGGGTGGCTGTACCTGTAAGAAATCCTTTACTGTCTGCATAGATTTAGCTTTATCCTCCATTTTCTTCATCACCTCTTCTGCCTTAACACCAAACAAAGTATCATGCTGTAATGGAGCATCCAATAACTTTGCTTTAACATGATCAGGCAGATTCTGTTCCTTTAACCAAGCATGCCTTCTAATGACAGAACCTGTAACAGCGGCCCTGCAAGAGGCCTCCAGTGAATCAAAACCACATTGCAAAGTATGCTTTCCCACTTGTTCAGCTGCATGCAATAAATTCTGCATTTCCTTGTTATCAGAACAGAATTTGTCAACATTTTCTGTTTTAGCAGTGACATTAAGCATTGCTGATATTTAAGCATATGATACTGACAATTTAAAGCCCTTACAGCCAAGGTAGCAGAAATGTAAACATTTTCCCCCATCTGTCCAGTGCCCTTGAATCCCTATCTGAGGAGACAGGGCTTTTTGCAGTAGAGGCCTTGACCCCTTTGGGACCCTGAGATATAGTTTCTGGGTCAGCAGCAGGGTTTTTATATAGAAATTTATGAGAATCTGGAACCCTGTAGTATCTGTCTGGCTTAACAGGTGCAGGAGGTAAAGAGTCGGGAGACAGTCCGGACTCTGAAAATACATCATCTACAATGTCTAGAACAGGAGGAATAGCAAGAGGTCTGTGCTGAGGTAGTAGAAGAAAGTCTCTGAGCCTTTTCTTAGATTCTGAGTAATCTTGGCTCTCCCAGTGGAAATGCTCCCTCATGGTATGCAGGGTTTCCCCAAAGGAATAATCCTCAGGAGGAGAAGCTGAAGGAATAGATTCTTCAGCATCAGAATCCTCATAGGGAGGAAGAGAGTATCCCTGTTCTGAAGAGGAGTAAGAGGAAATGGAAACCTGATCAGAGGAATCATATTCAGTGTCTTGCCTAGGCCTCTTATCAGGATGGGGATGGGAACCCCTGATCAAAGTAATTAGGTCTTCGGCCATTTTGAGCATCTGTTTCTTAGGCATGGAAGTCTGTCCTGGAGAATGCTGTACTTGTTTCCTAGTCTTTAAAGCTGTTTTAGTCTTTGTCTTGGATGCTGAAGTTGGCTTGATATAAAGCTGTGTAGGTCTGAAAACACCCTCAGAAGCCGATGCCTGCTCAGCGGCTCCGGACCCATCTGAGGGATTAGTTTCTGAAGGCCCAATACCTTGAGTATCCACAGGCCTAGTTGTCTCTACGTGGGAGTCGGAGGCGGCCTGTGGCTCTGAGGTAGCGGGTGTCAGGGGCTGCGAAAGCACCTCACTGAGAACCAGCGAACTGGCGACTGGCCTAGAAGAGGCTTTGTCGTCGGTTTTGGACCTCGGATGCCTGTCCTTTTCTTTTTCCTTGCGCTTTTTATGAACTCCGGTCGTCGGCTGTTCCGAAGGCATTATATAGTTAAACCTTCGGCCAAAGTAATGAAATGCAAAATCGTACTGACGCTTAATAGTGCGTTGGTTAAATCTAGCACAAAACCGACAACTAGCAACGTTGTGGTCAGGGCCTAGGCAAGGAATACAGTAAGAATGAATATCCTTATGAGGTATTTGCTTCCCACAAGAAATACAATTGTTAACTTTTTCTGACATCGGTCTGGAGCAAGAAAAAAGTTTCCCCAACGGGGTACTTAGCTTTATTGAAGACTTCGGATCTGAAATTCAATTTCGAAAATCTCAGGAGTCGGCCGACCGGCACTTGCGAACTGCTTTTGCTTCGGGCACCGCATGGCAAGAAAGACTGAAGAAAATGGCGTTGGCTGCATCTTATATACCCCTGGCGCACTGATGTCAGGGAAGAGGCAACAGCAACCGATGCCGGACCAGGACTTTGGAATTCAGGCCGACTGCGGGTAGCCTGCCAGCAGGATAACCCAAGTGTAATGACTGCAACAGTGAAACACGATGAACATCGTTGCGATCAGGGCTTAGGCAAGGAATACAGTAAGAATGAAAATCCTTATGAGGTATTTGCTTACCACAACAAATACAATTATTAACTTTTTCCTGACATCAGTCTGGAGAAAGAAAAAAGTTTCCCCAATGGGGTACTTAGCTTTATTGAAGACTTCGGATCTGAAACTCAAACACGAAAATCTCAGGAGTCGGCCGACCGGCACTTGCGAACTGCTTCTGCTTCGGGCACCGCGCAGCAAGAAAGACTGAAGAAAATGGTGTCGGCTACTTCTTTTATACCTCTGACGACCTGACATCAGGGAAGGGGCGACAGCAGCTGACGCAGGACCCAAGACTTTGGAATTCAGGCCGGCTGAGGGCAACCTGCCAGCAGGATTACCCCAAATGTAATGACTGCAACAGTGAAACACGAAGGACATCAGGTAACCTGTAAAATTATCAGGTAAGGCAGAATGGAATATTACTACACACAAATGAAGAGCCTCACACATTTGACTGAGCATGTCTGTTGGGTTGAAGGGTAGGATTACATAGTGGAAAGCACAGGACAAGCTTTGATTCAGTGTTAGCTGTCCAACAACTACAGGGATTTCCTTGATTTAGATTGGGAGGGTTTCATTTAATACCAGGGAGCTGACACCTGAAAATATACCCTCTTCCTGCTCACCAGAGTTAACAAAGGCAAGATCCTTTTTCCTGTAACTTCTTGAGTAACTGTAAATTAAGAAGAGGTTCAAAAACATACAGTAATCTCCTCTGTGCCAGGGGATGAATTATACATCCACAATGAACTTCCATCCATGCCCTAATGTATACAGTAGAAGGGGGAAACATTTCTCTTGCATGACATAAAGAAGTAAATCTCTGGAATTCCTGACTTTCAGAAGATCTAAGACATGTACAGTTCTTGATTCTACAGTTCCAAGAGAGAATGAACTGCAGTAACAGCTCAAGGAATCAAACATTAAATTCATTTTGCCAAGAATCCGCATCTACATCACTATACATGGACTGTCTTGTCCTATTTCTGCCAATAGAGCTTTAAAGACAGAACACACACATTGCATTTGTTCTGCTGCAATGCAACCATAGTATTGGATCATATGGTACTCAGTGTTGCAATTAAGATGCATTAAGTATGAGGAAGAAACGCAAAAAAATGTTTCTCTTGTTCATTTGAAAGATTTTCTCACATTTAATTTTCTTTTGCTGTCCAGCCTTTTAACAGTCAGGAATTTAACACCTAATTAACTGACTAGTGGTAGGCGTTGCGGTTAAGGTCACTCCATGGAATTGCAGCCATGGAAGTACATAGTCTAGTAACACTACCAAGGAATATTCTATTAAGCCATTGAGAAGCAAATTATCCCAATAGGGGCAGATACTCATTTTATCTTGTGCAAAGCTTCTGCAACAATAGACAGTACCATACTGAAAAACTCTAGGCATACAGGACAGACCAAAGAGCAGCATCTACTACTGAAAGTGGTGCCCACCCAAAGTGAAAATGAAGGAACATTCTGTATGGACCCCAAATACTCATATACCAGAAGGAGGGCATCATATGTCTACTGAAACCATGCAAGCAGCATGTGGCAGCAGGGGAAAAACTTCTTGAGAGAGTAACCATTTGAAGTTTGGCATACAGTGTGTTCAGTGAAGTCAATGAAGTCCAGGATGGGACAGAAACCTTCCATCTCCTTTGGAACCAAGGAGGGGAACTGCTTTAAAGGATGGACACTGCTTCAAAGGAAGGCTTCCATAAGGAGCAAACTCTGGGCCAGTCACAAGAGCTGTAAGAAGATAGATTGCAATATGCATGGAATCCCTTCTGGAAAAGGGGCAAGCTCTCTAAAACATAACCTACTGTGGTCATTATGAGAACCCACTGGTCCTCATGATCATACTTCAGGCTATGGCACACACTGAGCATCACCCATACACAGGCAGCCTTAAGTGTACAGTCAGAGCTAAAATTGCTGGGATGATAAAACTGTCTTCCTGAATGACTTGGCAGGTGATGGCAAGAATGTGCGACACCTGAAACCCACCAGCACAATTTGAAAGGATCAGTTTTCTCCTGGGAGTGTGGGTCAGATTACAGAAATGTGTGGAGGGAGGTGAAGGGTAAGCCTAAAGCACCCCCACTGGGGTAAAGTCATCATCTGCTTTAGGAAATACATTTGCTGGTCATGTAAAAGCTGACAACATTTTCCCCGTTTAATAGGGCATTCATGATGGACTGAGTTCTACATTAAGGAATAATAAATTCAGCCAGGGCATCTAGCAGAGAACTTGCCTGAACATGCTGTTCTAGTCTTCGTGTCAGTACAGTCAAATTTACAGAGGAACACACAATAGCTCTGTGTGGAACCAGACAGTGTCATATCCAGCTGCTACTCAAATCCAGACTCAGAAAATGCCAAAAGCTCTTCTTGTGCTCAATCCCTGGGACATCTTGCATCTACAGAGGCAAAACAAAAGTGGAAGGGTTATAAGTGTCAATGTGACAAAGGAGGATAATTTTTTGCCCATCCTTTCCAAAGCTTTGGACTCCTTATCAAACTTCAAAGTTAAGTGCTTTAGTCACCGGGTTCTGTGTTGGACTGAAGACATTACAGAGTTTTCTGTTCTAGGATGCCTATTAAGGATCTTGCTCCACTGAGCAAAGGGCTTATGGTAGGTATAGTCATCTTGGGAGATGCACCTACAGAATCTGGGTGCTTTTAAACTGCAAAAAATCACACATATGGCAGCCCTAATATTGAGCTCTATGGGAGATTATGGGGTTCAAGGGCTCTCCTTCTCCAAATACTCACAAAGACACGTCTAGGGGAAAGAAAGGGCCTCACACAAGCTCATAGTGGACTTCAAGAGTGTCAAGTTTTTTTTTTCCCCTAAAGAATGAATCATCCACCTGGGATTTCACAGAAAATGTATCAGAGTTCACAAACTCATCATAGGAAACCTAGAGGAAAAGGAGAGCCTGGTTACTATCCAACAACTAAAGAGGCATGCTCGTGCTAACATTTATAGGAATGATTGTGTATGGCTGCTGGATGTCAGGCAATGGTGCATTTGCTCTGCTGGGGACAAATTTGAAAACAACTGTATGGGCACTTAAGAAGCTTGATTGAAGCCTAATGCTGTCAAGTAGGCTAGGCTGCCCAAGGGTTCATACACACCCAGTTAGACAGATTCCACTAGATTTCAACCAGGTGTCTATGGCTGGAACCATGAACCCTTGTGTGGGAAAACCTGGTAGACCCTCCTGAACATGAGACATCTGGCCTTGTAGGAGTCAGGACAAAGACTTCATGGGAGAAGAGTTCTCAACCCTGAGTTCTACCACAAGTCTCTGGCCTATCTAGGTATCTACCTAGGTATATCAAGGGATTGTTTACTGAGGTCAGGATGAATGCGTCAAATGAGGGGAAAGCAGCTCCCACACCACAGTTTACAGCCCCTCCCCCCCAGGTAGTTACCAGGGGCAATACTCACCTTGATCCCCTTTATCTATTATACAGTTTACAGCCCCTCCCAAGATAGTTACCAGTGGCATTCCTCACCTTGATCCCCTTATCACCTACTACTGTTTAGGAAGCATGTGAACTTCATACTTCACTAGTTGATTTTGACAGTGAGGTCATGACACACAAGAGCAGAAGCTGTTTTAATACGAGACTTACCTTCAAGAAGGGTACATACAAATGTACAAATATTTCAGGCATGGGCAATAGTGCTATTCTAGCCTGCCAATATTCCCAAACAGTTATTCCCCTCTTTCAAAACCTGCCACATTTCTACTGTAGTTTTTCCACTGAAAGTATCACTCCAATTAAAATAAGGTAACTAAAATCAGGAACTCTGCTGGAGAAGCTCTCTTCTCCTACTCCACAGCAAAATTATGGAATACCCTTCCTCACACTATAACGTCTGTGTCACCACACACTAACTTCAAAGCTGCTCTAAAATCTCATCTAAAAGAGCACTGGACATGCCCCTGTTACAAACTTCTCTAACATCTCTACCCCAACCTCTCTAATCCCTTTCTTCCACCCCTCTAACTACCTCGGATTGCAGCCAAATACATTGCTTGTAAGCCTACATCTCAGCTGTAATCTTAGCCACTGTTATTCAAGGGTAATAGCTGCTAGTTCAGCTATTAAAATACGTGTTAGTCTTTATGGTACCAGTGATAGAAGTGTTGTACCATTTAACTAAATAATTTAATTTTGAACTATAACGGTTTACTACTACTGTTAAACAAAACCTACCTATACTTCTTGTAACTTGTAATTAATTGTTTTTATTGTGGAACTTTACTCCTCGGGCCTCCGCTGAAAAAGGACCTGTGTCCAGTCGGATTTTCGCGGTCAACAAATGTAAATAAATAAATAAATAAATTAGTTTTACATAGTGACTGTTTTACTTCCATATAGTCTGTTATTAATCCTCTGTGCATTAGTTTAGATATCACTTTGGCAGAATTATCTACCAGTAATTTAACCTTTATAACCCTGTGATCACTGTGCATCAACAATGGCATAACATGATATGAAGTAACAGTCATTTTCTTTGGAACACAATGCCTAATACGTAGCATTCCCTGGCAGGCCTTTATACAATATGAAGCAATTATCTTTCCTGAATATATGTTGTAAACAATTTCCTTACTAATGTTGTTGAATCAATAACTTTCCAGTCTGTTTCTTGTAAATTTAAGTTCCCAGCTGCTATTTTCCCTCCTGTGTTTCATATAAGAAACGTATGAATTCCTCTAGGTCATCACCCCTTGCTTTTGGTGGTCTATAACTCCAACTGTTATATGCTCCAGGTTGTCTTTACTGTTTCAGTTACACAATCTACAATACTGGTGTTATCAGTGAATATGGAATAATCACAGGCCTCATAACAATCTTTAATCCTTAACATCTTCACCTATTTTTTTGTTAGCGTGTTTGTTTCAGTAAAAACATTTATACCCCGACAGAACTGGTTTCCAGTCACTATTCTTTAACCATGTTTTACAAACAATAATATAAACCTTGTTGGAATTAAGCAAATTTTCCAATAAAATCTTTATTACCAACGTTCGTAGCACTAACAACCATCAGAGATAACTCGAATGTTGCCATCTGTGAACTGTTATATTTTTGACCTGGCAAAAATCCTCTCGTGTCACTCAAATACTGCAATAGATCTGCTGCAAAAATTTTCTATCCTTGCTCTGACAAGGGCACAGCATCATGCGTCTCCTTTTTATATGTGACTTGTAAAAAAATATGTCCCAACACCTTTACAATCTATGCTATCTAACAGGGTTGTAAGCTCCCCATTAACAGTCAGAGTCCTTACAAATGAGATCATTTGTACTAACATGAAAAAAAAAAAAAGCTCCATACAACCTTACCTTAAAGCATTCTAATGTCTTTCTCACATACTGCATTTTTGCTCCTGGCAGGCATAGCACTATTTGATGTTCATTATCTTCTCAGCAAAACTGTCAGTTCCTTGAATAACTGAATCTGAAATTGTAAGCATATCATTTCTGACTAGATCTGAAGAATCTCTAACTTCTAATTCACTAATATGTGCTCCAATTGCTACAAAGAAAATATTTGCATCACCATTTACTTACTACATATTTTCAAGCATACATTTCTCATCCAGCTGTATTTGTACTTCTACAGCTTGAATCACATTTTCAACTTTGGTCTTCCTTTTTCTTACAGTGATGTTCAAGCCTTCCAAGTTCAGTTTTAATTTCTTCCTTTTCAGCTGCCTCCTCCTTCTTTTTTCTACCGTTTCCATTGGAAAAATTATGTCTTTTTCCTTACCACTCCCTGTAATTTGTGTTACATAAAGCAGTATCTTTTTTAGTATAAATTCTCTTTGGATTACAGACAATAAACTTTTTCGTCTTTATTTGCTGTGAACGTTTTCTTTTCTTTCTTCATAACTTTTTCTACATGCTCAGAATCCTCAGACTGCCGAATACTTGTATCCTGAATTTTCCAAGTTGTCATCGGTAGTATCATGTTTAATAGGGTCCAGTGATTACTGACAACAGACACTTTCTTTCCTAAATGTGTTATATTTGCACTTTGCCTAATACTGTTTCCCTCATCAACCCAGGGGTTGGGAGGATGGCCTAAGGGGTTGGGAGGATGGCCTAATGGTTAAGGTGTTTGCCTTACAAACACAACAGTACAGGGTTTGAATCTCACAGGGGATAATTGTCTAAGCTTAAAATGGCTCGCAAGGGCAGTTAGCCTAGTACTAATCTATGAATCTATTAATATATGTAACAGTTTTCCAAGTTGTGCAAATGCACAAGTGCAATCATCATCAGAAAATATACATGTTCTAGTAATAATGGTTAAGAAAATCATCTGTTTTCTTATCCTTTTGCCAGTGTATTAGCAAAGGCCTGGAGAGATACAGAAAACCCTCATGGTGATTACCTGCATAAATTACCTGTATTACAAAGATGTAAAATGAAACACCTGCTTGATTGTACTAGTATGCACACACCTTTCATGTTTAATAATATAGTGAAGAATCAGAGGATGCGAACAGCAAAATTAAGTACAACAGATATTAACATGAGTTTACAAATAGAAAATATATGGCCAATGATTTTACTAGAACAGGTTATTTTAAAAGGGAAAATGAGTGAGTGAAACAAGAAGTAATTAATAAATGAGAATTTGAAGCAAAACCATTTTTTTCAGAGACTAGACATGTTCAGAAAACAACGGTTGCCACAAACAGAGAATACAGATGTATATTAACATGTGGTAGGAATACTTCACATGTTAAACATACAATTAAAACGACTGGCCCACAGCACAGCAATTGGATATAAGGAATTAACAGGTTCTGGAAATAAAAATGTGAAACATTAAACAATAGACTGTGCTATACAAAACAAACAAGAATGGTTATAAATGTGAAAGTAACAAGCAAGGGACTTACACATGTAATAAATGTATATATTGTAAGTATATTTATTTAGATAAAATTATTACACATCCTTTTACTAAAAATAACTTTATGCTGCATGCATATGGGACTTGTGATACTAAAAATGTTGTGTATATGGCAAAGTATCAAATATGTAAATGTTTCTATATAGGAAAGATGAACAGAAAATTAAAAATGCATAGGGGATCAGCTATCTGATATAGAGAGATGTATAGAAACAAATGCACTACATAAATACATTAAGGACACTAACAATGAACATTCTAATGTTTGATATTACAAGTAATATATGAACATACAAGAGATAGTGAAATCAAGAATGTAACTGAGAAAGAAGAGAACAAATGAATCATAACATTTAGGGAACAAATGTTTCCATGCTTAAATGAAATGTTTACTATTAAACTTATACTGAAGGAATTGTACAATCAAGTTTGATAGGCAATTGTCTGGTTTTAATTAATATCAACTGAATTAATTGTTGTAGCATGTAATTTTATAGTATTTAAAAGATGGGTGTATCTGCATGAAGTTATTTGCCTGAAGAAGCTTTTAAGCGAAAGTGTTCAACTTGTGACTCTGTGTATTAACGTTCTTGGTTCTGGACTACCCCTTCTCCTATTTGATATATTTTTGGGAGTAACACTGGATTTATCATGCCTGTCTTCTTCTTTCTGGTTCTTAGAATTAACTTTGCAGAAGTAGACTGTAAGCTGCCTGTCGGGTGCCAGGATCCGCCACATAACACAAGCACTCAGGTCACTCCAAAGCAAGTACAAATATGACTCCGTCATTGTCCATGCTGGTGTGAATGACCTGAGACGTACCTCCCTGGACTACATGAAAAAAGACAGAGGAGCTCTTTGATCATGTAGCCCAGGCTGGTATGATCCTGACCTTGAGTAGCATCTTACCCTCACCAAGAATGATGCCACAGTATAAAGACAAAATGATCAATTTTAACAATTGGCTACAGTATTGGCGTCATTCAAAGGGGATCCAGTGTCCGTCAGCCTGGGATGACATGCTCAACAAGCCACGTTGTTTCGCTAGGGATGGCTTACACCTGGCACACCTAGGTTTTCGAATACTGGCAAAGGCTCTTGCCTCCCCCATAGTGCCTTTTTTAGGCAAGGCTCAAAAGACAAACCCACCTCCATAGACAACACAAAGAAAAAAAAAAACTAAGGGTAATGCTGCTCAACGCCAGAAGTCTAAACCTCAACATGCACGCACTCGAGACTCTCCTCAGTATGGAGACTATCGATGTGCAGTAACAGAAACCTGGTTCAAGGCTCCCGAGAGCACCCCAGCACTAACAGGTTATACTTCATACCATGCTTTCCGGCCCCAAAACTTGGACCAAACCACAAAAGGAAGGGGAGTATCCATATTTATTAAAGATACCCACACCTCCAGGTTAGTGGCACTGCACGAAGCATCACAGACCATCCATGTGCAACTAACAGTGGGCAAAACTGCCTTTCAGTTTGTAGCTTGCTACAGACCACCCTCCCAAACACAGGAACCACACTTGGCTTTCCTGAGAACACTGGAGAATATGAAAGTCTCACAAAAACACCATTATATTGGGTGACTTCAACTATCCAAACATTGATTGGGAAAACTACTCAAGCCCAAACACCCTTGCCCAACAGTTCCTAGAATTTATAAACTCAAATGCTATGGAACAGCTGGTCACCACTACCATAAGAAAGGGAAATATATTGGATCTGGTCATCACCAACATGGGGTCTCTATGTTCCACACCAGAGGTATAACCCTCATTGGTAAGATCAGACCATAAACTAATCTCACTGGACATCCATATTCCGTCCCCACCCCTAGCCAAGGAAACCACAGTGAAGAACTTATTAAAAGCAAACTTCACACTTCTCAAAACTGAGGTGGAATCCTTCAAAGCCCCCGGGCCAGTGGAAAATACGGCCCAAAATGCAGAATCCTTTACAAAAGCATTCTATGGACACCTACAGGAATGCATGGAGCATGCTATTCCAAATAAAACCAAGACTCACTCCTCCAAAGGCAGGAGACCTGTCTAGTGGACCCCAGCCATAAATAAGCTAGACAACAGAAGGATAAAGCTACTACATGACAGAGCAAAATCCCAAAAAGGGAAGGCGTCTCTGATCAGTACTAGCAAGAAACTACGATCCCTCATAAAATCATCTAAGGCCAGCTTCGAAAGAAAAATTGCACAAGACACTAAAGATAATCACAAGGCCTTCTTTAGTTATGTCAGAAACCTGGGAGGCAACTCCCAGATATGCTCTGAGTTAGTGCAAAATGACAAAAAATACACTGACCCCACAGACATTGCCAACATCCTGGCAGAAAGGTTCAGTGCAAACTTCTCCCCCCTTTCCCCCCAAAAGAGCAAATGTCTATCCCAGAGTGTAGCCTTCCTGAGATCACAGATGCACAGGTAAGAGTTGCCCTCTCCAAAGCAAAAAACACAGCATCAATGGGACCAAACGGTGTCCCAGGCTGCATCTTACACGAGCTCCAAGAAGAACTAAACCCTCATATAAAGTCACTGTTCAATCTCAGCCTTACTACAGGATATGTACCCAAGGAATGGCGTACAGCAACAGTGGTCCCACTCCACAAAGGTGGTGCCACAACAGACCCTGGAAACTATCGCCCTATAAGCCTGACTAGCCTGGTCTGCAAAGCTACGGAGCGTATCATCATGGAAATCATAAACAAAGACATTGGGAACCTCCAGACACTGGATCCTACCCAATTCGGCTTTGTTAAGGGCAGATCTTGCCTCTTGAACCTGGTCGACTTCTTTGAAACAGTTACCAAAGCCATAGATGAAGGGAAGGTAGCCTACCTGTACCTCGCAAAAGCCTTCGACACAATACCCCACTCGGGAATCATAAATAAGCTCACCAGCTTAAATATCAACCCCTATGTCACAAGATCGGTTGCAAACTGGCTCAGGGATAGAACCCACATGGTCAGAATAGCAGGTGCCATGTCAGACTCTAAACCAGTTACAACTGGCATCCCAAAAGTCTCAGTCCTGGGACCTCTCTTGTTCGGTATATATTTCTCAGAGGTACAGGCTAACATGGGTGGACTATGGCTGACCAAGTTCGCAGATGACTGCAAACTGGGTGCCGTAATCGACTCTCCGGCTGACACAAGCATCCTCCAAAAGGGTCTCACAGAGATGAATAACTGGTGCCAGAGCCATGGCCTAAAGCTAAATGCCAAAAAGTGCATAGTCATCCCCTTTGGGAAAAACAAAGTGCCCACAAATTACCACATAGGTGGTAATCCATTAAGTACAGAAGAAGTAATTAGGGACTTGGGGATCCAAGTAGACAGCAATCTCTCCTTTGACAATCGCATTGCCAAAGTGGTTAGAAAGACCTTCTATATAGCCCACCTTATCATGAAAGGATTCACATCTAGATCAAGAGAGGTCACTGTGCCCCCTACTCATCACTTATCAGGCCCATAATTGAATACAATGCCCCATTTGGGATGTACCTTACCAGACACCTGCAGCAACTGGAAAGACCCCAAAAGTACCTCACCAAGAGGATCAAGGGGCTCAAACAGATGCCCTATGTAGCTCGGCTAAAGAAACTCCAGCTCTACTCAGTTGCGTACCGCCTATTCAGAGGCAATCTGTGTCTGACGTATAAAGCCATGTCCAACCCAGAATTAATGGACATACTTCACTTCAGGAAATCCAAATCCCTTAGAGCTACACGCTCCAGGGACTTGAACCTCAGCACAGAAATAAATAAGACATGCTGGAGGGACAGATTCATATCCCAGAGGCTCCCCTCACTCTGGAACAAAATCCCAATCCATGTTAGGCAGAGCTCCTCACTGACCCTCTTCAAGAGAAATCTTGACGAGTGGATGGGAGATCGTAAGTTTACCCCTGGGATCTCTTGTGTGTCCCTGCTTGACAGAGGTAGAGTAAACTAACCTTAAAAGGGTTACCTTCTGTGACCTACTATACAGAGGCACAGTCAACTAATCTAAAAGGGTGGCGAAAGCCAAACACACTCTGGCTAGGCTTATAAATGCCTTAGGGCAGATAGCCTAGTATCAACCTATGAACCTATGAGGGAGTAGAGACTGGAAAGTAGGTGGGCAGGAACTGAGCTTTCTCCTGGGGTAAAAAGGCTGCCATCACGCAGGTATTCAGATTGCAGAAGCGAGAGTATGAAAATGAGATGCAGTCCTCCTAGCAGGTATGGATAAGGAGGCCATTAAGGTATGGAAAATGTGTATTCCATAAGTTCTGCAAAAGGCAATGGCTGGAGTGAGGCACTTTGTGATAACCCTGTGAGTGGTAGATGAACCAAAGGGTAAAGCACTGAACTGGGTGTGTTATGAAAAAGAAGAGAACCTGACCAATATTGTGCTGGAGGGGTGTATAGGAATATGCAGGTATCTATCATTCAAGTCTACAGAGGCTTGAGGAAGGATAAAAGGAATCAAGAGTTTTCAGGGACAGCATCTTGAAAGATGGCACTTCCAGAAAGGTTTGAGATGGGTTAAGTCTAGAATGGGCCTCTCCAAGTGACCTCTTTTCTGGGAACTACGAAGAGTTTTGAACATCTCTATGCTGCCCCCAGCGAAGAGATCCTGTAAGAGAAGAGGAAGTAGAGGGAACCTGATTTGGGGGAGGTGGAGAATTCCCCTTTATGAGGGAAGTTCCTTACAAGACATTTTGCAACCATGCTGAATGACAGACAAGACCACTTGTTTACAGTGATGAATTTCTAGGCTGGAAGGGACAAAGTCAGTCTTTTTG
The DNA here is from genome assembly GCF_019279795.1 of Protopterus annectens. Classification (NCBI taxonomy): domain Eukaryota; kingdom Metazoa; phylum Chordata; order Ceratodontiformes; family Protopteridae; genus Protopterus; species Protopterus annectens. The sequence goes on from NC_056737.1 coordinate 1,569,080,494, forward strand.
ACAATAGAATTTTTTTGACCGAGGAGGTGGGGGGTGGAGAGGGCAGGAGACAGTCAAACGGAGATAGATTTGTCTGGAAAACTGACTTTTCTAGATTCAGAATTTCAGAGGTTTTTATTGAAATCTCTTCCTGGGTTGATTCCTGCCCTACTGTGAGGATATCGGTTCCCAATGGACAAAGATGGTGGGCTTAGAAGGGTGTTTTTTTCACACTTGAGGACTGGTACCAGAAAAATCTGTTTAAAGTCATTCATCACTTTTCATTTCTCCTGCAAAGTCTTGAAAAGCTTTGCTGTCAAAAGACCAAACAAACAGCCCGTGTGATGGGGGAATCCAAAAGCTTGGTCTTGACATCATCAGCCAGTGGCTGCAGCTCTAGTGGAAGCCTCTGCAGCATTACAGCTACATTTATAACAGAATGCCTTGCCACTTGTGTAGCATGTCCAAACATTGACATTACTTGTTGCTTAGTGCCAGAAGTCTCCATGTTAGCCATAGTTACACCCACCCAATGAAGTCTTTACCCATTCCCATCTCTAGACTGTGAGAAAAAAAAGCACATTCAATGTTACTGAAAGCTTTCAAAGAAAACACATGCAGTGCTCCACAGCACAACTTTTTGTCTCCTCCATAGACTCCCTGCACTAAGTGTTTTCAACTTTCTTAACTTTAACAAATCTCCTCTTGGTTAAATCTTGAGATGAACTTCTCCAATCTAAGAACCAAGATTGACAATCTTCACATCTACATTAACAAATGAAATGAGAATTTCCAGGAACCTTTCTATCCTGAAACTCCCTTCGGAAGAAATACTACTTTGGTTCTCATGAAAAAGTCAGGGAGGGACTCTGATGTTACAGCATTGTTATATGCATGTCACACAGATGACAGCATGCAGACCTTCCAAAACGTTAACAAAATTCCCCATCTATGCTCTTTTTCCCCTTGGGGCTTTACCTTTCATTTTATGTTGCTAAATAAAATTTTGAGGCACTTATCTGTCTAAACATCCTTTTTCTGTCACATGCAGAATATGTCCCAGTCACAAACTACCTTTGCTAATGCGTCTTTCATGTTTGGCCATATCCTCACATTTTGACACAGATGTAATTTTGTAATAAGTTTCCATAACTCTTATAATTTCTTCTGTATACTGAACTCTTTCTCCTTCATCAATTATGAGCTCACAGATAATGCACTCATCTTTCTTTTAACTTCTGTAACAAATACTTCCTGAACTTTTTCTTGACAACTAGGCTTCCTATAGGATTTTACTCTACTACATTCACAATGATTTTCCAGCAGGTCATCTAAATTCTCTCTATTTCTCTCTCTCTCTCTCTCTATATATATATATATATATATATATATATATATATATATATATATATATATATATCTACACATACACACACATACTCAAATTCTCAAAATATCAAATGGCTTAGTGGTATACGTGTGTGTGTGTGTGTGTGTGTGTGTGTGTGTGTGTGTATATATATATATATATATATATATATATATATATATATAAAATGTGTGCATGATGTATATATATATCACACACACACACACACACATATATATATATATATATATATATATATATATATATATATATATATATATATACATACATACACACACAGACACACAGACCACTAAGCCATTTGAGATTTCGAGCATTTGAGTATGTATATATATATATATATATATATATATATATATATATATATATATATATATATATATATACACACACATACACTCGTCAGTTTTCCAGCCCGCATCTCTTTTCTTAATACCTAATGAGACCCCCCCCCAGCCGAATATTCTTTAGCATTTTTAAGTATTATGCTTAAACCCTTCCTAGCCAGTATAATCACACACTTCATTTTATCTCTGTAACAAAACAAAAGCCTAAGATCTTCCAATGGAACTTCTTCATTTCATTATTCGCCTCAAAATTGACTTCCTGAGGAAACACAGCATCAGCTCTTTCCATATTCAACTTCCTTAAAATCCTTCCCCTCTTTACAGGATGGATCTTCCCATATTCCATGATAACAAATTACCATATCTGACTTACAATCAATTTCTCCCACCTTTCCATATCCTATGTTAGGCTTCTGGACCAGTACTTCCAGAGCTAGATGTGAAAACAGATGCTATAAAAATGCACACGAAAATGAATGTACTAGAGTCTACATGGACAGACATCTCTACCCTCCACCCTTACTTCATCAAAGCAACTGTCGTTAACTAGCCACATCTACATATAGAGTTTCCATTTCATTTTACTTAATGAAACAGAGAAAGAGAAGAGAGTACAGCTGTGAAAGAACTTAACAGTAGATGTCTGAATAATAACTGTTGCAGAATTACTGACAAGTGGGATATCCCACTAGGGATAGCAGTATGTCTGGCCAGGATATCAAGGCTTAGTCATCCTCTTCTCATGCGGTACATGTCTGACATATAACCAAAGTGCACCAAGGCTATATGATACATAAGGAACATACAGGCTTGAACTACCTACGGACTTTCTTGCCCCAGACCTGAAAGTCAGCATGGCAACACAGAAAAGAGCCCACTAAAAAAACTCATGTCAACCAGAAAGAAGAGAGAAAAAAAGGATACCACCTTGGTCAAAAAAAAAAGACATAACACAGGGAAAGAGGACAGTATGCAACACTGCAGCAATGATAAGTCAAACATCTACTGTTATGGTAAGTTCTTACACCATTGTACTATAATGTTCATCCTCTGATCACTACTGCAGTATTATTGACAAGAGAGAAGAATCTCAAAGCTATCTAAAAATCTAGGGATGAGGAAAGACCATTCATGCTGGAAGATAAGATACTCTGTAAAATGGACCTATCAAATCCAGCTTTAGCTCTAGAAAAGGAAAAAAAGAAGTTATGTACCTACCATAACATTCCATGTTTGTTGTCCATCTCGCCTTCCTTCTTGCTGGTTGGGTTAAGAGCCGATCCTCTGCTCATACTCGGACGATTTACTATAGCTCAAGAGTTTTTTACTGTCTTGAGGCTAACCCCTATCCCAACATGCCTAGCGGTAGCTACCCCAGATCTCATTTGTAATAGCCCACACTAGACATACACAGTACAAAACAAATTTTACTAAGTTCTTATACATTTAAGGTAGGAAGGAAAGAGGAAAAACAATGCATGGTTAACTAACCTGGTATGTCAGCAGGAAACCCAGCCAGTGTAACCAATAAAGGAACTCCTCTCGAACCTCCAGGAAGAGGGAAGGAGGGGGGGGGAATGCAAGAAGGAAGGCGAGATGAAGAACAACAAACGTAACTTTATGGTAGGTACATAACTTCTTTATGTTATGTTGTCCCATCTCGCCTTCATTCTTGCTGGTTGGGACCGCGTCCCCAGCATCTGGTTCTTGGGTGGCTCACTGGAACAAACTCTTCAGGACCATGGAACCAAAGGATGCCCTACTCTGGGAGACCACATCCAGTTTGTAATGAGTGATAAAGGTATGGGGATTTGCCCATGTTGCTGCTGCACAGATTGAATTTAAAGGCAATTTAGCTTGGAAGGCAACAGAGGTGGCTAAGGCCCTGGTTGAATGTCCTCTGGCCCTCCCTGGAAGTGTCTTTTTACGCAAATCATAAGAATAACTGATTGTGTCTGACAGCCATTTTGATAAGGTCACTTTTGAAACTGGAGAACCTTGTTTATTGTAAGCAAAGGATACAAACATCTGGTCTGATTTTCTACGGTCTTTGGTCTTGTGTAAATAAAAACTTAACTATGAACATCCAACTGGTGGAGTCTATAATCTGCCTTGTTGCCGTAATTGGGGAAGAACACAGGAAGCTGAATGGACTCATTTAAATTATACTCTGAACATAATTTTGGCAAGAAGGAAGGACTAGTCCTAAGAGAGACTCTATCTTTGTAAAAAATGAGATATGGCGGGCGAATAGACAAAGCATGTAATTCAGAAACCCATCTAGCTGAGGTGACAGCAACGAAGAAAAGGGTTTTCCAAGATAGAAATTTCAGGGGACAAGATGCTACTGGTTCAAAAGGTGGAAGAACCATAGAAGCTAAAACCAAGTTTAGGTCCCAGGGTGGGGGGGAAGTTCTCTTACCAGGGGCCGTAAAAGAGTTGTTCCTCGTAAGAATGCTCTGCACAACTTATGGGACATGACGTTAGAACCCAAGTCTCCTGCATGAAAATTGGAGATGGCAGCTAGTTGGACCCTAACAGTAGCTGCAGCTGCCCCTCTTTTGAAGGTTTTGCCTAGAAAATCAAGAATCTTCTGAACAAGAGCAGTGAAGGGATCAAGATCATCACTCTTCACCCAATAAGAGAACCTCTTCCATTTGCTAGTGTAAATCCTCCTGGTAGTGAGCTTGTGAGAAGACACTAGGATGTGTTGTACAGCCGGGGAAATGTTTGGGAGCCTGGCTAAGACTGGAAGTGGAAGAACCAAGCAGTCAGCTTGAGAGTTTGATGGGAAGGAAGAAGCCCGCTCTACTGATGCATCAGGAGGTCTGGAACTGGGTCCAGTATTCAAGGCTCCAGTTGAAGATGATGAAGAAACAGGAACCATATCTGATGAGGCCAGTAAGGAGCAATGAGGATGAGTTTGCAACCCAGCAACTTTGCTTTCTGAAGTACCTTTGGAATTAGAGGGAAAGGTGGAAAAGCATAGAGTAGTCCAAGAGGCCAATCGTGAACAAGTGCATTCCTGGGTGACTGTCCCGGAGGGGGGACTAGGGCGAAGTAGCTGCTGCATTTGTTGTTGAGGGGAGTGGCAAAAAGATTGCAGCATGGCTGGCCCCATTTGTGAAAAATCAAGTCCGCAACTTCTTGCTTCAGGAACCACTCGTGAGGCATGAGGATAGCCCTGCCGAGCCTGTCCGCTATCATGTTGGATTGTCCGGGAATGAGCGTCGCAATCAGAAAACGTTGGGAAGACATCACCCATTGCCATACTCGAAGCGCCTCCTGGCATAAGGGGTAAGAAAGATCTGATCTCACCCTGCTTGTTCTTGCACCATACCACTGACATATTGTCTGTCTGAATTGCAATGGTCCTGATAGGGAGAAAGTCTTAAAGTGCTTGCAATGCCACAAGCACCGCTCTAATCTCTAGAACACTGATATGCAAATGGTACTCGTGAGGTTGCCACATTCCTTGGACAGTCCGTCCCAGATAATGCCCCCTCCACCCTATCTGGGAGGCATCCATGGTCACTGTGGATACTGGATGGGGGTCTAGAAACGGTCTGCCCAGAGTGACCTGGGGGGTGCCAAGCCACCATACTAAGACCTTCTTGCTAGTTTCCGTGATCAAGATCATGTGTGACATTGGCAAGTCCTGGAAAGACCACTGAGTGAAAAGCAGCCACTGCAGAATCTGCCTGTGAAAGCGTGACAAAGGAACTAGTGTAATTCCTGCGGCCACTGAGCCCACGACTTGTAATACTTCTCTTGCCTGAACTGTCATCTTCTTTATGAGAAGCAAAACTTGCTGACGAATGGTTGACACCCTGTCTTAAGGCAGCTTTGCTAATGTGTCTTGTATCTAAGTCTGCCCCTACAAAGGTAATAGACTGACAAGGCAACAAGGCAGACTTTTCTTAGTTTATGGTAATGCCTAGCTGGGAACAAGTTTGGATTGTGTAGTCCTGTGCTTTGGTCAGTTGATGCTTGGTAGTAGCAGTGAGGAGCCAGTCATTTAGATATGGAAACACCTTGAATCCTAGAAGCCTCAGGTGAGCCATGACCACTGCCATACACTTGGTGAACACCCTGGGGGCTGTGGTGAGACCAAAGGGCAGGGCTCTGAACTGATAATGACTGGCTCCCAGCCAGAAGTGTAGGAATCTCCTGGATTGCCTGTCCAGTTTTATGTGGTAGTACGCGTCCTGGAGATCTATAGAGCACATCCAATTGCCCTGACCCAAGAAGGGAAGAATGGACAGCAGTGTTACCATCTGGAACTTCGTCTTTTTTACCAATTTGTTTAGCTTGCTGAGATCCAAAATGGGTCTCCAGTCCCCAGTCTTTTTTGGAACTAAAAAGAACCTTGAGTAAGTTCTGGATTCAATTTGGTCTGCGGGGACTTCTTGGATGGTTCTTTTTTCTAGCAATCTTTGTACCTCTAGGATTGCGTGATCCCGAAAGTAAATGAAGACTTGAAAGGTTCTGCAAACTGACAAAGGTGCATCCAGGACTGTCTCCGCAAAGCTACTCTGGTATGTGCTGCTCTACTCGCTCCATCTGCCGCATAAGAAATGAGCCTGATGGAGGAGTTAACCACTAATGTCAAGGTCGCAAGCTGGGAAGCGGCCGTATTCACAACTCCCTCAGCTGTAGGATCTTGCAGGGTATCTCCTAGCTCCTTCAGGAGACCCTCTGAAGTCGTGTGAAGTGTGACAAGTAATTCAGCGACCTGAGAGTAAAGGTCGCTGAAGAGAACATACACTTCCCATATCTGTCCATCGTACAGGACTCCTTGTTGGGCGAATGGAGAAATGAAGTTTCCGCAAGTTCCTTCTTAGTGGCTGCTGCCACCACCATGGCATTAACAGGGATCCCTTTGGGAAGGAAGGATTTATCCTCGGGAGCAGCAATAAATTTATTCCGTCTCCTTGGAACTGGTTCCATGGTCTCTGAAGGGCTCCATGCCTTTCGACTCACTACAGACAAAAGTGGGTGAAAACGCGGAGACACCCAAGAGGTGAAGGGTCTGGAACCAAATGCGTCCAGGTAGACAGACTCATCCTCAGAAGGGGCTAGGGACGTCCAGCCACCCCTCTAAGGATTTCCAAGATGTCTGAAAAGGAGACATCCTCAGAGGGGGGCCGTGGGGACCCTTCCGATTCATCCAAGTCTGTGTCTGAAGTGATGGACTCAGGGGAGTTCAGATGCTTACTCTTACATCTTTTCTTCAGACGGACCTCCTCCGAATATTCGGGGGAGGTTTTGGAAAAAGTGGGGTCATCCAATGAGGCGTCCTGGGGCACAGATTCCCTAAACTTGGAGGCAGGAAGAGGGTCAAAGGCAGGCACCGAGGGAGAAGGAGCCAATGGAAACAAGGGTGGAGCAGTCTCAGGAGACAACATGCTCATCACCTCGAAGGCGCCATAGTCCTGAGTCGAAGGAGCCTCTGGCTCCGAAGAGCCCAGAGATCTCCTGCGAACCTAGAGCGATGGCTCTGAGGATGATGTGGCACCCGATCTCACCTGTGCTGAAGCTCTAAGAGGGAGAGTGGGGACGGACAAGGGTCCAATGCCACTTCCCCCCTCGGAGCCGGTGAGAGAGCTACGGCAACCAGATCCCTCGATGGACTGAGACATCGAAGAGATCGGAGCGGGTGTCAGAACCGATAAAGGAAAAGTAACCGGAGCCGATGGTTCCACCACCACAACCTCCATGCACTCCGGCACCGAGCTCAAGATAGTCAGAGGAGGAACGGATGGAGAAACTGGATGGGCCGAAGGAGCCAATTCCTTATGGGCTGGGCTCAACAGTAATTTAGCAAGTGCCTGTGACTTGAGCCTATTGACCACTCTCTCCATGTTGTGATCCAAAAGCCTGGAGGACTGAGAGGAGTGCGAAGAGGACCGGTGACTGCCCACTCCAGATTGCAGCCAAGGAGATTGTGGAGCAGTGCGTACTGGTTCCAAAGGAGGAGACCCTGTTCTCTTATGGGTTCGGACTGGCTCCGAGAACACAGAAGGAGCCGCCGGAGACTTAGCTTTGTCAGAGACAACACTGGGAACTGACAGAGCCAAAGATTTTTCAGTGGATTTTGTCTGTTCTGAACTCGGAACCGATGGCTTAGTGGGTTTTTCGGACACTTTATATGGCTGAGGACCCTGAGACGAAGAATCTTGAGGGTTCTTCAGAAGGCCACACAAAATTAACTTATTCTTTCTCTCCTGCAGGATTTTGGAACTGAAAGCATGACAGATCGTGCACGAGTCCTGCAGGTGAACAGCCCCTAAACAATATACACAACTCGTGTACCTGTCCGTAAGGGACATTTTCTGGCAGCACAAATCGCATTTTTTTAACCCAGAGGGTTTTGACTCTTTGGACATAGTGGATAATTGACAGAAAAAATTACCACAGCGCTAGAAAACAAAGCTGTAATAGCTAACAGCACACAATAACTAATACTACTACAAGGCTGTAACGGCTAGCCCAAACAACAAGAAAGGAAAAACTCTTTTTTTTTTTTTTTTAAGGAAAGAGAAGAAGAAAGGGGGAGAGCCTCTAATTTAAACTGTGACTCCCCCAATAGGAGAGCCTCTAACTTAAACGACTATCCCAGAAAGGGTGGGGAAAAAGAAGAAAAACCCTCTAATTTAAACGAGCTCAAAGGGGAAGGCAAAGCCTGAGGAAGAAAACGACGGCCAAAAACAAACACAAGTAGAAAAAGGGTTGTTAGACTAACAGAGGATAATACACGCTCTAATGATGTTAATTAAGCAACAAAACCCCAAGAAGGATAACAATATAAGTGAAAAAAGCACTAAGTACTTAGCCTGAGCCAGTAGTCACAATCTCGATGCTGCAAGCGGCAAAAGAGATCTGAATATCTACCGCTAGGTATGTTGGGATAGGGGTTAGCTTTGAGCCAGTAAAAAGCTCCCAAGCTATAGTAAATCATCCGAGTTGGAGCCGAGGATTGGCTCCGAACCCAACCAGCAAGAACGAAGCCAAGATGGAGCAACATAACATCAAATCTTCTAATGCCTGGCAAAAGTACGTATGGAAGACCAATAGCATCTTCCAAAATGTGTCTAGCATCCAAACCTTTGAAAAGGCATCAGAAGAGACTACAGTTCTGGTAGAGTGTAATTTAAGCAAACCTGAAATAAAAAACAGAAAAAAATAACATCAAACCTTCGTTGATGAGCTCAGTCACAATAATTTCCAAAAATCATGAAACTCAGGTAGTGTTCCAAAGCAACAAGACTTTATTCGTCACAGATGAGCAACCCTCAGTAACAAAAAATTAGAAATACTTTTCAATGTTAAACATATCAGCTTTTATACACTTAAAAGCAGGTGTGGAAAACATATGTATTCTTAAATTTTAAACCAGCCTATACCAAGCAAACAACACAATCAGGGTCGTAAAAGTGCATTTAAGAACAGCAAGTACCCACCCCCACACACTATCACTGATTAGATCAAACTAAATCCTAGTTAAGGAAAACACTACCCATTTGCAACCCACATTCCAAAATCAGGAAACAAGTAAAGCATAACATAAATATAAAAAAGACTGCCTTTTACCTAAAATTGTTTTTGGATAACTAATACAATAAAGCCTTCATCAGGTCTGTGACATGAAGACAAGAACTAAAATCATATACAAAGGTAGATAAGTAAAAAGAGCTAACTAGATAGATACAAGAAAAAAACACAGTTATCTTACCAGAAACATTATCTAATTAGAACACTATAAATAAATATATATATATATCTCTGTGTAATATCTGACAAGCATCCAACCATACGTATTAGTGTGCATAAAAACTAAGCTATTTACAACTCAGAGAAAATGTCAGTGGTTTGCAGTCGAGAGAAAAAAAAAACACTTGCCATGACAGTTTACATTGTTTACAGCCCCCCCCCCCCAAATGTTTATGCAACATGTTTGATTCATATTCTCTGGTTAAGAAATCATTTTCAAGACCATTCATATTTTTTGAGAAAAGAGGCCAAATCTATGGTAATGGGGGCTAATCTATAGCCTTGTGATTTTATTACATTGTAGAAGCGACAGCAAACTAATGAACCAAATGAATGAAAGGCCACCAACCGGAGAAAAAATTGTATATTTATTGAACAAATCGTAAACACACACTTATAGTTAAAATAATTTAGCAAACTACACAAAACAAATAAATATGCAAGCGCTTTCGTTTAAAAGTTTTAAACTTCCACAGACAATTATATTCCATGACATCACTTCCTTATATAACCTTCTTCTAATTAAAAAAAAAAAAAAGCGCGCCCAAAAACTAAAAAGAGATCGGGCATGCTCAGTTGTCAGCAAATGGGTGTTTGAAATATAGGAGCTACAAAAAACATAAATTACATTAAATATATATAAAATACATATAGATATTTATCTCATGAACAAAATAGATATTTACCTATTAAAGATTAACTAATTTACCTTTAAGTGAATAACTCACAACATCAAATGGAATTAATTTAATTATTATATAAAAAATAAAACTAAACCTTTAAATATAAATAATTAAAATGTATTATTTATATTAATCCTCTTAAAATTAATTTACTTACCATCCTCTAATCAAGTTTTTTTTAAATTAGATTTATAATTAAAATAGTTATATAAATTTATTATAATAAATAAAATATTTTATATTTATTAATATAAAAATAACGTAAAATAAAATAAATGGACTAATGGCTTCCTTTATCAGGATACATAAACTAAATTCAAGTATTTATATATTAATCCTTGATTTTATTCCGATCTAATGCTTTTAATTTTAGAATTGGTACTATAGAACTTCTCTCATTTAGGCCTGGCCAAGAATCTGCTTGTAATTTTATTTGCCATAACAATTCTTTTTCTTCTAAAATTATGTTCCACGGAGATTTATCTTTAATTTCTACCTGGTCCAAAGCCATATAAAGAAATTTATGGTCATTATATTCACAAATATGCTTTGCTAACGTGTTATTCATCTTCATTTTCTTTATTGCATATTCGTGCTCATAAATTCTTTGTGATAATGCTCTTTCTGTTTTACCTATATAAAAAGAGATACAGGAACCACACAAAGCTAGATATACAACTCCTTTTGATTTACAATTAAATTAATTTTTTATATAATACTTCTTATTCCTTATAAAGAAATTTTCCCCTTCTTGAATTTTATGACACCATTTACATGCGCCGCACTTATAAGTTCCAGTTTTATTCATTTCTTTTTTCTTTTGATTATTATTAGCTCTAAGAAGTTCTTTAAAACATTTACCTTTTCTATATACAATTTTCGGAAATTGATTAATATATTTTTTACATTGTGGATCATCCATTATGATTTCCCAATTCTTTATAAATACATCTTTTACCAACTGATAATCTTGTATAAAAGTAATTACTAAGGCTTTGGAAAATTCATTATATGAACCATTTTCCCAATTTATATTATTACTAACGTTAAGATTATCCAAATTATTCTTTTCTCTAGTGGAATTTACACTTTCCACACATCCCTCCCCATCATTATCAATAACTAATTCAGTTTTTATTTTTAAAATTGGCATAAAATACCCATTTTTTTCTTTGTTGTATTACTTCAGAAATCAATTTATTCACTAAATTTATAGGATATTCTTTAATAAACATCGTCCTTAAATGATCACATTCTATTATAAAATCTGAAAATCTAGTTATCATTCGGGCTGCTCTTATGAGCTGCCCCTTAATTACAGATTTTTTCTGATGATCTGGATGTGCACTAGTGTAATGAAGGAAGCCATTAGAATACGTTTTTTTCCTATGAATAGATGAAATGTAAGTTTTAAATTCATAATCTTTAATTAAATTAATATCTAAATCATTTATATTATCACTTTCAATACTCCATGTAAATTTAAAAAAAGTTGTAGTTTTATTAATACAAGTTAAAAATTCATCTAAAATATTAGAATTTTCTTTCCAGATTAAACAAATATCATCCTGCAACTGATGGTACGATTTAATATATGAATAATATTTACTATTAAATATAAATTTTCGCTTCCATACCATCATAACCAAATTTGCATAAGTGCCTCCACAAGGCGACCCCATTGCTATCCCTTTCTTTTGAATATATTTATTATTAAAGCTTATGTAATTATTATTTAATACAATTTCTATAAGCTCTACTAAAAGATTATTAAGCTCTTGCTTTATAGAATATTCAAACAAAATTTCACTTATCCATTGAAGTCCTATATTTTGAGGGATTACAGTGTAAAGGTCGCATACATCTATAGTAACTAAAACTGGAACTTATAAGTGCGACGCATGTAAATGGTGTCATAAAATTCAAGAAGGGGAAAATTTCTTTATAAGGAATAAGAAGTATTATATAAAAAAGAAATGTAATTGTAAATCAAAAGGAGTTGTATATCGAGCTTTGTGTGGTTCCTGTATCTCTTTTTATATGGGTAAAACAGAAAGAGCATTATCACAAAGAATTTATGAGCACGAATATGCAATAAAGAAAATGAAGATGAATAACGCGTTAGCAAAGCATATTTGTGAATATAATAACCATAAATGTCTTTATATGGCTTTGGACCAGGTAGAAATTAAAGATAAATCTCTGTGGAACATAATTTTAGAAGAAAAAGAATTGTTATGGCAAATAAAATTACAAGCAGATTCTTGGCCAGGCCTAAATGAGAGAAGTTCTATAGTACCAATTCTAAAATTAAAAGCATTAGATCGGAATAAAATCAAGGATTAATATATAAATACTTGAATTTAGTTCATGTATCCAAATAAAGGAAGCCATTAGTCCATTTATTTTATTTTACGTTATTTTTATATTAATATAAAATATTTTATTTATTATAATAAATTTATATAACTATTTTAATTATAAATCTAATTTAAAAAAACTTTTGATTAGAGGATGGTAAGTAAATTAATTTTAAGAGGATTAATATAAATAATAAATTTTAATTATTTATATTTAAAGGTTTAGTTTTATTTTTTATATAATAAATTAATTCCATTTGATGTTGTGAGTTATTCATTTAAAGGTAAATTAGTTAATCTTTAATAAGTAAATATTTATTTTGTTCATGAGATAAATATCTATATGTATTTTATATATATTTAATGTAATTTATGGTTTTTGTAGCTAATATATTTCAAACACCCATTTGCTGACAACTGAGCATGCCCGATCTCTTAGTTTTTGGGCGGGCTTTTTTTTGAATTAGAAGAAGGTTATATAAGGAAGTGATGTCATGGAATATAATTGTCTGAGGAAGTTTAAAACTTTTAAACGAAAGCGCTTACATATTTATTTGTTTTGTGTAGTTTGCTAAATTATTTTAACTATAAGTGTATTTACGATTCGTTCAATAAATATACAATTTTTTCTCCAGTTGGTGGCCTTTCGTTCATTTGGTTCGTTATTTTATTACATTGTGCTTAGTTTTTACTGGATGCATACAGTCTCTGTGAAGTAATTACTTCATTCTTGTAGGTTTCCTGTATAGATTACTAATTAATCTTCTTCTGTCTTTATCAGTACTGACAGTCATATCAAGGAATTGCATTGACTCCGAGCTAATGGAAGTGGTAAATTTCAGGAAGGAGGTGAAGTTACTGATGTAGTGGATAAACTCTTGAGTTCAGATTTCTCACTTTGCCAGACAATACATCAAATAAAGCAAAATTAGCTGGTCATAAATCTCCGGTATTCATTTTGCAGCACAAATTCATCCTCCCACTTGCTAAGGCTACATTGGCCAGGCTCGTGGCCATAGCTGCACCCATGGCTAACCTCCTCGCTTGTTTGTAAGTCTGGCCATTGAAACTGAAAAAGCTGTAACAATAACAAGTCTATTAGCTTTCCCAAGCATTCAGTTTCCTTGTGTGCAGCATTATTTCTGCTATAAGCCTCTGTAGCTGCTTCAATACAGTACATGTGTGGTAAAACAGTGTATAGGGCTTTAACATCAATAGTTACCAATATGCTTTGTTCATTCACATACACTTTTATTTTTCTTAAAAAAAGTGAATCTAAAATAAAAGATGAGGTCTTTTCAGCAACAGGCTGTGGAATAAAATCTAGATATATGGCAGTGGCCTCTGATATGGAACCTCCACACTTGCAATAACAGGTCTGTAAGGTGGATCTTCCCAATTCTTATGGGGTTTGGGAATTGCCAAACAAAACAAGGTAACTTGGGGTGAGGGTTGTTTAAATACTTAAAAAAAAGTTTTCACTAAAGTTCATTAAACATTGTGGATATGCAGTTTTAACCTCCTCAAAAGAATGTTTAGAATAAAACTCAGGTGTGTCCAGCATGTTCTCTATTTTCATTATACAACTAACTGTCAGTATCTGTAACTAGTATGCCCCCATCTTTGTCAGCCTTGATAACTTGGCCAAGTATAGTTCTATCATTACTCAAATTGTTAAGTGCTAATATCTCATCTTTTGAAATATTTTAAAACTTATGGTGTTTTTTCAGAGCCTTTCTTTGTGGGGGAAAAAACTACTGTTTTTTTTAATTTTTTTCTTCGATGGGTTTATCTTCATCCATGTTCTTTTTCTCTCTTAAAAGAAGCTTCAGATTCAACTTCCTCACATACATTTTTAAACCAATGATGGTCTGTGTCTCATTGCTCCTTCCGTGAGATATGAATCCAAGTCCTCTGTTAAGCACTTTTCTTCAAGTGCTATCAGTAGTTTCTTCGAATGATTCCAGATCCTGGGGGCTAATTCCGGCTGCAGGCTCGTGGCCCTGACAGATAGAAGTTGTTGTGCCCCAGGTACCTCAACTCTTTCACTCCTGTCCACTGCTTCCTTTTCCAGTTGTTCTGGTCCACCCTCCGTGGGTCCACGAAGGTCCAAAAAAAGAAAAAACACATGTCATGACAGTTTTCATGTTTACAGTCCCCCCAACAATGTTTATGCAATGAAAACCAGTAGAAAAAATGCACAAAAATACAGAAAACAGTAGATGAAATAAACTAGTAATGTATAAAAGTGTGGAAGTTTGTGCATGAGTGTATATGAGCATGCACCAGTATGCAGACAGACAAATGGTGGAATGACTGATGGCATCCAGTATCCCTCGGGCCCACAGATGGATATGAAAGAACACTGGAATCCTACCCCGTAACAATACAACCTCCGGGCTCATATCACCAGAGCTCAGTAAACATGAACAGTAATTATCATTGCAACTACAACCAGAGATACAGCCCACCGAGGTTCCAGAGAGAAGAAGCAAACAACCATCTGAACCCACGGAGGGAGGACCAGAACAACTGGAGAAGGAAGCAGTGGACAGGGATGAAAGAGCTGAGGTACCTGGGGAATAACAACTTATACCCAAATCAGGGCCACGAGCCTGCAGACAGAATTAGCCCCCAGGATCCGGAATCATTCAAAGAAACCACTGACAGCACTTGAAGAAACGGTGCTTAACAGAGGACTTAACATTCATACCACACGTAAGGAGCAATGAGACGGACTATCAACTTATTTAAAAATGCATGTGAGGAGGTTGAATTCGAAACTTTTCTTTTATGAAAAAAACAACATGGACAAAGATAAACCCATCAAAGAAAAATTTAAAAGACCTAGTAGTTTTTGCCCACCACTGCATCCCACATTTGCAGCCTTCAAGACAAAATGCAAGCTTGACATAAAGACTCTCAGAAAACCATCAAAACATACGTTTTATTATATTTCAAAAGTTGAGATATCAGCATTTAAGAATTTGAGTAATGATGTTTTTGTTATGAGAATCACTTGTCTGTAACTAATAAAGGCTTGTTGCTTTGGAACACTACCTGGGTTTCATGATTTTTCGAAATTGTGACTGAGAAAGTTTTAAGACTACTAGTTTTTCTGTTTTTTTTATTTTTTCCTCAACACTTGTGTTGGTGAGGTTGGAACTAGACATATTCCTGTGCTTGTTCATTTTTTTAACCAAACCTGGAAGCTTTTTACCATGGAGGGTATATCAAAAGCAGATGGTAGAAGAAATCCATTTGTAAACAGTCTATTTAGAGACAATGAGACCCATCATCTTGTTCTGAAAGGAAATGAAAAAGCTGCCCTACATTTCTTTTAAACTCTGGTCTTGTCAAGGTAAAACCTCCGTTGTCTGTGAACATCTAGAAAATGCAAAAGGCTCTATCGTATTTTCAGGGAAGGGAAAAATGTAGGGAGACTGACTGTAATTCAAGGACAGCTCATTAACCACCTTAGGTATAAAGGATCGGTTTAATTCTACAGATAACCCTATCCTTATGGAAAAAATAAAAAGGGAGAAAAAGCCTATTCTTATGGAAAACTAAAGGGAGAGAAAAAGTACAGTTGTGTACCTACCATAAATGTAGATATTCGAGTGTATTCACTGTTGCAGTCATTACACTTGGGTTATCCTGCTGGCAGGCGACCCGCAGTCGGCCCAAGTTCCAAAGTCTTGGTCCGGCATCGGTTGCTGTCGCCTCTTCCCTGACGTCAGTGCACCAGGGGTATAAAAGTTGCAACCGACGCCATTTTCTTCAGTTTTTCTTGCCCCAGATGTCAGGTGCCCCCAGATATGAAGGCTGTAAAGATAAAAATATGCCAAACAACCATGCATATATTACTATAAACATTTCCTTCTTCTAAAAACAAATATACCACATAGGTTGCATAGAGTTGAGAAGTACAGAATAGTCCCAGCAAATAGGAGGATGGTGGGTGGGTAACCAGGACTGCAACAGTGAATACACTCGAACATCTACATTTATGGTAGGTACACAACTGTACTATGTTCATCGTGTTTCACTGTTGCAGTCATTACACTTGGGTAGAATCCCAAAGCTGAGGTAGGGTGGCTGGGTCTAGATTGGATTTGGCGAGGCTCGCCAAACAAGCCCTGCAGAACTGCAGTGGCAAAGCCTGCTCTGGATTTGGAGTAGAGAGGTAGGTGGTAGTGCTTGGTAAAAGTGTGCACTGGGGTCCAGGTTGCAGCTTCAAATATGTCATTGGTTGGTAACCCTCTGTGGAAAGCTGCTGAAGTGGCTGCTGCTCTGGTAGAATGAGGCCTAATGCCCTTAGGCACAGATTTGCCATGTTGTGCATAACAGAAGCGGATGCAGTGTCCTATCCATTTGGAGATTGTCTGCTTTGTAATAGGTTTTCCTTGTGATCCTGTAGCATATGCTACAAACAGTTGCTCAGTTTTTCTGAAAGCTTTTGTTTTGTCCAAGTAAAATCGTAGCTGCCTGTGTATATCCAAAGAGTGCAGAAGTCTTTCCCCTTTATTCTGGGGATTTGGGTAGAAAGTCGGCAAATGAATAGTTTGGTTTAAGGCCACATTGGAGACCACTTCTGGCATGAATGTTGGGTTCGTCCTTAGAGAAATCCTGTCCTGGTGAAAAATGAGGAAAGGTTCCACAGCCATCAATGCCTGTAACTCTGAAACTCTTCTTGCTGAAGTTATTGCTAGGAGCAGAGCAGTTTTCCATGACAAGAATTTTAGATCAGCTGTGCTGGCTGGTTCAAATGGAGGCAGTGTTAGTTTTTCTAAAACAAAATTGAGGTCCCAAGTAGGTACTCGTGCTCTCCTAGGGGGTCTTATATTCTTTGCCCCTCTGAGGTACTGTCGTAGTAGAGGATGTGAAAAAATAGGAGGATCCGTATTGTAATGAGCTGAAATGGCAGAGGCATGGATTTTAATAGATGAAAAAGATAGGCCTTAGTTCAACATCTCAGTCAGGTATTGCAAAATCTGAGGCATATTAGGGACCAGTGGGTCGAGCCCTTGTGCCTGGTTCCAAGCACAGAATCTCTTCCATTTTTCTGCATAAGATTTCCTCGTGCTGGGTCTCCTGACTTCCAAAATTACATCCATAACAGCTTTAGAGAGAGGTGCAGTCTTGAGTGGCTACATTATCTACCATGCTGCCAGGTTTAAGGTTCTGAGTTGACTGTGCAGAATCTGATTGTTTTGCTGTGTCAGAAGATGAGGGATTTGAGGCAGAGGCCAAGGTGGGCCTTGGGACAAAATCTTTAGGATTGGGTACCAGTGCTGGCGTGGCCAGTCTGGTGCAATCAGGATCATTTTTGGTCTCTCTTGTCTGACTTTTAGAAGCACCTTGGTGAGAAGAAGCATTGGAGGGAAGGCATAGACTGTCAGGTTTTTCCAGCTGAAAGATCGAGCACCCACTTCCCATGCTTGAGAGTGATAAGTACTTGTGCAAAATTTCTGTAATTGGCAATTGTGAGGGGAGGCAAAAAGATCTATGTCTGGGCATCCCCACTCCCTTGTTATGTTGAACACTTGTGGATTTAGCTTCCACTCGTGAGGATCCATGAGATTTCTGCTTAGTTCGTCTGCCAGTGTATTTTTTGTTCCTGGCAGGAATTGTGCTTGCAGATCTACCTGGTAGGTCAGTGCTGTGTTCCACAAAGTCATGGCTTGTCTGCATAGGGGGTAGGAATGTGTGCCCCCTTGCTTGTTTATGTACCACATAACTGTGGTATTGTCCGTCTTTATTAATAATTGTCCTGGATGTATTAGGTCCTTGAAGGCTGTCAGGGCATTCTGTACAGCTAGCATCTCTTTCTGATTGATGTGAAGATGCATTTGTTCCTTGGGCCACGTGCCCTGAATACATTTTCCTGCCATATGTGCTCCCCAGGCATAATCCGATGCATCCATTGTTATTGTCTGCCTGGCTGTAGGTAAGGTGAAAGGCTGTCCCTTGTTGTGGTGACAGGCCTGGGACCACCATCGAAACTCCTGTTGTAGGCAGGGAATCAAGGTTATGATTGTCTCTAGGCTGTGACAATGCTGAGTCCAAACACTTTTTAGATACCACTGTAGTTTCCTCATATGCAGTTTGGCATATGGAATTAGTAGAATGCAAGATGCCATGAAACCCAGGGCCTACAGAATTTTTCTTGCAGGGGAGCTGGGTCTTTGTTGCCATCATTTGAAAGTAATGAGTCAGTTGCCTTTGTTTGTCTGGCGTGAGATAAGCCATCTGGGCAGTTGTATTTAAGCTTGCACCCAGGAATATTATCTCTTGAGAGGGCACTAGTTTTGATTTCTTTTCGTTTACTGTGTCCCCTAGGCAAATTAGCAATCTTTTTACAAACGCTAGGTGCTTTAGAAGAATGTCCTTGCTCTCTGCTTGTATAAGGCAGTCATCCAAGTAGGGATATATTTGAATTCCTTTTTGTCTGCAAAATGCAATTACTGGTGCCAGGCATTTTGTGAAGACCCTGGGCGCAGTAGATAAGCCAAAGGGCAGTGCAGAGAATTGATAATGCATTGAGCCTGCTATAAATCTGAGGTATCTTCTGCACGATTGTCTGATTGGGACGTGCAGGTATGCCTCCTTGAGATCCAAAGTAACTAGCCAAGCCTCTTTGCCCAGCATGGGCAGGAGTTGTTGTAGTGTTAACATTCTGAATTTTGGAACATCCAGGAAAGTATTTAGGATTGACAGGTACAGTATTGGTCTCCATGCTTTGTCCTTTCTGGGTACTAGGAAAAGTCGTGAGTAAAATCCTTGGCCCTGTTCTTCTTGTGGAACTTTTTGAATAGCTCCCATATCCATAAGAGCAGCAATGTGTTTTTGTGCCTCTGCCCATTGGTTTTGTAGCAGGTTTGGCATACCTTTTGGTTTTGGAAGCGTGTGGACGTGAAACCTGTACCCTTGAGAAACTATATTCAACACCCATTGGTCTTGGGTGATCATGTGCCAATTTATTGAGAAAAGTGCTAGCTTTCCCCTTAGGGGTGCTGTCAACTGGTAAGAGCTTGGCATTTGCAGAGGGAAGTCATTGTGACTGTTTCCTATAAGGTTGTGATTTGTCTTCTCCTCCTTTGGGGGCTGAAGCACCCCATTGTTTAGGTCTGTAGGAGCCTTGGGGCTGAGATCTGCCTCTTGGGCGTCTGTATCTGACTCTGTGGCCTGTCTGACACTGGAAAGGACCAATTTTTTGAAGGCCAGTTTCTGCTAAATCTAGGTGGCTGAACCTGTAAGAAATCTTTCACAGTTTGCATTGACTTTGCTTTATCCTCCATTTTCTTTAACACCTCTTCTGCCTTAACACCAAACAAAGTATCATGCTGTAGTGGAGCATCCAATAATTTTACTTTAACATGGTCAGGTAAGCTTTGTTCTTTCAACCAAGCATGTCTTCGAATAACTGAGCCTGTAACTGCGGCTCTACAAGAAGCCTCTAATGAATCAAAACCACATTGCAGAGTATGCTTTCCCACTTGTTCAACTGCATGCAATAAATCCTGCATTTCTTTACTGTCAGAACCTTCTATATTTGTAACCATTTTCTGCTTTAACAATGACACGAGATACTGTAGATATTTAAGCATGTGAAACTGACAGTTTGAAGCTCTTACAGCTAAAGTAGCAGAAGTGTAAACTTTTTTCCCCCCATCTGTCCAGAGCTCTGGAATCCCTATCTGTGGGGACAGGATTTTTGGCAGTGGAAGCTTTAACCCCTTTAGGACCTTGAGAAATAGTTTCTGGGTCTGCAGCGGGGTTTTTGTAAAGAAATTTATGAGAGTCAGGGACCCTGCAGTACGTGTCTGGCTTTACTGGTGCAGGGGATAAAGAATCTGGAGACAGACTGGATTCAGAAAAAACATCATCTACAATATCAAGCACAGGGGGGATAGCTAGGGGCCTGTGCTGAGGCAATAGAAGGAAATCTCTGAGCCTTTTCTTGGATTCTGAGAAATCCTGGCTCTCCCAATAGAAATGCTCCCTCATGGTGTGCAGGGTTTCCCCAAAAGAGTAATCCTCAGGCGGGGAGGCTGAAGGAATGGACTCTTCAGCATCAGAGTCCTCATAGGGAGGGAGAGAATAGCCCTGATCAGAAGAAATGGAAACCTGATCAGAGGAATCATAATCAGTGTCTTGCCTAGGCCTTTTGTCTGGAGGGGGCTGGGAGCCTCTGATTAAAGTAATAAGGTTTTCGGCCATTTTAAGCATCTGTTTCTTTGGCATGGATGACTGTTCTGGAGAATGTTGCACTTGTTTCCTTGCCTTTAATGGTGTTTTTGACTTTGCCTTTGCTGCTGTAGTAGCTTTAATTGTAAGCTGTGAAGGTCTAAAAACACCCTCAGAAGCTCAGCGGCTCCGGACCCATCTGAGGGTATATTTTCCGTAGGCCCAATACCTTGAGTTTCCACAGGCCTCGGTGTCTCCATGTGGCTGTCGGTTACGGCCTGTGGCTCTGAGGTAGCGGGTGTCAGGGGCTGCGAAAGCACTTCACTGAGAACCAGCGAACCGGCGACTGGCCTAGAAGAGGCTTCGTCGTCGGTTTTGGACCTCGGATGCCTGTCTTTTTCTTTGTCTTTGCGTTTTTTATACATTCCGGTCGTCAGTTGTTCCGACGGCATTATGTAATTAAATCTTCGTCCAAAATAATGTAAAGCAAAATCAAACCGACGTTTAATAGTGCGTTTATTGAATCTAGCACAAAACCGACAACTAGTAATGTCGTGGTCAGGGCCTAGGCAAGGAATGCAGTAAGAGTGAAAGTCCTTATGAGGTATTTGCTTCCCACAAGAAATACAATTATTAACTTTTACTGACATCGGCCTGGAGGAAGAAAAAGTTTCCCCAATGGGGTACTTAGCTTTATTGAAGACTTCGGTTCTAAAATTCAATTTTGAAAATCTCAGGAGTCAGCCGACCGGCACTTGCGAACTGCCTTTGCTTCGGGCACCGCACGGCAAGAAAGACTGGAGAAAATGGCATTTGTTGCAACTTTTATACCCCTGGCGCACTGACGTCAGGGAAGAGGCGACAGCAACCGACGCCAAACCAAGACTTTGGAACTCGGGCCGACTGCGGGTCGCCTGCCAGCAGGATAACCCAAGTGTAATGAATGCAACCATGAAACACGATGAACATCATGAGAGTTTGTATTAAACCCTTTTGGCAGAGGTGAAAGCCACTAGCCGGACTGTCTTACAAACAGAAAATCTTCAAGGAAGCAGCTTCAAATAGAGGAACAGTCAACTTTTCTAAAACATAATTTAGATCCCAAGGAGGAGGGAAAGTACCTAGGGGGAGTGAGAAGAAAGATGTCTTTTAAAAAAATGATTACCTCAAAACATGAGGACAAAGGCAGACAAAAAGAAAGGCAGGCAGAAATGGCTGACAGATGTGCTTTAGAGGAAGAAGCCACTCACGAGTAAGAAAGAATGTTGGGGATACCCATTTGATAAAGGTCCTGATTCTTACTGTAGCACCAGAGAGAAAATCTATTTCATTTAGAAACATAGTATCATAGGAGGTTACTAGGCTATCGACCTGGAGGTCATTTCAAGCCTAGCCATTTCATCCCAATGTAATACCATAGATACTCTAGTCAATACCCAGGACTGCATTGAGTAGTGACTGCCTATATGAAGGAGGGTTGTGGGTGCTATTCCTGGTAAGAATTTATGATGCCCATCTACTCATCCAGGTTCTTTTTGAACAGTGTTACACAGGTGCTCTGCTTCACATGAATTGGCAGCCTATTCCAAAGATGTGGCAGTTGCTGGGAGACAAATCTGTCCCACTAGCACGTCCTATTCAAGTAGCAGACCATATTTAGGTCCCTGGAACGGATAGCTCTAGTTCTGTTTGATTTACAGATGTGCAGCAGATTCATTAGGTTCGGGTCAGAGATTGTTCTGTAAGCCAAACATACGTCTCCCCTAAGAAGTCTATACAATACAGGGTACAGTAACTGGGACTTTAGTCAGTCTGTGTAAGGCATGTGCTGGAGTCCCTTGATTGTCTTTGTTAGAAATGTCTGAGGTCTCTCCAATTGCTGCAGGTGCTTTGTACAGTACATGCCAAAAGGGGCATTATACTCAATTATGGACCTGATTATTGAAGGGTTAAAACGTCCTTTGCTCTAGAGGCGATGCCTTTGCTAATAAATGTGCTACGTAGAAGGCCTTCCTTACTACAGTAGACACATGGTGGTCAAAGTTAAGGTCGCAGTCTACTTGTGATCCTAGAGCCCCTTACCACTTAGTTGGTACATGGGGTATTATTAATTTGATAGTGTGAAGTGACATTGTTTTAACAAAGGGAATGATGATGCATTTCTTTGCATTCAGTTTGAGACCGTGACTAAGACACCAGTCGTTGGTCTGCATAAGACCCTCTTGAAGTATTCTGACATCATTTGGGGATTCAATAATTGCACCCAGTTTGCAATCATCCGCAAACTTGGACAGCCACAGTCCCTTAGTTTTGGCCTGAACTCCTGAGAAGTATATACCAAACAGCAGAGGGCCAGCACTGACCCTTGGGCATCCTGGTGGTGACAGGTCTGCTGGTTGATGTGGAGTCACTGGCTTTGACAGTGTGTGACTGGTTTATGAGCCAGCTGGCAACCCATCTTACAACAAAGGGATTTACACTAAGTTTGCTAAGTTTACTGGTAATGCCCAAGTGTGGGATTGTGTCAAAGGCCTTTGCCAAGTCGAGGTATGCTGGGTGCACAGACTTGCCCTTGTCAATGGCCCTGGTCACATTTCTGAAGAAATTCACTAGGTTTAACAGGCAGGATCTGCCTTTGACTAAGCCAAATTGGGTCGGATCCAGGGTTTGGAGGTCACCTACGTCTTTACAGATGAGGCTGGTCAGACTTATGGGTCTATAATTCCCCAGGTTTGTTGCTAAACCACCTTTGTGAAGGGGAATAACTATTGCTGTTCTCCATTCTGCAGGAACAAAGCCTGTGAACAGTCTTTGACTGACTAGGGCACTTAATGGTGATGCTAGTTCATGTTTTAGTTTAGAAGACAGCCTGGGATGCTGTCTGGTCACACAGAGGCTGTGTTTTTTGCCTTAGACCTGCTCTTCGGATATGTAGAGTGGGGGGAAGTTGAGGGTAAGGTTTGTGATAATATTTGGAGGGGATAGGGGAGTGAAATTTTCACCAAAACTGTCCATTAGGTTTGCTATCTCTGTCGGATCAGTGTGTGATACCATTAGTCACTAGCTCGGCACATGCTTAACTCCTACCTTTTAGATTATGTACGCAGCTCTAAAAGGCCTTATATTTATCCTTGGATGTGATTGCTAGGTTTTTCTTAAAGTTACCCTTAGAGGATTTGATATGTTGTCTTATTTGCCTGTTAAGGCTGAGGACGGTGCTCTTCCATTGCCTTACTTTTCTTAGACTGCAACCTTTTGCATTTGTTGTAAAGATTGTTGAAGCTGGAAGCCCAACAGGGTGGCTTGTTTTACTTGGGGCTCTGGCTTTGATGCTCTCTGGAACAGCTGAGTCTATACACTTATACAAGTGGTTGTACAGGGCTTCAATGTAAGCTTTGGTGCAGTTAGCACTTCAAGCTGGGGATAGGGCTTGGAATGCATTCATACCTTCCCATAGGAGGGAATAATTTTGCCTTGGTGAAGTTTTTTAGTCTGACTTCTCCTTTTGTGAGTTCTGGTGTTAGTGCCAGTTTGAAGGTGACTAATTTGTGGTCAGATTTAACTAATGAGGGTCAGACAGTTGCGGTGGTGCATCTGTTTGTCATGGTATTATGTATCAGATCTAATATGTTTGTTCCTCTTGTTAGTGTTTGAACAATTTGTTTCAGGGCACTTGAGTTAACAAAGTCAAGGAACTTTTGCGCATGCGAGTTAGGACTAGAATAAGTTTCCCAGTTGATGGTGGGATAAATGAAAATCCCCCACGACCAGAGTGCTTGGCAATATTTGGATTGACTCGAGTTTGGACAAGTAGGGTTTGTGAGCATCATGATTCATGGAGGGGGATCTATAACTAGCCCAGACTTGATTGGGGCTCTTACCCACAGTAATCTGAACATGGAGTTGTCCAGTGTAACTAGTCGGGAGGTGAATTTAACTGTAATATAGATCGAAACACCACCTCCTTTGGTTCTCACATGTTCTTCTTGTGGTCTGAAGGTGTGAAAGGCATTGCAGCCTTGTAAGGCCGAGGTACTCTATGAAGCCTTGAACCAGGTTTCTGTGACTGCACAGACCTCTACATCTTCTAGTGATAGAAGTGTTTCCAGGGTGTGAAGTTTTATGGTTTAAGCTCCTATTGTTTAGCTGCATAACCCTTATTTTGTTATGATTGGTAATTGTCCCATTGGCAATTTTGTTTTCGAGACCTTGGCTAAAAAAGGCACTATGGAGGAGGCAACAGCCTTTGCCAACAGCAGAAAGCCTAGTGGTACCAAGTGCAAACAGTCTCTGGCAAAGCAGCAAGGTTTGTCGACCATGTCATCCCAGGCTGACAGAAACTGGATCCCCTCTGAATAACACCAAACACTAAATCAATTACTGAAATCGATCATTTTTTGTTTATACTGTGGCATCATTCTAGGTGAGGGTAATATGCTGCTCAAGGCTAGGGACATACCTGCCTGGGACACATACTCAGAGAGTGCAATCATTCTCTCTTCATATAGTCCAGCAAGGTATATCTCAGGTTGTTCATTCCAACATGAATTATGACGGAGTCATAATAGTACTTGTTGTAGAGAGACCAGAGTGCATGCATGATTTGACAAATCCTGGCATCGGACAGGCAACTGACGTTGACCTTCTCCTTATCTAACCTGGTGAGTGGGACATCAGTTTGTCTCATTATGGAGTCTCCAATGACAAGAAAATCTATTTTGAGTGTTACACTTTAAGGGCTTGTAAGTGAGACACTGGTGTTGCTGTGTGTCTTGGGAACTGTGTTAGTTGTAGCAGTCTTGTGTTTGGAGGTCTCTGGTGTTTCGATAAGTTTTTTTAAGAGAACCTCTGCATATGTAGATTTGTGTGTTAAATGCGTACTATCTGCATGAGTACTAGTACTATTTGCTTGAGTAGTGGTGTGAGTTGACAACCTCTTCTGTGTTACTGTTTTGAGTGCGAGAGAGCAGGGATTCAAGATTCTTGGTGCTGATACATCTCTCACACTCTATACTAAAGTGTGTTATTAGTAGAGGGTTGTCAGTGTAAATGAAGCAATTGCTACACTGCCTCAGGAGACCGAAGTCGACCAGGTTGGCAGGAGAAACGGGCAGTGCAACTGTCCATAACGCTAGGTTTAAAGAACTTACCACAAAGGGGGTACTTTCAGGACTGATCTAGGAGATGCTCTGTAGATGGGCATTTCTGACAGGGTTCTGGCTGGTGGTTTAATATTTTCTTGTAGCAGGTTTCCTAGCCTTCTATAATACCTACAGCACAAAGAAATTAAAATCTGATTACCCAGAGGGTTAGATTCAGAGTCTGAAGATCTGGATGAGTTTGATATTTTGCTGTGTGAGCAATCTATCCTGTAAGGTAACTTGAGATGATTGCCCTGGGCCAAATGAAACAGAATGGTGGGCCAGTACTGTCTAGTCCAGAAGAAAGTCACCAGCATAATTTTGGCTTGTTCTTATTGATTTTCAGAACAACCTTGGAGATTAGATGTAGGGGAAGGAATATTTTGAGCAATCTTCTCTTGCAAGATAAATGCTTCAGGACATAGAATTCTGAATCAAAATGTCTGTTTTGACTGGAGGCAAAGAGATCTATCCTGGGAGTACAGCACTGATGGACAATATACAGGAAGACCTCTCTGTTCAACATCCACTCTGGAGGGCCTGCCTGGGATCTGCTTAAATAATCGAACACTGAACTGTAGAAACACAAACCAGGTCGCAGCTAGGATAAATGTACTGTTAATAAAACAAAAAGTCAGTATTTCCACAAACAGCATCCAACAGCACAGCCAATGGTTCAGGAAGATGTAAATCACAGTCCAGTCTATAAAATCACACAATAAACTTTATTCCAACAGGTAAGCACTTTCATGGTGTTGCCACCACTTCTTCAGACCATTATACAATCAACAATCACTTCTTTCCAAATATACTAAAATGTTAAAGTCAACAGCCAATCAGTATTACATCATTTTACTTTATTATTTTTTATTTATTTGCAGTTGGCTTACCAGGATAGTCCATTGGGCCAAAATGAACCCATTTTCAATGGAGTCCTGGGGAGAAAAGCTCCAAAACTAAATAGGTTACAGTAGGTTATTTATAGTAGTTATACAAATTATACTATTATACAAAAGTTAAAGATACAAGAAAAACAATTTCAAATAATACAGCAAAACTAGAATTAATACAGACTAGTGATGAAATTAATAGATAATACAGACTAAAAGGAATATTGCATGAAAGTACTGAGAAATAATAACATTAGGAAGCATTGCACGAAAATAATGAGAAATAATAACATATTAGGAAGCAAACACTTAGGAGGTGTGGCCTAGTGCATTCTTTCCAAATATCATAGGAATAATAATATGTATGAGTTAGGGGTAAATAATAAGAAAAAATGCAGAAGGAAAACAGGGAAAAGAAGGAAGATGGAAATTGCAAGTGTTAGTTATGTGGGGTGGGAGCAAGAGCATTCCCACTGGGATACTAGATGTGAATGAAGAGATCTTTTAAAAATAAAATGGTTGGGGGTGTTGCGAATGGATGGTGGTAGGGAATTCCAAAGGCGTGCAAGGCCATAAGACAGA
The DNA here is from genome assembly GCF_019279795.1 of Protopterus annectens. Lineage (NCBI taxonomy): Eukaryota > Metazoa > Chordata > Ceratodontiformes > Protopteridae > Protopterus > Protopterus annectens. The sequence continues at coordinate 1,569,107,829 of NC_056737.1, forward strand.
AGATTTTTGCCTGGGGGACGAGTTGGTTTATATACTTCTAATAGATTTTGATTGTTGGACCTTATATCAGGAAGGTGCATTTTAAAGGCTGATGAAAGGGAGGGACAGAGAGAGGGGTTGAAAATGAGCTTGTGTGCAAGAGTTAGTTGAGTGTATGTGAGATAACTGGGTAGCTCTAGCCATTTTAGTTTTTGGAGAGAGGAACAGTGGTGGGTGGAGGACTTGTGGTTGGTAGCGAACTTGGCGATTTTATTGTAGCAAGAGGAAAGTTGTGTTTTCAGAGAGGACTGTAGATTAGTTAGGAGTGGAGCTCTGTAGAGAAGGGAGGGGATAAGAAATTAGGTAGAGTGCGTGATTTTGGTAGCAGGTGTAATGATTAGAAAGAATTCTGTCCCACCCATATACCAATTAAGAACTTGCAGCTTCTTGCTCTAAAATAATATACATATTGTCAATGTATAATAAAATATATACAAATCTAAAAAAGTGCAAATTATAATCATTACGTAATTCTGATTGGTTGTTGACTTTAACATTTTAGTATATTTGGAAAGAAGTGATTGTTGATAATATAATGGTCTGAAGAAGTGGTGGCAACACCATGAAAGCGCTTACCTGTTGGAATAAAGTTTTTGTGTGATTTTATAAATACTGAACTGTGCTCAGATGCAACAAACTGCTTGCAAGGACAGGCTGTGCTGTATCACTATTTCTTTAGCAATCATTGCTAGACTGAACAGGTGATAGGATCTTGTCCTTCCTTGTTTACGTACTACATAACTGTGTTACTGTCTGTAAAGATTCCAAGAAAACCAGAAGAATAGAGGTGATTGGAAGGCTAGCACTACTACCTTCATTTCTCAGATACTTATGAGGTCCTTTTTGGATCACATACCCTGGATTTGCACATTCATACAGCAAGCTTTCCACACCAAGTCTAAAGCTTCTGTGTAAAGGTTTTGGTAAGGGGAATGAAGTAGAAAGGGCAAACCTGGGTTGAGTGATACCTAGTCAATCCACCAAATAAAATCCCTTTTGATGAATGACTAGAGAGGAATCGGCAAAGTCAAAGGATGGCAATGCTGTGTCCATACTGATTTGAGATTATGCTGAATTTTCCTCATATGGAGTTTGGCTGAAGGGCTCATTAGAATAGTGGAGGCCAAAAACCACAGGGCTCTCAAAATCTCTCTTGCTGAGGTCATAGCTAGAAGAAGAGATTGGAGGGTACTCTTTTAGGACAATCGCTTTGTTGTGCAGAAGAAAGCCAATCATTGACACAGTTAAGCTTGCAACCCAGAAAAAAACGGAGTCAGAGGGAACCAGAGTGGATTTGCTGAGGTATAATGTGAACTCCACACAGTGAAGCAGGTTTTTGTAAAGTTGAGATCCAATAAGAGCTTTTCACTCATAAGAATCTGGATAATCAAGTTGTCTAAGTACAGGAAAATCTGACATCCTTAGAGCCTGCAGAAAGTGACAACAAGGACTAGATACTTTGCGAAAACTCTTGATGCAGTAGAAAGTCAGAAAGATAAAGAACAAAATTGAAAATGATACTCCAAACCAAAGAATCTTAAAACCTTCTTGTAACCTGTATAGACTGGAAAATTTAGATAGGCATCCGTTATGTCAAAGTTTACCAAGAAAGCTTGAGGCAGAATCAGGGGAAGAAAAGACTGCAGGGTATGCACTATGAATTTTGAAACTCACAGAAATGAACTGAGAAGGGACAAATCTAGAAAGGGTCTCCATTTGCCCTCTTTCTTGGGAATAAGGACAAGCCTGCGATAGAACCCTGACCACTTCCGATGAGGACAGACTAAAGCTACTGTACCTGAAGAAATAACTGCTGTAAAATTGGAGGGGTTAAATGGAACAGGAGGAATGCCTGACCTGTAAGAAATAGAAAGCCATGACATCCTGCATCTGCTCTGAATTACTGAAAGAACACAATGGTCTTTGGGGACAAACTCCCAAAGTGGAAAAGTTTCTTTGATAGAGGGATCAGGGGTAAACCAAGTTGGGGGAGGGGAGTGGTAAAGACAGATAGTCTCAATGAGGCTGGTTTGATAGGAAAGGGGGAGTTTAGACTCCTTAAATCCCTGCTTGGGTTTGTCTTGAGATTTCTTCCTTTTTTTTTTTTTTTTTTTAATTAATATTTTTTACCTTTTTTTTGGGGTGGGGGGAGGGGGCTTTGGTTCCTTGTGAAAAAAGGTCCAGATTTAGAAGGTTAACCTTTTTGAAACTTGAGAATATGAGAGAGAAAAATGCACTTAAAATCTTACATCTTTACTGAAGGTTATTAAAAATGCCTGCAGCAGCAGAAAATACAGTTGTGTACACTTGCCATAAATGTAGATGTTGCAGTCATCATATTTGGGTTATCCTGCCAGGGGTAGCCCTCAGTCGGCCAGAATGCCAGAGGCGTAGTATTTCTGCGTCGGTTGCTGTCACTCCAAGACTGATGTCAGGTTGTCAGGGGTATAAAAACAGGTAGCCGACACCATTACATCAGTTTTTCTTGCCCTGTCAGGAGCCCCCAATAGGAAATTGGTTATGGTGGAGGAACACCACCAGTTCGAGGAACACCACCAGTTCAAAGTAAATACCAAAATTTCCTTGTAAGGAAAAAGAGAGACAGAGACACAGAGAGATAGAGAGAGAGATGGAGGGAGGGAAACCAGGACTGCAACAGTGAATACACTTGAACATCTACATTTATGGTAAGTGTACACAACTGTACTATGTTTTTTGTGTTTCAATGTTACAGCCATCACATTTGGGTTGATTTCCAAAGCTGAAGAAAAGGGTGGAGGGAGTCAAGAAGACTGGGGGCTGGCAAGGATGCCCTGCAAAACTGCGGTGGCAAAGACTGCCCTGGGTTTGGAGAAGATAGGCAGGTGGTAATGCTTGGTGAAGGTATGAATAGAAGTCCAAGTTGCAGCCTCCAGGATGTCCCTAGTGGGGACCCCTCTGAGAAAAGCTGCAGAGGAGGAGGTTGCCCTGGTGGAATGTGTCCTGACCCCCTTTGGGGTGGTTTCCCATGCTGTTTGTAGCAGAAATGGATGCAGTGTGCTATCCATTTGGAGAGTGTTTGTTTGGATATGGCCTTGCCTTCTGCCCCTGCTGCAAAGCTGACTAGCAATTGATCAGTTTTTCTAAAAGATTTGTTCCTATCCAGATAGAATCTGAGCTGTCTGTGCTTATCTAGAGAGTGCAGAATCCTTTCCCCCTTGTTTTGTGGCTTAGGGAAAAAGGTGGGCAAATGAATGGATTGGTTGAGAGCCACACTAGACACCACTTTAGGCATGAAGGAGGGGTTAGTCCTGAGGGAGACCCTGTCAGTGTGGAAAATGATGAAGGGCTCTACAGCCATGAGTGCTTGTAGCTCTGAAACTCTTCTAGCTGAAGTTATGGCTAGAAGAAAAGCTGTTTTCCAAGAGAGGAATTTTAACTCTGCTGAAGCTGCAGGTTCAAAGGGGGGTAGGGTGAGCTTTTCCAACACAATGTTAGGGACCCAAGCTGGGGCTGGAGCTCTTCTGTGTGGCCTTAAGTTGTTAGCCCCTCTTAGGAACTGTTTGATGAGAGGGTGTGAGAAGAGAGGTGGCTCTGTGCTGAAATGTGCAGAGATGGCAGAGGCATGAATTTTAACAGAAGAGAAGGATATACCCCTGTGTAGTAGGTCTGCTAAGTAATCCAGGATGAGAGGTAGGGAGGGCTGTGCTGTTTCGGCTCCCTTAGCCTGAATCCAGGTGCAAAACCTTTTCCACTTGTCAGCATACGATTTTCTAGTGCTGGGGCATATGGCCTCACGGATCACATCTAGAACTTGTTTGCTTAGGCTGGCAGTTTGAGGAGAAGTCAGGGAATAAGCCAGGCTGCCGGGTTGATGGTCTGCAATCAGGAATTCTGGGTCAGGAGTGTAGAGATCTGAGGTAGGTGCCGTGGTGGCAGGGGTGATAGGCTGTGCAGCAGTGGGTACCAGTGCTGGTATGGCCAGTCTGGGGCAATCAGGATTGCCCTCGGGTTTTTCCTCCCTTATTTTGAGCAGTACCCTTGAAATGAGTTGTAGAGGGGGAAATGCATAGACCGAGAGGTTTACTCACTGGAAGGATAGAACATCCACTTTCCAGGCCTTGCTGTGAGGTTCTCTGGTGCAGAAATTGTTCAGCGGATGATTGGAGTGGGAGGCAAAGAGATCCACCTTCGGGGTGCCCCATTTCTGGGTTATAAGGGTGAAGGTTCTGTGGTCTAGCTGCCACTCGTATGGGTCTAGCAGGTTTCTGCTTAAGTTGTCTGCCAGAGAGTTTAAGGATCATGGCAGGAATTGTGCTAGTAGGTGAAGTTGCATGGCTGAGGCTGTGTGCCAAAGGGTCATGGCAAGCCTGCAGAGAGGATAAGAGTGAGTCCTACCCTGTTTGCTGATATACCACATCACTGTGGTGTTGTCTGTTTTGATCAGTAGAGGCCCCGGGGAGTGTAGGGGTTTGAAAGCTGTCAAGACATGCTGAACAGCTAGCATCTCTTTTTGGTTGATGTGCAGATGTATTTGATTTGGGCTCCAATGGCTCTGAATGCACCTGCTGTCTAGGTGTGCACCCCAGGCATAGTCTGATGTGTCTGTGGTGATGGTCTGGGGCAGCATGGAGTTGTGAGAAGGGAAGTCACTTGTAGTTGCATGCTGTTGCCCACCAAAAAAAAATCTTTCCTTAGACATGGTATCATAGGTATGATGGTTTCCAGGTCTTGAGAGTGTTGACACCAAAGGCTTTTTAGGTACCACTGTAGTTTCCTCACATGCAGTCTGGCATATTGAATAAGAATGCAGGAGGACAAGAACCCTAGAGCTTGCAGGATTTTCCTTGCGGATAACTGGGTTCTGGTGGCTTTCAATAAATTGAGTTTTAACAGCCTGAAGTTTGAAGCTGTGGATGACAACTGCTTGGATACTTAACTATTTTCAGTTCATCATATTCTAGTGAAGTTTACATCCTGTCAGCTTCACTTTTTAAGCGATTTATAAATTGTGTCTTAACAGTCTGAAGCCTGAAGCTGTGGACGACACCCAGGTCTTTTTTCTTTGTTCATTTGTCGACCCTCGATGTCTTTAGTAGTGGTGAGGAGAATTTATTTCCTGGAATAAAAACCTTGGCCTATCTGGTCTGCAGGAACTTGTTGTATTGCCCTCATGAAGAGCAGGGGAAAGGACTTGCTTTTTGGCCTCTGCCCACTGGTTTGGAGGATGACCCGAGAACCCTCTTGGGGTTGGCAGAGCGTGGAAATGCAATTTGTATCCATGGGACACTATTTTGAGGACCGATTGGTCGCTGGTGATAGAGGCCCAGTTGTTTGCATGGAAGGAGAGTTTTCCTCCTAGGGGCAGACGCAGGTGGGCTGAGGTAAGGGGTGGAGGTGTAAAGTCATTGTGAGTTCTTACCATAAGGGAGTGGCTTAGCACTCCCTGTTTCTGAAGAGGAAGAACTCCATTGCTTAGATCTCTGCATTCCCTGGGGTTGCTGTCTGGGGGTCTGCTTCCCCTGGGTCTGTGCTGAACTGGCCTGGAGGGGGCCAGAAAGGAGGGGCAATGCCTACTGAACCTCAGAGGCTGGACCTGTAAAAAGTCTAACTGTCTGCATAGATTTAGCTTTTTCTTCCACCTTTTTTAAGAACTCTTCTGCCTCGGTGTGCCAAACAAATTGTCTTTGTTCAATGGTGCGTCCAATAATTTTGATTTGACATGGTCTGGCAAGGTCTGTTCCTTAAGTCAAGCATGCCTTCTAAAAACAGAACCACTGACTGCTGCCCTGCAAGATGCTTCTAGGGCGTCAAAGTCACATTGTAAGGTGTGCTTGGTAACATGGCTTACAGAATGCATAAGCTCTTGTAATTCTTTATTTTCTGCAGAAGCAGGAACGGAAGATATTTTTTGTTTGAGGAGTTCCATGGTATGTTGCTGATATTTCAGCATGTTGAACTGACAATTTAGTGCTCTAATAGCAAGAGTAGCAGAGGTGTACACTTTTTTACCCCATCTGTCTAAAGCTTAAGAATCCCTGTCTGAGGGGGTAGAATTCTTAGCTGAGGTTGCTTTAATTCCCTTAGGTCCTTGAGAGATGACCTCTGGGTCAGCAGTAGGATTTCTGAAAAGGAATTTGCGAGAATCAGGGACTCTGTAGTACCTGTCAGGTTTCCTGGGAGCAGGAGGAAGGGTGTCAGGAGTCAAACTGGATTCCATGAAAACATTATCAACAACATCCAGGACAGCAGAAATAGCTAAAGGTCTGTGCTGAGGTAAATCTAAGAATTCCCTGAATGTCTTTTTTGACTGTGGATAATTCTGACATTCCCGTTGGAAATGCTCCCTTAAAGTATGAAGGGTTTCACCAAATGAAAAATCTTCTGGTGGAGAGGCAGAAGGAATGGATTCCTCTGCATCAGAATCCTCATAAGCAGAGAGGGGTTGCATGTCTTCATATTCAGAAGCATCAGTCATCGGACTTCTGTTCAGATAAAACTACTGGGGACAAGTCTCTTTTTCTTTTGGAAGGGGTAGCCTGACTTCCCCTAATAAGCGTAATAACATCTTCCGCCATTTTAAGCATTTGAGATTGAGGCAAGGAAGTAGGTGCCTGAGCTTGGGTCGTCGTTTTTTTGGGGGTAGTTCGTACCCTGGGCCTTAGAAACTCGGTAGTTTTAGAAAGAACTGAAGACGCAAAAGAAGTCGTTGGTTTGTGTTGAGTATTGGTAATGTGAAGTACTTCCTCAGAAGCCGGTGCCTGCTCAGCAGCTCCGGACCCATCCAAGGTAGAGACACCCGCAGGATCCTTAGTTGAAGAGCGGTACTGCATACCAGACTCCGAAAGGGTGTCGGTAGTGGCCTGCGAATCCACAGAAACGGGCATCAGGAGCTGCGAAAGCATCTCCCTGAGGACCGAAGAACTGACGACTAGCTTAATGGAAGCATCGTCGATGGTTTTGGACCCATGTGGTCTGTCTGTCTTTATCCTTACATTTTTTCGGAAGTCGGATGGCTTAGCGAAGCCATATCGGAATTCGAGGACTGAGAGCAAAAATATCGAGCTACAATAAGGGCCTGATAACATAAAGTTCTGGCAATGAACAAAGCACAAAAGTGACAGCGAGGGACGTCGTGGTCTGGGCCTAAACAGATGATGCAGTAAGAATGAAAGTCTCGGTGTGGTATTTACTTTCCACAGGCAAGACAATTGTTAACTTTTTCTGCCATCGGTTAGAGCAAGAAAAAATGATCCCCAACGGGGTACTTAGCTTTAGAAGACTTCGACTTCAATTCGGAAATGAAAACTCAGGTGGCGGCCAACCGGCACTTGTGCGAACTGCTTCTGGCTCCTCGGCAATAAAGACTGATGTAATGGCGTCAGCTGCCTGTTTTTATACCACTGATGACCTGACATCAGTCTTGGAGCGACAGCAACCGACGCAGAAATACTAAGCCTCTGGTATTCTGGCCGACTGAGGGCTACCCCTGGCAGGATAAACCAAATGTGATGACTGCAACAGTGAAACATGAAGAACATCAGAGTCTCTACCCAGACAGGCATCATTAAGAAGTGTGTTAGAAGAAAGCAGGAGTTTATCAGACTTATCAAGATTCTAGTGAGATGACAGCAGGATTGCAAGAGGGGTTACTATGCAAAAATTTATGGGAATCAGGTTTCTTGAGGGTTGGATGTTGGGATTACGGTTTCAAAGAAGCCATAACAAAGGCATCTAACAAAGATTCAAAATTTAGGAAACTAGAGGAAAGATACGGTAGTCAAAGAATTTCCTCTTACACTTTTGTATCCCAGTTGTCCAGGAAGGAGGAAGATGACTCGAATCAAAAGGTAGTAGTTGGCGATCTTGTTGGTAGCACTCTGATTCTCTGTCTCTCTTTCGACAAAAGCAAGACATCATGGACCAGATGAATACAGGTATAAGGTTGAGACCAAAGTGTTTACAGATGCTGAAGTGGGGTGGTACAGGGGGAACCTGCAATGATGACACTGTTCCAAACTGTGTAGCTGGGCCTGAGCAAACTGACGCTAAAAAAACTGACAATGTTAAAAATTACTGATAATACCGAAGACACTGTCACCAATGTTTTGGAGCCAGAGTCTGCCATGAACATATCAGTTCGTTGAAATCAGTTCTGCAGAATGCCAACAAAGTGAAACTGTTTCACTAAAATTATTTTAGGCAATAGTAAAGAATCCCCTTTTCACATACTACTATCTGACCTCGGAAGAGGTACATTTAAATTTAGGGGATTGGGGGCTGCAGGGGAGGGGTTTGCCTTCTGGGGGGGGGGGGAGATCTTTTCGATATTTACAGAAAATGATTTTGGCAAAACATTTTCTCTTTGTTGGCATTTGGCCGAATTCTTTTTTACAGGCATCGACATCATTCCAGTCTGACACAATAGGCCTCAAGGCTGAGGGCTTGAAGGCAGAGGATTCAGAGACTTGAAACAATACTAAAGTATTTAGTACTGACACTGGGCTCAGTTTATCAATGAATATGTATAGGGCCAAAGCAACACTCAACACAAAAGACATTACTGCTTAAGTCACAGGCATAACTGATGAGCAACACCTTGGAGGAAGCTGTAATTTTATAACCAATGTTGAAACCTCCCCATCTGCCAATCTGAGAAATGACAGGCAGCTGACCAGTCTTTGTGCAACTACTGCAGAGTTAGGGAATCATGAGCAGGCAATGGTGAAGAATGCCAAAGAAACATGGTCTCTCTCTGTGCAGGCACCAGAGAGCCAGGAAACTAGATTCTTGTTAATTTGAGCCAGTATGAAGACCTTCATCATCTTCCCACAGTACAAATTAATGGAAATAGAAAAACTATGGAAGAAGGAGGAAGACTTACGAAACCTAGTGAATAAAGTTCTGCAGGGTATGAACACAGACAATTTCACTTCTGATGGCAGAGACACACTGCTTTACTGAGAAAGTCTCTGAGGACAGTCATTTCCCACTCTCCCAGCCAAATAAAATACACTAAGCAGAGCCAGAAAAAGAATGACACTGGAATTCCCTTACATGCTGGATTTCTTAGAGGGATGAGGGGAGGCATCCTTTTAAGAACAAAGCTTATTCTTGTTCTCCTATCTTTTCAGATTTTTCTTTGTCTGTAGACTTGTCCTATAAGAGTTACGGTGCTTCTCCCTGGAACCCTGGGATAAGGGGGCTTTGTCTGATGCAGCCCCTTCCCCATGGTATCAAAGCCCAACAACATTTTATATCAATGTTCTACTATTAAAATTCATCACATATTTCACAGCTAGTTTTTCAAATAAAGCAGAGCCCAAGACAAACAACACATACATTTTGTGCATACAATTCACACTTCTTAAATCTAGCAAATGTACCCTCTACTTCCAACTAAAACAATGGCAGAAATCACACCTGCAAGATAAACTGCATCCACAACCAGAAATTAGAAACAAACATATGCACAAAACAGAAATGCAGTCTACAGGAAGGCAAAAAAAGATGTTATGTACTCACCATAACGTTCCATCTGTGTTGCCCATTTTCATTCTTCCTCAACAAGTGGGCTTGAATCCGACCCTCTGATCCGACTCTGCCGCTTTTCACAGCTCGTGGATATTGGACACTCGAGTTCCTCCATCACCCATAATTCTCTACTCCCACACCATACCTCAGATCTTGTTTGCTGGACTTTTAACTTCATAGAAAATTAGAAACAATTATAAAATGAGAAACCAACACCTGGAGTGCAAAGGCAGAAAATTACAGTTGTGTACATTTACCATAAATGTAGTTCAAGTGTATTCACTCTTGCAGCCAAGACTTGTGGGATTTCCTGCCCTGGAAGCCCTTGGCCAGCTCAACTACCAGAGTAAGAATTTTTCCTCCTGCTGTAACTGGTAGACACCTTAACCTGAGGTCAGTATACTGGAGTACAAGTGGAGACCGCTGAGGTCATCAGTTATTTTCTTGCCCCTAGGAGTTAGGAGCCCCCCAACAGGAGTAGAAGGTCAGATGCATAGGGCAGGAACCTTTAAGCAGGAAAGAGTCAAGAGGAGGAGTGATAGGTAAATAAGAAATAATAGAAGCCTACCCTGTAGGCTGGGGGGGGGGGGATTAGAGGACTGCAACAGTGAACACAACCGAATACATTTATGGCAAGTGCACACAACTGTACTATGTTCTTCATGTTCCACTACTGCAGTCCTGACTTGTGGGATGATTCCCAAAGTTGAAAAGTGGGGAGGATGGTGCATTAAGAAGAAGAGAGGATCTTTTGTGGGGTAACAGAGGCAAACCCTGCCCTGGAGTTGGAAAAGGCCGACAATGTAGTTCATAGGTAGGTACTACGCTATTGGCCCTAGGGCCTATATAAGCCTAGCCAAATGTACCCTGGCTTTCGCCACCCAAGAAAATTATTTTCCTGTGCCACTGTCGAGCAGAGCCACAGAAGTGATCCCCGGGGTGAATTTCCTATCTCCCATCCAATCATCAAGATTTTTCTTGAAGAGTGCTAATGAGCAGCTTTGTTTGATATAGATAAGTAGTTTGTTCCAGAGTATGGGAAGTCTCTGGGACAGGAATCTATCCCTCCAGCATGTTCTGTTTATTGTGGCAACGAGGTTTACGTCCCTAGAGCGTGTAGGTCGTAGGGATTGGGATTTCTTTAAGTGGAGCATGTCTAAAAGCTCTGGGTTTGACATAGCTTTGTGTGTTACGCAAAGATCGCCTCTGAGTAGGCGATGTGCAATGGAGTAAAGCTGCAGTTTTTTTAGATGGTCTGCATAGGGTATCTCTTTGAGGCTAGTGTATGGTGAAAGTGTGTACTAAAGACCAACAGGCACCTTCCAGTAGTCCTTGGTAGGTACGACTTTCAGGAAGGCAGTAGAAGACCTAGTTGCCCTAGTGGAATGGGCCCTAACAGCCTAAGTTGTGTTTCTTCCATGATGTCTGTAACAAAAAGTAATACAATTACAGATCCATTCAGAAATGGTGCGCTTGCAGACAGGTTTTCCTTCACTGCTGCTAGCAAAGGTTACAAACAGCTGGTCAGATTTCCCGATGGCTTTGTTCTGCCCCAATAGTACTGTAGCTGCCTGTGGGCATCTGAGGAAAGTTGAACTCACTCTCCCATTTCTGGGTTTGGCCAGAAGATGCACAGATGTATTGCTCAATTTAAAGAAGTGTCAGTCACCACCTTGGGCATAAAAGAAGGATTAGTCCTGAGAGAGAGAGAGAGAGAGAGAGAGAGAGACTGTCAGGACGCAAGATGAGAAAAGGTTCCACTGCCATGACAGCAAAGAGTTCTGAAACTCTTGTACATGAAGTGAATGCTAGTAAGAAAGCAGTCTTCAATGTCAGGAATTTCAGCCAGAGTCCTTCCATATTGGCCTGGACTTCTGAGTCGTAGATGCCAAACAGGAGAGGACCCAGGACCGATCCCTGTGGGACTCCACTCGTGACTGGTTGGCAGTCTGACTTGGAGTCCGCTACTTTCACACTGTGGGTTCTATCTGTGAGCCAATTTGCAACTCACCTAGTGATACAGGGGTTGATGCCTAGTTTGGTGAGTTTATCAATAATTCCTGAGTGGGGAATGGTATCAAAGGCATTGGTCAGATCGAGGTAGGCTGTATGAACTGCCTTGTCCTCATCCACAGCTCTGGTTACTGACTCAAAGAAGTCAATCAGGTTGAGCAGGTATGATCTACCTTTCACAAAACTAAACTGTGTGGGATCTAGAGTTTGGAGATTCCCTGTGTCTTTGCTAATTAGGTCCATGATAATGCGCTCCATAGCTTTACATAGCAGACTTGTCAGGCTAATGGGGCGATAATACCCAGAGTCTGTAGTCGCTCCCCCTTTATGGAGAGGGATGACTGTAGCAGTGCGCCACTCGGTAGGGACAAAGCCTGAGGTGAGGCAGTGACTGAACAGGGCACACAGATGTGGTGCCAGTTCACTTTGTAGTTCATGTAGAACACATCCAGGGTTATTGTGGAGTCCCATGGAAGCTGTATTCTTGGCGTTGGACAATGCAGTTTTAACCTGTGTTGCAGTAATGCTGGGTGCCTGGTATTCCTCCGATATTGTGATTGGTCTTTTACGGGGGAGAGATGGGTAAAGTTGGCAATGAATCTGTCAGCCAGTATGTTGGCAATTATCTGTTGACTCAGTATAGTAGGTACCATTGTGCAGTAACTCAGAGCAAGCATGAGTATTGCCATGGAGATTCTTGATATAACTACAGAATGCTTTGTGGTTGCTTTTAGTGTCTGCCGCAATTCTGCCTTCATAGCTGTTTTTAGAAATTTTGATGAGGGATCTCAACTTTTTGTTGAGGTTAATAAGGGAGTTTTTCCAGTCTTGGGACTTCACCTTTTTTTGCATTAATTCAGAATCCAGTACATGAAATCTTGCTTTGCACAAACATCCTGTCTGGCTTTTAAATTTCAGGTCTTAAGGTCAGTGACAAAAAAGACGTTCCATCTGTGTTGTCCATTTTCATTCTTCCTCAACAGCTGTATTCGGATCTGGCTCTGAGATTCGACTCGGTCGTTATTTTAGCTTGTGGCCACCAAAAACTCTCAAGCGCCTCTCTTACCCATAATGCCCCAACCCCCAGCATAACTCAGATCTTATTTACTGGTTAACAAAGTAAGTATTAACATAATGTTCCCGACAGAAGAAGACATATCTGGAGCTCAAAATAAAGGGTAGTAGTGTCCCTATAAGCTCTTGTTCTTCCAGAATTCATGTGCGAAAAAGGTTGGGGGTTGTTGGGTGGGAAGTTGAGGAAGAATGACAATGGACAACACAGATGGAATGTTATAGTGAGCACATAGCTTCTTTATCTGGTGTTGTCAATTGTCATGCATTCCTCAACAGCTGGAAAAAGAGCCCCCAGCTACCTAAAATCCCAATCTCTAATAAAGGACATTCCTGAGCACAGTTGAGCCAAAGGCTGCTCTTTGCTTCGAGACCAGATCCTGTTTGTAATGAGTAATAAAGGTATGAGGATTAGCCCAAGTTGCAGCCACACGTGTCATCCACGGAAGCCCTAGACAGAAATACTGAAGAAGTTGCCATGGACCTAGCTGAATGGGCTCTTAAAGGTTTTGGTAAGGATAGACTCAATTTGTTGCACACAAATAACATACAGTCAGTCAGCCACCTGGCTAAAGCTACCTTTGCAACTGACTTAACAAATTTAAAATCTGCAAAGACAACAAATAACTGATCAGTCTAATTTCTTTTGTTCTATGTAAATAAAAATGTAATTCTCTGTGAACATCCAGTAAGTGCAACACATATTCACCTTTGTTTTCAAATTTTGGAAAGAAAACTGGCACATTAATAGACTGGCTGATGTTAGATTCTGACACCACCTTAAGAAGGAAAGATGGATTGGTTCATAATTGTACTGTATTCCCTATGAAAAATCAAGTAGGGAGGGTTAGAAGATGATACTTGAAGTTCTGAAATTCTTTTACCAGCGGTGGTAGCCACCAGAAAAATAGTCTTCCAGGTCAGAAACTTAATATCACATTTTGCTGCTGGTTCAAAGGGGGAATGAATTAAGGCCTGCAGTAGCAAATTTAAGTCCCATGGGGGGAGTTAAATCTTTATAAGGTCGTCTCTAAAGATGGACACCTTTCAAGGAGGCCTTATAAAGTTTAGATGTAGCCAGAGTGGGGTTCTCAAATACAATATGAAAGTTAGAGACGGCTGTTAACTGAACCCTAATGGTTGAGGAACTAGCACCTTCGTGGAAAACTGTAGCCAAAAACTCAAGGACACTTTGTATAGACGCTGAAAAGGGTTCAATATGTTTCTGAAGTGCCCCAAAAAAACAAACCTCATCCATTTACTTCTGTAAAATTTTCTTGTAGAAGCTTTATGGGAAGATAAAAGTATATTATGGACGGGGACAAGAGCATGGGTTGTCTGGCTATTAAATGAAGTGGAGAAACCACACTGTCAGCTTTAGGTTTAAATGTCCATGTGAATCATTCCTGTCGGGTGAGACAGGAGGTCTGGAATCAGATCCAGAATCTAAGATGGGTAAATTATATGCCAAGGAATCTGTCAAGGCCGGTAAGGTGCAATGAGGATGAATTGCTCTTCAACTAGAAAGCTTTCTGCAGAAATATAGGGATCAAAGGAGTCTGGGGATAAGAATAGAGGAAACTGGGTGGCCAATTGTGTAGTAAAGCATCTCTCTGTGATTTCCCCAAAGGGGGGATTAGGGCAAAGAACCTGCTGCACTTGTTTAGGGGAGATACAAATAGGTCGCAGCAAGGCTGGCCCAATTGGCGAAAAATCATTTCTGCCACTTCCATGTTGAGAGACCAAGTAGTATGGACCTGCTCAATTTGTCTGCTATCACGATGGACTTCCCCGGAATGTGCGTTGCTATCACAAAAATGTTGGAAGAAATCAACCATTGCCACACTCTGAGGGCTACTCAACACAAGGGGTAAGACCTGGGTCTTCCTTGTTTGTTGATGTACCAAACTACTGACATACTGTCCGTCTTAAACACACTCATCCCAAAAAGGAGTGCGTCCTGGAAGGTATGCAACACTAGGAGCACTGCTCTCATTTCCAGGACACTGATATGCATTTTGGCCTCTTTGCGGGACCAATTGCCTTGGACCATTTTTTTTCCAGGAAGTGCCCCCACCCCACTAATCTGGGATGCATTCGTGGTCTCTATGGCCTTGGACTGAGGGAGAATGAAAGGACAGCCTTGTAGAACCTGATCTGATCGAATCCACCAAAGGTATCTCTTGCATGCCTGACTGATTATTTGAACTGACATGTGCTGGTAAAGAATAGACCACTGTGTTGCTGACATCCACTGAAGAATTCTCATGTAAAATCTTGCTCGAGGAACTAGGAATATAGCTGCCGACACTGATTCTAAGGCTTGTAGAATCAATCGGGCTGGGATTGTGGTACTATGAATTATTTTTCCAACCTGGAATCTGATTGTTTGCACTCTTGAGAGAGGAAGAGAAGCAGTCAACAATACAGTGTTGAAAATTGCTCCTATGAATTCCAATATTTGAAACTGTTCTGAGACTTGTTGTAATTTATAGTTATCCCCATATGGGAGCAAGTCTGGAGTACCTGATCTCATGCTCTTATTAGTAGATGACTGGTCAGGGTGGTAATGAGCCAGTTGTCCAGATACGGAAACATTTTGAACACCCGCAGTCTGAAGTGAGCTGCTACCACAGCCATGCATCTGGTGAAGACCCTTGGGGCTGTGGTGAGGCCAAAGGGCAGTGTTCTGACCTGGAAATGACCGGCTCTCAGTCTGAAGCGTAGATATCTTATGGATTGTCTGTTCATTTTTATCTGATAGTAGGCATCCTGAAAGTCTATCCAGCACATCCAGTCATCCCTGCACAAGGGCAAAATGGATTGAATAGTAACCTTCAGAAACTTTGCATGTCAAACTGATTTGTTCAAGCTGCTGAGATCCAAAATCACTATCCAGTCCCCTGTTTTCTTTGGCACTAATGAATCTTGAGTACGTTCTGGATTGTAGCAGTTTTTTGTATTTCTAGTGCTGCTGCTCTTCTCTGACTGAGTAGAACATTGGGAAATTTGCATACAGATGAGAAGCGGAAGGGAAAAGGGAATTATATAACCTCTGGAAATAATCCTCTGCACCCAGGTATCTTTTGTGATGTCTACGCAGGCTCTCTGGTGCAGGGATAATCGACCACCGATTGCCTCCAGAAGGGGGCAATCGGTGGTCTCCTTTCAGGACAGCTGAAAGGGTCCACCAGAGAAGGAATCTCTAAATCCTTGGTTTTGCAGGGGCCTCCTCTGCTGCATGGGTGGCATCTTCCATTTGAGTTACCCCCTCTGCCTCTGGGGGAACTATCTCCACATGGATCTCGGGACCCTGGAACTTTCTGAACCACATCTTCTGACCAGCTCACTGATTCCTAAACAAGGTTCTTAGAGGAGTCAAAAAGAGTACGCCCAGTGCAGAGAGGGTCTTTCCTTCTTGTTCACACCTGGACAGTGTATCCATTACTTCAGGGCCAAATAAGCTGCCGCTAAAGGGTGCATTGACGAACGAGGACTTGAAGGGCTCTGCAAAAATCACACAAGTGCATCCAAGGTATACTTCCTGTTGGAAATGCCTGAATCTGCCTCCTTTGATGTACCTTCAGCTGCATAACAGATCAGTCTCATGGATGACTTAGAAATGGATTGTAGGGTTTCCAACTGTAAGCCACAGAAGTCTGAGTCTCAGCAGTAGTAGTTTCATAAAGAGATTTTGACAGTTCCTTCATCAAGTCCCTTGTGTAGTCTCGTAGTTCAGTGACCTAAGGGCAAAGGTTGCTGAAGTATATGCATGCTTCCCAAATCTATCCAATCTCCTAGACTCCCTCTTCGGGGGATGGATAAAGAAACTCTGCTCAGCAAGTTGCTTCTTGGTGGCCACTGCCTCGACGATACCATCTACGGACACTCCCTTGTTCCAAAACTCCCTTCCTATATGTGGTGCCAAAATCTGATCCAGTCTTTTGGGGAGTGGCTCAACTGTGTCAGGCTCCTTCCACATCTCCCTAGAGATCAAGTCAATGAGCTTGCTGACGGGCATGGTTAACCAGGAGGTGGACAGCCAGACCCAAAGGCCTCTGGGAATACCGATTCCTCTGGGGTAGGGTTATTGTTAGAATGAGACATCTTCAGGTGATGATCTTGGAGACCCTTCCTCTTAATCAAAATCAGTATCTTCAGTGACACACTCTTGAAGGGAGTCCAAGTTCCTTCTCTTGCACTGCCCCTTCCTAGAGACTTCTTCAGTGGAATGCTCAGAAGTATTGAAAGAGACTAATACCCTGCTGGGTTACCTGGAGACTTTGGGCTGGCTGTCCCTATGGCGTAGAAGGGTGGGACACAAGGCACACAGACACACGGGATCCTGAGGGAAGATCTAAAAGGTAGGAACTGCCCATCCTGCAGGAAAAGAGAATACTCTCTCTACCACCTCAAAGGTAGAATGCTCTGGGGAGAAGGAAGCCGAAACAGCCAAGAAGCCAAGCTTCTGCACCATTATCTCCCACCCCCTTGCCCTGAAGGCAGTCCATCCGAAGCAGAGGTTGGAACCAAGCCATATGTGCAGAGGCTCTGAGGGGAAGAGACAGATCTAAAAACTTCGGAGTAGACTCTAATGCCTAGGATCCAATAGGGACTCTTCGGCTCTGAGTCTCACCTGGCTCTGAAACTGTCTGAGTTGGTGCACTCAGAGACAGTCTCACAGCCAAAGATACTGACATATTTGGATCCAATCTGGATGGTCCTGGGAGACTTGGATCCAAGGGCTCAGAAATGATAGGTCAAATCAGAGTAGGATCTGATACTGGTGTAGTAGTAAAACTAGGGCTTCCTGACCAGAAGGGGTAGGAACCGGGAGAACTCCCATCTGAATCTGTTCCACCAGAAATGTCATCATCATTCTGTCCACATCAGCCTCAGTCAGACTTCTGGAAGAACAAGAGAAAGCTAGCGATGAGGACCTAGAGTGTTATCAGGATTCAAGAAATGGTGAATGTACTCTAGAGGGTACCGGTCTATTGACAGTGAATAACTGGTCTTGGGTAAAGGCTTTGGATCCGAACAACTGGGATCAGAGGAGGCCTCTGTCAGTTCCAATGCCAGGTGATCAGGGGCAGTCTTCGGATCCAACTTTTGCTTCTTCTGTGGTAGCTCCGTGGTACAATCTGACAAGGTAATTGAGGATCCTGAAGGCCTTGGAAGGTTTAGTTGAAGGCTTCTTTCACTTAGATTTGGGAGGGGGGGGTAAGCCCCAGCAATAGCTGCTGTAAAGGATGTAGGTGGCAACCCTTTCAAGATCAACTTATTTTTCCTATCTGCTAGAGCTCGCAGTCTACCTGAAGACGGTCTAGGCCCAAACAATACATGCACAAGGCATGAGCATCAAACAGAGACAACTTGTGCCTGCATTTCTGGAAATTGTTAAAGCCAGAAGGACTTTTTTGAGACATTTTGAGTCTAAAACAGAAAATAGAAAAAAGTAGGAGGACCTTTTTTTCTTTAAATTATTACAAAAAGAAACCAGGAAAGGAATTACCAGCAATGGTAATTAGAATTAAATTAAAAAGTGTAAGAGGGAAAGTGGAAATAAAAATGATCAACTATGCTAATGAGACTGCACTAGAACAGTGTAAAAGGGAGGATTTAGTAATAGAAAAACTAAAATCTTATAGAAAATGGAAAAAAAAGTAGAAATAAACGTAGAAATAAACGTATCTCTTTAGTAAAATTGCTCGAGAGCTCTAGGCAACTACACCCAAACACAAGCGTCAAATGAGATCTGAGGCATGTTAGAATTTGGTGCATTATGGGTAAGGGACGAGCTTTTTGGTGGCCACAAGCTAAAACAACAGAGTCAGATCCTAGACCCGGATCTGAACCCAACTGTTGAGGAATGAATGAAAATTAACATCAGATCAAAAATGTTACCCATCAACTAAGATGCACTGTCTAATCCAGGGGATCAACTAAACTAGGAATCCACAAAAAAACCATCACCAGCAAGAGCAGAGGCAATCACAGACTAAAACTGCCAAAACCAATATAAAAAGTAAACCAAGACTTTTATTACTCTTTGATGGTTAAACGCTTTCATCCATCGCCGTGAACTTCTTCAGAACAAAGATTTCTTTTAAGTAATATCCATTTTATATACATCTTGTGTACATGCCCCTCACTTTTAATCACATATAAAACCAATCAGATTAACTCATTTTAATTATAAACAATTAGTACTAAAACTTTGAAGAAAAAATAAAGTAACACCTCATAAAAACACAAATAAAATATTTTCAAACCACCATTTAAATACCAAATATAAAAGACCATATACGGTCTACAAAAAAACTTCTAATGTTAATGAAATTATAAACATGACTCAAAGTTTAGCTGATCTCATTTTAAGTACTGGTTGCAAAGAAATGTGGTCATTAAGACCTGGATTAACAGTGGCATCTAGCTTGATTTTCCAGAGGAGTTCCTTGTACTCTAACCTGTTCTTTCAAGCACCTCCCTCTGGCGTCCACTGGAACAACTTCCAAAATACCAAATAAAAATTTTTTGAAACCCACACAAGTTGTGGTGTGTCTGTATAGTGCGCTGTTTGTGTTTCCCATTTTGATATCATATAAATGTTCATAAATCCTCTTAGCCAGTCACCTCTCCATCTTACCTACATAAAAACAGTCACAGTAATTACATAGTGCTAAATAAACTAAACCAGTTCAATTGCAATCTCCTCACTTGAGCAATGTGTGCTCGACAATAATTATTTAGCGCAACTTCTTCCCTTTCAACTATATGTTGGCAATAATTACATCTACCACATTTCTAGTACCTACTCTGTGTGTAGTTTTGTCTTTTTCCAAAACTTCCTTGATGTTGTTGTGTACCTTATGTATAAAAAGTGGTTTGTCACCCATGTTTCGGTAGAGTTCATCCATTTTTAAAACAGCCCAGCTGTGAGAAAGAATACTTTTTGCCCTGTTGGTCAGTCTGTCAAACTTAACAGCTATACCCTGGTTAAAGTTCTTCGGGTAAGAGTGGATCTGTGAATGTGTACCAAAGTCCTTCGCCCAGTCAGAATTGCCCAAAATTCATGGGAAGTGAGTCTCCCTTTTCTCAGTTACTTCCCTCCTTAATGATTCTAAAAGTTTCTTGGGGTAGCCTCTGTTGGTAAACGTTTTAACTAAATTATCAAACTCTTCTTCTAATAAAACATCCTTGGATGTCATTCTGGCTGCCCTGATAAACTGACCTTTGACAAGATTCCTCTTACAGTACATTGGATGCCCAACTACTGAAGTGGAGGTAAGAAATGGAACATGTTTTTTTCCTGAATATTCTAGATGTCAGTTCACCAGAATCCCAAGTCAAATCGTCATCGTGGAACTCATAAACAAAGACATTGGTAATCTCCAAACTTTGGACCCTACCCAGTTCGGATTTGTAAAAGGCAGATCATGTCTCCTAAACCTGATTAACTTCTTTGAAGCAGTCACCAAAGCCATAGATGAGGGTAAAGTGGTTCACACAGCTTATCTAGATCTCGCCAAGGCTTTTGACACCATCCCTCATTCTGGAATTATAGATAAGCTCACTAAACTAGGTATAAATCCCTATGTCACAAGATGGGTTGCCAACTGGCTCACGGACAGAACCCACACTGTGAAAGTAGCGGATTCCAAATCAGACTTCAGACCAGTGACAAGTGGAGTACCACAGGGTTCAGTCCTGGGTCCTCTCCTGTTTGGTATCTACTTCTCTGAAGTGCAGGCTAACTGCAAACTAGGAGCCATAATTGAAACTCTTAACGATGTGGACATACTACAAAAGGGCCTCACTGAGACAGATACCTGGTGTCAAAGCCATGGCCTGAAGCTCAATGCCAAAAAGTGTATTGTCATCCCCTTTGGTAAAAACTCTGTACCCATGAATTACCACATAGCTGGTAGTCCACTTAATGCCGAAAATGTGATAAGAAACCTTGGGACACAGGTGGACAGTAGTCTCTCCTTTGATAATCACATCGCCACAGTGGTCAGGAAATCCTTCTGCGTGGCTCATCTCATCACAAAAGGATTCTCATCCAGAAAAAGAGAGGTCACTGTTCCCCTCTACTCATCACTCATTAGACCCATTATAGAGTACAACGCCCCTTTTGGTATGTACCTCACAAAACATCTACAACAACTGGTAAGACCACAGAAATACCTCACAAAGAGGATTACTGGCCTCAAACAGATGCCTTAACGCAGACCGTCTCAAAAAAACTACAGCTTTACACCATAGCATATCGCCTACTCAGGGGTGATCTCTGCCTGACATACAAAGCTATGTCAAACCCAGAGCTGTTGGACATGCTCCACTTAAAGAAATCCCAATCCCTCCGAGCTACACGCTCTAGGGACCTAAACATTGTCACCACAATAAACAGAACATGCTGGAGGGATAGATTCCTGTCCCAGAGACTTCCCATACTCTGGAACAGACTACCTATGTCAAACAGTGCTCCTCATTAGCACTCAAGAAAAATCTTGATGATTGGATGGGAAATAGGAAATTCATCCCAGGGATCACTTCTGTGGCTCTGCTCGAAAAGGGCACAGGAAAATAACTTTCTTGGGTGGCGAAAGCCAGGGTACATTTTTTAGCTAGGCTTATATAGGCCCTAGGGCCAATAGCCTAGTACCTACCTATGAACCTATGAAATGAGCATCCAAAAAGTGTGTCGCATTCCGCTTTATCTGACAGGTAAATTTAAAAAAAATAGTAGTGTTGTTCAAGTATGTAAGAAATATTTCAGTGTCTCCCAAATTACTTGTCCATACAAAAAACATATCGTCAAGGTATCTAACGTAAAATGACCAACAATTAGAAAATCTGGAGTTGTGAATAAATCTCTTTGGGTCTACATCAGCTTATAGAAAGCTGATAACATCGAACGCCAGTTGATCGACCACAAAAGGTTGAACAACCAAAATAGCAAAGACACGGAAGAGTGACTATTTTCCCAGGGGAAAAAAAAAAAATCGCTGTTCCACAAAAAAAAAAAAAACCACAACATAAAGTGGGGGGGCTTTGCTCCCTACACCCCCCTGCTTAAATATACCAACTCCAAGATCGCACCACAGCAGACAAAATGGCAAACTCCAGACAACAGCCCAGCGATTTTTTCCCCTTGGGAAATAAATCGCTGTTCCGTGTCTTTGCTATTTGGGTTGTTCGACTAGTGTTCGATGTTATCAGCATTCAATAAGCTGATATAGACCCAATCTCTTTTCTCATGTTAACATGACAAGGTTTGCTTAACCATCAAAGAGTAGTAAAAGTTTTGGTTTACTTTTCATCTTGGTTTTAGAAGTTTATTTAATCCATGGACTGCCTCTGCTCTTGCTGGTGACGGTTCTGTTGTGGATTCCTAGTTGTTTTACTGAAATTGTTTGTTGATGCACTTGCTTGAGGATCTGCCAAACTAACTACAAATGGTGGGCGTCTTCTCTGCTCTACTTGTGTATTCATTCACATCCAAATGTAAAGTCTGTATAAGTACACACATCAAACTGCTATGGTAAGACTTTCATACTATCATATTTGGAAAATGCTACATTTATCATGGCTAGGAAGGAACAATGCAATGAAAATAATATTTGTTCTATGGTATTTTATACCATGTGGAACACACTGCTGTCCTGCTCCACTCCCTGGATAAAGAAAATGGCATAAACTGATGCTGGAGTAGTTCATATGAGCCACAGAAAGGTGTAAGGTTGCAGACAATGAAACTGCGACTCCCACACACTTGATGGTATTGGTATCATGGACCTAAGACTCTATAAAGCAGCCCATGCTTTCTATAATTTTTTTTTTCTGCAAGGATAAGGTTTCTTCTCCATGGTGGCCAGAGTTGCAGGTAGTATACTTGTTAAGCACATCACAGAAGACTACAACTTGGTATAAGTGGTGATGTTCTTCACACCTCAGAGGGTTAACTCACTGCCAGCAACTATCATTGCATTACATCACCTAGCTAAGGTATAAAAAACATATCTGACTGGATCTGGCATTTCACTCTGGGGTCATCCAGATTTGAAATTACATAAAGTCTGTGGTACCCAAACTAAAAAGCGAAGGGGTTAGGTTACCTTAACCAGTTAATCCACGAAGGTTGACCCAACCCAAAACACGTTTCTTCTGAACCTTTGCAAGGCAGGTTTCAAAAACATTCCAAGACAGACAAAAGCACTTTCAGCTAAAACAGTTGTGTAGCGTACTACAGTGGTGCTCACTTGTCTTGAATAACTCTAAGTATTTTGTTTGCCGCTGTTTGGAAATTAATGGGTAGTAATTGGCAGACCATATTCTAATATTGGGAGCAACACATTTGTATCTACGGATCAGCTGGCTTTTACAAATAACTTAGAAAATGTATAGGATATTTTGAGTTGCTTTAAAATACTTCATTTGGAAACAGTTGAGATATTGGTCAAAGAACAGATCTAGATATTTCTGGAAGAGAATTACCCAAAGTATACATTTACAGTACAGATATTTTGCAGTTTTTGGAGATGTTATGCGAGTACTAATAATACATTTATTTTTATGGAGTCAGTTACAAATGGCAGTGACATTTTCCTGAAGACTGTTCTTAAGACATTGATTGAGAGAGAGAGAGAGAGAGTGAGCGAGAGAGAAACCCTTGTAAGGATATCATCATTGCATAGAGACTACAAATGATGTTTGGCAGGTCCCAGGGAAGATCACTTAAAAAGAGTGAAAACTTCCCATACATGTCAGAGTACCTCACTGACCCTCTTCAAACGCAACCTTAATGAGTGGTTGGGGAAACCATAAATTTGTCTCGGGGGTTCCACCTTTGTCCCTCATTGACAGGGGTGATGGAATCTGACTGAGGTTTCTTTTTTGGGGATAAAACTCTTGGCTAGGCTTGGCCCCAGGGTCATTAGCCTAGGTACCTCCTATGAAAATAGAAGAGGACTGACTACAGACACTTTCTGGCACCTTTTTGCAGGTTGTTCCTGAAACATGGGAGCTTCTGGGACCCATCAATATAGTTTTGGTTGGTGAGATAGCTACTGAACAGTTGTAAAATTTCAAGAGAGAAACCTGATTCTATGACTCTGTCTAACAGCAAGGACTGAACAACTGTGCCACTGGCCTTTTTTAGAGCTAGGAAAATTGCTCTAGTTAATTTATTACAATAGAGATGGTCTGATAGCTGATAGAGAGTAGATGGCTGTAAGACTACTGCATCTGGGCCAAAACCTATTAAATGTATTCCAAGATTTGGTCATAAACAATCTTTCAAGAATTTTGATTAGAGGGCAGAGATTAGAAATGGGCAGGAAAATTTAACAGGATGGCAAATTCAAGGGAGGGACTTTGCTTAATGACATCACCTCCAATTGAATCTTAGGATCTCCTGAGGTGACTCAATTCCTTACATACTGCAGAATGCAGTTTCTGGAAATGTCTATTACCAGCTTCAGTATCATCTCAACTTAGACCACCAATGTACTCCCCTAGCCGTATTCTAAGCAAGTTTATCAAGAAATATTCAGACTTCTTGCAAGTCAAACTAATTTCAATATGCCAGTAGTCCAATCTTCCAATGTGTCTCCAGTGCTGTGGAAGGTAAGGAATCTTTGGGATGTGACTCGCAACTATTGTCAGTAGTCTTCAGTGCCACTGTATGTGATCTTCTAATACACATGGATTCCTATCCCTTAAATATGGGCATAGTGGGGTCTCAGCCTCTGTCGTCTAACAATGAGTTCAAGCAGTTATGTAATCATATTTGTGCACAGTGCAAGATCACTTCAAATAGTCATCATTGTATATAGTTACCTGACTGCGGACTGTCTACTCATGCTGCAAATTGCCTCCTGATATTGTGTACAATGTTTCCTGTTCACTGGCAGACATTAATGCATCTTGACTATAATTTTCTGATTAAAAAATAAGAAAAGGTCAAAAGGTCTGGGTTTCTTTAGCATCAGACATAGGAACAGTTCTATGATTTGAAATGAGTAAGCAGCAAGGAAAAATTGGCAAGGTGAGCCCTAACACACTCAACATGTGACATCATGGTGTGACACAACAGAATGTGCATATGACCTATAACAAGCATTAAATAATCCAAGAAAAGTGCTGAGAGAGAACCATCAACAAGTACATTTCCAGTTGTTGCACAACATAAAGGGATCCTTCAAACGAAATTAGCATTACTGCTGCCACACAATTAAGAGTCACACTCCTGACGCTCTGTATACCTACTGGTTATATACCAAAGAATTAAGCAAAAGAAGCAAGAGCAAACAAATTTAAGATAACAAAAAGCACTCAAACTATCTGAAACAGTTGTATAACTTTGTTCCTGTGAACTGCTGTCCAACTAAATTAACCCCAACGTAACAGCTGCAAAAGAATTCAACAAAGTTCTTTTCTAAAGGTCATCTGCTGCTAGCTGACTTGGTGTCATTATAAATAAACAATAAATGAGAAGATTACAAGTGATCAGCACAACATGGAGAGGAATCACTACGTGTGTGTTCTGGACTGGGTCTGAGACAAACGGGATGCAATTTTTTGTTGCATAATTAACCTAAACAGGACCAAAGTATTGCAAATCAAGCCCCCATATTTCAGCATATTCCCTACTAACTTATACAACCAACACTGAAACCACAATACAATACAAAAAAAAAGAAAATAGTTTGGTTTTAACAAAGCTAAAGTATTTTCCTGTGTGTACTGTAATGTGACTTTAGAAAGGGAAAATGTTTCTTCCAAAACAAACTGCTTGAAAATATGCGATTAAAACAAGTGTCTCTGAAAACTGTTCACAACACTTCTGGAAAGGTAGCTAACTCTACCAAAGACAGGAGAGTCTACACTATGGACGTCTGCACAGTTGAAGACTAACTACAAAATGTTAAGTCTGCTTAACTATTCCTACCAGTTTTTTTTTTTTCAAACACCTTTATTGAATTATCACTTGTGACACAGGCACATTTACATCTGTATAAAAGTAATAAACTGTACTAAAAAGTTAAAATTAACAAACATGCTTCACATATACTGCTATATATCATATAACCTAAGTAACACTACATAAACTATTCAATTCCCGGCCCGGCCCTTTTTTAAAGAAACAACTTTATTAAACAATCACTTAAGACATAAGTAAATATACATTTACATAAATGAAAACAAACCACACCAACAGAATCCTAGTTGCAAACATTTTATATCACAAACCATAATGACACACTACCAGTTGCACACATTATACATCACTTATAATCTACCCAATCATTTTCAAACATCACATACCTCATTTAAGTCCTGCCTTCTTTTAAACCTCATTCCTCCCCTGTATATTGTTCCCACAATTCCCATTTTTCCTAGGTAGTTTGTTCGTACCTTTTTCTAAAGATATCAATTCCAGTTGTTTTACCTCTGTTGCTGTACTCACTTCTTTTAATATAATTGGTTTAGATTTTGATTTCCATATTTCCATTTTCTAGTAATTGTTTTTTTTGGCAGCCAATATACTTAGAAACAGCAATGCCTTACCATGTCTAGGCAATTCCGATTCTGTGTCACAGCTCAGAAAAATCATCTTCCTCGTCACACCAATCTGCCCACCCAGCATCTCCATCAGTGCATCCCGCAGGGAATCCTTAAAGTCTGCCAATTCACTGCACTCCCAGAAAATATCTTCCCTATTACCTCTTTCTTCCCCATCACACCTCCAACATTTGCCATCCACCTGAGGAAAATTTCTCTGAAGTCTATTTGGGGTATAAAAATATCTATGTAAACATTTCCAAGCAAAAATCCTAAATCTTCCAGATTTTGTTGCATATTTAGGTTCATAGGTAGGTACTAGGCTATTGGCCCTAGGGCCTATACAAGCCTAGCCAAAAAGGTACCCTGGCTTTCGCCACCCAAGAAAATTATCTTCCTGTGCCCCTGTCAAGCAGAACCACAGAAGTGATCCCCGGGGTGAATTTCCTATTACCCATCCAATCATCAAGATTTTTCTTGAAGAGTGCTAATGAGGAGCTCTGTTTGACATAGGTTCATAGGTAGGCACTATACGTATATCTTCCCATCGTTTCTTTGTGAACTATTTATCCAATCTCTCTTCCCAATCCTTTCTAACCTCCTCTGATCGACTCTTATAATTATCATGCAATGTTTTACATGCTCTAATTATTCCTTTTTAACGGTAGCTTCTGTTCTAGATTCTATTAAAAACTCTACTAGTGATGGTCTTTCGTTTAGGACCCCCCCCCTTTCTTTCTCTTTGCCTATACTCTGATATCAATCACGGATAGGGAAGGAAATATCTAACCTGCAGTCCAAATAAATTATTTGCATCTTTCCTTCTCTGTTTATTTGCTCCCAATACCTCGGTTCCTTTGTCAGTTTTCTCCAATAAATTCCAGTTTTGACTGTAAAATGCGTCTACAACATGAACATTTCACCTGTGCGTTATGTTTGCAAGTCTTAGTTCAATAAACAGATGCAAAGAGTTATATAACTGTCCTTGTTACCTCGGTAAAAAATATTCAAGGAATGCCTATTATCTGTTGAAAATGAATCTTCAGTTTCATAGCAGAATTAAAACAAAACACCCAATGCATCCCATTTCAGTGTTTGATATATGGAAACCTAATTTGCAAATCAAGCTGATGATGTTGTTGTTTACTTTATTACTTAATAAATGCAATTATCAATTAAAATGCACACCAACAGGGGAGACATTGGTTGGCTCTTACCCTTGCAGACATTGCACCTTTTGCAAACATGTTTTCAAGACCAAAACCTTTATCAACAAAAATACTGGACAATTGTACAATATTAACTGCTTCGCCAACTGTGGAACAGATTGGGTTATATATTTGGCCACTTGCACCT
This sequence comes from Protopterus annectens, assembly GCF_019279795.1. Classification (NCBI taxonomy): domain Eukaryota; kingdom Metazoa; phylum Chordata; order Ceratodontiformes; family Protopteridae; genus Protopterus; species Protopterus annectens. The sequence continues at coordinate 1,569,135,390 of NC_056737.1, forward strand.
GTCAAGCTTTCTATGTGGGCCAAACTTCTAGACAGTTTAGATTTCAAATGTCAGAACATTTAGGGGATATTAGGAATGCCAGAGCCACCAATGCTCTTTATAGACATTCACTGATTCACCATACAGCAAAATTCTCTTTTACAGTCATTGACAAAATATCAGGCAATAGATCCTTCAAAACAGGGTGGCATAATATATTAAACATGAAGGAAAGGAAATGGATTGTAAAATTGGGTGGTCTATTTCCACCTGGATTAATTGATAAATTGTAACTTTTTCCCTTCCTATCATGAGTTCGATACCATTAGGTGGGACTCAGTACATTGTAGTTTACATGAGAGTACAACAGTTCCTAAACAGAGAACTATAAATAGCATATTAAAATATTAATGACAAGTACCAAGTGGAATAAAAGTTTTATTTCACATAGACTTTTATGTGGTTCCACATTGATTTTATGTGCCTAGGATTTGGTATCAGAATAATTTTGTTTTGGACAGGAAATGATGTAATGGACACTTAATTGTATTAAGTATTTATTGCAAGGTTTGTACTGCTATTTGAGATGTACTACTGATGAAAGCTTTATTCTGAAACCGGTCTGGTTCTAATAAATCTTTACGTTTCATGCTTCCAAGGTGCTGGCTTGTTTGTTCATGTATACTGAAGTTTGTCTGGCCTGTGCACCTACCGTACTTGCTAGCCTGCCTCTCCTTGACTCAATGCTATTTGCTGGCTGTTGGAAGTACTGAAGCAGGAGCCATTTTTGTGGCGTTCGATGTCAGTAGAGGAGGGTTCCTCACTACTTGGTTTACAACTTAGCCGTTTTCATCAATCTGTTTAGATATGTGCCTAGATTTTCAACTGGATGGTTGCATCTAACTACCAGGGTCGTACATTGGATTGGATCTATTGCGTTTTCTTTTTTCATCAACAGGATATATTTTTTGCAGCATCTGAAGGGTATGATTTAGCTACCTCGTGAAACAGCGTTTTACTTGAGCATTCAGTGGGGTCATTGGATCTTTCACATGTAAAAGTCTTGTTGAACTACATTCTGTTGAGATTACTTCTGTTTTTTCCACTACGTCCCACGGGTTAGTAATTTTTTGACTTATTAACCTTTTTTTGGCTTTTGGCATTTCTTTGGCCTTATTTTTGTTGGTGGCCATATTTTTATGGGTCCCAGGGACATTCCTTTTTTTGGCCGATATTGAAAGTGATATTTTGAAATCGTGGCAAGGTCGACTCTCAAATTGGACAAGGTTTGGTGTGTCATCATGTGTTTGATATATTTTTAGACTTTGACTGTACTTTTTTTGTTTATGAGTCATACCGGAATGGATTGCGATCAATAAGGACGGCTCTAGCGAAGGATTGTGAGCAAACGGAGAGCATATACACTCCACGGAGGATTGTTTCCAATTGTTTTGGGCGGACTTTTATAAGAGTCATTTTGGTGTTTGCCTGTACATACGTTGTCTACTAAATATTTTTGGTCCGGGACTATTATCATCTTGGCAGAATTTTACAAATGGTGTATATGTATATTTATTCTTACTGTTTAGTTATGATTTTGTCAAACAAACAATGAGTATTTTGCCCAATTAGAGACGTAGGGAATCCGGGCTTGCCATTGTCCTATATACAGTTTCCTAACCAGTTGGCTTACCATTGGGGAAAGCACCTTTCCTTGGGTTGGCTGGTTAAACAGATATCGAAGAGTACGTTTTGAACCATTTATTTTCCCTTCTTTTGCTGAGTGGGCACCAGTTATATTTTTATGGGCCTACAAACTTATATACAGTGGTTTATAAACATTACAGGCAACATTGGTTACTTGAAAAGGGGTTGAGTGTATGATTTTCTTCGTGCTGTCTTACCTTTTTCTGGCTCATGATTTAGGATTGAGTCTATGGAGTCATGACCAATTGCTAGTTATCATTAGACGGACCTATTCTGCTCATAGGGATGGTATAACTGGGGGAAATTATGATTCTTTAAACATTTATGACTAACTTACCACTAGGACAACTAAAATCTAGTAACTATTATATAATCATACCTATTTTTACAGTATCTACTTTTGCTGCATATTAGCTTAGATATTGCTTTTTAGGGGACAGCGAGCTCTTTAGATCACATATGTGATTAATACAAATAGGACCTGATTTCCACACACTATATCACAAGTGGATTACATACTGATATTCGGTTATTGAACATTTTATTTATGTTTAGGGCAATGATTTTGTGTGCTGGCAGGGCATTATTTATATTGGCTATGACACATTTGACCACAAGGAAATGTGTACATATATGTGGTTAAAAAGCCCCTCACCTGTGAATATGTTTTCTATCAGGGATTAGTCAATGGTTACTACATTACCTTTATCTCTGAAACAGGGGTTTGTTCATCCTTCCAGTGGTGGGCATTCATAATTATATCTAACTTGTGAATTTATTATGTAACATTGATTTCTGGTTTCTGATTTTTCATTTGTTTATTCTGGGTGGATCTTTTTTGTGCCCTTTTTGGGCCTAACAGGTTTATTGCCTTTTTACTTCTTTGGTTCCAATCAGCCAACTTTTTGCATGTCTCTGTGACTCAGATAGGGTTTACATAACTACTTATTGTATCAGATAACCAGGTTCAACCATAAGGGGTTCATTTCCCAGCACCTTTGACAGTCTACCCAGGAGATGTCTTATAGTTTTTAATTTTT